>NC_045974.1:20839740-21511407 GCF_010909765.2 Amblyraja radiata
TGTGAAGCAAAAGTGGAGAGGAAAGCACTTGTATTTATCTCTCGGGCCTGGGCCAAATCATTTATGTAGATGTGTAGCGCACCAGTTCCGGAGACAAAGTCCAATGTCCACAATGGGGTAGAGGTGAATCGAATCATCATTTTTTGCATTCAGTTCAGTAAAAATCTTACTTTACATAGGCACGATCATACTTAAGTCCAAGAGTGTAGGAATAGTGGATTACACTGGGGCAATACACAAACGTTCCAGTAGCCTGATAACACAGGGCTGCAATGCTGAGAACTATATGCTCGACTCTGGAACCTCCTCTTTGTTCTATCGACTCTATTTGAGTTTGACTTCATTGTATGTATATATATTATTATTTGATTGGATAGCATGCAAAGCTTTTCACTGTACCTCGGTACACTTGACAATAACAAGTGTCCTTGCTAAGACAGTTCTCCATTTCCATGTACATTCCAATGTTGTGTTGACACAAAGTTTGTGTTGCTTTTTGTTATGTTACATTCTGCTGCATGTGGACATCCCCCATAAAACATTACGCAGGATGGCTAGAGAAAGGTAATACACACTTTCTGAATGTCTGATCATACTGAGTGAGTAAGGTTCAGAGTGAAAAGAGAGATGGTGGAGTCTCTGACATTCACAGATCCTTTTTGCTGAAAAGAAGTGCTGATATTTTATAATAAAAAGAAACTGCTGGTGTATACCAAAGATAGATACAAAGTGCTGGAGTAACTCAGCGGAGTAGGCGACATATCTGGATAACATGAATGGGTGACGTTTTGGGTCGGGAGCCTTCTTCAAACTGATGTTTTGATGTTCTTGCTACTGTTACGCATGGTTACAGCTCTTATTTCTTCCCACAAAGATTCCAGTATTAGGAATACGGATGAAAATACTTCCAGTGTTTGGGATAATCGCTGGCGCTATCTATTCCTGTATCAATTACTTCCAAGTCATCTTTACTGGCGGCATGGGGAAAAATGGCTCCACAATAGCGGTAGGCAAACATGGCAGATCTTCATGTTGTTGCCATTCTCTAGCTCCTGATGTTTATTGTCACATTTCCTTCTTCCTTTTCCCAGGGAACCAGCGTTCTCTCGCCAGCCTTGCACATCGGGCTTGTTATAGCAATGGCCGCAATGATCTACAAGAAATCCACTACACATTTGTTTGAGGAACACCCTTGTCTCTATGTCCTGGCATTCGGATGCGTGGCTTCAAAAGTCACCAACAAATTGGTGGTAAGTTCATCTCAAACTCATCTCAATGACAGCAGTTCACCTTTTACTTTAAACAAATCTCATCATTCGGCATTGTCGTTGAGTCATGCAGCACAGAAACAGGCCCTTCCACTCAACTCAACCATGCCGACCAAGATGTTCCAGTTTCTTACATTTGGCCCATAAGACTCTGAACCTTTCCTGTCCATGTACCTATCCAAATGTTGTTATAGTAACTGCCTCTACCTCTTCTTCTGGCAGCTTGTTCTGTATACCCACCATCTGTGTGGAAAACGTTGCCACCCGGGTTCCTAGTAAATCTTTGCCCCTTCACCTTAAATCTATGTTTTCTGGTACCTGATTCGCCCTATTTCTCTCATGATTTTATACCCCTCATCCTCCTGCGCTCCAAGGAATAAAGTCCTAGCCTGCCCAACCTCTCCCTATAGCTCAGGCCCTCATGCCCTGGCAACATCCTCGTCGGTCTTCTCTTCAGCCTTTCCAATAACAAGGTGACCAAAACTGAAAACAATACTACAAGTGCGGCTTCGCCAACATCTTGTACAACTATAAGATAACTTCCCAATTTTTATACTCAACTCCTTGTCTGATGAAGGCCAGTGTGCTAAAGACCTCCTTCACCACCCTGTCTACCTGCGACGCCAATCTCGGACTACAATGTGCTTGACGGTTTATCGAAGATTCACTTAGCTGTCCTAACCTTCAATCCCAGCCACTGGCATGGCCAGCTCTGCATACCTGAACCAGTGGCATTTGATGGTGCTCTCCACGTAACTGTGGAAATCTACATCAAGGTCAATGTTTGGTCTGATTTATAACTGTTACATGAACTGAGATACAGTAAGAAAATTTTGTTTTGTGTTCTATACAGGTAAATCTAGCATGCATGTGTACAACAGGTAGTGCAAAACAGAAAATAAGCAGAGTGCAGAATAGAAAGAAACAGCTACAGAGGAAGTGCAGATTTAAAAAAAAGTACAAGGAGGTAGGTTGGTAGATATAGAAATTCATTCTTGGCTTCTGAGAGGTCCGTTCACTAATCTGAATATAGCAGGGAAGAAGTTATTCCCGAACCTAGAGGTACATGCATTCACGAAGGAAGTGGGGAGACGAGGGAGTGACCAGGGTGTGAGTGGTCCTTGATTATATTGGCTACCTTCCAAAGGCAGCGTGAAGTGTACAGGGGGCCGATGGTGGGGAGTCTCCTCTGTGTGATGGACTGGCTACACCTACAACTGCAATTTCTTGTGGTTGTGGGCAAGGCATTTGTCATACAAAATAGCAGTGAGTTCACTGATAATCAAAGATACTAGAGGAGCTCCTCTAGTATCTTTGCTGACAATTTTGTTTTAATGCAGTAATTATCTGAAATGCATCTGAAAGTTGCTCCTCAGGATCCTATTAAATATTTTCCGGTTCCTATGAAATAGTTTCCCTTCTCACCAAAAACTTATGTCCTCTGGTTCTTGATTCACATGGCCTGGGGAAAAGACTCTGTGCATTCACCCTATCTGTTCCCCTCATGATGTTATAAACCTCTATTAGATAACCCCTCAGCCTCCTGTGTTGTAGAGCCGTGGGTAAAGGGGTGATGGGGCAGTGGTATGTGTCTATGAATGCCTCTTTCAGTTTACTTGTATGGACCCTAATTGGTGCTGGTGCTCCCTCTGAAGACCTTGGATCAGAAACCAATCAATGTTTATTAGCCGGCAAATAGCTCCATGTGTGAGTCTACTAAAGAGCATCAGGTTTGTTTTGTGTGTGTGTGGCTTGTTTGTGTTCATTCATACCTGCTGCATTCAGAGGTCGGTGACATCTGTCATGTTCTGTTTAGTTAAAAACAAATTAAAAATAATGGTACGGGCTCCCATCAGAGAGAAACACACAAAGTGCTGAAGGAAATCAGCGAGTCAGGCAGCATCTGTGGAGGGAATGGACAGGCAGTGTTTCATGTCAGGAATCTTCTTCAGACATGAAATGTCACCTGTCCATTCCCTCCACAGATGCTGCATGAGCCGCTGAGTTCCTCCAGCACTTCATTTTACTCAAGATTCTAACATTTAGTTTGGTTTATTGTTTTGACGTGTGCCGAGGTAGTGAAAAGCTTTTATGTTGCCTGCTATCCAGTCAGCAAAACATGATTACAATCAACCTGTCCACAGTGTACAGTCACAGCATAAAAGGAATATGTTTAGTGCAAGATAAAGTGAATTAAAGTCTGATTAATGATAGTCCGAGGGTCTCCAATGAGGTAGACGGGAGATCAGGACTACTCTCTGGTTGGGGAGAGGATAGTTCAGTTAGTGATTTGCGTTCTTTGTACAAAATGAGCTTGATGGCTGTCTGTTGGGAAGGGACTGAAGGTGTCAGGGGTGGCTCGATTGAAAGAAAGTGCCGCTCTCCTAGCACAAGATCTGAAGGATTGTTGAGGATGGAGTAATCAGCTGTGGGTTCAGGTGCTGAGGGGCTGATGATGTCTCATTGGAAAAACACATGAAGGAGGTGAAATCATTGCAGGGATTTTGGGGGAAGAGCCTCACAAGGAGCATGCACAACTGGTTGTATGGTGGAAAAGAATGATTACTTTACCGTCTGAGGTGGCAGTAAACTGCACACTAGCATTTCAGATTACTCTATAATGACACATTTGCCTGTCACTTTGTAGGTGGCACACATAACCAAAAGCAAGATGAAGCTACAAGACACAGCATTCATCGGACCTGCACTGCTCTTCTTCAATCAGTACTTCAATAGCTTTATTAATGAGTATTATGTACTGTGGGTAGCAATGGTAAGTACCATACCTTCACCTAGCATGGCTAGGATTTAAGTTGAGATTACACAGGGTCATGAGGGGCATGGAAAAAGTGAACGCTCAGTCTTTTTCCCTGGGTAGAGGATGCTAATACTAGAGGGCAGTCAAAGCCACAGACAGGTAATGCCAAATGAAATATAGCATCACAGTTACAGAGAAAGTGCAGATATAAAAAAAGCACAAGGGCTGCAATGAGGTGGGTTGCGAGATCTGGACTACACCCTACCTTATGGGAGGACTTAACGGCAGCACTGGCACAGCAGTAGAGTTGCTGCCTTACAGGGAGAAAGTTCAGAGTTTGTACAGACAGCGCCCATGGACAGGAGCGAACCCGGGTCTCTGGCGCTGTGAGGCAGCAACACTACTGTTGCCCCTCCGTGCCACCAGTGGTGTTACATGCTTTCAAGCTTTTGTATCTTTCGCCTGCCGGGAGAGGGAAGAAGAGGGAATGACCAGGGTGTGAATCGTCGTTGATAGTATTGGCTACTCTCCTGAGGCAGCGTGATGGTGGTGGTGGGAGGCTGGTTTGTGTGATGGACCATGTGAGCCCTGTTCCGGTACCTTTCAGATCCTGTCTCTGTGCGACCTGCTGCTTTACTGCACGACCGTCTGCATTCAGATTGCGGCACACCTGCGCATTGAGGTCCTCCGCATCCCCCTGCAAGCAGCAGAGCAGAAGCAGAGCCACAACGAGTGACAATTTGCCCAGCAGGAGGAGGGAGGAGCGGCGAGGGACCACCAGAACAATGCCACCACAACCAAACACTAACCCCACGCCTTCTCGTTAATCATGTGTAATTACAATTTAAATTATCTCAATGTTTTGATAATGAATGGGAAGGAACCGCCTAACCTCCTTGCCCATACCTCGGTGCCAAAAGAGTGTGTGAATACATTTGCCCCTGTAACAGCAACCCTGCAATGAATGCTCGTGTTGATACTCCAGCCCCCCACCCAGGCAACCTCCACACAACAAAGAAAGATCACATCTGAAACACGAGTCTGAAGAAAGGTCCTGACCCGAAACGTCACCCATCCTTTTTCTCCCTCTCCAGAGATGCTGCCTACCTGAGTTACTCCAGCACCATGTTTATCCTTGGTATAAGCCTTCAGTTCCTTCCTACACATAGAGGAGGCCCTTCGGCCCACAATGTCTGTGCCGTACATGGTGCCTTTATTGACAATGCGAAGAAATTAGCAATTGCATTTCTCAAAATTTGACGTCAAATTGTGTCAAATGAAAGTTGATTTGAGGGCAAATTGCATCCCCTGCAAATGCCTTAAATCCTCCGAGTGTTTGGAGTTGCATGATGCAGAGGCACAGGATATTTGGAGTGAGAAGCTCGGTGTTAGCGGTGAGCTGGGCTGAGGTATAACTCGAGGTAGAGTGAACCTCGCGTGGGGAGAAGAGGGGAGTAATCGAATCTGACATTCACCCAGGTTGCTCTCCAGCTATTCCCTGTAGAATGCAAGTAACTAGTTGATCCACCAAGAACGTGCAGTCAAACAGGTCTGCTGTCTTGTGGAGGACGGGTGATCCGAGCTGCCCTGTGCATCACAGAAATGATTGTGTTTGCACACACAACCAACCGAAGGCTAACATTGCGTTTGGAATGGGAAATCTCCTCGTCCTGTTGGGCAAATGTCTTTGTCTGATTCACTGTAAAACACTACTGCGTGCTCTTGCTCGCATTTTGTTTTTGTTCTGCAAGACTACTTCAAAAAATCTGTCTCGACGTGGGTAGAACCACTGCGGGTTGGTTCTGAATATTCCAGTGGTTTCTGAGTTCTTTAGTTCTGAGATGCAGCATGGAATCAGCCCCTTTAGCCCACCGTTTCATGAAAATTAAAAAATGAACGCGTTAAAAATTAAGCATTATTAAAATCTACACAAAAATAATGGTGGCACAGTGGTGCAACTGCTGCCTCACAGCACCAGACACCTGGTTCAGTCCTGACCTTGGGTGCTCTCTGTGGAGTTTGCACGTTCTCCCTGCGATTGTTGGGGGTTTTCTCTGGTGGTTCAGATTTCCACCCACACTCCAAAGATGTGTGGGTTTGTAGGTTAATTGTAGGTAAATTGCACCCAGTGTGCAGGGAGTGGGTGAGAAAGTGGGCTAACGTCGAACTAGTGAAATGGTCAATGTGGATTCAAGGGCCCTGTTTCCATGTTGCATCACTAAACTAAAACATTTTCATACTGAGTTTCTATGACGGAAGTTTCTAAATTTTGTCAGAAGTTGCTGTCGAAAGTAATTTCCTAACTTTGATCTTTGCTGTTGGTGTCTGAGGGGAAATAATGATGTTGATGCTCATAGCCTTCGATACCACAGTCCATGGGACTCAGTTTCTGTACATCCAGTAACTAAGTCTCTGCTGCTGCTGTGACCGTCTCTACGCTGCTTCTGTTCTCTAAGGGCCTGGCCGCCTAACTTAATTAATAACAACGTTTTTTTAACTTACATTTTTTTTGTAGTAAATTATGGAATAACAAATTAATTGAAGAGCATAAGAATCAATATTCCAAAAATTTGGAAATGTGTTTGTAACTTTTGAAAGGCATTGGTCTACAATACCGTCACATGCAAAACTCTGCTTGTTGCTCTGCCGTTCAATATATGATAGCGTGCGGGAACCAGGGAGCTGCCAGTTTTATTATGATCTACGGGGACAGCCTGGAGTTGGGCACACAGGCTTCAGAGTCTGAGGCGTGCATGGTGGATCCATGTGTGGGTCGGTGGTGAAGGCAAACCATTCAACATGATGAATTTCCAAAGGTTGACCACACTCTGTAATCACCTCCACTGCCCAGACCACAGTCATCACCAGCACCTTGTCAAGGGGCAGACAGCATCAGTGGAAGGAATGGATAGACCTGATCTGGCATCCTTTTGTCTCCTTTTCACCTCCAACCTTTCTCACTTACTCCACCCATCTGCCAATCACCCCCCTCACATGTATCCATCTATCACTTGCCAGGCTTTGTCCACCCCCACCTCATTGGGTTGACTGGAATCATGTATAGTCTTTCTGCTGACTGATTAGCACGCAACAAGAGCTTTTCACTCTACCTCGGTACACGTGACAAACTAAACTCAAACTTTTTCAGTCCCATCCCAAAACGTCATCTGTCCATTCCCTCCACAGATACTGATTAACCTGCAGAGTTCCTCCAGCACTTTGTGTTTTGCTCAAGGCCCCGGCATCTACAGTTCCTTGTATCTCCACCTCTTGTCAAGGGAATTAGGGATTAAATACTAACAAGCGTGAAATTTACTCTGATGTCGAAAACTACCAAGTGAATTATGTGTTATCTGGGATCAAGATGCTGTTTCTAAATATTAGCTAAGATAGTTTTGGTTCATGGTGTATACTGTGTTTAGTGCAGGCTACATAGAGGAATTATGGGTTTACAGTCCAGTAAATGTTGCTCTTCATGTATAACTGAATTATAAAACGTGCAGTTTCTCAGGTTGTGATATTTATAAACTGGCTGGGTGAAATGATTTAGTTCAGCAATCGCCAAATCTTGTATTTACTTTGTACCTTTCCATTAAACTAAAAATCAAACGTGCCTAAATATTATTTGACTCTTTCTTGTGCTGAGCAGAATGACAATGCAACATCTTCTCAATCGGTATTTTAGAGCGTGGAAAATTTCAATTAATCAAAAGTAAAAGAGGCTATTCGGTCCTTCAAGTTCTGCCTTATTCCGTTCACCTGACCCATCATAATAATCCTTACTCAACAAACATTGAAGAATGAGGGTGGATATGTCACTGGATATGCAACTACACCTTCACAGTTTTGTAATGGATGGCATCAAAACCACGTACAAAAAAAAAAGAAGAAAAACAATGAATAGAAACGGAGAGAGGAAACTAGTTCTTGGTTTCTCAGAAGGAACTCACATCAAGCTTTTGAAGTTAATAATATTGTACGAGCTCTATTGTATGAAAGTGTGTCCATAAGTCAGGTTGAAATGTTCTGAAGACATGTACCGACCTGAAACGTCACCTATCCATGTTCTCCGAAGATGCTGCCTGGCCCACTGAGTTACTCTAATATTATTTGTCTATCTTTAGTATAAACCAATATCTGCAGTTCCTTTTATTCCATAAGTTAAAATTAGATTAAAATTTTTTTTTTAAATGTACCTGTTGGAGTCAGGTTTAAACTATACTTAATGTGGAAATAAGGAACTGCGAGCGCTGGTTTACAAACTTTAGGTATATTTTGTGTGCACATTTTAATTCATGTGGCAGGCCAGATCACACCGAGAGACAAAGTGCTGGACTAATTTCTAGAGAAAAGGAATAGGTAATATTTCGGTTTGGGACCATTCTTCAGATCCGAAACAAGACCTATTGTCTGACCCGATGAGTTACTCCAGCACGTTTCCTATCTTTGGCATAAACCAGCATCTGCTGTTCCTACACAGATAATATGGGGTTCAGTCATGGACTGAAGGGCAGGACTGGATATTTGGACTTAAATCCCCATCATGGCAGCTGAAGAATTTAAATTCAGTTCACTGAAAGAGAGTCCAAAGCTAGAGGGCATCGGTTTCAGGTGAAAGAGGAAAGATTTGAAAGAGACCCGAGGGGCGATTTATTTGCGCCGAGAGTGGAGGGTATATGGACTGAGCTGCCAGAGAAGGTTGTTGAAGCAGGTACTGTGACAATATTTAAAAGACATTTGAACAGGTTTAGGTTTATTAATGTCATGTGTACTGAGGTACAGTGAAAAGCTTTGTTTTGCATGCTATCCAAATAGATCAAATAGACCACACTGATGCAATCAGTTCAAACTCAAGTACAATAGGTAGAGCACAGAGGGGGATACAGAGTGCGGAATATAGTTCTCAGCTTTGTAGCGCATCAGTTCCTTATGAGCTAACTGCAGGCAAATGAGGCTAACTTAAAAGGTCAGCATGGCTGAGATGGGCTGAAGGGTCTATTTCCTTGACTCAATTAGCTGCCAACTGTGGCATGGTGGTGCAACTGTAGAGTTCCTGCCTTTAAATGCCAGAGACCCAGGTTCAATCCTAATAACGGATGCTGTCTGAACACCGTGACCACGTGGGTTTTCTCAGGGTGCTCTGGTTTCCTCCCACACTCCAAAGATATGCAGGTATGGCTTCAGTGATCGTTGGTCAGCATGGATTCGGTGGGCCAATGGTCTTGTTTCTGCGCAGTATTTCTAAACTAAACTGCTCTGTCAATGCTGAGCTGGATGTGAGTTCATGCCATGGTTTGCTGCCACAAACATGCCCGACACACCCAGCTGTGCAATGTCCCAGCTCCACACTCATCCCCTCTCACTGCACCTCACCACTCCTCATCCTAACCTCTCTGCTGGGGCCTTGGGCCACACTGGGCGTGCGGGCAGCTCTGTGATGTGCAAGTTGCTGCTGGAAACCTCTGGAGAAAGTGAACACTGAGAGCTTGCAGTGTGCACAGGAGCTAGTTTATTACGTCGATCATGACCTTTCATTTTCACGAAAAATCACTCACTGAATCCCTTCAACAGTTAATTTAGTTTAGTTTTAGATTCTTAGTTTAATTTATTTTATTTAGATTTAGTTTTTTTGTTTAGTTTAGTAACTTTTTCACACAAAGGGTGATGGGTGTATGGAATGAGCTGCCAGATGAGGTGGTTGAGGCAGGTACCATCACAACGTTTATGAAACATTCAGACAGGTACATGGATAGGATAGGTTTAGAGGGATATGGGCGAAACGCAGGCAGGTAGGACTAATGTAGATGAGACATGGTGCTTGGTGTGGGCAAGTTGGGCTGATGGGGCTGTTTTCACTGTATGACTCTGATTCTAGCTTAAGTTTAAGTAGTAATTCAGTTACGTCCCGTGTACTGAGGTAAAATGAAAAGCTTTTTTGTTGTGTGCTATCCAGTCAGCGAAAAGACTATACAAGATTACAATCACGCCATCCACAGAGTACAGATACAGGATAAAGGGAACAACATTTAGTGCAAGATAAATAAATAAAGATTTAAAAGAGTGGGGCGATTGTAATGAATGAGAACAGATCCACCTCTGGGACCAGCACGCAGAGTCGCCTGGTTTGGGTACCATCTTGGCATGCTGATAGCTACAATTCTATTTTCCTCACTCTGAATTACTACTTTCATTCATTCCACTTTACCTACAATAGGCTCTCTGTGTGGAGTCTGAATGCAGCCAAAGTCAGAACAATTAGCATTTATTGTTTTGCAATTTCCACCTTCCCTCCCCTGCTTTCATTCCCCTGCCCCTTCCCTCCACCTCATATGTACACACATTTTTCCCACTATCTCCCGTCACCTCGACCCCATTGTGAATATTGGACTTTGGCTCGAGAACTGATGGACTACAATGCTGAGAATTATATTCTGCACTATGTATCTTCCCCTTTGCTCCTGATTTGAACTGATTGTAACTATGTATGGTATCTTTTTGGTTAAGCTTTAACAAAGCTTTTCACTGTACCTCGTACAGGTGACAATAATAAACCTAAACCCTGCTCCTTTCCCCTTCTCCATACTCTCATCTCCCATCCCCGAGTTCCACTGTTGAGCACAAAGCGACGTCAGTCAACACTTCAAACATGAAGTCCAGTCAGTAATCCCACACAGTATCTGATCTTTATAATCTTTACCAAGTACCGTGTTGAAGGCTCCACTTGAATCTTGCTTTTCCCTGTCTTTCATATCAGAGTTCTTTCTCATTAGTCTTATTCCATCAGAAGAAAAATAAATTGAAACATGGGTTCATTAAATATTTCGTCGTTCTAAAACAGTTTTTCCAGTCATTAGAAAATGCTAAATATATAATTTCCTTCAGCAGGATTCCCTATTTAGCTAAAATATAGATATTAGTACTGTACAGCTCTAATTATGAACTCTGCTACCACTGCTAATCTTACATCTGATCCCTTTTAATTATTGACTCTCCAAATTAGCTCCCTCAACTTGTCCATGAATCTCTTCAATGAAGGGTCCCTCTGAGGTTCTGCACCGTAACTCCCTTTGTTCTGCAGGCTTCCAAAAACTATGCAAATACTATCAATTGGAAAGTTCATTTCTCTCCAAGTTCCCTCGTGAACTTCATCTTGCACTAAACAGTATTCACATTATTCCCACAATGTGGATGGCTCGATTATAATCATGTAGTCTTTCCGCTGACTGGTTAGCACGCAACACAACCTTTTCACTGTACCTCAGTACACATGATAATAAACTCAATTCCATCCCTGATTATTCATGTGCAGATCTAAAAGTCTCCTAAATGTCATGTCACTGACTTGTGGGATTACAGCTCAGGACTTGAGAATAGAGCAGTAGCTGGGAAAGCATCAAGAAGCTCAGGTCCAGATCAGGAGCACAAACAGGAGAGGTGCACAACCCAACTTGCAAACACCAGCTGCCCCTCATCCCCAGAGGCTGCTTATGACAACACGATTCACGCAGAGTATAAGGAACTAGCTGCCAGGGGAGGTAGTTGAGGTAGGTACTGTAAAAACATTTTAAAAACATTTTAAATACATTTGGAGCACCAAGGCAAATTCCTTGTATGTATACATACTTGGCTAATACAATGTATTCAATTTAATTCAATTCAATTCGACAGGTACATGGATAGGAAATGTTTAGGATATGTGGCATACGCCGGTCAGATGGGACGAGTGTAGATGGGGCACCTTGGTCAGCATGGACAAGTTGGGCTGAAGGGTCTGTTACTGTGCTGTATAAGTCTATAATGTGAAGGGCATATTTTTCCTCTCAGAGGGTGGTGGGTATATGGAACGAGCTGTCGTAGGAGGTAGTTGAGGCAGGTGCTCTCCTTATAACTATAAAATTCTGATCTTGAATGTGTGTGTTTGCGTGTGTATTTATTAGTTTGTGTGCGATCATATCTACTCGAAGAAACGACGCACTAATGGGACAATTTTTACATATTCCGGTAGATTTATCCCGTGAAATAAAAAATCGCCTTATTTGAAAATTTCATGCATTATTTCTCGAGTTATTTATGAAAATGTTCACAAATCTCAAATAGAAAATAAACAAGATGGTCACGCTGATGACGTCATAATGGATCTGACTGCCTGTGTCTGCTCGCGCTGCGAGTGACCCCTGTTATGTCTTCTGTACTTCTTGGCTGCTTAACTTTTACTTCTTTAAATTTGTCACTTAGCATTTTTAAACTGCTGCTCAGATTGTGCTGCGCGCTCCGCTGGGCTCCTTGAAGTTCTAGAACATTATGGCGGCGGCGGCCGTTATCGCCGCGCGGGGCAGCGCGATGGGAAGGTGGCCCTGGCGTCCATTACTCCCTCTCCGTGTCCCTCTCTGTGCCTCTGTGTCCCTCTATGTGCCTCCGTCTCCCTCTATGTGCCTCTGTGTCCCTGTCTGTGCCCCTCTGTGTCCCTCTCTGTTCTTCTCTGTGCCTCTGTCCCTCACTCTCTAACCCCCTCCCTCTCTAGCCGTGCCTGCGAGTTGGGGGCTATGTATGAGTGGATAGGGTGGGGCATGGGGTAAAAGGAGTGAATGAATAATATTCATATAATATCAATGGGGGTGATTAGTGTGTGTGTGGAGGGGGGGGGGGTTAGTGTGTGTGTGTGTGTGGAGGGGGGGGGGTTAGTGTGTGTGTGTGTGGAGGGGGGGGGGTGGTTAGTGTGTGTGTGACGCCGCAGGCCGCCCCCTCCCCTCGCAACCGCGCGTTGAGGGGACGGGACCCAGCGGGTACCACTTGGTCTTGTAACATTTAAAAGCACCACTGTACCTCGGTACAAATGACAATTATAAACTAAATAATAAACTAATAAAGGATGGGTTTAGAGGGTTAGGGGCCAAACATGGACAAACAGGATGTGACAATGAACTAAACGAAGTGTTGATGGGGCATCTTAGCGAGCATGGTCAATTTGGGCTGAAGGATCTGTTTCCGTGCTGTATGACTGTGACTGACTGCCACGCTGGCCTGTGTGATTATAAACAAAATTGATTTGATCAGGTAGTCGTGGCTCAATGTGTTGGAGCTGATTCAAAGGACATCAGATGAAAGAATCAAAGTGAAGAGCACCAACAACGGTCAAATGTTTCCATGAAAAGACATAATTGCGAAAAATAAAACCATGACAGCACGCAGAGCTGCCTCGGCATCTTTTACTGCAATTAAATGGCTATATGTTTGTTGCGAGCCTGTTTCAAGTATTCACGAAAATGAACAATGGCAATATGCCAAGATTTAATTACAGACAAGAGAACCAGTTCCTGATAGAGTGCGCTGACACGGTGGTGAAAGACGGGTATTTGTATTTTAAATCTAAACACTAGTCATCGTCTTGCTGCCAACATTTTATTTTGAATTGAATGACCAGAAAAAATGAACAATCGTACATTTATTCACACTGCCACAGAGATATAACACCAATTGCTGTGAAAAGTATAAAAATGGCTCTCCAGTAAAAACAGATCACCTCAAACATCCAAGAAACACAATAAAATTTGTCTTTAACCTACTCAAACAACAAAATAAATAAAGATATAACGCAGGCCGCTGTCACCTGCAGCAACCACAACAGGCACTTGGGTACAGAGCCGTGTGGAAGGCTAGTGACTGGAGTGAAAGATGAGGTTAGATTTAAACATTCAAACTTCTTATAGCACGTCAAAATACATCAACTAATGTATTTCACATTAAAATAGAAGTACAAGCCCCTTGAGTTTTAGGTCTGTTAGATTTAAGCGTTTTTGAAGTAACGCACTTGTTCATTTAATACCAAAGCCTGGTTTACAAGCTCATAATTTTGGAATAACACACTCAAATGTACACCTGGCAGTGTAGTCGTGTATATGTTTAATGTGAATTATGCGCTGCTTTTCAAGAACGTAACCCTGGCGTAATACGCAAGATGCCTGCACCACCATGTAGCCCCTTTATAGATCAACTGCGATGTACCCGTGGTTGCATTACATGTAACCAAGTCTGATGCACAGGCCGACACCCCTTACAGGAGCTGGCATTAGAATCAATAATGATTCTTTGCAGCCCTCAAAGCAATACTACAATCACCTTATTTTACAATATATTGCAGGGAGAAGAGAGATCCATTTAATAAATATATATAGTGCAGTCATTTAAAGTATCAGTCTGAAACAGTACAACACCGTTTCTGCAGAGACAGGATGGTGCATCTTACACGGAGTGGTACATCAATGAGTCGTGTGGAGATGGCTCCAACAATTTCCTTTGTGATATCGATTTGTCATCCTTGTTCTGGGACTCCTGCGATTTATTTTCATGCTTTCAATAACATGAGAGAATCCCCAAGCGGCGACAACCAAACAGGATCCCATTTCCTATGCTCCTTTTAAACTCAATGTGTTCACTATTAGGTTTATTATACCACTATGTAATATTTGAAAAACAGCAAATATGAATATTATGCACTGAACCATAAAATGTAATAGTTCAGAAGTGAAGGGTGTTGGGTTAACAGAGTTTTGCTACATTAGGGTCTGCCACTACATGAGCCATCTGCAATGTTCTAAATCAGTAATCAAGGAGGGTCTATAAATAGTGTTTTCTTTACCTGTTTTGAAACAATTTTCCAGCAACATTGTGACGATATGAATCAAACATGGCATGATATTGATCCCGACTGCATTCCAAGACAACCTAGAAAATAATCAAATTGAATAATACATTTTTTGTTTGCTCATAAACACAAACCTCATGCAATTCGTCATCTGACTGAGAGAATAATCTACAGAATCAAAATATAAACTTACTAGGTACATTTCCTGAATTGTATTGTTTAAATTATTTATCAGCAAAGATACTAGATCTTTGGTTATCAGTGTACATGGAGCACAAAAGCCTTGCTGCAACCATTTGTGAAGCAGTTTGTGTGCAATAGCTATCGAGGGTGGTGTAAACCCAGCAGTGGTAAATGATGCCCTGGATTTTGCTGTAGCAATAATAAAAATATCATGATACTGTTTGCTAAAAATACATCTATTGATGCTCCTGAACACATCATCAGTGATGTAACCTGGGGTCATTGGGTGTTTCGGGTCTTTCAACATCAGACACCCTCACCCAGGCGACCCAGCCGTGGTTGATCTGACCACGACTTGTGTTCAGGTGGCATTCGCTCCTCCCCATGGACTTTCTCTCCTGATCCAGAGCCATCTCGAGGCCTTCTCCGCTGCCTCTGTGGTGTTCTTGATGGCTCTTCTCCTCGCCACTCCGTTGATGCCCAGTGCACTCAAGGTTTTGTAGAGCGATTGCCCTGCAAAACATCTGCAGCCAACCTCGATGGGCATACATCTTGCCTTCCAGCCCTGATTACGGCAGTCTATGACCAGCTCTTCATCGACGTCATTGTCGAACTGATGCCAGACTGCCGTCTTGCGGGCCTGAGGCCATTTGACTCGAACCTTCTCCGGAGAACTGTTCCGAGGAACTAGTTACGCCACTTGGAGGCTTCGGGCTCTATGGGGTGATTCCGGCCCTGGCTCCTCCTGCGTCTCACCAGGTAAAATACCTGTGCGATGTGACACACCCTGTCCCTCCAAACACTTCATCCGGGTCTGGCGAATCTTCAGGCCTCGGCTGTTCTTGCACACCTTACCACATCTGCATTTGATACTCATAGTCGGTTGTCCATTGCCATTAATCGTTAACCTTTGATCCGTCAAATTGAGGTGCTCATCCTCCCCCCATCTCTTTGGCACCTCTGGGGGTATAATAATAAACCTATATCTGAAGTAGGTTTGATATTCCTGTTTATCATAGTTCAGTGTGATTTGTCTCTCGGCCGATCCGATGGCAGAATTGTTTCTGAAGGCCAGGGACAGCTTATAGCCTGTATGAGCACCTCAATGGCAACTTCGGAGTGGCGGCGCGGCTCTGGCTGCAGCGGCTCACCGGCAGTCCCGTTTGTTTGTGTTTTTTGTGTTGTTTATTTTGTTTTGGTTAGTCTAGTTTTTGGTTTTTAGTTTGTGTTTGGGGGGGGGGGGGGGGGTTGAAACGGGGTTTGCAGTCTCTCCCTGCGGGGGAATGCAACTTTTTTGTCGTATTCCCCTTCTCTGCCTCCGTCTGCGCTGAGGCCTAATGGAGTTGGTGACCTCGAGGCTCCGGAGGCAGAGCCCGTCAGGACTTGCCCTGAGCTCGCTCCCGTGAGGGCGGTCCGGCTCAGGGCTGGAACAGTGCTCCCGTGAGAGGTTGTGAGGGCGGCCAGCCCGAGGGTGGAACGAGGCTCCCGTTGGAGCGGCCGAGCTCGGGGAGGTGCGGCGTTCGCAGCCCGAGGGAGGTTCGGCGCCCATGTCGGGGCAGCCCGGCCAGAGGGAGAAGCGACGCCCAAGTCGGGGCAGCCCGGCCAGAGGGAGAAGCGACGCCCAAATCGGGGCGGCCCGGCCCGGGGAAGAAGCGACGCCCATGTCGGGGCGGCCCGGCCCGGGGGAGGTTCGGTGCCCATGTCGGGGCGGCCCAGCCCGAGGCTGAAGACGGTACGGTACTCACGTGAGGGTGGCTGGGACGGTGTTCTGGCGGTGGTGGCCTGAGTCCGGGGTTCGGCCACGGGCCAGCGGCTGCGTCTGCAGGACTGGTGGGCGGCAGCTTCGACCACCCCGGGCCGCGGTGTTTGAGCCGCGGGACTGATTTATAACATCGCCCGGGGGGTATCGCAGACCAAAGACTTTTGCCTCCATCACAGTGAGGAGATGCTGGGTGGACTCACCGTGGTGGATGTTAATATGTGTTTATTGTTGTTTTTATTGTATTATATGTATGACTGCTGCAATTTCGTTCAGACTTCGGTCTGAATGACAATAAAGGCTACCTATCTATCTATCTGTCTGTCTGTCTGTCTGTCTGTCTGTCTGTCTGTCTGTCTATCTATCTATCTATCTATCTATCTATCATTGTGAAAATTAAAATCTGCAGAGATCACTAGTGTAGTTCGCTTACTCTGTACTCGGTGTTGAATGTTGCGCCAAAGCTGCTTCAACTTTATTTATGACTATAAGATTAATCAATTTTTCAGGTACAAATCTCGCTAGAATAGTCCTTTTTCGTTCATTGAACATCTTATTTTGTTTATTTATTATGTTATCTATAGTACTGTGTTTACAGACCTGTTGTGCTGCTGCAAGTTAGAATTACATGGTTCTGTTTAGGTAGATATGACAATTAAACACTTTTTTTTTTCCCGATTCACTTATCAGTTTATAAAATGTTAAAAATGAAGCTGTACGAAAATTGTATAGTTGTTATGCCGATTGCTTTATTCTTGTACAATTGCTTCTAATTAAATAAACATTTTAAAAAAAAACAGCGCCACCTCATATCGGGTGGCGTCTCTGCAGTCTGACTGCCGTCAACAGCGCCACCTTCCGGCCGGATGGTGTCTCTGCGGTCTGGCCGCCGTAAACAGCGTCAACTCTGGTCGGATGATAATAATAATAATACATTTTATTTATGGGCGCCTTTCAAGAGTCTCAAGGACACCTTACAAAAATTGAGCAGGTAGAGGAAAAACATGTAAGGGGAATGAAATAAATAGTAGAGACATGACTAGTACACAAAGTAAAGACAGAATTCAATACAAAACACAGTATGAGGCAATTAATGCACAGATGAAAAGGGACGGGGACGTGGGGCTAAGGATAGGCAGAGGTGAAGAGATGGGTCTTGAGGCGGCACTGGAAGATGGTGAGGGACACGGAATTGCGGATCAGTTGGGGGAGGGAGTTCCAGAGCCTGGGAGCTGCCCTGGAGAAGGCTCTGTCCCCAAAACTGCGGAGTTTGGACTTGTGGATGGAGAGGAGACCGGCTGATGTGGATCTGAGGGACCGTGAGGGTTGGTAGGGGGAGAGGAGGTCAGTGAGATATGGGGGGGGGCCAGATGGTGGAGGGCTTTGTAAGTGAGGACCAGGATTTTGTAGGTGATCCGGTGGGAGATGGGAAGCCAGTTAAGTTGTTTGAGGACTGGAGTGATGTGATGCCAGGATTTGGTGTGGGTGATGAGTCGGGCGGCTGCGTTCTGGACCAGTTGGAGTCGGTTGATGTAGTTGGAGCTGATGCCAAGGAGAAGTGAGTTGCAATAGTCCAGTCGGGAGGAGATGAAGGCATGGATGAGTCTTTCAGCAGCAGGCGGTGTGAGAGAGGGTCTGAGTTTGGCGATGTTGCGGAGATGAAAGAAGGAGGTTTTAATGACATGGCGGATGTGAAGCTCAAGGGAGAGGGTGGAATCAAAGATCACGCCAAGGTTGCGGGCCTGGGGAGATGGGGAGACAGTGGTGCCGTCGATGGTGAGAGTGGGGTTATTGATTTTGCTGAGTGTGGCTTTGGAGCCTATGAGGAGGAATTCTGTCTTATCGCTGTTGAGTTTGAGGAAATTATGTTGCATCCAGGTTTTTATAGCTGACAAACAGGAGTTGATATGGGAGAGGGGGGGGTTGTGGGGGAATTTGGTGCCAAGGTAAATCTGGGTGTCATCAGCGTAACAGTGGAAGTCCAGATTGAAGTGGCGGAGTATCTGACCAAGGGAGAGGATGTAGATGATGAAGAGGAGGGGGCCGAGTACGGAGCCTTGGTGAACGCCTTGAGTGACTGCGGCTGTAGCAGAGGTGTGGTTGTGGAGAGAGATGAAGTGGGATCTGTTGGAAAGGTAGGAACGGAGCCAGCTGAGTGCAGAGCCTCCATGATGATGATGTAGATGATGTCACTACAGCCTCCAGTTTCAAGTACAGCTTCTTTTTATCGTACATTTGGACAATTCAAACTTTGGTTTCCTGTCCTACCTTACTTGATTCGAACCATAGAACTTTCAGCATCCGACCACTTTGGACTTTGCTATATGTTTGTTCACTGTAGGTTGTTTTTTCCCCCCACCATTTTACACTGTAATGACCTAGCTTAATATTGCTATTAGTTCCTTGTTATTTCTTTGCTGTTGTATTTGCATTGTTGCCAACGTCTCCCAGCCATCGCTGGGCGCCATATATCACAGGACACGATACGTTGCTGGTCGACATGTCGGGACTGTACCTCGTCCATCCTGCGGCTATTGCGTTGTTCTACTTGCACCCCTCGGCATACGACCGGGATGGTCCACAGCCAGAGCGTCGACTACGCCCGCGGGCCCCACCGTCCCGACCCACAGCCAGGGTGCCCCCGACCCACAGCAGGAGCCGCCCTCGACCATGCTCGCACACCTTCTTGTAGTAGGTGAGCACGCTCCATCCCTTTTCGACGTGTGGGGGAAGTCCTGTGGTGGCACCAGGTGGTTAGGCCACTTGCTACGCAAACCCTCGGCAGTCAGGGTAAGGTCAAGTGACTGGGCAATGGCGGGAAGGAGTAGTCACGGGATACAGGGGTGTGCCTTAGTATATAACGAACCCCGGGTCAACTTTCCCTCTTTCTCTTCCTCTTCCTCTCTCTTTGCGTGAGTGTCCTGCCACCTCAGCAGGAGCTCAGCTCGAGCCCACGAGGCCTCACAGCAGCAACAATGTATTTGGTGTTAGAGGACTAAACATGCATGTATATCTAACCTACGCCTGAATAGAGAAACCCTTTATTCACGACGTTTGGTGCCTCTACACACTCACCGCTCCAAACTGAAAGGCAGACACAATGTTGGGGGAGTCCAGAACCAGGGGCCACAGTTTAAGAATAAGGGGTAAGGCATTTAGAACAGAGAGTTGTGAGTGCAGAATTATCTGCCTCATAGGGTGGTGGAGGCCAGTTCTCTGGATACTTTCAAGAGAGAGCTTGATAGGACCCTTAAAGATAGTGGAGTCACGGGATATGGGGAGAAGGCAGGAACGGGGTACTGATTGTGGATGATCAGCCTTGAGCCATGATCACATTGAATGGTGGTGCTGGCTCAAAGGGCTGAATGGCCTACACCTGCACCTATTGTCTACAATCATGAGTACTAATCTTCCAAAGCAAGGGTATAAGCCATATCGGTGAGACAGGCAGGTGTACGTCTGCCTCTGTACCAGCTTCAGCATTGAATTGAGGACCATGACCAATGCAGCATAGTCCTTATCACAAATAACCCAAAGTTCAACAGTTGGAAATGCAAGGACAGCAGAGGCCACTTACTGCAGACAGAAAACAAAGTTTCACGATGTTATCCACACCAAAATATTTTTATAGTTACAACACATTGAAGATGCTCCGCTCCATGATCTTTGCCCAGCAGCACGCTTACATCACAGGCACGTCCATTCGAGCGTGCGTACGCTATTTAACCCCTCGCGCGGGGCCTTGCGGCCACCATCTTGCGTGTGGCATCTAGGGTTGGGGACAGATGGGCGGGGCCTGTGGGCAAGTTTGCTCAACTCCTTCCAAAGTTGTTCAATTAGCCAGAGGTTCGTGAATAGGGTTGACAACTGTCCCGTATTAGATGGGACATTCTGCATATTGGCCTAAATTGGTTTGTCTCATATTGTCCCGTATTTAACTGCTACTACTCGGGTCGAGTGGACGGTCGGGTCGGAGCGCCGCGTCCGGCCTCGCCTCACTAGTGCCTCGCCCGTGGCCCCGACGGTTGGCAGCCCGGCCAGCTGTCCGACCTTCGGACCTTCGCTTACCACCGACACCACCACCCCTCTTTTTCATGGCCGATCATCGGTTCATGAGTTGGATGAGGTGCCGGACTTTGCGCACGACGTCGCTTGGGCCTAAACTTCTCAGCTGGCCCACCAGCTGGGCTTTGTGTGCAGTCCAGCACCCAGGCCAACTCATCATTCACCCAGCCATGGCCCAGTCGGTCCACGAATTGCCATCGGAGCCCCTTATTTTGGCCTTTTGTTCCTTGTTTGGGAGTGAGAAAATTGGCAACCCTATTCGTGAATGACGCCATCTCATAAACCCAAACCACAGAAATGTTGTTTTGCACTTAGTTAAATTAAATGCAGGCAAATAAAAACTTACTGGATTGTGGTGGGATCTTAAGCATTATGAGAGGATGCAGAAAATATTTACACAAATGATCCCATGTAGATTGTAGCCGCAGGGTTCAGGTCTGCCAACTCCCATGCATTGAGCGTGAGACTCACGCATTTCATGAAATTCTCACACTCTCATGCTAATCACAAATTTCTCACCCTCAAATTAAAAATAAATAAATAAATAAAGTCACAAACAATTCAATTCGCCCAAGGCTTCCAGATTTCCTCCACACTCTCCAATGAGAATAGTTTTCTGTCAGTGGGTTTCCTGTAAAGAACGAGCAATTTAATTGTCTTAGACCCTTAAGAACACTATTTAAAATGGCAAACTGCAGACGGGGGGGGAGAGGGAAACGCTCCCCGGGCATTGCCAAGTCTCCGCTCACTCCGGATGTTGTCGCTGCTTCACTGACACACACTCTCACACACACACTGGCACACACAAGGTTTAAAGGGATATGGGTCAAATGCGGATAAATGGGACCAGCTTAGATGGGGCATCTTGATCTGCATGAACAAGTTGGGATGAAGGGCCTGTTTCCATGCTGCAAGACTATGACATTGTACAAAGGGTAGAATTGCTCTGGAGAGGATCCAGGGGCGATTTATGAAGATGTTGGCAGGGCTGGAATTTTTTTTTCACTTTGAAGAAAGATTTGATAACTGGGATTGTATTCTCTGCAGCAGACTTAGTTGAGCTGAATAATATTATGAGAATAGGACCTGTTTCGCTTAACAAAGAGTGTATGAAGGAACTGCAGATGGCGGTTTAAACTGAAGATAGACGCAAAAAGCTGGAATAACTCAGTGGGACAGGCAGCATCTCTGGAGAGAAAGAATGGGTGATGTTCCGGGTCGAGACCTTCAGACTGAAGAGGTTAAAAACCAGCCATAAAACACAATGACTATAGAAGTCTGAAGAAGGGTTTCGGCCCTATTTCCTTCGCTCCATAGATGCTGCCTCACCCGCTGAGTTTCTCCAGCACTTTTGTCAACCTTCGATTTTCCAGCATCTGCAGTTTCTTCTTAAACACAATGACTGGAGATGTGTGTTATCCAACTAAGGGCAGAAATCAGAATCATGTGTTCATCTTCATTGGCGTTACACCATAATAAATATATTACAGGAAAAATAATTTAATGATGTGGCACGTTGGCGCAGCAGTAGAGTTGCTGCCTTACAGCACCACAGACCCAGATTTGATCCTGACTACGGTGCTGTCTGTACAGAATTTGTACATTTTCCCTATGACCACATGGCTTTCTCTGGATATTCCGGTTTCACCCACATCCAAAAGAAGTGCAGGTTTGTAGGTTAATTGGCTTCTGTAAATTGTCCCTGGCATGTGGGATGGAACTGGTGTTTGGTAGATTGCTGGTCGGTGTGGACTTGGTGGGCCGAAGGGTCTGTTTCCATATATATGTTTTACTTCATTGAAGTAAATATGTTTATATTTCATTGAACCATATACGATTGAATATGTGGGATTATTTTCATCTTGTTTCTATAGTCAAAGGGTAAGGTTGATTGATTTATTTGTGCAGAACAAGTCTGACTCTTGCCTTGTTTATCTGTTTTTTACTCTGTATATATGCATAGCAGCATGAATTATAATCTGATTTCCATATATGAATATACTAAGGGCATTCATGTGCTGCACCTGTTGATCAGAACCTGGCTCTACTGTGGAATATAATTAGGAATGTATTCATACCTAATCTAATCTGAAGCATAAATGTTGCATTCAAGTGCTACAGTATGCACCAGATTGCACAATTTAAAGCTGAAAAATGAAAAAGGGTGTGAGAGGGGGGACAGCTCCCTCCCACACCCTTCCCCCCTCGGTCACTACGCTCATTCGCAATTTCTCACTCTCCACTCTCACCCAATGTTGGCAGCCCTAAAGGTAAGACTTGAGTAACTTGCATTGTACAAAGAGCCGGCTTTGGGTCAGGACCCTTCTTTGAATGTCATCTATCCAATCCCTCCACAGATGTTGCTTGACCCATTGCGTTTCTCCACAATTTTGTGTTTTGCTCAATGTTTCAGCATCTGCAGATTTAGCTTAGTTTAGAGATATAGCATATTCACAGATGGATCAGCCGACCATCAATCACCCATTCACACTAGTTCAATGTTAACCCACTAGACCCCCTTCCTCCTCTACAACCATTCTGCCTGACCCGCTGAGTTACTAGAGCATTTTGTGTCTTTTATTTTGTAAACCAGCATCTGCTTGATTTTAGAGCTTAAATGGGGGAATCTTGGTCACCATGGACAGGTTGGGCTGAAGGGCCTGTTTATACAATACAATACAATTCAATTTATTGTCATTTGGACCCCTTGAGGTCCAAACGAAATGTCGTTTCTGCAGCCATACATTACAAACAAATAGGCCCAAGACACAACATAATTTACATAAACATCCATCACATTGCTGTGATGGAAGGCCAAAAAAACTTCTCTCTCCACTGCACTCTCCCCCCCGATGTCAGAGTCAAAGTCACAGAGTCACAGAGTTTCCGTGCTGCATAACTTTATGATTCTACCTCAACCATATTGTGCCCCTATTCTCTTATCCTTTGATTTTTTTATTTTACGGAAATTTTAGTCTGTGACATGATGGTATGTTTGTTTCTGTTTATTTGACAATTTATTTATTATGTTTGAGAAATGTAATGAGATCTGTGACCCAGTCACTGTAGGCAGAGGTCATATGAGTCATTTATTTAATTCTTCCAGAGAGTTTTTGGGTGTGTCGCTTAGGCAGCAAACAAAGCAGACAGTAAAATATGAGTCTCCTGAGTATTACATGGTCAGTTTATTTTATTTTAAGTTTAGTAACTTTCTCTTTGTTACAAACCTCAGCATGTTCATTATTAAGAAGACTGAAACAATTGAAACTTGCTAGACATGTCCAGTGTAAGACCAATGTTACATCATTGTTTTTCACCAGAATTTGACCTAAAATCAGTGGTGGATATATGAAACAATATATGCGGATATATATGAGGAAGTAGTTGAGGGAGTTACAACAATGACAATTAAAATACTTTTTTTTAGAGATACAGCACGGAAACAGGTCCTTCGGCCTATGCTGACCATTGACCGCTTGTTCGCACAAGCTCGATGTTATCCCAACGATAGAAATAAGATAATCTGACCAAATATGTCACCTCCAGAAGTTCTCCAGAGATGCTGCCTGACTTGCTGAATTACTCCAGCATTTTGTGTCTATCTTTGGTATAAACCAGCATCTGCAGTTCATTTTTATTACATGTATGTTATCCCACTTTGGCATCCATTCCCTGCTATCTAGGGGCAGAGTTACAGAGTTGAATTAACCTACAAACCTACTCATCCTTGGGATGTGGGAGGAAATCAAAACATCTGGAGGGTGCAGATCACAGGGAGAACATGCAAACTCCACACGGACATAATCTGAGGTCAGGAATGAATCTGAGTCTCTGGCACTGTGGGACAGCAGTCTACCAGCTGTGCCACTTTGCAGCCCCACATCTGGCAGCTCATTCCAGACACCCACCATCCTTTGTGTAGAAAGCTGTGTAAAAATGTTGCTCCTCAGATTCTTATTAAATCTTTCCCCCCTCACCATAAACCTATGTCCTCTGGTTTTTGATTTCCCCCAGTTCCTCAATCACTTTGTTCTTTAGCTCAAGTTTAAACTACAATCTCAAATGTTTAGAATTATTAATATTACTAAAAGATTATTACTGAAACGTTAATAAATAAAATGTATTAATGAACACAGTCAGACCCTTAAACAACTTACGCAACTTATAAGATGACAATCGCCAGAGATACCAACAGAAAGGAATGGTATGAATTTGTCTGAAAACGAAAACACTTTTTTTATTGTTCCTGCTCAATGATCAACAATATATAATTCCATATTCTGTGGCGATATTACAGTTCAAGTGGTTAATAAATTGCCAATTTTCGTAGGGGGCGCCATCGAGTATGGATGCCCTGCCAGCAGCTGTTAGTCCTTTCACCTTTTTTTATTTTCAGTGAATTAAAGTGTTTGTTTTGGAGGTCTTCTAGTCTTTTATGTGGTGGGTGGGGGGAGGGGAAGGGGGAAACTTTATTCCTAGTCCCTACATGGTCGGAGAGGCAGCTTCCCTCCGAGCTGCTTCTTCGCCCCCCCTCAACGCGGCCTACCATCGAGACTGGAGCGGCCTTTCCTGTTGGGACCGGCCGGGACTAAAGCTTCGGCGACGGAACAGCGCAGGGACACCATCACGGAGCGGCCGATGTCTTACCGGGTCGCCGTGCGGTAAGCTCCGGAGTGCTGTGACCACCGACTTCAACATCCGAGGAGCTGTGGCTGCGGGCGTCCAGCCGCGGGCGGCGCTGGATTTGGAACACCGCGGAGCCTGGGATCCGAGATCGCCAGAGTCGGAGCACCATCCAGCTCGGTCTGAGGACTACGAGTGCCGCGGTCTCCGGGGAGGGAGCAGCCGCTCCAGACATTTCCAAGCCGCTGAGGAGTGTTCACCCGACGCCGGAATTCCACCTTTCCGGCAAGTGGGCCTGAAAACATCGGACTGGCTGCGGAGACCACAATAGGCCCGACTATGGGTGAACAGGGGATGGAACTGGACTTTGCTGCCTTCCCCCACAGTGGGAACCATTGTGGGGGGATGTTTTTATGTTTATTGTTAAATTCTTTAATGTTGTGTCTTATCATTATTCGTGTGCTGCAATGGCAAGTCAAATTTCACTACACCATTTGGTGTATGTGATAATAAATGTCGTTTGTATCCTTTGTATCCTTTGTGTCCTTTGAATTTAGTTTGTTGCTATGACAATCTGGAATGTACCTTGTTAACAACCGTGTTTATTCATTACTTGGACAGGTTAATCATTATCCAGGCGTGCTTGACGCAAGGTTTCTCCTCAACCTAACGTAAACTATTATATCTGAACGAATGTTACGAGAGCAGCTTTCTAACAAGCCTCCCTCAGGAGAAAAGCACACAATGCTGGAGGAACTCAGCGAGTCAGGCAGCATTTGTGGAGGGAATGGACAGATGACGTTTTGGGTCGGGACCCTTCTTCAGACTGATGGAGTAGTGGGAAGAAAGCTGGCAGAATAGATAGCTGGTATCTCCTCTCTACTCCATCAGTCTGAAGAAGGGTCCTGACCTGAAACATCGTCTGTCCATTCTCCCCACAGATGCTGCCTGACCTGCTGAGAAACATGCACTTTGTGTTTTGCCCCAGCAATAATGTTTTCTCTGAGCAGCTAGACAAATTGGAGATCACGTGAAAAGACTATGTCAAAGAATTATTCATACATTTAAAATAAGTCATAAAGTGCTGGAGTAACTCAGCGGCACAGTGGCGCCAACGTCACCTGTCCATTCCCTCCACAGTTGCCACCTCACAGCGCCAGGGACCCAGGTTCAATCCTGACAATGGGTAATGTCTGTACGGATTTTCTGTAACTGCATGGGTTTTCTCTGGGTAAGCTGGATTCCTCCCACATTCCAAAGACGTGCAGGTTTGTAACTTAAATTTGTTTGGAAAGTTGTAAAATTATCCCTTGTGTGTATATCCTAATTATTATGAGGATATTTTACCTCAGAGCCACTTTCTTGCAATAAGCCCCTTAAGATATGAACGACACAGTTTAAAGGCTTGAATGCCTAATTTAATTAATATATTTTATTTTTTAAACTTTTGTTATTACTAAATATTTGGAAATCTAGTGTTTCACTTTTTAGAGGTGCTGGTACACCATACTGGTGCATAGTGTCACAATACAAGCACTGGCGGCCAGTCAAGTATTTGCAAGTTGAGATATTAGAGGGGAACCTGTAGGCAGTGGTTGAGGTCACAGACTTTAGTTTAGACCTTACAGATACAGCACGCCAATAGGCCCTTCGGCCCACCAAGTCCAAGCTGAACATTGATCACTTTAGAGATAGAGCGTGGAAACAGGCTCTTCGGCCCACCAACACTGCTGACCAGTGATCACCCCTTACACTAGCACTATACTACACACTAGTACAGGGAGTAAACCGGAGTACCCGGAGAAAACCCACGCTGTCACGGGGAAAACATACAAACTCTACACAGACAATAACCGTAGTCAGGATCAAACCCAGGTCTCTGGCGTAGTGAGGCAGCAGCTTTACCACTGCCCCACCAAGCCGGCCTACAGGTTTGGGAGATGTTGGCCAAGTATCCTTGGAAAGCAACTGCAGTGCATTTTGTCAGTAGAACGCAATCATAATCAAATCAAATGACAAGTCAAGAGTCAAGAGTGTTGTAGTTTGGTTTAGTTTAGAGATACAACATGGAAACATGCCCTTTGGCCCAATTCAGTCCATGAAGCCAATTAATCTACAAACCTGCACATCTTTGGGGTGTGGGAGGAAACCAGAGCACCGGATCTGAGGTCTAAGCCAGGGCTGCCAACATTGGGTGAGAGTTGGGAGTGAGAAATTGTGAGTGACCAAGCCCGAGGGAGCATAGCGACTGAGGGGGTGAGGGAGAGTGTGGGAGGGGAGTGCTCCCCCTCCCATTGGTATAGAGCTTTTGCATTTTTCAGCTTGAAATTGTGCAATCTGGTGCATACTGTAGCAAGTCTTTTAACTTACACTTGAATGCAATATTTATGCTTTAAATTGGATTAGCTATGATTAAATTGAGGCTAAATTACATTCCTAATTACATTCCACAGTAGAGCCAGGCTCTGATCAACAGGTGCAGCATATGAACGATCTAAGTGTACCCATGGATGGAAATCAGATTATAATCAAGCACTTGGCCCATGTTGACCAACCTGGGTCGTACTGCACTCCTGATACTACTCCTGACCCTGACTCCAGTTGCATACCTTCTCTCAATCTGACCCTGAGTCCAGCCTTACACCTGGCCTATTCTAACCTGATCATAGCTGCTTACTTGCTTAGGTTCCCAATGCTGAACACTCCCATTGTCCCGGCTTTGACTGCACACTTAGTACTATTCCAGACCTTGACTCTGGATGCACACTTGGCCTTGCTCCTAGCCCCTCTGCACTGACAATATATCTGGCCCACACATAAAGCCCCATATCTGACCCCCTGGACTCAACCTATCATGTTCAAGTCCACAGGTGCTTATCTAATGCGGTAATCGTTTATGGGGCACTTCACGGACCAAGCTACGTACATTAGCTTCCTTGTTATCTAACATGCTAGTTACTTTGTCAAAGAAATCATCAATTGGTTGAACAGCTCTGCCGTATAAGTATTCTGCTACCATTTCCTTCATTTTCCGAACAAACTGTCCTGAAGTCATTTTCACCCTCAATATTTTCAGTAATTTGCTGTCTTCCTCTCAACTGGGACTTTTCCAAAATGCAAAGTCCAATAACTATATATTTAAGCAATAATATTCTATTTAATGTGATCTTGAGAGTACATAATATTTTCTGCGGTATTCATAACACAACAATGACAAAAAGATCTTTGTTTTAATTGCACCTATCAACATGCGTACATTATTATATTACAGTTAATATGTACCGAGGGCAAATTTGGGTTCCAATGCTCCCCATTCCCAATTACTTTTACATTGAAGTGATTGAAATCCAAGTGAAGTTTAAATGGCATCAGAAAAATAAAACCTCCGGAATGGATAATATTAATTACGTGGTTGGCTGGAGTCAGTATCAGCACAATTACTATATTAAACTTTGAATCTTCAGATGTCCTGGTTCAAGCTAAAACTAAAGACAAATAATAACCTCCTCACACATTCCCCTGCAAGTATCTCTGTCACTCCTTTAAAATATGCCCCATCTTTGAACAAGCTCTTAAACATCGCATCTATCAGTTTCCATCTGATTACACTCCTTGAGGATGTTCATCTACGCGTTCAATTAATAAAACAATTAGATTCCATCATGCATGAATGCTTCAAAATCAAGTGGTCGAGTTTCATTGCCATATACTCAAGCATAGAAACATAGAAAATGGGTGCAGGGACAGGCCATTCGGCCCTTCAAGCCAGCACTGTCATTTAATATGATCATGGCAGTTACAGTAAGTGAAAATCTAGCAGGCAAGCAGGATGCTTTCTCCAACCACTCCCATTTGAAGGCCGCTATCTTCCACTGCTTCTACCCAGTGCTTGGTACCTACTTCCAGCAGTCACTGGTTGTCCTCCAGAATGCACCAAACCACAGCCTGGTCCATGCCGGTCACCAGGGCGAATTCAGCACAGAGACTCTCACGGCAGCGGCGCAACGCTTCTAACGAACGCCCGGGACTCTTGCACTGAGGCTGCTCCATGGCCGGAGCTGCAGCAAGCGACTCGCCAGCCTCGCAAACACTCGCCAGCCCTGGCTCCCCTTCCGCATCTGCCCCCGCCGCCCCGTCCCTCCCTCCGCCCCGGCTCTCCAACACCCGCGGCCCATGCAGTTGATATTAGTTTTAAAATTCACGACAGAGCGTGAGAAATTGTTTGATCAGCGGGAGAATTTGGCAAAATGCGTGATTCTCATGCTCAATGCGTGAGAGTTGACAGCTCTGTAAACCATCAGAATATTCTGGCAGTTGCTGAGATGTTAATGATTTAAAATCTGATGTATGATATTAACTGATGTATATATTGGTTTAGTTCCTTTTAAGAAATGATTTGTGAGTTTCAGATTGTGTCATTTAACTGTTGTGAAATGTTGTGAAACAGTGTGATTTCCTGTACTTGACACCCAGATTTATAATTCAAGGTTAACCGGTGATCTGCCAAAATGGACCGTAGCTAGCAAGCAATAAATCGGTAACTTCATAGAACATAGAAAATAGAACTGTACAGTGCAAAAACAGGCCCTTCGGCCCACAATGTCTGTGCCAAACATGATGCCAATACCAACTGTTATCTACCTGCACTTCATCCACATCTCTCCATTCCCTGCACTTCCATGTGCACGTCCAAAAACCTCTTAAACACCACGATTGTATGTGCCCCCAGCACCACCCCTGGCAACACGTTAAAGGCACCCACCATCCTCTGCTTAAAAAGTTTGCCCTGCACATCTCCTTTAAACTTTGCCTCTCTCATCTTAAATTATTAGATATTTCCATCGTAGGGAGCAGGTTCTGCGTAAGATGCACTGTCGAATGCATTTTATCGAGACGCATCACACCATGGTTTGAGAACAGCTCCATCGAAGACGACAAGAAATTACAGAGAGTTGTGGACGCAGCCCAGACCATAACACAAACTAACCTCCCTTCCATTGACTTCATCTACACTTCACACTGCCACGGCAAAGCCAGCAGCATAATCAAGGATGAGTCTCACCCCGGTCACACCCTGTTCTCCCCTCTCCTATCAGGCAAGAGGTACAGGAATGTGAAAAAGCATGCCTCCAGATTCAGGGACAGTTTCTTCCCAGCTGTTATCAGGTAACTGAACCATTTTACCAATAAATTAGAGAGCGGTACCGAGCTACTATCCACCTCATTGGAGACCTTCGGACTATCTTTAGTCAGACTTTACTGGACATTATCTTACACCAAACGTTATTCCCTTCATCACATTTCTGTATACTGTGAACAATAAACTAAACTAAAAAACCCAAGAAAACTGAGCACAGATTGATCCATCCCATTTCCTTTCAAGTCTTTCTCTACCTGTACTGATTCATTTGCTTGTTGTTTTTGCATGTATCTGTTTCCCACAATGTTGGTCTGTTCCTCTGTGGCAACAGTCATGACTTTACGCAAAAGTTACACCAGTTGTTTGAACCTTGGAGATAAAAACATTAAATGTTGGAGGAACTCAGTGGGTCCAGAGGGGTGGGAGATTGCAACTTTCACGTGGTCCGCCCTATTTCGATGAATGCAATCAACCTGGCGTGCACAATCAAATAAGATCAAATAGAACAAGTTGTCCTACAATTTTAGACTGTGCACATCATACGCAAGAAGAAGAAGAAGTGAGTCCAGAAGCATCTCTGGAGAACGTGGATAGGTGACATTGCAGATCGGGACCCTTCTTCAGAGTGATTGTGGGTGGAGGGGAGAGAAACCTGAAAGAGAGGTGGTGCAGGACAGAGCCTGGTAGGTAGCAGGTGGATACAGGTGATGGCAGGTGGTTAAACAAAGACCGGAGATAAAGAGTATCCCAACCAGAAACATTACCTATCCATCTTCTCCAATGATGCTGCCTGACCCGCTGAGTTAATCCAGCACTTTGTGTCTTTTTATGAAAAGACAAAAGATGTGAGATGAGGATAGAAGTGGGAATTGTGAAGCCAGAGGAAGGAATGTACACCTCTCAGTTTAATCTGCCGCCACACCTCAACAGCTGACATTGAGAAACATCCAAAAGACGATCGTTTTCCTGTGGTGTTTTAAAATAAAATGAATAATTTTGTTTTCTTTTGATTATTTTTGAATCAAGATATAGCAAGGACAAGTTTAGAGAAAATTAGAGATCTAGATTTTATCTGTCCTTACTGTTGGCAATGAGATTTGTTCAATGTCGTGTCAACCATCGTATAAACACAAGGCTGACTTGTTCATATAAACATCCATGGACAGAGAGAAAGTACACTGTTTAACCTATAATAATAACAATAATGGATGGGATTTATATAGCGCCTTTCTAATACTCAAGGCGCTTTACATCGCATTATTCATTCACTCCTCAGTCACACTCGGTGGTGGTAAGCTACTTCTGTAGCCACAGCTGCCCTGGGGCAGACTGACGGAAGCGTGGCTGCCATTCTGCGCCTACGGCCCCTCCGACCACCACCAATCACTCACACACATTCACACACAGGCAAAGGTGGGTGAAGTGTCTTGCCCAAGGACACAACGACAGTATGCACTCCAAGCGGGATTCGAACCGGCCACCTTCCGGTCGCCAGCCGAACACTAGCTGGAGTAAGATGTCATGACAAGGAACGGGGAACACTTTCCTTGAAAGTGGCGTCACAAGTTCTAGATAGTTTGGTCCAGAAGGCTTTCAGCACATTGCCATTCATCAGTCAGATTGAAGATCGACGAGAGACGTTGGGACGTCATGTTACAGTTGTACAAAACATCGGTGAGGCCACATTTAGAGTATTATGTTCAGTTTTGGTTACCCTGTTATAGGAAGATGTTGTTAAGCTGGAAAGGGTGCAGAGAAGATTTACGAAGGATGTTTTCAGGACTCGAGGGCCTGAGCTATAGGGAGAGGTTGATCTGTCTAGAAGCGCATGAGGATGAATGGGTTATCTTATAGATGTGTAAAGATCATGAGAGGAATAGATAGGGTAAGTGCACAGTCTTTTGCCTAGAAAAGAGAACCAGAAAACATAGGTTTCAGGTGAGGGGGGAAATATTTAATAGGAAACTATGGGGCAATTTTTGTACACAAAGGGTGGTAGGTATATGAAATGAGCTGCCGGAGGAGATAGTTGAGGTAGGTACTATCACAATGTTTAAGAAACATTAAGACAGGTACATGGCTAGGAAAAGGTTTACAGGGATATGGACCAAACGCAGGCAGGTGGGATTAGTGTAGATTGGACATGTTGGGCGGCATAGGCAAGTTGGGCCGAAGAGCCTGTTTCCACGCTGTATGACTCTTTGACTGAACTGTGTAAATGTTTGCAGAATCGATGGGCCAAATGGCCTAATTCTGCTCCTATGTCTTGTGGTCTTAGGAACTTCAGAAGGCGCACGTGTGCGCCCCAGCTAGCCCAGACTCCTCCACAGAACCACCAGCAAGCTGGCCTGGTGACACCGTTCCTCTCAGCAAATGCTGATGGACCTGCCTGGCATTCGCAGTGCTTTCAGCGTTGGATTAAATTTTCATTGGCCAGATTATTTTCCTTTGTATCAGGGGGAGCAGGACAAGGGGATGGCACAGTGGTGCAGCAGTAGAGTTGCTGCCTTACAGAGCCAGGGACCCGGCCTCTCTTTATAACTTCCAATCCAATAACATCTTCAAGAATAATTTTCTGCACCCTTTCCACCTAATGACATCCTTCCTGTAGCTGGGCGACCAGAACTGTCCAGGGTACTCCAAATGTGGCCTCTCCAAAGAAGTGTACAGAATACCCCAACTCCTGTACTCAGTGCCCTGACTGATGAAGGCAAACGTGCCAAATGCCTTCACCACCCTGCCCATATCTGTGTCTCCACTTTTGGGGAACAGATCCCACTGTTCTACTGCTCTGTCCAGGACATACCAGTTACTGTGTAAGCATTCCCACATCTTCTACTCTGAACTTCTGCAAATCACACATTGAAAAGTCCCAAATGAATCATCTCCCACAGCCCTTTCAGATCATGAGACCTCACGTGAAGTTCAAGTTCAAGTTCAAGTTCAAGTGAGTTTATTGTCATGTGTCCCTGTATAGGACAATGAAATTCTTGCTTTGCTTAAGCACACAGAAAATAGTAGGCATTTACTACAAAACAGATAAATGTGTCCATATACCATGATATAAATATATACACACATGAATAAATAAACTGGTAGTGCAAATAACAGAAAGTGGTTGCTAATAATCAGAGTTTTGTCCGAGCCAGGTTTAATAGCCTGATGGCTGAGGGGAAGTAGCTATTCCTGAACCTGGTTGTTGCAGTCTTCAGGCTCCTGTACCTTCTACCTGAAGGTAGCAGGGAGATCAGTGTGTGGCCAGGATGGTGTGGGTCTTTGATGATACTGCCAGCCTTTTTAAGGCAGCGACTGCGATAAATCCCCTCGATGGAAGGAAGGTCAGAGCCGATGATGGACTGGGCAGTGTTTACTACTTTTTGTAGTCTTTTCCTCTCCAGGGCGCTCAAATTTCCGAACCAAGCCACGATGCAACCGGTCAGCGTGCTCTCGACTGTGCACCTGTAGAAGTTAGAGAGAGTCTTCCTTGACAATCCGACTCTCCATAATCTTCTCAGGAAGTAGAGGCGCTGATGAGCTTTTTTGATAATTGCGTTCGTGTTCTCGGACCAGGAAAGATCTTCAGAGATGTGCACCCCCAGGAATTTGAAGTTCTTGACCCTTTCAACCATCGACCCGTTTATATAAATGGGGCTGTGGGTCCCCCTCCTACTCCTTCCAAAGTCCACAATCAGTTCCTTGGTTTTGCTGGTGTTCAGGGCCAGGTTATTGCGCTGGCACCATATGGACAGTTGCTCGATCTCTCTTCTGTACTCTGACTCATCCCCATCAGTGATACGCCCCACAATAGTGGTGTCGTCAGCGAACTTGATGATGGAGTTCGCACTGTGGTTCGCTACGCAGTCATGGGTATAGAGTGAGTACAGCAGGGGGCTGAGCACGCAGCCTTGAGGTGCTCCCGTGCTGATTGTTATTGAGGCTGACACATTTCCACCAATACGAACAGACTGTGGTCTGTGGACGAGGAAGTCGAGGATCCAGTTGCAGAGGGATGCGCAGAGACCCAGTTCTGCGAGTTTGGAGGGGATGATTGTGTTAAATGCCGAGCTGTAATCAATGAATAACAGCCTGACATATGAGTTTTTGTTGTCCAAGTGGTCCAGTGCAGAGTGGAGGGCCAGCGAGATCGCATCCACCGTTGATCTGTTGTGGCGGTACGCGAACTGCAGTGGGTCCAGGTTTTTGTCGATGTAGGAGTTGATTTGCTCCATGATCAACCTCTCAAAGCACTTCATCACCACCGGCGTTAGTGCCACTGGTCGATAGTCATTGAGGCACGTCACCTTACTCTTCTTGGGCACCGGTATAATTGATGCCCTTTTAAAGCAGGTGGGGACCCCTGATGTATAAAACTTTGTCAGACCACATTTGGAGTAATGCATACAGTTCTGGTCACCCATTATAGGAAGGATGTGGAGGCTTCCGAGATGGTCCAGATGAGCCTTATGAGAATAATACCCGGATTAGAGGACATTAGCTATAAGGAGAGGTTGGGCAAGCTTGGATTATTTTATGCAAGCATCAGAAGCTGAGAAGCAACCTGATAGAAGTTTATAAAATGCTGAGAGGCATAGATAGGGTCGATTGCAGTAACTTTTTTTCCAGGGTGGAAATGTCAATTATTAGAAGGCATGCGAGGGTAGGTTCAAAGCAGATTTCTGAGGCAAGATTTTTTAAATACAGAGAGTGGTAGATGCTGGAGGCTGGACAAACTTGGAATGTTTTTTCTAGAGCTTCAGAGGCTGAGAGGAGACTTTGAGTCATAGTCATACAGTATGGAAATAGGCCCTTCTGTCCAACTTGCCCACACGGACCAACGTGCCCCATCTACACCAGTCCCTCTACTCTCCTCCTTACCTCAAGAACTGTGTGTGTGGAGTTTTCACGTTCTTCCTATGACTCCTCTGGGAGCTCCAGTTTCCACTCACATTCCAAAGATGTGCGGATTTGTAAGTTAATTGCCCATAGTTTGTAGGGAGTGAAAGTGAAATAACACAGAACTAGTGTGAACAGGTGATCGATGGCCGGATGGGCTCGGTGGGCCGAAAAGTCTGTTTCCACATTGTATCGCTGAACTAAACTAAACATTCTGGAGCAGGAAGGAACTGCAGATGCTGGTGTACACCAAAGATAGACACAACCTGCTGGAGTAACTCTGCAGGTCAGGCAGCATCTCTGGAGAAAAAGAATAGGTGACGTTTTGTGTGGAGACCCTTCTTCAGACTGGTGAAACATCCTAGTGAATCTTTTCTGCACCCTTTCAGCTCAATGAGGAGTATGTTGTAACATCTGAACTTGTGTAAACTCTCCAGTCACTCCCATCTCCTGCCAGATTGCGACTGTATGTTTATCCCTTTCGATTTCCCGTTCCAAGTTTCCATTTAGTCTACTTCTACCATGTGACTCAGACTGTGACTCATCTAGAAACAAGACATATTGTGTTGCAAGAGACGGTGGATGCTTGAATCTGGAGCTATGTTATAGATGCAAGAGGAACTCAGTGTGCCAGGCAGCATCTATGGAGCAAAGTGAAGATGGTACAGAGTAGGGGGTTGGTCCTGTTTTTTTTTTTTTGCACTGATTGATCCTGGTCTTTTATTGCTCTTCACCCCACCTCCTCCAGACACCCCACAATCAGTCTGAAGAAGGGTCTGGACCCAAGAGGGGGGATGAAAGGGGAAATGGGGGACGGGTCTGGGAGATGAACTTATGGAGGAGGAGAAAGGAGCATGTTGACTGTGTAGGGAGGTAGGTAAGATGGGTGGGGGGGGGGGGCAGGGGAAAGTGAGGGTGGGTCATTTCTCCAGCCCTTTAGTTTAGTTTAGTTTATTATTATTAAAAGCTTTTTTTATTGGATGCTATCCAGTCAGCAGAGATAATATATATGATTACAATCAAGCCTGCAACAGTGTACAGAGTCTGAAGAAGTGTTCCAACCCGAAACGTCACCTATTCCTATTCTCCAGAGATGCTGCCTAATCCACTGAGTTAATCCAGCATTTTGTGTCTATCTTCAGTATAAACCAGCATCTGCAGTTCTCTTCTTACACGGTGTACAGATACAGGATAAAGGGAATAACATTTAGTGCAAGATAAAGTCCAGTAAAGTCCGATTAAAGATAGCAATGAGGTAGATGATAGGTCAGGACCGTTCTCTAGTTGATGGTTCAGATGCCTGATAACAGCCCTTATCATTTTGCTCAAGATCCCAGCATCTTGAGTCTCTTATGATTCATAGATATGTGGACAGGAAGGGTGAATGGATGAGGGCCAAACGCAGGCAAATGGGACGATTGCAGTCCAGTGGGAAAACGGGGTACAGCACAAAGAACTGCAGATGCAGGTTTATACCAAAGGTAGACACAAAGTGCTGGACACAAACAAAATCTTAAGAAAGGTCCCAACCCGAAAAGTCACCCATCCTTTTTCTTCAGGGATGCTGCCTGACCCACTGAGTTACTCCAGCACGGGCAAGTTGGGCCGAAGGGTCTGTTTCCCGTGCTGTCCAGCTGAGAGTGTGATGAAATTTCTCGCGCTCGCCGGGACTGAACGACTCTTGAGCAATGCCTCAGTCAGGAGGAGACCAAGGGAAGTTGCCAAACTTCCCAACATTGGTTTTGTTTTTTAACTCTTCTGAAAGTTGCTTAACTAGAGTCTTGTGTTTCGCAGCGGGGCGGGGGGAAAGGAGGCGCCTCGCCTAAATCCCACTCCCCTCCTTTTAAATCTTCGAGACTCGCGAATCATTGCTGCACATTTGAGCTGTGACTGGACCCGGAAGCAGAGAGTGAAGCCGGCCCAGCGCTCGGGGGCAGAGGCAGGAGTTGCAGCGATGTGTTGCCTGAAGCCTGTTCTTCACATCCTGCCAATCTTCCTGGTCATTTGGTCCTGTGCCGGCTTCATTATAACCTTCATCATCGCCGTGGAGCGCAGGGACGTCGACCCGTTCATCCCCTTCATCAGGTGAGATGCCTTCAAACTTTTCCGCTTCGCCCTGGAAGCGAACCCGTCACCTCCCGTAGCGCGACAGGTACCCATTGTACAGCCAGCGCTAGCTTTAACTCTTCGTGTGCCGCCGTAAGGAACACAGTGCGAGGCTTGTCGGCATTGTACAGACACTAGATGCTGGAATCTGGTGCAAAAAGCTGCTGGGGGAACTCAGCGGGTCAGACAACATCTGTACAGGGAAATTGGAGATCCTCCGACTCTCTTTAATCGGACGTTAGCTTGCACTAAACGCTATTCCCTTCATCCTGTATCTGTACACTGTGGACGGTTTGATTGTAATCGCGAAGAAACAAAGAACTGCGGGATGCTAGTTTATACCAAAGATAGACACAAACTGATGGAGTAACTCAGCGGATCAGGCAGCATATTTAGGCTTTAGAGTTTAGATTATAGAGAAACGAGGTAACAGGCCCTTCGGCCCACCGAGCCAGCGCCGACCAGCGACCACCTATGCTATATGCACACCTATTCACTATCCTATACACTAGGGACAATGTGCAATTTTGCAAACGCCAATTAACCTACAACCCTGTACATCTTTGGAGTGTGGGAGGAACCCGGAGCACCCGGAGAAAACCCACGTGGTTACAGGGAGACCTGTATGAAGAAGGGTTCTGACCAGAAATATCATCTACCCTTTTTCTCCAGAGTTGCTGCCTCCACTGGGTTACTCCAGCATCTTGTGTCTATCTTTTGATTGTAATCACGTACTCGTTTGGTGACTGGATTCCACGCATAAAAAAAGCTTTTAATTCTACCTCGGTACAAGAAACATGACAAGAAACTAAATTAAACTAAATCTATTGAATATTAGGCATCTTCTTTAAATAACATAATTACATTCTCTCTAGTTGGGTCTGTTGGTGTTCTTTCACTTTCCATTCCCCTGCTGGTCCAGCTGCAGAGCCTGCAAGGGGAACTGAAATAAGACCATGTCTGCAGTTTCTCTCCTTAAACAGTGACTTTGGCCCAACTCGCCCACGCCGACCAACATTCTCCATCTACACTAGTCCTACCTGCCTGTGTTTGTCACATCTCCCTCTGGCAGTTCAATATACCGTGAAAAGGTTCCCCTGTCAGTTTCCCGTTAAATGTTTCCCCTCACATGAAATTGATGCCCTCTAATTCCTGATTCCCCTGCCCTGGGGAAAATATTCTGCATTCACCGTGTCTATTCATTTCATAGTTTTATATACCTGTAGAAGATCAATCTGTGCATTGGGGTCAGGTTGGCTTTGAACAAAGTTAGAAGTCCTTGGGCTTGGATTCAATCAGACCAAGTCAACTCTGTAAATCACTGTTAAATCTTTCCCCTCTCAACTTACACCTATTGTCCTCTGGTTTTTGATTTCCCTATCCTGGGTAAAAGATTCTGTGCATTCACCCTATCTATTCCTCTCGTGATCTTATTTGATCCCCTCTATAAGATCACCTCTCAGCCTCCTACAATGTAGAGCTATGGTTAAAGGGATGGTGGGCTATTCACCCACCCTGGGTAAGAGACACTATCCAATCAATGGGAAGCATTGGGACTTCACAGTCCAAGAGCTGGAACAGACACAGTGGGAAGAGTGGCCTCATAGAAACATAGAAACTAGGTGCAGGAGGAGGCCATTCGGCCCTTCGAGCCAGCACTGCCATTCATTGTGATCATGGCTGATCGTCCCCTATCAATAGCCCGTGCCTGCCTTCTCCCCATATCCCTTGACTCCACTAGTCCCTAGAGCTCTATCTAACTCTCTCTTAAATCCATCCAGTGACTTGGCCTCCACTGCCCTCTGTGGCAGGGAATTCCATAAATTCATAACTCTCTGGGTGAATCCATAAATTCACAACTCTCATGTGAGGGTCACGGTACTATGGAAATCAGTTAGGAGCAGATGGTGACCATCTAGACTCTCAAGCTTGCCTGGCTATTTATGATGATCATGGCTTATGTATTGGAGGGTGGCACAGCAGGTAGAGTTGCAGCCCCACAGCGCCAGAGTCCTGGGTTCAATCTGACCTTGGGTGCTGTCAGTGTGGAGTTTGCACATCCTCTCTGTGACCACATGGCTTTCCTCCAGGTGCTCCGGTTTCCTCCCACATTCCAAAGATGTGCAGTTTTGTCAGTTAATTGGCCTCTGTAAATTGCCCCTAGCGAGTAGGGAGTGGATGAGAAAGTGAGATAACATAGACAGACAAAGTGCTGAGCAACTTAGTGAGTCGGGTAGCATCTTTGGAGAACATGGATAGGTGACGTTGTGGATCAGGACCCTTGCATATATGGTATAAACCAGCATCTTTATTACATTGGGATAACATAGAACTAGTGTGAACACGTGTTCGCTAGTCGGCGCGGACTCGGTGGGCCAAAGGACCTGTTTCCACGCTGTATCTCCAAACTAAACTAAACTAAAATCTCCTCTTAGCCTAGCTCCCGTTATTTTACACTTTTGTTCCCTTGCCCAGTATCCCTGAGTCTCTTAACATATATAAATCTATCACAGTCTGTCCAGCCTAAACTCAGTGACTCAGCCCGACAACTCTCTTGGATAGTCGATTCCAAAGACTAGTTTCGTTTAGTTTAGTTTATTATCACGTGCACTAATGGACAGTAAAAAGCTTTTCGTTGCGTGCTATCCAGTCAGCGGAAAGACTGTACATGATTACAATCGAGCCGTCCACAGTGTACAGATACAGGATAAAGGAACTAGGGAAAGAGTCTGAAGAAGGATTTTGACCCAAGACTACCTATTCATTTACACCAGAGATGTTGCCTGTCCTGCTGAATTACTCCAGCATTTGTGTCTATATAATGGGAATAACTTTTAGTGCAAGAAAAAGTACAGTGAAGTGTGATTGTAGATAGTCTGAGGATCTCCAATGAGGTTGATGGTAAATCAAGACCGCTCTCTAGTTGTTGGCAGGATGGTTCAATTGCCTGATGCCAACTGAGGTGTTTTTGGGGCAGCACAATGGCGCAGCACTAGAGTTGCTGCTTACAGCACCAGGGATCCGGTGGGTGCTGTCATTTGTGCGTTCACGCTCTTACCATGTGGGTTTTCTCCGGGTGCTCCAGTTTCCTCCCACATTCCAAAAACTTGCAGGTTTGTAGGTTAATTGGTTTCTGTAAATTGACCCTAGTGTGTAGGATAGTGCCAGTGTGCGGGGTGATCACTGGTCAGCGCTTGTTTCAATGGGTCAATGGGCTTGTTTCCATGCTGTATCTTGAAACTAAACTAAAGTGAGCTGGTGGAATTTGCCGGAGTTTGACCCATATATCTTTAAACATAGAACTTAGAAACATTGTACAGTACAGCACAGGAACAGAGCCTTCTTCCCATGATGTCCGTACCAAACATGATGCCAAGTTAAACTAATGTCCTCTGCCTGCACATGATCCATATCTCCATTCCCTGCATATCCATGTGCCTATCTAAAAGTCCCTTAAATGCAGTCGCTGCCTCAAAAAGGCTGCCAGCATCATCTAGGAACCACACCATCCTGGCCACACACTCATCTCTCCGCTGCCATCGGGTAGAAGGTACAGGAGCCTGAAATCTACAACATCCAGATTCAGGAACAGCTTCTTCCCCACAACCATTAGACTATTAAACACAACTTCAAACAAACTATGAACTATAACAACCTATTGCACTTTATCTGTTTACTGATATGTGTATATATATATATATATATACTGATCTGTATTTATGATTACAATATCCTGTTGTGCTGCAGCAATACAAGAATTACATTGTCCTATCTGGGACACAAGAATAAACTCTCTTGACTTTTGACTATCATATCTGCCTCCACCACCCTCTGTGTAAAAAACAAACTTCCCCTGCACATCTCCTTTAAACTTTGTAGAAACGGAGAACTGCAGATGCTGCTTTTCAGAATCAGGTAACATCTCCGGAGAACATGCATATGTGAAGGGTCTCCACACAAAACAACACCTATCCACGTTCTCCAGAGATGCTGCCTGACCCGCTGAGTTACTCCAGCACATTGTGTCCTTCCTTTAAACTTTTCACATTTGACAATGCCAGCTGGTCTTTGACATTTCCACCCTGGGAGCAAGGTTCTGACTCTCTATCCTCTCTAATGCCTCTCATGATCTTATACACTTCTGTCAGGTCTCCGTTCAATGTCTGATACTCCAAATATTTCCTGTCCATGCACCTGGTCAAATGTCTTTCAAATGTTGATTTGTACCTGCCTCAAACTTCTTTTGGCAGCTCGTTCACAAACCCATCATCCTCTGTGTTGGCAAATTACTCCTCTGGTTCCCTTTATTACTTTCCCCTTTCACATTAAATCTAAGTTTACTAGTTTTAGACTCTTTGTCCTGGGGAAAAAAACCTGTGAGATTCTACCTTATTTTATAATCAGTCCTTCCTGATTTTAGAAACTTCCCACTGCAACCGTATGTGTTTCCTCCAGGTGATCCAGTTTCCTCTCACATCCCAAAGACTTGTGGCTTTGTAGGTTAATTGGCCTCTGTAAATTGTCCCCTAGTGCGTAGGGAGTGGATGAGAAAGTGCGTTAACACAGAGAGTCACACCTCCATGTCCTTCACTCGAGTGAACAAATTCTAAGCCTATCCATCCTCTCCCTATAACTCAAACCATCCAGACCAGATGATAATAATAATAATAATAATAAATTTTATTTATGGGCGCCTTTCAAGACTCTCAAGGACACCTTACAAAATTTAGTAAACAGAATACAAAACATGTAAGCGGAATGAAACAAAACAAAAAATAACGACAAAAAAAAAAAAAAAAAATAGTAAAGACATCAACAATACACAATTCAAAGACACAATTCAAAGAGAGAGCAGCGGCAGCTAATCGCGCCAGCGTTCACTCTCCCTTCCGGCAGCCATCTTGGAAACGGAACAATAAGGATCTTTAACATAGAAACATCCCCCCACAATGGTTACCATTATGGGGGAAGGCACAATGTCCAGTCCCCATCCCCAGTTCACCCATAGTCGGGCCAATTGAGGCCTCCACAGTTGCCTCTACGGAGGCCCGATGTTCCAGGCCGTTCCCGCCGGGAGATGGTGTTCCGGCGTCGGGAGAGTCCTCTCAGCGGCTAGGGACACCTGGAACAGCCGCTTCCTTACCAGAGACCGCGGCTTCCGAAGCCGACAAGGCCGCGACGGTTGGAGCTCCACCACTGGCGATCTCATCGAGAGATCCCAGGCTCCAGATGTTGAAGTCAGCGCCGCCGCCCGCAGCTGCCCGCTCCGCAGACCCGCAGCTCCGCGATGTTTTTATCGGCGGTCTTCAGCGGAGCTCCAGCGCGGCGACCCAGGCAAGGCATCGCCCGCTCCGCTCCGCGATAGCGCTCCAGCTCTGTGCCGCCGCAGAAGCCGAGGTGCTGGGCGGTCCCCTCGGGAAAACGCCGCTCCAGGCCCGCTGGTAGGCCGCGAGGACGGGTCGACGGTGCAGCCCGGAGAAAAGCTGCCTCTACGACCAGGTAGGGACCTAGAAAGTAGTTTTCCCCTTCCCCCCCCCCTCCCCCCACATAAAAAAGTCTAGACCTCCTAAAAACAAACACTGAAACTCACTAAAAATTAAAGAAAAGAGTGAAAAAGACGGACAGCTGCTAGCTAGCAGCCGTGCCCCAAGATGGCGCCCCCCTATGATATCCTTGTGAAACCTTCGATCACCCATTCACACTGTTTCTGTGTTATCCACTTTCTCGTCCACTCACTACTCACTAGAGGCAATTTACAGAGGGTCAATTAACATACAGACCTGAACGTCTCTGGGATGCGTGTGGAAACCGGAGCACCCGGAGGAACCCCAAGCCGTCAAAAGGAGAAATTGCAAAATCCACACCAACACCATCTGAGGTCAGGATCGAACCTGGGTCGCTGGTTCTGTAAGGCAGCAGCTCTACTCGCTGCACCAAAGTACCGCTCCTAAAGCCTTTACAGCTGAATGAATGTTGCCATTTATCTTCCATCAGAAAGCTGGCAGCAAATGTTCAGATAGCATATCAGTTCAGCAAATAACAAATATTGTAAATAAAAACGGAATGTACTGCAGATACTCAGCAGGTCAGGCAGAGTTAACTTTCTCGAAGCCATCAACAGATGCCATCGGACCTGCTAAGGATTTTTTAAATTTTCTATCAATATTTCAGGGTTTCAGCATCTGTAGTTTCTTTTTTGCTTTTGAAATAGTAGGTGAGATTATTTGTGCAGGGAAGATTCAGCCTGACTAAGCTTTTATTTTCAGGAAGTTTAAACAAGAGGTTTAAAGTCTGAAGGAGGGTGCCGACCTGAAACGTCATCTATTCGTGTTCTCCAGAGATGCTGCCTGACCCGCTGAGTTACTCCAGCACTTTATGTCCTTTTGAGTTTAAACATTGGAATGTGAGCGTTGTGCTGTATTTCATTGCTACAGTTTGTTAGACGTTGGAAACAAAACCAACACATTATCAGAGCATGATTTGCACGGGGCGACACACTGGTGCAGCGGGTAGTGCCACTGTCTCACAGCGCCAGAGACCTCTGTTCAATCCCGACCTTGGATATTGTCTGTATGGAGTTTACACGTTCTCCCTATGACTGCGTAGGTTTCGTATAGGTGCTCCGGTTTCTTCCCACTTCCCAAAGAAGTTTGGAGGTTCATTGGCCTCTGTAAATTTCCCCCTGGATGAGCATCTTGGGTAGCATGGACAAGTTAAGCCGAAGGACCCATTTCCATGCTGTATGATTCTATGACTGTGCTAGAATCACAAGTAGGACTGACATATGACTATACAAGGAACTGCTGATGCTGGAATCTTCAGCAAGTGCTGGAGTAATAAAGAGGAACTGCAGATGCTGGTTTATACCAAAAATAGACACAAGAGTATTGCATACAGTTTTGGTCTCCTAATTTGAGGAAGGACATCCTTGTGATTGAGGCAGTGCAGCATAGGTTCACAAGATTGATCCCTGGGATGGCGGGACTGTTGTATGAGGAAAGTTTGAACAGACTAGGCTTGTATTCACTGGAGTTTAGAAGGATGAGGGGCTATCTTATAGAAACATATAAAATGATAAAAGGACTGAACAAGCTGGATGCAGGAAAAATGTTCCCAATGTGGGGCGAGTCCAGAACCAGGGGGCACTGTCTTAGAATAAAGGGGAGGCCATTTAAGACTGAGGTGTGAAAAAACTTTTTCACCCAGAGAGTTGTGAATTTGTGAAATTCCGTGCCACAGAGGGCAGTGGAGGTCACGTCACTGGATGGATTTAAGAGAGTTAGATAGAGCTCTAGGGGCGAGTGGAGTCAAGGGATATTGGGAGAAGGCAGGCACGGGTTATAGATTGGGAACGATCAGCCATGATCACAATGAATGGCGTTGCTGGCCTCCCCCTGCACCTATTTTCTATGTTTCTAAGATATGGAAGTAACTTAGCGGGTCAGACAACATCTATGGAAGGAATGGACAGATGACATTTCAGGTCTGGACCCTTCAGGCTGAAACAGATTGCTAGGCAGGAACAGATGAGGAAGTGAGAGCTTAGAAAAAGCAACAAGGTAGTCGGGATGAGTGCAAACTTAGGAACGGGGTGAAGAGAAAAAATGGTATCTTGCTAAGTTGTAGAGTTTTTTTGGCAAAAGTAGCCAGGGACCTTGGTCAGATCTAAAGAGACTCAAGAGCATTTAATTGTCATATATAACGGCAACAGAACGATCCTAGTTGCTGCAGCTTAAGAGGCCCGTTAATGAAATAATACACAGTAAATGTACAATAATCAATAATACAACAAATTAATGATTGTAATACTAGATAACTATAAGAGTATGAGCAAAGACACAGCTCACCGTGATTTATAGTTGCATTGGTTTGTGTTAATCAGCATTTGTGAGCAGCATAGTGGCACATCGGGCAGTAGAGCTGCTGCCGCACAGCGCCGGAGACATGGGTTTGACCCTGATTTTGGGTGCTGTCTGCAGGGAGTTTGTACGTTCTCCCTATGACCGGATGGGTTTTCCCAGGTGCTGGATCAAACCCGGGTCTCTGGCGCTGTGAGGCAGCAACTCTACCACTGTGCCGGCACTGTTCCACAGAGATGCTGCCTGACCCGTTGACTTATTCCAACACTTGATGTTGTTTTTTATTGTTATCTTCTCATGGCTTGGGTTCTGCTTCAATGTTGGTTTAATAGATGTCTGTGTTTTGAATTTACCATTGTCTCAGTGTTTTCTTCCAACATTGATCAGAATCCTCGAAACCTGGTATTGTTCCGTTACATTCTTTCTAAAATATGTTTTCTTCTTTCTCCACTATATTTCTTTGCAGTGACACTGGGACAACGCCTCCAGAGAGCTGTGTTTTTGGATTAATGATCAATATCTCATCTTTTCTGGGTAAGCGCAGAAATCTCTTCTATTTTTGACAGTAGATGTTGGATGATGGAGTCTTTAGACTTTAGAGATGCAGACCAGAAACAAGTCCACTGGCTCCGAGTCCATGCTGACCAGCGATCGCCCCATACACAAACACTATCCTACACACTAGGGACAATTTATAATTTACTGAAACTAATTAACCTACAAACCCGCCCGTCCTTGGATTGTGGAGCACCCGGAGAAAACCCATGCAGTCACAGGGGGAACGTACAAACGTCGTACAGACAGCACCTGTACTCAGGATCGACCCCGATTTTCTGCTTTACAAATCTATCAGAATTGGAGCAGAATTAGGATGTTTGGCCCATCGGGTCTACTCCACCATTCAATCATGACTGATCTATCTTTTCCACTCAACCCCATTCTCCTGCCTTCTCCCCATAACCCTTGACACCCCCTGTATATCTCCCTGTATATCTTTGACAGGCTTACTAATCAGGAATCTATCAATCTCCGCCTAAGAAAATACCCAGTGACTTGGCTCCAATGGCCTCTACTCTCTGTTATCCCACTTTCTCATCCACTCCCTACACACAAGGGACAACTAACATAGGCCAATAAACCTACAAACCCACACGTCATTGGGATGTTGGGGGAAACCGGAGCACCTAGAGGAAACACCTGGTTACAGGGAGAATGTCAAACTCTGCACAGACCACATCCAAGGTCAGGATTGAACCGGAGTCTCTCGTTCTCTCTCTGTGTGTTTCACACTCTCTCTCTCTCTCTCTCTCTCTCTCTCTCTCTCTCTCTCTCTCTCTCTCTCTCTCTCTCTCTTTTTTTTTGCTTTTTCAGAAGTTACAATGTATCAAATAATCATTATAGTACCACAATGCATTCATTATTTACAATACTCTCAACTCCACACGGTGACCAGCGCCCACGGAAGGCCTCCAGAGTCCCCGGGGACACCGCGTGTTCCCGCTCCAGGGACACGCGCGCACGGACGTAGGCCCGAAAGAGGGGCAGGCAGCCGACTCTAGCATGACCATCGACCGCCCGCTGCCTGGACCCACGAATGGCCATCTTGGCCAGGCCCAGGAGCAAACCGACAGGGAGGTCCCCCCCCCCCCGAACGGCTCTCCCCACTCCCTGCCTTATGTCCAAACACTAGAATCGTGGGACTAAAATGCAACCAGAACTTGAGGAACGACCCCTTCAGATATTGGTACAGGGGCAGTAACCTCTCACACTCCATATACGCGTGGAACACTGTCTATTCCTCACCGCAGAAAATACAGGCGGCCGACGAGCCCGTGAACTGACTCAAAAGTTTATTACATGCCACCGCTCTGTGCAACACTCTCCAACCCAGGTCCCCAATGTAAAGGGGGACCACTCCCTTGTAGAGAGACCCCCACTGGGGACCGCTCCCGCCTTCGGGTGGTAACACCGACCGCCATGGATCTTTCTCTCTCTGTCTCTCACTCTCTCAATCTGCCTCTGTCTCTCTCTCGATCTCTCTATGTCTCTCTCTCTCTCTCTCTCTCTCTCTCTCATTCGCTCACAACCGCATCACCATCTCTGCGTGGATTTCATTGCTCCCTGTCCCAACATTTGTCCTGGTTCCATTTTCCCACGTGTGCAACACAAGAGTTGCACTGTTATATTAAACGCTCCTCACTATCAGGATTGAGACCCTGATACGAAGTGGCTGTAGTTGTTAATAAAAGAGCTCTTGAAAGAACAGCTGTTTCGTGAAAGATCTATTAACTCCTCACCTATGCCACAGTTTGACTGCTCTTGTGCTCTTTTCCAGGTGCGATCACCATCTACATTCGATACAAGATACTGCAAACCATAAACAAGGCAAACCCCTTAGTGAAGTCCCGTCTAAACTGTGTTGCGTTTCTGTCCGGTTTACTGGCCTGCCTTGGGATGTGCATTGTGGCCAACTTCCAGGTAGGTCTAGTCTCGCAGAATCCTAGTTTTGCACAGCATGGAAACAGGCCCTTCAGCCCGCCTTGACCATGCCAACCAGGTTGGCATTCTGGGCTGGTCCCATTTGCTTCCATTTGGCCCCTATCCTTGTAAACCCTAGATAGACACAAAATGCCGGAGGAAAGAGGCAGCATCTTTGCAGAAAAGGATAGGTGACGTTTTGGGTTGGAACCCTTCTTCGGACTGAAGAAGGGTCTCGACCCGAAATGTCACATATTTCTTGTGTCTCTCTTAGGTATAAACTAGCACCTGCAGTTCATTCCTGCTCCTTCTAAACCCTTCCTGCCCAAATGTCTTTTAAAAATCACAATTGTATCTGCTTCTATAGCTTCCTCTGGCAGCTCGTTCCAGATATGGACTACCCTGTGAATGAAAAAGGTTGCCCCTGAGATCCCTCTTAAATCTCTCCCCTCTCACCTTAAGCCTATGCCCTCTAGGTTTTGAATCCTCGGGCAAAAAGACTGTAAACGTTTACTTTCACAACTCATGATACACTCCAAAGAAAAGAGTCCAAGTCTATCCAACCTTTCCCTGTAAGTCAAGCCAACAAGCCCAGGTAACATCATTTTTCTTCAAAGTCTGATGTCCCAGGGGTGTTGGAGGAGGCAGATATAATAGTGGTGTTTAAGAGGCTTTTGGATAAACACATGGATATGCAGGGAATGGATCACATGCAGGTAGACAAGTGTCAGTCTTGGCCTCAGGCTTGACAAAACAATATTGTGGGCTGAAGGGCCTGTTTCTGTGCTGTAATGTTCTATTTTCGATGACATTATGGGCAGAAAGGTATGTTCATGTGCTGTACTATTTTATGTTCTATTTTCTATGATATTGTGGGCCATAGGGCCTGTGGCTGTGATGTGATGTTCTTTCTCTATGCCATTGTGGGCTGAAGGTCTGTTTCTGTGCTGTACTGATCTATCTTCTCTGACATTGTGGACATCCTGACATTGTGGGCCCCTCCAATTGTTTTCTGAAAGCTACCATTGACTCTGCCTGCTTCACTGTGGACAGCAAGTTCTGGATCACTGCCACTCTCTGCATAAAGATGTGTGGGTTTAGGTTTATTATTGTCATGTGTACCGAATTACAGTGAAAGGTTAGTTTTGCATGCTATCGAGCAGATCATATATACCACACATGAATACAATCAAATCAAACTCAAGTACAAAAGGTAGAGCAAAGAGGAAGATACAGAGTGCAGAATATAGTTCTCAGCATTGTAGCGCATCAGTTCCATAGACAAAGGCCAATGTGCGCAATCGGTAGATGTGAATCGGACACATCCCTAGCTTCTGGAAGGACCGTTCAGAAGTCTGTTAACAGATGGGAAGAACCCTACCCTGAGTCTGGTGGTGCGCGCTTTCAAGCTTCTGTATCTTCTGCTGGATGGGAGCAGGGAGAAGAAGGAATGAACGGGGTTGGACAAGTCTTTGATTATGTTGGCTGCTTTTCCGAAGCAGCATGAAGTGTAGATGGAGTCAGTGGTTGTGAGTGTGGTCTGTGTGATAGACTGGGCCACGTCTAGAACTCACTGCAATTTCACACAATCTTGTGAAGAGCTGTTCCCAAGCCAAGCTGCGATTAGTGCGTCCATGTGTTTATATCCTTTTGTCTGTGAATAACTCCTCTTGTATATGTGACTCATAGAATTGTGCAGCACAGAAACAGACCCTTCAGCCCAACTCTTCCATGCCCTGAATGATATCTATCTTCACTAATCACATTTGCCTGCATAAGATCTGGATCTCTATATTGTCTTCATGTGTTTGGCACGCATCCCTCTACTCTCCTCCTATTTATGTACCCATGCACTTGCTTTTTCAATATTGTAACTGTACCTGCCGCTACCACCTCCTCTGGCAGCTCGCTCCATATAACCACCACCGTCTGCGTGAGGCAAGATGTACAGAGGTGTACCTCCATACCTCCAGATTCAGGGACAGCTTCTTCCCAGCTGTTATCAGGCTATTGAACCATCCTATCGACTACCAGCGAGCGGTCTTGACTTTCCATCTACCTCATTGGAGGCCCTCGGACTATATCTAATTGGACGTTACTGGACGTAATCTTGCAGTAAACGTTATCCCTAGTGGCGGCGTGGCTCTGGCTGCAGTGGCTCTCCGGCAGTCCTGTTTGTTTTGTGTTTTTTGGGTTGTTTATTTTCGTTTTGGTTAGTCTAGTTTTGGTTTTTAGTTTGTGTTTTGGGGGGGGGGGGGGGGGTTGAAACGGGGCTTGCTGTCTCTCCCTGCGGGGGAATGCGACTTTTTTGTCGTATTCCCCTTCTCTGCCTCCGTCTGCGCTGAGGCCTAATGGCGGAGCTGGCGACCTCGAGGCTCAGGAGGCAGAGCCCGCCAGGACTCGCACTGAGCTCGCTCCCGTGAGGACGGCCCGGCTCGGGGCTGGAACAGGGCTTTCGTGAGGGGCTGTGACGGCCGGCCCGTGTTCCCGTCGGAGTAGCCGAGCTCGGGGAGGTACGGCGTTCCCAGCCCGAGGGAGGAGCGGCGCCCAGTCGGGGCGGCCCAGCCTGAGGGAGGAGCGGTGCCCGGTCGGGGCGGCCTGGCGCGAGGGAGGAGCGGCGCCCGGTCGGGGCGGCCCAGCCTGAGGGAGGAGCGGCGCCCAGTCGGGGCGGCCCAGCCTGAGGGAGGAGCGGTGCCCGGTCGGGGCGGCCTGGCGCGAGGGAGGAGCGGCGGCCTGGCGCGAGGCTGAGACGGTGGCAGTACTCACGTGAGGGCGATCCGGCTCGGGGCTGGAACGATGCTCCGGGGGCTGGGACGGCAGTTCTGGTGGCGGTGGCCTGAGACCAGGGGTTCGGCCGCGGGCCAGCGGCTGCGTCAGCAGGTCTGGTGAGCGGCAGCTTCGACTACCCCGGGCCGCGGTGTTTGAGCCGCGAGGACAGGTTTTAACATCGCCCGGGGGGTATCGCCTCAGCGCAGAAGGAGAAGAGGAGGGAAGAGACTGCAGCCCTAAGACTTTTGCCTCCATCACAGTGAGGAGATGTTGGGTGGACTCACTGTGGTGGATGTTAATATGTGTTTATTGTTGTTTTTTATTGTATTGTATTATATGTATGACTGCTTAAATTTCGTTCAGACTTCGGTCTGGATGACAATAAAAGGCTATTCTATTCTATTCCCTTTATCCTGTATCTGTACACTGCGGATGGCTTGATTGTAATCATGTAGTCTTTCCACTGACTGGATAGCAGGCAACAAAAATGTTTTTCACTGTACCTCGGTACATGTGATAATAAACTAAAATATATATTTTTTAAAGTTGCCCCTCAGATCTTTAATTTCTTCCGATGAACCCTAAGCCTGTGCGCTCTAGTTATAGACTTGCCAACCACAAAAAATAATCTATCTACCCTAGCTAGTCACGTCATAATTTTTAAGCCACCGTAAGGTCACCCCTCAGCCTCCTACCTTCCAGTAATTATAAACTCATCCTATATAGTCTTTCCTTATATTGATAGCTCCCCACTCCGACAAAATCCTGGTGAATCCCATCTACACTCCCCCCATTGTTGCTGCCATCAGAACTGTACACAATACTCCAAGTGTGGCCTGGCCAATGTTTTGTACAACTTCCAACGGGTGTGTGTTCTGTTCCAACAACCCGAGAGTGAATCAAAATATCCAGAAAGCGACCCAGAGATGTTGCATAAATATTGGTACGTTGGTTGAATTATATGATTTTCATTGACACTGGAACTTCCAATAATGGTGTTTCCACTAGTGAGAGAGTCTAGGACCAGGGGCGACAGCCTCAGAATAAAATGACGTGCCTTTAGAAGGGAGATGAGGAAGAATTTCTTTATCCAGATGGTGGCGAATCTGTGGACTTCATCTGTGGACTCCATCAAGATAGATCAGCCCTGCTTGAATGGCAGAGTTGACTCGATGGGCCTAATTCTGCTCCAATGACATATGAACATGAATAATCTTACATTTTCTCTTCCCTATCTTGTGTCCAGGAAACCGCCTTGAGGGCAGTCCATGATATCGGGGCATTGCTGGCTTTCGGCATGGGAACCGTTTACCTCATCTTTCAGGCTGTGATTTCCTTCAAGATGTTGCCACTGTGTAACGATCGCTGGGCGTTTGGCTTCAGGGTTTTCATTGCTGCAGTATCTGTTGTAGTCTTCGTCCCCAGTATCCTTTTGTTGCAGAGTCTCGGTAGCACACTACACCGATCTCTAGTGTAACACTAGTGGGTGGGGAGGCTGGCGGGTGGGTGGGGATGGGGGGTCTACAATCATGGAGAGCGGCAAAGCTACAGATTCAGGGACTGTTTCATCCCATCTATCGTCAGGCAGCTGAACCATCCTTTCAGCAACTAGTGAGCGGTCCTCAGCTACCATCTACCTCATTGGAGACCTTCGGGCTATCTTTAATTGGACTTTATCTTGCACTAAACGTTATTCCCTTTATCTGTACACTGTGGATGATTTGATTGTAATCATGTATTGTCTTTCAGCTGACTGGTTAGCAATCAACAAAACCGTTTTCACTGTACCTCGATCCACGTGGTAATAAACTAAACTAAACTAAACCTCCTTGGGCAACTTCATAAGTAAGGTTGGACATAAAGTGCTGGAATAACTCAGCAGGTCAGATAGCATCTCTGGAGAAAAGGAATAGGTGACGTTTTGGGTCCGAACCCTTCTTCAGCACAGCCTGAACCTGAAAAAAGGCTCCCAATCCGAAACGTCACCTATTCCTTTTCTCCAGAGATGATGCCCGACCCGCTCAATTACTCCTGCATTTTAGCCTATCTTCAGTATAAACTAGCATCTGCAATTCCTTCCTCCACATTTCATGTGAGGTTAGTCAAGAGTCATGGAGAGAGAATGAAACAGGCCCTTCAGCCCATCAAGTCCTTGCTGACCATCACCCAACCATTTACACCAATCCCAGTTCCCTCTCAATTGCTCCATTTTCCACCCTCACTTACCAACTTGGGGAAATTAACCCACTGACCCACATGTCCTCGTGGTGTGATGGGGGGGAAGATTTAATAGGAACTTGAGGGGCAATGATTTTCACACAGAAGGCGGTAGGTATATGGATTGAAGATCCAGAGGAGGTAGTTGAGGCAGGTGCTATTACACCATTTAAAAAGCATTTGGACAGGTATATGGATAGGAAAGGAAAGGTTTAAAGAGATATTGGCCAAATGCAGGTAGGTGGGACTGGCATAGATTGGGCATCATGGTTAGCATGGGCAAGTGGGTTGAACGTGCTGTATGACTATGACTAATCATAAGGAGAACATGTAAACATCATGCAGACAGCACTGGTGGTCTGGATCTAGCACATTTCTAACCAGGCCACCTGTTGACGGAAAGAATAGAAATGCAAAATATGATTTAAATGAAGTGTAACGTTGTGAAGTGTCAAGAGTGTTTAGTTGTCATGCGTGTCAGGAATGGAACCATGAAATTATTCCTTGCTGCAGCTTCACAGGCACATTAACGCAATAGTAACGCGGGCCTTAGTGAAAAAAACAAAGTAGATGGAGCATAGGTTAGTTTAGTTTATTTATTGTCACTTGTACCGAGGTACATTGAAAACCTTTTTGTTGCGTGCTATCCCATCACCAAAAAGAATGCAATGATATATATGATTATCATGTATATGAATTATGTCAAAACATACATGATTCAATACACACATGATGACACCAGTCCACAGTGAACTGGGATAAAGGGGATAACGTTTAGTACAAGATAAAGGCTAGCAAAGTCCAATTAAAGAATTTAAATTTCAATGATTTAATTATACTTTATGTTTAAGAAAGAACTGTAGATGCTGGAAAAATCGAAGGTAGACAAAAATGCTGGAGAAACTCAGCGGGCGAGGCAGCATCTATGGAGCGAAGGAATAGGTGACGTTACGGGTCGAGACCCTTCTTCAGACACTTTATTGTCACATGTACCAAGATCCAGTGAAATTCTTTGTGTTTGCATACAGTACACAAAGTGCACAAAAGAGTCGCCATGTTTCAGACACCGACAATGTTACAAAAGTCTGAAGAAGAAGGGTCTCGACCCGAAACGTCACCCATTCCTTCTCTCCAGAGATGCTGCCTGTCCCGCTGAGTTACTCCAGCATTTTGTGCCTACTCATTAGTCATGTTGGTGACTATATGTTCTCTGTGTCCCCCCCCCCCACCCCCACCCCACTTCCACCCCACCTCCATCCCCCTGCCGGGTCTCTGTTTGTTCTCGGAGTCTTCCCTCAGTCCTTGCGATAATCAGCGCAAAGCCAGATCACAAATGGCCACGTTACCAAATGCAGGAAATTTAAGCCAGGATGACTTGAACTTTTCCTACCCAGGGAAGTGACATAAATTAAATATGCGCTACTTTTGAAATTGAAAATCATCTTCTTTGGTTATCGACAATGATATTTAACAAATGTCTTTGAGACCCAGAGGCCCAGTGTTGGTGTTTGATGGTCGCTTCCATAGCTATGGTCTGGATTCTGGGAACTGGTTAAATATCCTTAAATATCCAATATCCTTAGAGATGGCTGATAAGAGAATAGCGAGATGTTTCCATCAGTGTTGATTTCATGAAGTCATAGAGTGTTAGTTCATGGAGTCATCGAGATGCACAGCAGAGGAAAAAGCCCCACCAGGTCAAATTCATCAAGTTTGGATCTACCGGAGATGTTCCCATTTGATGAGAGTTTAGTTTAGTTTAGTTTAGAGATACAGTGTGGAAACAGGCCCTTCAGCCCACTGGGTCCGTGCAAACCAGCGATCTCCGCACATTAACACTATCCTACACACATTAGGGACAATATACATTTTTACTGAAGCCAAGTAACCTACAAATCTGTACATATTTGTTGTGTGGGGGGAAACTGGAGCTCCCGGAGGAACTCAACGCAGGTGAAAGGGAGAACGTACAAACTCCATACAGATGGAGGCAGCACCCGTAGGCAGGATCGAACCTGGGTCACTGGCGCTAAAAGGCAACGACTCTACTGCTGCGCCACCAGGGTGGGAGGTTTGTGTCACCAGAGACTTAGGTCAGACGAATCATAGAGCATGGAATCAGGCCATTCGGCCTACCAAGTTGGCATGCTGGGCCAGTCCCATTTGCCTAAATTTGGCCCACATCCCTAACCTCGCCATATTCCCCACAGGGGCTAGAGCAATAGGGCGTAGGAGCTGAAGGGGATTTACAAAGATGGAGTAGGATGTAGTGAGCAATCGGGGTTAGAGACAGGTTGGGGTGTAGTAGCCAGAGGGGGGTTACAGAGACAGGGAGGGGAGCAGGGGCCGGATGGGGTTAGAGAGGTGGGGTAGAGGTAGGAGGAGATTACAGAGATGGGGTGGTGTGTAGGGGCTGGAGGGGTGACAGGGATAGGATGCCAGGACCTAAGGGGTCCAGGAGAAATTCTTTTTGGGAATCAGCCACTCCCCTGAGGTCCGTCAGTCCTTAGACATGGAGGAGGTTTGGATCCCTGCAAGCACCGTCACTGTAAATGGTGACATTTTACTGGTCTCCCTGTGGCAGTCACAGGTCCTGTCCTCAGCTAAATGAAATCACTTTAATATCTAACAGAAATATTGTTGACCTTCCTTGACCTTTGCCTGCTCCAGTGATCGCCTGCTATTTTGTAAGCGGGGAATCAAAATTAAAATGGGATCCAATGGATAGGGTAAGGATATGTCGTATGTGGGGAGGGGGGGGGGGGTGGTGGGGAGAGGGGAGGGGGCTGGAAGGGGGGATAGGGAAGGGGAGATGGGGCAAGAGGCAGGGGGGAGAGGGATTTGGGGGTAGGGAGGTGGGAGAATGAGTGAAGAAGGGGGCAAGAGGGAGGGAGGATGGGGAAAAGGTGGAGGGGGAAGGGGAAGAGGGTGGGGAAGGGGAAGAGGGAGAGGAGAATGAAGGAAGGGGAAGAGGGAGGGGGAGGGGGGAAAGAGAGAGGGGAAGAGAGGGGGGGGGGAGAGGGAGAACGTGCAAACTCCGTTCAGACAGCATCCAAGGTCAGGATTGAATTCTGCTCTCTGACGCTGTGAGGCAGCAACTCTACTGTGCCGCCCATAAATGAGTTTTAAGTCTTGCTTTCTCCTTTTGTTTTCACCAGGGGTATGGCAATCACGTGACCAGTGCCCTTTGCGAGTGGATTGTTGCATTCTGCTTTAACTTCTTCTTCCTGACTTATATCAAAGAATTTCAGGTATGAATTGTTCTGAGCTACAAATTTCAGTAACTTCATAGTCATACAGCGTGGAAACAGGCCCTTTGGCACAACTTGCCCTCACCGACCAACATGCCCCATCAACACTAGTCCCACCTGCCTGCGTTTGGCCCATAGCCCTCTAAACTTGTCCTATCCATGTACCTGTACAAATGTCTCTTAAATGTTGCAATAGTACCTGCCGCAACTCCCTTCCCTGACAGCTTGTTCCATATACCCACCACCCTTTGTGTAAAAATGTTACCCCTCAGGTTCCTATTAAATCTTGTTCAAGAAGGAACTGCAGATGCTGGAAGATCGAAGGTACACAAAATGCTGGAGAAACTCAGCGGGTGCAGCAGCATCTATGGAGCGAAGGAAATAGGCGACGTTTCGGGCCGAAACCTTTCTTCAGACTGAAGAAGGGTTTCGGCCCGAAACGTCGCCTATTTCCTTCGCCCCATAGATGCTGCTGCACCCGCTGAGTTTCTCCAGCATTTTGTGTACCTCCTATTAAATCTTACCCCCTTTATTTTAAACATATCTTCTGTTTCTCGATTTCCCTACTCTGGGCAAAAGTCACCATTTCAGTTTTCACTCATAGTGGATTCAAGACCCACATCCGTAATTATAGCTCTTTTAGTTCAAGAGTGACTTGGGTATTGGCATTGGTTTATTATTGTCCCAAGTACCGAGATACAGTGAAAAACCTGGCTTATCGGACTTCTGTTCAGTGGTCTGATAACAGTGGGGAAGAAGCTGTTCCTGAATAAGGTGGTACATGCTTTCAAGCTTTTGTATCTTTTGAAGACCTTTCTTCAGGCCTTTATTGTGAACACACCATGGTCTGGGGTCCTAGTGGAAACTCTGCATTAATTAAGGCTAAAAATGCCTTTGTAAATCAATGTTCCTTTCTGTCCAACAGAAATTTACTCTACGCATTAAAACAGAGCTACATCCAGACTTCCAGAATGACGTTTTGACCCCTATTCTCTCCTGACAAGTGAATCTGCAACTTCTCTCGGGAAACGCAACGTATACCATCAGAATTCTTGCCCGTGTTTTAAGACGGTTTACTCTTTCAACGCCATGTGATTCCTACTCGACACTCGACTCCTGAAACAGGCACACTACTACGAGCGAGGGCGACACGCCATTTTCAGGAGGGTGCAGGATATAATCTAAGGATCTCCAGTAAACATAATTGGAAAGTGTAACATCCTCACCAGCCTGTGGGAGTCGAGACCATGACCACAGGAAGGACTGTCGAAGCAAACAGGAAGGGTGAGGACCTCGATATTCTTCAACAGAAGCATGAGGAAACCAAATCAAAGGAACCTACAAAGTATTCACACAACTGTCCTGCCGATTCCCATCTCGTTGAGTTTTAGTTTAGAGATACAGCGTGGAAACAGTTTTATTAAAATCTTTAATGCAGATTTATTTAACCAAACCAAAATTCTCAAAAATGCTGCGTGATTATTAACTTTTGTCTGTGCCTAGTGGCACCAAAGAAATCAGATTACTGTAAAGTTCACAAAAGGGGACCAAATATAGCAGTCTGGGCTTGGACAGTTAAATTAAGTTGCTTCTTCCAATCTGTTTGTGTTTTCTCGTAACACCGCCTACAGAAATGGTTCACAGCTTCAGAACGGTTGCAAAAGCCACCAGGTTAGAGAGTCAGTGTGGTAGGAAGGAACTGCAGATTTCAGTCTACACCGAAAATAGACACAAAATGCTGAAGTAACTCAGCGCGGCAGGCAGCACATCTGGAGAGAAGGAATAGGTAATGTTTCGGGTCGAGACCCTTTTAGCGACCTAAACCGATTCCTTCTATCCGTAGATGTTGCCTGTCCCACTGAGTTATTCCAGCATTTTATGTCTATCTCTCTGTGGTTACAACCAATGCTCATTTTGTGACGACTGGTGCCTCTAAAATCTTAACAACTAGATTCAAATGTTTAGATTTTTTCATAATTGTACAGTATTTTTTATATGTTTCATTTTTTAAACATGGCGTTCATACCTTTATCTAAGGGGTACATTAATAGAAAAATATTGTAGATAATAATTCATATGGTTACCAGCTCTTTTTTGTCTACGGAAACAAAAACACTTGCAACAAAGCATGGAAACCTAAAGAACAGCAGCTGCTGGTTTACAAAAGAAAGGCACAGAGCGCTGGAATGACTTAGCGGGTCAGGCAGCATTCCAAAGCAATTAATTTCTTTAATCAGGCCATCAGTGACTAATTGATAGAACTTCATTTCAAATGGTTAAGGGAACTTACACATATGTCTATTTTAATGTATTAACATTTCATTACTATTTGATACAGATTATTTTATTAATAAAAGTATACTTTATTAAATTGTGTTTACTATTTTGTATTTTCAATCCTTCCTACCATCCCGACCTGGGTGGACAGTAGACACAAGGAACTGTAGGTGATGGTTTACCAAAAAAAAAGACACAAAGTTCTGGAGTAACTCAGCAGGTCAGTCAGCATCTATTGAAAGCATGCATAGGTGATGTTTTCGGTCGGGACCCTACTTCAGGCTAAGTGGACAAAGAGTTGTCCCTCTTCCTGACTCTAATGCAATGGGTAGTGACAGACTCTTGACGTGTATCAGACAATCAGAATATAGGTTTACAATGGAGGCTATTTGGCCCATCAAACCACTGCCTAACCACAACAAAGCAGCCAGGTCTAGTCTCCCTTCTACAGTCTACATGTCCGAGCTTGAGTCTTCAGAGGTATTTGTCCCAATGCTTTCCCAAATGTGCAGAGAGCATGTGCTATTCAGGCAGAGATTGAGGTACCAACCAGTCATTTAACTTCTTTCCTTCTATCTAATCTGTCCGATAAATCTTTACCCCTTAGTGATTGGCCTCTGTGTATGCAGTTCAGGTCACCCAGCTCTAAAATGAATGTCACTTAGTTGGAAAGAATGCAGAAGAGATTCACCAGGAAGTTACCTGGGCTTGCCAGAGGTTGGATAGTTTGTGATTTTTTTTCTTTGCAGCTGAGAGATGATCTTTTGAATTGTACAAGATCAGGGGGGGCATGGATAAAGTGAATGCCCAGTCTTTTTCCCAGGGTAGAGGCCTCTATAACTAACGGGCACAGGCATAAGGTGAGGAGGGAGCAATTTAAGAGGATCTTGAGGGCAACTTCTTCCACTCAGAGGGTAGTACGTATCTGAAACGAGTTGCCAGAGTAAGCTATAGAAGCGGATACAATTACACCTTGTAGGAGACGTTTGGGAAGATATGGATAGGGAGGGTTTAGAGGGGCCCCCCTCACGTTCCTGAGTGGTTAGTCATTTATCTCAAAAGGGAGAAAGTTATGGATTTAAATTCCCAATTGGCCAGAGTGAGGCCACACGCAAACTGGAGGAACAGCACCTCATATTCCGCTTGGGTAGCTTACAACCAACAGCAAGAACATTAATTCTTTTTTTCCACTTCCTCTTTTTCTTGTGGACCACCTATTTCTCTCACTATCCTGCCCAACCCACTATTCTCTTCTAGCTATTCCCGTCTCTTGCTTTACATTTTACTCCCGTTCTACTTTAATTTAGTTTAGAGATACAGAGCGGAAACAGGCCCTGCAGCTCACCGAGTCCGCGCCGACCAGCGATCCTAGCACATTAACACTATCCTACAATTAACCTACAAACCTGTACGTCTTTGGAGTGTGGGTGGAAACCGAAGATCTCGGAGAAAATGTCGCGGGGAGAACGTACAAACTCCGTACAGACAGCGCCCGTAGTCGGGATCGAACCCGGGTCTCTGGCGCTGCATTCACTGTAAGGCACCAACTCTAATGTTGCGCCACCATGACCACCGTTATCTGATACCCCTTTGTCTCCCTTTAGAAGATGATTGAATGACGGAATAGACTTGATGGACTGAATGGCCTAATTCTGCTGCTATGATTTATGAATATGTACTCTGGCCTTTGTCTACCCATCTGTCAATCACCCCTCCCCCTAATTTGAATCTACCTATCACTTGCCTGTCTTTGGCCCCACCCCTCTTTTCCAACTTTCTCCCCCGACCTCCGTCATTTAGAGGAGGGTTCCGGCCCAAAACGTCACCTATCTTGTTCTCCACAGATGTCTGACCTGCTTAATTACCCAGCACTTTGGGGTTTACTCAGGATTCCAGCATCTGCAGTTCCTTGTGTCTACTCTACATACTGCAAGCTTCCACTTTTAACACAGGGCTGGCCAATAATGCCCTTTAAATGTTGTCTGTTCCCAGTGGACAAGACTGCCCTCAGGTGGTTCATAGTGGAAAATCGGAACCAGGCTCCTGAAGACTGCCAGAGGTTTAAAAGCCCCCCATGTCAAGAGCCAAGAGTGTTTTATTGTCATTTAGTATAGTTTAGATTAGAAATATAGTTTGGAAACAGGCCCTTCGGCCAACTGAGTCCGCGCTAGACCAGCGATCACCCGTTCACACTAGTTCTGTCCGAGGGACAATTTACAGAAGCCAATTAACCCATAAACCCGCACCTCTTTGGAGTGTGGGAGGAAACTGGAGCCCCCGGAGAGAACCCATGCGGTCACAGGGAGAACGTGCAAACTCTGTACAGACAGCACATGTAGTCAGGATCGAACCCGGGTCTCTGGCACTGTAAGGCAGCAACTCTGCCACTGCGCCAATGTGCCATATGCACTCAAATGGAACAATCAAATTCTTACTTGCAGAAACAAAACAGGTTTGGAATCACAGTATTCCATAGATAATATAATAAATAAACATTAAAAAGTTCTGTAAATAGGAAAAATAGTGTCAATAGAAAAAACCCAAAACAAAGCCCCGAATGCAGCCCAAGGCAATTTGTAGTTTAATTAGTGTTCGATAGTCTGATGGTTGCTGGGAAGAAGCTGTTCCTGACTCGGTGATAACGGTTTTCCGGCTCCTGTACGTTCTTCCTGATGGCAGGAGTGAAATGAGAGCGTGGCTAGGGTGGTTCGGGTTTATGGATTAATTGGGCAGTGTCCATCACTTTTGTAATCTTTGTTCCTGGATGCTCAATTTTCCAAACCAGGCCATGGATGATCCTTGATTAACACACGTTAAAGGCCCATCTCACATTTACATTGCACAGTGTAAGAAAATATCCTCCCTTCATGGGAAAACAGAGGCAGTGGGCTGCACAGTGGTTAAGCAGTAGTTGCGGCCTCACAGCATCAAAGACCAGAGTCAAATCCTGACTTTGTGTTCTGTCTGTGTGTTTACATGTTCTTCCTGTGATTATGTGGGTTTTCTCTACAGTAGGTGCTTCAGTTTCTTCTTACACTTCAAAGACATCAAGGGTGTCAGGGGTTATTGGAAGGCCAGAGAATGGGGTTGAGATGGAAAGATAGATCAGCCATGATTGAATGCTGTGGACTTAATGGGCTGAATGGCCTAATTATGCTCCTATCACATATGAACGTGCAGGTTTGCAAGTTAAATGACTTCTGTAAATTGTCCCTAGTGCGTAGAATAGTAGTGTACAGGTGATTGCTGATCGGCGTGGACTCAGTGGACCAAAGGGCCCGTTTTCACATTATTTCTCTAAACTAAACTAAATCAACTGCACTCCACCCGGCCAACTCCTGGCCCAGTTCTTGCCCTTCATGTGGTTCACGTGGAGAAGTTGGCGTGCATTGGAATAAACAAACATTTGATCAGTCAACCCACAAATACATTTTCCTGCCCTTGTTCCTTTCGTGCAATCATTGAAATGAACAGTGAACCCTTTAAAAAAACTCAGCCAAAAATATATTCTGACAAAAGAATGAAGACAGTTTTAAAGCAAAGTGTCTTTATCACACAATTATGAGCATAGTATAGACAGTCAGAACCTTTTTCTCAGGGTGGAAATGTCCAACACTAGAGGGCATTTAGGTAAGAGGGGGGAAATTTAATGATGTGTGGGGCAAGATATAGATAGGGAGGGTTGTGGAGGCAGATATGATAGTGGCATTTAAGAGGCTTTTGGATAGGCAGGGAATGGAGGGATATGGATGATGTACAGGCAGATGAGATCAGTTTCACTTGACATCCTGTTTGGCTCAAACATTGTTCCCGTGCTGGGCATTGCTATGTTCTATCAGCTTTCTAAATGTTCCTCAACAGTTCGCAATAGTCAATAGACAAGATAATAGTCTGAAGGGTTTGGGCCCGAAACGTTGCCCATTTCCTTCGTTCCATAGATGCTGCTGCACCCACTGAGTTTCTCCAGCATTTTTGTGTACAGACAATATTCTCCTTTCACTATACTCTTACTCCCAACTCTGTCTCCCCACACTGCTCTGATCGCCCGCCTTGCATTCTCTTCTGCAAATCACTAACATTGATAGAAGATGAGAAGAAAGAGCAACTTTTTCAAGAAATCTCTCATCACACTGATGTAGCAATACCCAAGAGGTGCTGAAGGCTGGTGGAGTGGGTGGGTACGCGAATGCCATGTGTTCCACTTTTCTTCCTTTGAGATGGGCTTACACTTGTTTACGGCTCTTTTTGCTGCCACTCTCTCATTACAATGATACAGCAATCCCCAGGAGCTATAAGGTTGGTGGAGTGGGTGGGTATGAGCATCAGGGTAAAGTATTTTGGCATTGTCAGTCCACCACTAGCTGCTGGCATTTAACCATATCTGGGAACCTTGTGTTCCTCGTAAAATGAGACACCGAACACGTCAAGATTTTATTTTCAGTAAAACGCAAAGAAAATTGAATTACTGAGAGCCAGAGGTTATAGCCCCATGAAGTAAAAATAGTTTAAAGATTTATTCATTAAATCATATAAAATAAGGCAGTTCACAAAAAGAAAGGAATGCAGTTACGGGTCATTTAAAATGAGTTGCCCATGTAATATTAAAGGAAGGACTGAGGGATATCTTCATCAAAGGTAGAGATGGACCACTTGTAGGTGCATACATATACACACTAAACTTTTTTTTCTCGTTTATTATATTGTTTACAGTGTTCAATGTTTATATATTCTGTTGTGCTGCTGCAAGTCAGAATTTCATTGTTCTAACTGGGACATATGATAATAAAACACACTTGACTTTGAGCAACCCTAGGAAACTGCTTGCTATATCATCACAAAATGTCTTAAAATCACGTGAAACTGGGTAGTTCCGAGTCAATTAACATCCTGAATTCAAATGAAGCAAGGATGTACATATTTTAATTAATTTTGTGAAGATTTCAAATATTTCATTCCAGAATTTTTGGATTTTTATACAAAAAACAAAAGAGTAGCTTCTTGTGACTGACATTTATCACAAATGGGTGAGACATTGGGGAAAAGTTTATTTATTTTAGTTTTTGAATAATATAGTCTATGTAATGTTTTGAATTGAATTAGAGTATGTTGTACGTTGATCGAGCATTTATGCACATATAGTAAGTGTTTATCCCAGCTCTCTTTTGAAATTTTTATAGCTGGTTCTTGTTCCCAGTCTCTTCTAATACCATCGGTTGTAGGTATTTCTATATTTAAAATAATGTTGTGTAAGTATGATATTAGATTTGCTGATTCAGCCTTTGTCTTCATGGCTTCATCCAATAAGTCTGGGGGCATGTTATGATAGTCTTTTGTGTATTTTTTCAGATAGTCACGGATTTGAAGATATTTAAAATATTGATTATTTTTCAAATTATATTTCAGTTGTAATTGTTGAAATGATAATAATTTTCCTAATTCATACAAATCTTCACAAAATTAATTAAAATAAAACTTGTACCAAAAGCAGAATGGATCATTTTTGGAATATCGGAAGGTAACCCCGAACTAAACGTGTTTCAAAAGAACTTACTTAATTACAGGCTAATAATGGGAAAAAAGCTTATACTCAAATTTTTGAAAAATGCTCCAATACCAACAATAAAAATGTGGATTTCAAACATGTTCGAAACATTACACCTGGAAGAGATGAGACTCCTCCTAGCAGGCAAAGCAGACCACTTCCAAAAGACGTGGTCGGCATTTATGGAACTATTACAAGCATACGGTGCAATAGTAATTTAAAAAATAAATGGTACCAGGATCTGGTAACGGGGGGGGTAAAAAAAAAAAACACGGTTGGTATATCCTTTTTTGCGGAGTTTTGCGTTATAATAGAGCGATTGTTTTTCCTTTTTTTTCTTTTCTTTCTAGGGTTTATTTCTTTTCTTTACTTCCTTCTCTAACTTCTTCCCTAAGGGGCTTTCTTTTCCCAACACTTTCCTGCACCTTCACGACTCTTGCTCATTTTCCTTACTTCTTTTATTTCTACCTTTTTTAAAGCTCGAAAAACGAAGTGGTACAACAAATGTAATAAGATATATGTGATGTGTATTACTGTAATTTACTGTACTTCTAATAAAAATAAATTTAAAAAAAAAGGGAAAAAAAAGGATGTACATATAAAAACAATGCAGGGAAGAGAGATGAGACCAGACTAGCAAAGATCAGCAACCTGCTAGTAACAGACTGGTAACAGACTGAATTGCTAAATAAACAGGAAAGAAATAATACAATTTATCTAGTCGTGGAAACAAGGAACTGCAGATGCTAGTTTTCCCACACAAGGACACAAAGTGCGGGAGTAACCCTAAGGGTCACGCAGCATCTCTGGAGAACATGGATAGGTGACATTTCGGGTTGGTTCCTAACAAGGGTCCCGACCTGAAATGCCACTCATTCATGTTCTCCAGAGATGCTGCCTGACCCAAGTCCAGTATTTTGTGTCCTTTTTTTTACATTTATCTAGAGGGTTTCAGAACCCCTGGACAAATTACAATACCTTTCCCTCAACACATTCTTTGAAATGATGCAACATCAAATGGAAGATATAACAAGGAAGCAGGCCCTTCGGCCCACTGAGCTCATGCCAACCACCAATCAACCATTCTTACTAGTTCAATGTTACCTGCACGTCTTTGCGATTTGGGAGGAAACCAAAGCACCTGAAGAAACCCCACAGGGACGCAGGGAGAACATGCAAACTCCATACAGACAGCACCCGAAGGTCAGGATCGATCCCGGGGTCTCTGGTGAAGTGAGGCAGCACCACTGTGTCGCCCAAACCATGAGAAGCGGATGAACGGTGAATATTAAGTTGGAAGGACTGCTCCTTTTGAAACAGCTGGCTACTGTTCTGAGTACTGGTAGATTTTCCTTGTTAAATATACAGCTGGAGTTTTTAATAATTGCGGCATTTATATAAGGGATTTCTCTCAGTGTTAAAGCCAGGCATCAAGATAAAGTCTGGCTCAAACCCCAGCCTCTTAACGTAAAGATGAATTTGGAATTGATTTCAAAACACACTTGTCATTTTCATAGTTTTGTGAAAGAAAACAGGTAGAGTGTTTGATAGTGGGTAGTAAATGCTGATGGCAGACACATCAATCGAATCAAAGACTTTAAACTGTGTGATATTAAAGATTCAAGTGTACCTCTTTTTAAAGCAAAGGTTTCACTTTCAAGCAGTATTAAGTTGCACCTTTATGTTAAAAATTGCTTGATTTAGGTAGGCATCCCAATGTAGAATCTCCTCCCATCATAAACATGAACGAGACTACATTCAGAATCGCGCCAGTTTTGAGGAATGGCATTAACCTCGAGCTTGGCAATGTTACTTTGAAAACACGGAATGGTGCAGAAACACACAGAAAGACACAAAGTGCTGGAGTAACTCAACAGGTCAGGCAGCATCTCTGGAGAGCATGGATAGGTGCCATTTCGGGTTGGGACCCTTCCTCAGACTGAAAACCTGTGTGGCCTTGGGGGCATCACCGAAAGCTGAGCATCCGATCCGTCCTGTTCAATCCGCACCCACTGTTTATATGGAGCCTGAGAACGGTGCCACCAGGTTCAACAGTTTCTTCCCGGCAACCAAAATGCTCTTGAACACTGCACAACACTAACCTCAGCTTCTATGGATTGTGTGTTTGGTTGCACTATTATGGTTATTAAATTATTTTGTTTAGTTTAGAGATACAGCATGGAAACAGGTCCAATGAGTCTATGCCGACCATCGATCACCCGTTCACACTGGTTCTAGGATATCCAGCTTTCTCATCCATTCCCTACAAACTAGGGGTAATTTACAAAGGCCAATTAACCTACAAACCCACAAGTCCGTGGGGTGTGGGAAGAATACGGAGCACCTGGAGAAAACAGAGAGTACATACAAACTCCACACAGACAGCACCCAAGGTCAGGATCGAATCCAGCTCTCTGGCGCTATGAGGCAGCAGCTCTACCAGCTGCCCATATTGCATTTTTGACCATTATATATTATCTGTGTGTTAATGTGTTTATGGGCCTGTTAAGCTGCTGTGTGAGAATTTCATTGTTCTACCGTTTCTACGATATGAAAAGTAAACGTTCTTGACACACGAGGAACCAGTTCTATTCCAGCATTCGTTATGGAGCAGTCTGGTGACGAGGTGCACACTTGGCTGTACACTTGTCCTGAAATAACTTGGGTCAAGGAAACGTACTCTTCAACAGCTACTTGAACTGCTGCAGAATACATAGAAAAGGACAGTGCAACACAGGGACAGGCTTTTTGGCCAACAATCTCTCTGCTGTACATGATGCCAAGATAAACTAATCTCCTTTGCCTGCACGTGATCCATATCCCTCCATATCCATAATCCTGTTTAAAAGCCCCTTCCTTAAATGCCAAGAATGTGAGATTTGATCAAAAGACAAGCAATGTTTTCACGTTTACCCACTTTGATGCTCAAAAATATTGAACAAAGGATTGTATTTATCTGGCAGGGTGTTTATTTATTCCCCCAAGATAAATATGCACATGACCCGTGAACTAATATAACGCCAGGGAGATTAGAAATAACATTCCCCTGTGCTCTGAACTGTGTAGATGCACAGTGCAAAAGAGCACTAAAATTACAGTAGAATTATGTTCATACATAAATCAAAGTAGAACAGACCAAGACTTGATTTACACTGGCAATGGGTTTCTCCAGCTTTAGAACCTATCTGCATCAGTGACATAGTTGCAAACAAGAATAAAGCTGCTTTCAAACAAGCAATAGAAGAGGCACATATAATCCAAGCTCAATCCTTCTCCATTAAATAAATAACCTGCAAACTCAGCTCTCCACGTGCTCCAGTTTCAGAACCAAAATTTCCCCTGTCAGCTCTCAGTCACTGAATGACGATTCACTGCCAGAACTGTCCCCATCATCCTCCTTAACCCCGTCTGGGACCAGGGCATTTGGGGTCCTGTAGAGAGAAGCAAGAAGTGCATAGAATCAGACTGCTCAAACTTCATTACATTTTGAAACTTGGTATGCAGCAATTTAACTCACTTTAAAACTCAAGCTCAACAATGCCACAGTCATAAGACATAGGAACTGAATTAAGTCATTCAGTCCATCGGGTCTACTCCGTCATTCTGTCTTGGTTGATCTATTTTTCCCTCTCAATCTCATTCGTCTACCTTCTCCACATAACCTTTGATGCCCTTAAAGTAAATATTAGTTCCCTCAAGTAAATATTGGTTATTGTAATTAGCATAGACATATACAGACTAATTTTAAGAGTTAATGACTTTATTCCCAAATCTGCAGGCATATCAAGTGTCAGAACATATTTGGGAATAAAAAATAAACTTGGGTTGGGTTGTCCCAGTAATCAAAAATAAACCAGTAATGTCCAATTAAAGATAGCCCGAGGGTCTACAATGAGGTAGCTCAGGACTGCTCTCTAGTTGTTGGTAGGATGGTTCAGTTGCCTGATAACAGCTGGGAAGAAACTGTCCCTGAATCTGGAGGTGTGCGTTTTCACACTTCTATACCTATACGCATCACCGTCTAGTCAGGCTAATGGTCCTGACCTGAAACGTCACCTGTCCATGTTCTCCAGAGATGATACCTGGCCTGCTGAGTTACTCCAGCACTTTGTGTCCCCTTATGTATTAACCAGCATCTGCAGTTCCTTGTGTCTACTGTACGTTCCTTCAGTTTCTACATACTGCCACCTGGGCGTGGAGCATCGGCAACACTTCATTCCATCATGGAGACTCATGGAACTGGGAACAAGGAACACCTCCAGATTTAAGGACTGTTTCTTCACAGCTGTTATCAGGTGACTGAACCAGCCTACCAACAACTAGAGAACAGTCCTAAACTACTATCTACCTCATTGGAGACCCTTGGACTATCTTTTATCGAACATTACTGGCTTTATTCTGAACGGTACACGTGACAATAAACTGAACTCAAAACGCAGATAGCCAAAAATGCTGGAGAAACTCAGCGGGTGAGGCAGCATCTATGGAGCGAAGGAAATAGGCGACGAAATATCACATATGCATGTTCTCCAGAGATGCTGACTGATCCGCTGAGCTACTCCAGTATATAGTGTCTTTTTTTTAAATTCAATCGTACCCCGATGAGAGATAGACCATCTGAGCACAAAAGCTATAGGCTCTCCAATTTAAATGAAACTTGCATCCCTCTATAGGGATGAGACAGATGAAACAATAAAAGCATTTGAAAATCTTTTAGGAAAAAAACATTTGGCTCTGATTAGAGGAAACTCACTCCAATAGTTGAGGGTTGAGTCCTTCAGAAATCATCTTGTTCCTAATGGCCATTACAGGAACCCCCTGAAATAGAGAATAAATGAAGCATTCCGTTAGTATTGAATTGCTGAGAGGCTGACGACTAATATCAACAGAATATAACTTTATATACTTCTATCGGGGAGACCTGATAGAATGCAAATAATTATGAGAAGCAGAGGGTAGACAGTCTCAACATTTTACCCAGGGTGTCAATGACAAAGACTGGAGAGCATAGCTTTAAGATGAGAGGGGCAATGTTTAAAGGAGGTGTGTGATGCAAGTTTATTTTTTCAGAGTCGTCGTGGGTGTCTGGAACGTGCTGCCAGTAGTGGTGGGGGAGACAGATCGATAGTTAACTCACCACTTGCACCATCTTCAGGTATCTTGCATATCGAGGGTCTTTGGCTACAGTAATAGCATTTTCTGTTGGTGAATCTGCTTTGATTTGAATTGACGATTCAACATTTTGTTGGTCCTGAAAAATAAAGGTGCAATTATAGGTTTATCATCTTAAAGATTAGATGCTCAGGACAAAATATATTATGATCCCAATGCACAACAGGCAATATTAACTCAAAACACCTCTATGTGCAGCTCACATCTAAGAGAGGACTGTGACAGGGGAGGATTTAGCAATGTTGTACCAAGGATGGCTTAGGATATCTCACACCTGCCTTTAGTTGACAACTGCCTGAATCCCCAGTACAACTGAGGAATTATGAAAGGCTGATGATCTTTGCATTGGAGACCGAAAGCCAGGACCCTGCACTGCTTTACTCAATACAAGATCATACAGGAAGGTCCTTCAACCCAACTTGTCCATGCTGATCAAGACCAGCCATCTAAGCTCGCACTTGGCCCATATCTCTCTAAACCTTTCCTATCTATATCCCTGTCCAAACCTCCTCTTCCATTTACTCCATCTACACTTCATGCTGCCTCAGCAAGGCCACCAGCATAATCAAAAACCAGTCTCACCCTGAACACTCCCTTTACCCCCACTCCCATCAGGCAAGAGATACAGAAACTTGAAAATGCATATCTCCAGATTCAGGGACAGTTTCTTCCCAACTGTTATCAGGCAACTGAAACATCCTATCACCATCTAGAGAGTGATGCTGAGCTACCATCTACCTCATTGGTGACCCTCGGACTATCATTAATTGAACATTATTGGACTTCATCTTGTATTAAATGTTATTCCTTTTATCCTGTATTGTACACTTGGAACGCCTTGATTGCAATCACGTAGTCTTTCCGCTGCCTGGATAGCACGCAACAAAAGCTTTTCACTGAATCTCAGTAAACTAAACTAACTAAATATTGTTATTGCACTGGTGATCATGACAGAAGTAATATTTATGCACTTAACAGGAAAGTCATCTGCATTTTACATTGGTCCAAAATTTAGGTTAGAAGGCCAGTCTACCTTGATGTAGATAATGGTATACAACAACTTTTTTTTCTACAGTGACTTTAACGTGCTAAAATGCTCTGGATTCTGCACAATTTGTACATCTAAATGATCCGATCTGACAAAGTCTGAGACAAGCCACATGGAACGGAGAACTCAAGGTTGATGGTAGTGAACATTTGAGGAGCATATTAAAGGAGATGAGGGGTTTAAGGTAGTATAGGTCCACCACCGGTTTTTCCAGCAACCGATAGGCAGGCACCTCCTTAAATCTAGACAAAAGTATGGTTGTGCACTTGAAATCTACCCCAGAAGTCCCCACAAAAATGTAGCGCCTAGGTCGGGTGAGGTGGACAATCTAGGCCTCATCGGGACTGCCACGGTCTGACTTCCGATTTGCGAGTCAAATGTGTCCTGTGCAGCCGGGTCTCTGGAATTTTGGCCCGGCCAGAGCCGGCGGATCTATTGTGGGCAAGTATCTCCCCCCCCACTCCCCTCCCCCACGGCATACGTGGACCATTCGATTCCTCCCGGGGAGGGAGAGAGAGGCGAGGGAGGATGGAGGAATTTGAATAGATGGATGAAATATTGCCAAATCCAGAAGGTCAATGAACAGAGAGCATCATTCTACCCCTTCACAAATAAAATCCAGAGATAATGAAAGATGAAGAAAGGGTGATGGGGACAGTCGGCGCTTTACTGAAGTGCTGGGCGAGCCCATCACTTACCTGTGTTGGAGACGGATGGTTCTGGTTGGAATTAGGGCCATTTGAAACATTGTGACTCTGGATTGATGGCTCTAGTGTAACGTCTTCCAGGCCAGGTATTGATGAAAGCTGAGGTGTACAAACACAAAAGTTAGAGCAAAACTTCTCATGAGACATAGCCCTGTGCAATAAAGATGCACATCATCTTTTGCACCCATGCAAGAGGAATGCATTGTCTCATCCAAATGAACACAGCACTTGTTTAAATGTTTTACACCAATATAGCAATTTCTCCCCTCTGCATTCAGGCAAGAGGAACCAGTGTGAAAATGCATCCCTTTAGATTCAGGGACAGTTTCTTTCAAGCTGTTATCAGGCAAATGAGCCATCTTATAACCACCTGGAGAGTGGTCCTGACCTACGATCTACCTCATTGAAGACCCTCAGACTATCTTTAATCGAACTTTATTGGACCTTATCTTGCACTAAACGTTATACCCGTCAGCCAAATGTATTTGTATACATTGTGTATGCAAGCAAAGACTTTCACTGTGCCAATTCACATGTGACAATAAAGTATTCCTATTATCCTGTATCTGTACCCAGTGGACAGTTTGATTATAATCATGTATAGTCTTTTCGCTGACTGGATAGCACACAATAAAAAGCTTGTCCCTTTACCTTGGTACACGTGACAATAATAAACTGAACTAATGTTTTTCACAATTCTGACTGACAGTATTTTTTAACGAGCAATGATTTTTCCTCGAAAGATGGTAACAGTGGTAGTACCTACAGGTCTCATGAAGGCTTGTGGTCATAGAGAATAGAAACAAGCGCACTGTCTCAGAGCCTGCACCCATTTCATTACTCTCATCAACTCACTCCATATTCTACCACCCAGCTATGCATAAAGATTTCCAAAATGTCAACCATGCTTCAAAATATATTATAGCCAACTAAACATGTTAAAATGTAGTTCCTGTTATGACCTAAACCAAACTCTTCGTGGCTTTGCAGAAACAAGAAATATCAAATGCTGGCTTAAACATAAAAAACATAAGGTGCTGGAGTAACTCAGATCAGGTACCTTCTCTGGAGAACATGAAGAAGTGTCCCAACACGAAATATGACCTATCCATGTTCTCCGTGGATGCTACCTGACCCACTGAGTTATCCAGCACTGTGTGTCTTTTTTTACTTCTTTGCTATGCTCTCTTGCAATTCAAAAACAAGTTTCCATTTGCTTTTCTTAAAAAATATTCAACCATTCTTGAAAACCCTTCTATTTCCTCCACCGTGCACTCTAACAAATACAAGGAACTCTTGGATTTCCTGGGGTCCATTGATTTAGATACCTCCAATGCAACCTCCTACCCACTAGCGCACACTCTATCTGGCCAAACGTTTCAATGTTCCAACTTGTTCCAGCCTTAAGCATGCTTTTTCTCTCATTTATCTCCATTGTGTCGGTGTAACTTAGTAAGTGATGCAGCATCTCTGGAAAACATGGATGGGGTGAAGTTTTGGGTTGGAACTCTTCTCCAGCATTTTGTGTCTTTTTTCATAAAGCAGCACCTGTATAAAACATTAAATGCTGTTTGTTCTCTGGAGTCTACAACCAAGAATAATAGTCGGGATAAGTGGTCGGCCATTTAAACTGAGATGAGAAAATTCTATGTTTGGAAGTTATCCATCTTTGAAATGCTATACTATTCAGACTACCGTCATGTTCATAAGTAATTAGAGCAGAATTAGGCCATTCCGCTCCACCATGCAATCATGGCTGATCTATCTTTCCCTCTTAACCCCATTCTTCTGCCTTCTCCCTGTAACCTTTGACACCATTTATCAAGAACCTGTCATCTCCACTTTAAAAATACCCAATGACTTCGCCTCCCTAGCAGTCTGTGGCAAAGAATTCCACAGATTCACCACCCTCTAACTAAATAAATTCCTCATCTCATTTCTAAAGGTCCGTCCCTTTATTCTGAGGCTGTGCCCTCTGGTCCTAGACTCTCCCACTAATGCATGTATCCTCTCCACATCCACTCTACCCAGGCCTTTCACTATTCGGTAAGTTTCAATGAGGTCCCCCCACATCCTTCTAAAGCAGTATTGGATGATTTTGAGTGAAAGAGACAGATGCAATCCAAGATGAGGCGTAAGTCAGGCACGATGTTGATAATATAACAGAGCATGTTGCAGAGGTTAAATTGGCTCCTCTGCTTCTATTTCTGTTCTTGAAATTCGAGACCCATCCGCCTTGAGTCCGTTTCAACTCGCCTTTGCCTCCAAAATATTCAGCGTTGTTTCAATCTGCTGAATCCGAAGGGAAAGTGTTGCCAGTTTCTGGAGAGGAAAGAAATCTTTGAATAAGGAATTGTTCACAGGATATAGTGGGTTGATTTAACATGCTGAAAGACATTTATTAACATCTAATCGGATGTTATAATCAATGATCACCTCTTGAAATGAAAGGACTGATGAACTGTTTTATATTAAAGAAATGATTGGAGTAAATGCGAGAGTAACTCAGCAGGTCAGGCAATATATGTGGAAGGAATGAGTGACTATATTTACATATCTGTTGTGCTGCTGCAAGGAAGAATTTCATTGTTCCGTTTCAGGACATATGACAATAAAACACTCTTGACACTTGAATGCATTTGAAGAAGGATACCGGCCGAAACGTTGTCTGTCCATTCAATCCACAGAGATCCTCTAACAGTTTATTTTTTCTCAGGATTACAACATCTTCAGTCTCTTGTGTGTCTGTCCAGATGATTTATGTAGTCTCATATGGAGACATGCAACACAGAAATGGGTCTTTCAGCACATTAAACTGGTAATATTATCTACATTAATATTAAATTAATCCCATTTTTATTTAATTTTGCCTCAATCTCAATCTCAATTTCAAGAGAGTTAGATTTAGCTCTTAGGGCTAAATGAATCAAGGGATATGGGGAAAAAGCAGGAACGGGGTACTAATTTTAGATGATCAGCCATGATCATATTGAATGCCGGTGCTGGCTCGAAGGGGCAAATGGCCTACTCCTGCACCTATTTTTCTATGTTTCTAATCTCATCAGCTCGGAGGACTCCGCGACTACGGCCTGGAAAGGAGAAATCCATCGAGCCGCCGCTGCTCATCCCCCGAAGACCAGGTGTCGGGAGCGACAACGGACGCGACGGGAAAGGAAAGAGTCCAGAAGGAGAGGAGAGGAATCCAGGGTCTTGCCCACCACACCCTTGAGGTCGACTGCTGGAGGCATCTCCGGGGAACATAGGTTGACGGCTGAGGAGAGGGTGTCACTGCTGGACGTTCAAGGGAAGGTAGCAGCCTGGGGTTTGCCTCAACTGGGCACTGCCCTTAACAGCTGGAGCGTGGACTGGACTTGGAAAATTACGTCAAACATGGTGCCTCTTGCAATGCGATTCAGTAGACTATTTCTATACAACTCCTGATCGGGGGTGGTATAGTGATCCTCTACTGGACTGTTTGTAAGAAAACAAATAGGTCAGGTCGGGGTGAGTTCCCCGGGTACCATGTATCCCGCTCTACCTGCTCCGTGGTCGGATAGTCGGCGAATAAACCGTCTTCCCCCACCTAGTTTGCCAGGTGAGGGGGCTGTGGACCCCTAGCAGGACCAAAAACAAGACCTGTCAAAGGGCGGATGAGCTTCTAGCGAGCCAACGCCATCCACACTTCAGTAGAAGCTGCGACCACTGTCGTACATAGCATTGTAAGGAATGATGATAAAGCACACACACCAAAATCCTATACTCCAGCGGCGGAAGTCCGCAGGAACTGGAGGACAGAAATGTGTGATTCTGTCACTGTTCCCGTCGGAAACCAGCACCACTCCGCCGCTAATGTTTGCACTGTTTCACTGTGAGTTTGTGACAAGAAAGCACCATTGAACTCCCAAGATCCAACCACACGACAGCAATTTAGTCGCCAATCAAGCTACAATCATATGGAAAATTCACACCTCCACACAGACTGCACCTGAGATCAGGATTGAACCTGGATTACTGGAGCTGAGGCAGTGTCTTACCACTTACTGCTTGGGGAAATAATGTTTAATCTTAAACTTGCAGCTTAAACTCATTATTTACCACATCAAATTAGGCACTTTAAAAACATAAGAGAGAATATCATGTGAATAATTATACACAACAGAATATGCAAATGAAAAATAGTCACACAAGGGGAGAAACACAAACTGCTGGAGTAACACAGTGGGTCAAGCAGCAGAGTCTGAAGGATCCCGACCAGAAACAGCATCTATCCATGTTTTCCAGGGATGACGCCTGACCCGCTGAGTTACTCCAGAGCTGTGTCTGTCTTTTTTGTAAACCAACGTCAGCTCAAGGTCTGAAGAAGGGTGTCGACCCGAAACGTTGCCTATTTCCTTAGCTCCATAGATGCTGCCTCACCCGCTGAGTTTCTCCAGCATTTTTGTCTACCTTCAGCTCAAGGGGAAATCCCTCGGAATGAAAACAAGATGAAATTGTTAAGTACCTCTTCGCAAACTGTTGAGAAACGATTCAAAAACTGAACAGTGTGTGCAATAAATTGATTAAGGAACGCTACTGTCCTCTTCTGCTGAATGGCTGGGACCTGCAGTGACAAATACATTGATTAATTGCATGTATTAAGAAAAAACCCAAATCTTGCATTTATTTTAAATGGAAAATATATGTCAGTGAGGGATGAATGGGGAAAGGGCCTGAGGAATGAAATGGGAGAGGAATTTCTTGAAGGGCAGCCTACTGATGAGGAATAAGCTAGAGGGGGAGGGGGGAGCAACCCAAGGGAAGGAGGCAGCCCGAGGGAGGGTGTGGCCAGCTCGGGGAAGGAACATGGCCTAGAAGGAGGGAGGGACAGCCCGAGGGAAGAGGTCAGCCTGAGGGAGGGAAGGAAGGAGGGAGGGCAGCTGGAGGTAGGGTGAGGAGGTGATGGGGTGACAGAAACCCACGGAGGAGGTGAGGGGATGAGGGGGTAGGGGATGAGGGGGTAGAGTATGGGATGAGGGTAGGGGTAGGGGAGGAGGAGGGTGGGGATGAGGGGGGAGGGGATGAGGGGATGAGGAGGGTGGGGATGAGGGGGGAGGGGATGAGGAGGGTGGAGATGAGGAGGGTGGAGATGAGGGAGGGAGGGGAGAAACAGTGGGGGAATGAGGGAGGAGTGAGAGCAGCCCCAGGGAGGGAGAGAAGGAGGGTGAGAGTGGGTGGGGTTGATATCCTCTTTCCTCCCTCTGCCTCCCTCTCTCACCCGGGTCAGGTCGATGCCGGAGCCGACCAGCGGCAGCCCGTCCGCGTCCATCCTCCTCCCGCCGGAAGCCGCGCGGCGCGTGATGGCAACGGCCGCCCTCCGACCCGGAAGGGACCGCGGCCCTGCACCATGGCAACGAGCGCGGCCTCTAGTCCCTCCGCAGGCGCTGCCAGACCCGCCGCGTTCTCCCATCCCCGGGATCTGGCAACGCGCTGGTCCACAGACAGCCTGGTAGTAAGTCATATTGTGAAATTATCCAATCCCTTGAATGAAAATAAAGCGGAGCTGATTAATAAATCTAGAGGTGGCACAAAAACCGATGGTGATGATGGTTGTAAAATGATACAGCAGGATATGGAGATAGAGAGCAGTTGGGTACCGTTGCAAAGCCTACCTGAAGCGTCGCTGAAAATCTGCCGCTGCGGTGTGCGCGATGTTGGCGCCGTTTAGAGGGGGCGGGTTTAAAACGCGATTTTCTCTAGGCTGTTCAAATCGAAGATGTTCAGCCTAGTTAATTATTAACGGAAAATCGCTGAAAGACCCCGTCGCAAAAGCTATTATTAGTTTTAAAGGCCTCGTAAAATAGTTATAGTAGTTTAAAAATCAATCTCTAAACCCGCGAACACCAGCAACCGCAGGGTCTCATAAAGCAAATATTTGAAGGTATGCTGTATATTTTTACATTAAAAAGGGCTTCTAAAGATCCCTTTATACAAAGTTTAATATTGCGAGGAGCTCATTTTGGGCCCATTATATCGCGCAGTACTTTTCTGGGCATTTGAGGCACAAATCTACCGCAATGTGAACGTTCTAAACCAGCGCGTTCCACAGGGACCCACTGGAAAGCTGATTTAAAATGGACTTTAATTTACAGCAATTAAACACTAAATTCCTTCCATTTGGTCTATAAATTAATGTAAATGAGATTTTAAAATCGTTTTATTGTGAATTATTTGTGAATATTATTTGGACATTTAGGCTATTTAAAAATGTTAATCATTTATTAAGAAATGGATAGATGTTTAGATCTAGTAATTGAAGTCTGAAATTAGCTACAATTAGGTAACTAACTAATTATATGCTTTAATTTCAGGTCATCCAAATAAGAATATTTTATATTTGTTTCAGAATGCTTCAATCTATGATAACTGAAAATTTCATTCAGTTCTCTTAATTTTTAAGAAAGTTATGGGCTTTTGACTGTTCACGATCACAGCTTTTTTGTTATGTCCATAGAAAATCAATAGGGAACAAGATGCTCATTTCCCAGTATGAAAATGGCCATAACTTTTTAAATACTTGAGATATGAAAGTGAATTAGGTGTCAAATTAAACTTATTTTTATGCTTTATCTGATGGGATAAATTGCAGACTTGATTTTTTTAATCTCAAAATTTTGTAACATTGCTACGTATAGAAATGACAGATGCTGTTTAAACTTGGTTGAGCAATGGGACTAAGACCTGGAGCAAATGGCCAGCATTAGATTACATACATAAATCTCAGAGTGGTAAATATAAGACGATCACCAACTATCCCAACATTTAAGAAACAGTCAGGTACATGGATAGTGCAGGGTTGGAGGGATCTGGACCAAACGCGGGCAGGTGGGACTAGTGTTGCTGGGACATGTTGGCCGGTGTGGGCAAGTTGTGCCGAAGGGCATGTTTCCACACTGTATCACTCGATGACTCTAATGACCAATAAATCCAACTAGGAATCCAGAACTGCAAGTATGAGGTATTGCACTTTGGGAGGGTCCATTCTGAGAATGTATACATGACCGTTAACAGATTACTCCCTAACTGCCAACGCTTGATCAAATCACCTCATCAATATCTTAAGGTTGCCCAGGGAATAATCTGCAGATGAGATCATTTAATCGCTGGGTCAATTAGGGAGTAACTTTTTCAATACCATGGCGATTCAGATTCTCCACCAGCTTCCCTCAGCACATTGAAAAGTCCGTCAGCCGTCAGATCCTCTCAAAACCATCTTTGCTAAAAACGGTGTCCTTTGGTTTAGACACAATGGTGATGGTGAACAATGATAATGAATGATGAACCGTCAGTGATGGGAAATATAGTGAATAGTCAATTAACATTTAAAATTGATAATCAGCAACAGGGAAGAACTATTGAGCGATTTTCCTAACAATGATTGAATAATGAGTAGCAGTGAATAACAATATCAGAGAGGTATATCGGAGCTGACAATTATCAGCTTTCTATCCAGGAAGCTACAGATACAGGATAGGTGATAGTGGCTCAGTAGGTAATACACCTGCTTCTGGCGATTGCATTTTCAAATTCCACTCCAGAGGTTTGATATTTTCAGGTCTCCACAGAGAGTGTTGGACATCAGTGGTCCTATCTGATGACATTTGACCCAATAATTCTCACTTTGTGGTACTAGGTTTAGGTTTATTATTGTTACATGTATTAGGTACAGTGTAAAGCTTTGTTTTGCATCCGATCCAAACAGATCAGATATACCATACATATACTATCAAGTCAAACTCAAGTGCAATCTTATGAAGAAAGACTGGATAGACTTGGTTTATACTCTCTAGAATTTAGGAGATTGAGAGGGGATCTTATAGAAACTTACAAAATTCTTAAGGGGTTGGACAGGCTAGATGCAGGAAGATTGCTCCCGATGTTGGGGAAGTCCAGGACAAGGTGTCACAGCTTAAGGATAAGGGGGAAATCCTTTAAAACCGAGATGAGAAGAACTTTTTTCACACAGAGAGTGGTGAATCTCTGGAACTCCCTGCCACAGAGGGTAGTCGAGGCCAGTTCATTGGCTATATTTAAGAGGGAGTTAGATGTGGCCCTGGTGGCTAAGGGGATCAGAGGGTATGGAGAGAAGGCAGGTACGGGATACTGAGTTGGATGATCAGCCATGATCATATTGAATGGCGGTGCAGGCTCGAAGGGCCGAATGGCCTACTCCTGGACCTAATTTCTATCTTACTATGCAATAGGTATAGCAAAGAGGTAGATACAGAGTGCAAAATATAGTTCTCAACATTGTAGGGCATCAGTTGGATAGACAAAGTCCACAATGAGGGAGAGGTGAATTGGACATTACCCTAGTTTATGGAAGAACTGCTCAGAAGCCTGAAAACAAAAGGGCAGAAGCTGTTCCTGAGTGGTGTTGTATGCTTTCAAGCTCCTGTACCTCTGCCTGACAGCAGCAGGAATGACCAGGGTAGGACATGTCTTTGATTATGTTCTCAGCTTTTCCAAGGTAGCGTGAAGTGTAGATGAGTTTACAGGAGTTTAGCATTCACATTGGTTGCGGTGTTTCCTACAATGGTGACTGGACTTCAGGGATAATTTCTTGAGTCCAAAATATTCTGGAAGTCATAAAAGGTGCTTTCAAAATAAATACTGTACTCTTTATTACATCGAGTTGCTCTCCCTTTATCTCCACCAATGAGAAAGGAATAATTTTCTGAATAAATGAATTTATTGACTTTCAAAATGGTCACAAGTCATTAATTTTTGAAGATATTGTATTTAATAGCCAAATCTCCTACACATTTCTGTGAATTTGCTTGTGTTTATTTGGGCCATTCCTCAAAGTAAAGAGATCAACACGGCCTTTGGCAAAGTAAACAGTTAAGTATGCATTCTTGCTAGACAGAAATCTTTCCTCTTTAAACCACATGAATATGTTTACCAAAGGTAAATAACAGAAGATACTAAAGAAAGGGTAAACTTTCACCTTCATCAGCTGTGGAGTTGGATGGAAGTGGATACTCTGTCAGGGTTGTCGTGCACAGAAATGGGCCTTTCAGCGCACCATATCTATACTAATCCTACTTGCTTGTATTAATTTTAAATGTATTTGGTGGTGCCACAGCAGTAGAATTGCTGACATACAGTGCCAGAGATCCAGGTTTGATCCTAGCTATGGGTGCTTGGCTGTACAGAGTTTATACATTCCCCCTGTGCCAGCAGGTTTGTAAGTTAATTTTCTTCTGTAAATTGTCCCTAGGATAGGATAGAACTATTGTACGGGGATCTCTGGTTGGTGTGGACTCGGTGGGCTGGCGGGCCTGCTTCCACGCTGTATCTCCAAACTAAATTCCATGCCCCTCCATGTCCTGCTCTTTCTAGTGCCTGTCAAGATAGCAGGTCATTCCAGATACCAACACATCTTAATCCTAAACCTTTTATTTTCAGATACCTCTCCCATGGGAAACAGAGACTGGCCATTTACCCTATCAAGGCCTCTGATAATTTTATATACCTCTATCATACCATCTCTCAGCCTCGTTCACTCCAAGGAAAACAGATCTAGCCTATCCAATCTATATAGGAGGAGGCATAGGGATTAGAGATAACTGCACACCCTCAATTCCAGCCTCACGCATTGTTTTAACTGCTCAAACATCAGTGGCTGTGTATTGAACAACCTAGAACTTAAATTCCATTTATAAACTCTTCCACCTTTAAGATTTTGCTTAAAGCCTACTTCATTGTCAGAGATGAACACTGAGGGAGGAACAGTCTGGAAGAAGCATCATACTGAAGAGGGAGCAGCAGCACATAGCTGGAGAGGTTAAACTGACAGTTGAACCAGTGGAGGGGCAGGACAAGAAAGTGTACACTTATAGAGTGCCACACTGGTGCAGTTTCTGGGCTGAGGGAGTGCTTATACTGTCGAGATGAAGGACTGAGGGAGTGTCATAGTGTCAGAGGAGAACGACTGAGGGAGTGCCACAACCTCTGAGGGGAAAGACCGAAGGAGTGTCACACAGTCAGAGGAGAAGGACTGAGAATGTTGCCGTCAGGAGGGGGGAGGAGAATATGAACCATATCCCAGCGCTTCCATACTCGCAAATCATCACAGAATGCAAGGATGATCCTTGTTGTGTTCAATTGGAAACTCCCTCCCCCAGCCGACCCCCCCCCACCCAACCAGTGCAAAAAGCTCACAGAAGTCAGAAGTGTCCAGACCAGAATCTTCCACAGAGGCTGCCTGGCCTATTGCGTTCCTCCAGCATAATGTGTGTTTGCTCAAGATTCCTGCATCTGTAGTTCCTTGTCTCAGAGGTCTTTGTCACTGAGGCTCAGATTATTGGATCAGCTGACTGCCTTTTCACTTCCTTTCCTACTTCCCCAACCCGGCCTCAAACTCCTACCTCTCCCCAGATTCCCCTCTCTGAAATCATCTCTCCCATGAGATCCATCTCCTCTTCTCTCATTCCTATTCTTTCAGTGCCAGAAATTCCTCAGGAATCTATTTGGGTGAAGATCAGTGGAAATTCCATTTGGTCATCCATCTGGAATTATCCCCACTCCGCCCCCACCAATTTTCTGTCCAGCTGATCAGGAACCAGGGACAGAAATCCCCACAACATCTTTCCAATTCAACATGTCAAATAAAGGGAAACATTGACACCAAGTAACATTTAATACACACTCAGCTTAATTGCAACCCGACAATGGTAATGGAAATTTATTAACTTCTTGATTTTAGACAAGCTGTAATTTGTATACAGAACTTTATCACTGGTGACTGTTTAACAGTTTAAAATGAATGGAAAAGTACAATGAGTGCTACATTCTGCACGGATAATCACCATTTTGGCTGACAGATGTTATGGTTGGATCACATCAAATTGCATATGGAAAAATGAACAATCTGACCTCAATATACTTAACTATCGTCCCACTTAATCTAAGAGCTCTCCAAGACTTTGCTAATCTAATTGGACCCCAGTGCCTAAAGAACAGAGAAGCTAATGGTTCTTGTAGGGACGCAGTAAATTCCTTCACCAGGTTTAGTACCAGAACAGATTGTGCTTTGTGGGAGGTTTCATGTTCTCATCTCATTTGTTCCAATTTTTGCTTGGATTCCTTTGTTTAACAGAAATAAAGTTATAATCACAGTTAACCGCGCGTAATTCAAAAACGTGCAAATTAAATATATACGCGACCAGGCGGTCAGCAGTAAATTTGAGCACGTTAATCAGAAAATACCAGCATGTAAATCAAGTTTTGTTATCAAAGGAACAAGCGTGTTGTTTTAAAAATACGTAAATCAAACGTGTAAAATGCAAGGTGCCTAGACTTGAACAAACATTTTGCAATTCACTGTACCATGTTTCTAATCTGCTCATAACTGTATTAAACATATCTAGCAGAAATGGTAGTGGTGAGTACAATTGCAACATTTAAAAGACATTTGGACAGGTGCATGGATAGGAACAGTTTAGAGGGATGGGCCAAATGCAATCAAGTGGGACCTGTTCAGCGGGTAGGCAATTTGGTCAGCATGGATGAGTTGCGCCAAAGGACCTGTTTCTGCACTGTATTAATCTCGGACTTCACCCACTTTGAAGACATGAAAATACCCAAAACGTATTAGAAATTTATTTCACTTTCCAAAATATAAAATCAATCCCATAAATGGATAAATTCCTCAGCTACTCATTTCCATTGCAGACTTGATTGGACAACACACCAAACAGGATGTGACAAATTCACAACGGTTCAATGGTGCGTTATTGTCACGTGTGCACTTCACGGTGAGATTCTTTTTGTATACATAAGTCGCCATATTCTGGCGCATTTACAAAACATCCACCGTCTAGTCCACATGCTCGATGTATTGGAGTGGCTTCCGATCCAGGTAAGCTCCAGACTGCAGCCGGGCCTCCTCCGTCGCCCTCGACCGCCTCGGCACGTGAACCAATGTTCCTCTCCTTGCCCGACCCTCTGTGTCCCGGGGATGCCTCCTGCAGACGGCCTTGAAGGCGATACCCCAGTCCCTTTCCTCCCGGCTCTCTCCTCATGTCCGTCGTCACCCGTGGCTCCTTCCACCTCGACTCTCTGGTCTTCTGGGTGGAGCTCGGTGGCTTCTGAGCATCCTCTCTGCAGGCAAAGCCCGCCGGCTCTGTTTTCGTGGGTGGACCAGCACCCACTCGCATGGGAACACATCACAATTAGTGTAGGAATTAACTGCAGTTGCTGGTTTAAACCGTAGACACAAAAAGCTGGAGTAACTCAGCGGGCCAAGCAGCATCGTTGGAGAGAAGGATGTTCCTACTCTCCAGAGATGCTGCCTGTCCCGCTGAGTTACTCCAGCTTTTTGTGCCTAACCTCGCAAGTAGTGATGTTCACAAATGCCGTCCGCTGGAAAAGCTCAGCCTGTTGGTCTGAAATTTCATGGGCAGCATTCCTTGCTAAGTGACAAAGCTGTGGGCTCAAATCCCACTCCAGATATTTAAAAAATCCAGCTGAGGTCTCCAGTGCGCCTCTCATTTGTACAATCTTTTCTCTCGGATATCAAAGATCCCATACTGGTTTGTTAAAGCACAAGTGTCTTTAAAAATATTTACTGCTCACTGAGGGTTACTAAAATAGATTATCTGGCTCTCTGTCATAGCTGTGTGGGTGCTTGCTATATGTGCATTAGCCTTGTTTATCTTACATCTGTAACTGCACTGTAAAACTTTCCTTTTTCTAATGCCACCAAGAGTCTTCAAGATTTTGAAGGAGCCATTGCTAATGAGGCTCTTAACTCTCAATCCTGGATTCACTAATGATTTTTATAAATGGCAAAACTGACTGATTCCAATATGCTATTTGTTTAAGAAGGAACTGCAGATGCTGGAACAATCGAAGGTAGACAAAATGCTGGAGAAGAAAATCAGTGGGTGAAGCAGCATCTATGGAGCGAAGGAATGGGTGATTTTTTGGGTCGAGATCCTTCTTCAGACCCGAAACGTCACCCATTCCTTCGCTCCATAGATGCTACCTCACTCGCTGAGTTACTCCAGTATTTTTGTCTACCTCCAATATGCCATTTAATATGATCTGAAGAGAGCTCAGTGAAGTTACAACAGAGGGGGATGTTGAGATATCTAGCACATCAATTCTGCTCTTCTTCACCTAGTTTCCTTGAGAGGGTGCTAATGGGAACTTAAGATACACACAAAAAGCTGGGTCAGGCAGCATTACTGGAGAAAACGAATAGGTGACGTTTCAGGTCAAGACCCTTCTTCGGACTGAGAGTCAGGGGAAAGGGCAACAAGATAGATGGTGATATAGAGAAACATAGAACAAATGAATAAAAAATATACCAAAAAAATAACAATGATCAAGGAAATGGTCCTTTGTTGGCTGTGCGCTAGGTGATAACGAGTTAGTCATAGAATCATTCAGCACAGAAATAGGTTGTTCAAACCAACTTGCACATGCCAAGATGCCCCATCAAAACTAGTCTCACCTGCCCGAGAGTTTGGCTCATATCCCTCTAGATCTTTCCTATCCATGTATCCATCCAAATGTCTTTTGGTCAAATGTCCAAAGGTCCAGCTTAGATTGGGCATCTTGATTGAGTTGTGCTGCAGAAATTGTTTCCATGCTGTATGACCCTGAATCAGGTCTCATCAGGTTTGGGTTGAGGATCAGACTGTGTCCCTGCGTGACACTGTTTCTGGGCTCTCGTGAACACCCTAGGACGTGTCACTACATTAAAGGTACGATACAGATACAAGTTATACACATGAGAATCAAAATGAACAAATCTTTAATGTTGAGCTCGAGGCCCTCTCAGATGAAGTGATCATGATGCTTTGGTCCAGGGACCACAGGTACAGTAGTGAAGCCAACACTTAAAATGTTCGATAGTGCAACCAAGCAGTTAAGGGGAACTTCTCTACATTTCCGTCATCCAAAATAAAACCTTGCGATCGCCGCCAACAGCACATAACGGGAGTGTCCGGTGCCAGCTCAAGCCTGAAGCCACGGGAGCAGAGCCGACCATGATAGCCTGTCAAGGGAAGAGAGGTTTGTTAACCGGGTCACTACACCCATACCGCAGCCTGCCTGCACCCAACTCATCACAACCCACACAGTCGATGGGGTACTCACCTGGTGCCCAGGCCTATGCTCAACTGATGGTTTAGTTTATTGTCTAATCTACAACATTTTGTGTAATCAAATAAGATAGGTGAAACAAGGACTCGCAGGGCAAGATCGAACGGGTAGAGCGGCCCAAGCAATGTATTGTACACCTGCAACATGTCAATATGAACTATTTGGTGAATGCTTCAGTGATTTCCGAATTCTACTTTCTCCTGCCTTTGCCTCGGGGCCTCACATTAGTTTTGTTTTCTGAATCCAAGCTTACCTGCGGATGACCCAAGTGATGTACAAGCAGTTGACTGTTCATCTTGCCCGGGTAGCCAGTTGTTGCAAAGAGATTTTCATTAGCTTTTGACCACCTGGAAAACCAAAGAGGAAGAATTGTAATTATATGAAAAAAAGTTGGCAAATCACCTTTTAATTTTCAGTGCAATGAATAGGTAATGCAAAAATACACTATTCAAATAGGAACTTTCAACATTAAATGCTTGGAGGAAGGAGGATTGAAATCCAGGTAACTGGAGTTATGAGGCAGCTGCACTACCTGCAGTCACACCCTGAACAAGGAAAGATCCTCAGATGGCACAGTGGCACAACTGGTAGAGCTGCTGCCACACAGTGCCAGAGATCCAGGTTCGATCATGACCTTGGGTACTGTTTGTGTGGAGTTTGCACAATGATGTGGGGGCTCATCCAATAAGGCACAGATTTCCTCCCACGTCCCAAAGACGGCGGGCTTGAAGGTTAATTGGCCTCCGAATTGCCCCTGGTGTGTAGGGAGTGGATGTGAAAGTGGGATAACATAGCACTAGTGTGAACATGTGATCGATGGTGTGCATGGACATGGTGGGACGAAGGGCCAGTTTCCATGCTGTATCTAAAAAACAAAATTTGAAAAATCCTCATGGGGTCCATTTTCATTGTCAACGGGGGAGAATGAAGGAAGATTTAACTGAGGTGTATAAAGTTATAAGAACCCCACGTTCCAATGAGAATAAACCCAATCTCCAAATAACTACAGCCCTCCATTCCAGGGCAACATCCTGGTGAATCATATCTGCACTGTCTCTATTGCTACAACTCCATTCCCATAGTGAGGCGAGCAGAACTGTATACAATGCTCCAAAAGCAGCTTGACCAATGTTTTGTACAACTGCAACATGTGTGGGAGAAACACGGGTAAATGTGACAATTTTAAAAGGGGCATCTTGGTTGGCATGGATAAGTTGGGCTTGTGTCAGTGCTGTATGGGTCTAAGTCTAGTAAGGATGAAACGAGTGGGACAATTTCTCTGAGCAGAGGCCAGAAACTGGGTGGGGGAGAGGGGGCACAGAATTAAGTTATTGAAGAATGTGAGAGGGGCCAAGGAAAAATATTTTTATCCACAGTACTGGGGATCTGGAATTCTCTGGCAGAAACCCCTAACACATAAAAAAGGTACACCAATGTCAATGAAGATTACAGACCGAGGTCAGGGAAAGGGCATTATGTTGAAAATAGCTTAGCCCATCGCAGAAACTAGATTCCCCAGCATCAACTCCATCTACACTTCACGCTTGGGAAAGCAGCCACTATAATCAAGGACCATTTACCTCTCCTCTCTCCTGTCAGGATAAAGACTCAAAAGCCTGAAAACACTTGGCACCAGATTCAAGAACAGCTGTTATCAGACTACTGAATGGTCCTCCCAACAGCCAGGATGCAGTCCTTGTTCTTCCAACCATTAGAATCCTTTAGATTAATGGTGATGTTCGTCTATCAAATCAGTTCCATAACTGGAATTTAAACTACAAATTGAGAATCTGAAGTACATTTGATAGTCGGGAGGGTACAACAACAACATACTCCCTTCCCCAGCGGCATTAGGGAACCAGCTGGGCTTCAGTGGTTTTAAGATACCGATATTTAATACTAATATCAGCAGCCCTAGCCCCATGTGGGAAGTGTCCCACCCTTGTGCTATTTCACAGGGACCTTCCCAACAACCAAAAGGTTCTTGAACATTGCACAACACCAACCTCAGCAAAGGGCGGCATGGTGGCACAGCGGTAGTTGCTGCCGTACAGCGCCCGAGACCAATGTTCGATCCTGATCACGGGTGCTGTCTGTACGGAGTTTGTACATTCTCCTCATGACCGGGTAGATTTTCACCAGGTGCTCCGGTTTCCTCCCACACTCCAAAAATGTATTGGTTTGTAGGTTCATTGGCATAAATGCAAAAATGTCCTTAGTGTGTAGTGTTTAAGAAGGAACTGCAGATGCTGGAAAAATCGAAGGTAGACAAAAATGCTGGAGAAACTCAGCGGGTGAGGCAGCATCCATGGAGCGAAGGAATAGGTGAAGTTTCGGGTCGAGACCCTTCTTCAGACCCTTAGAGTGTAGGATAGTTTTAGTGTATGGGGAGATCGGTCAGCAAAGACTCGGTGGGTCAAAGGGCCTGTTTCCACGCTGTATCTACAAATTCTAAAACTATGTTCTTCTATGGACTGTACTTTTGGTTGCACAACATACTTTGGTTTTCGTACTATTATGATTTACCCAGTATCATGGTTTCTAATTTGTTGTATTATTGATTATTATCGATTAGTACGGGTGTCAGTGGTTATGGCACGAAGGCAGGAGATGGGGTTGAGAGGGAAAGATAGATCAACCATGATTGAATGGCGGAGTAGACTTGATGGGCCAAATGGCTCAATTGTGCTCCTATATCTTAACCATATATTTATTTGTGAGTTATTGCATTATTGGTCTGTTAAGATTCACATGTAGGAATTTCATTGTTCCATTAAATACTCTTGACTATATCAGTAAATACATTCCATCTTACCGAAATCTCTGGGCTCCATCCAAGTGTGATGGTCTCTTCTCCTGGGGATAACTGTGGGCGAGAGACAGAAAAATCACAACTAATAAAATTCAGTTCATACACGCAGGTCTTGATATTTATTCAGATCTAATGAAGGGAACACAGATTAGATTTTCTGGATGGGAAGCTTGGAAGCCATATATTTCAGGAATTAACACATCCCAGTAATCAGACTGTTCACCTGACCACCACATTACCAGCAAGTGAGTAAATTTGTTGCTGCAGATGTCAGCATCTGCATTCTCTCATGCTTTTAGCCCTTTATGTTTTCAATTACTTTTCAGCCTTCACTACTAAAACTACTTTTATCATTCCCGATAGATGAGAGCTCAGTATTTTGCATCTTCTCTATATCCCCAATATAATGTGGAGACAAAAGCAGGCAGGAAATTCTCCAGATGCAAGGAACTGCAGATGTTGGTTTACAAAAAAAAGACACAAAGTGCCGGAGTAACTCAGCCACTCAGGCAGCAGGTCAACCAGGTACAGTCAGAACCCTTTTACCAGGATGGAAATGCCAAAGACTAGAGGGCATAGCTTCAAGGTGAGAGGGGCAAAGTTTAAAGGCGATGTGCAGGGCAAGTTATTGGCACAGAGAGTGGCGCGTGCCTGGAACGAACTGCCTGGGGTGGTGTTGGAGGCAGATACAAATGTGGCATTTAAGAGGCTTTTAGATAGTTCTGTGTGAGCCACCTCCCTCCCCGAATCCTGGAATAGATAAGGTAAATACACAGATTTTTTTTACCAGAGTAGGGGAATCAAGAACCAGAGGACATAAGGTGAGGGGGAGTGATTTAATTGGAACGTGAGGGGCAACTTTTTCCACCACAAAGGGTGGTAGGCATATGGAGTGAACTGCTGAAGGCAGGTATTATCACAATGTTTAAGAAACATTTGGATAAGTACATGTTTAGGATAGGTACTTGTCCGGATAGGTTTAGAGGGATACTGATAATAATTATGATGCAAACACAGGCAGGTGGGACTAGTGTAGAGGGGGAATGTTGGTTGCAGGACCTGTTTCCACCAAAGATCTCATAGCGAGCAAGATAGTGCACTAAACGAAAAAGACGTAGTTCGGTCATGGGCAGATTCATGGGTAATCTTCGGCCCCATTTCCGTAACCGGCTTCCGTCTCCGCCATCTTTGTCCGCCATAGCGGAGCAAAGATACTAGTACGGAGACGGAAGCCGGTTACGGAAACATCCTCGTAAAAATCAAACGTCTTTGGTAAAAATCTTTTCCTCACTTTCTCTCTGCCCTGTTAAAGAGACTCACTGATGGGAGGAAAGAGGGCGGGCATGAGATCCGAAGCTGGGCTCACTCGGTCGGTCGGTGCAAGCCTCAGCCCCTCACTCTCGCTCACTCCGCATTTCTATAATAAATAAACAACCAATTTTCAAAAGGCACAGCAGAGACAGGGAGAGGGAAGCGTGGATTGGAAAGGTCTCCCCTTTTACACTGCCGTGTGGGCACAGCCTCTTTGCCCTCAGTGCCCCCTCCACCCTTGCACAGTCCGATCCCAATCCCGGGGCTTTGAATCCAAAACATCAAAAAAGAAAATTAACAGATTTATAATTTATTAACATATTAATCATTAACAAAAAATAACAGAATTATGAATCTAACACTATATCACACACACAAACTGTTCCCCCGTAACGTTGATTACACTGCGAGAGGGATATACAAAGTCGAGTTACTGAAATGGACGACGAAAAGGCCGACGTTCCGCTCCGTTGCCTACTACACGTCAGCCCATTGGTTTTAGCAGGAGTGCACTATTTTGCTTGCTATAGGGTCTTTGGTTTCCACCACATAAATCTCTATGACTCTAACCTCGATGAAAGCCAACGGCCGTGTACGCCAACTGCCAAAGGAGATGAGGAGGAATTTATTTAGCCAGAGTGTGGTAAATCTGTGGAATTCATTGTCACAGAAGGCTCTGGAGGCCGTCAATGGATATTTTTACGGCAGAGATTGACAGGTTCTCGATTAGTATCGATGTCAGGGGTTATGGGGAGGAAGCAGGAGAATGGGGTTGAGAGGAAAAGATAAATCAACCACGATTGAATGGCCGAGTAGACTTGATGGGCCAAATGGCTGAATTCTACTCCTATAACTTATGTACCTGGAGCGGGTGATGTCCCAGATCAACCAGTCATTGCCCGCCACCGCACCAACTTTGATGGTGTTGCCCAGGCACCAGTCGGCCGACATCAATGGCATCTGGCCACAGTCCACAGACAGGATAGCCTGCAGAGTAACCAGGTCGTAAAAGCGGATGATCCCATTCTTCTCCGCCACCATCAGCTGCAAGAAACGAGAGAAGAGTCAGTATCCCAAACCGCAATGGGCTGAATGGCCTCCTCCTGTCCCCTTTAGTGAGGAACAGGTGGTCAAATCGATTCTATGAACATCAGTGGAGGGAATGGACAGATGACGTTTCAGGTGAGACCACACCAGGAGTATTGTGCGCAGTTTTGTTCCCCTAATTTGAGGAAGGACATTCTTGTTATTGAGGGAGTGCAGCGTAGGTTTACAAGGTTAATTCCCGGGATGGCGGGACTGTCATATGTTGAGAGAATGAAGCAGCTGGGCTTGTACATTCTGGTGTTAAGAAGGATGAGTGGGCATCTCATTGAAACCTTTAAGATTGTTAAGGGCTTGGACACACTAGAGGCAGGAAACATGTTCCCGATGTTGGGGGAATCCAGAACCAGGGGCCACAGTTTAAGAATAAGGAGTAAGCCATTTACAACGGAGACGAGGAAACACTTTTTCTCACAGAGAGTGGTGAGTCTGTGGAATTCTCTGCCTCAGAGGACAGTGAAGGCAGGTTCTCTGGATGCTTTCAAGAGAGAGCTAGATAGGGCTCTTAAAAATAGCAGAGTCAGGGGATATGGGGAGAAGGCAGGAACGGGGTACTGATTGGGGATGATCAGCCATGATCACATTGAATGGCTGTGCTGGCTCGAAGGGCCAAATGGCCTACTCCTGCACCTATTGTCTATTGTCTAGGTCAGATCCCTTCAGACCAGAACTGACCTGTTACTTATCTTCCCTCCACAGACACAGCCTGACCCGCTGAGTTCCTCCAGTAGTTTGTGTTTTGCTCAATATTTCAGAAGTCCTTGCACATGACAAGCCAAAACCAATTTGTTCGTAGTCCCTGTTCAACATCCATTAAAGACAATGCAGGGTTTAGACTATAAAAACTGGTCCCAATTCAGGGCCTTCACTGGTGTAAAAGAAAATAACTTTTTTTAAATTAAAGGCCATCAAGTCTGTTTTCTTCCCCCAGTTATTATTGGCAGTAAATGAAAACATTCCAGCCCTAGATCTGCCCTGCTGCTCCAGTGCTCCCAGCTTGTGGTTCAAGTCTCCCACAGACACAAACAACATAGGATTTAGAAAAAAAATTACAAGTGAACCTTGAACACGTCCTCAGGATGCCAACACAAGCTCATTCCCGGAGAGTGAAGCAGAAACGAAGTCTTTTGATTTCCATCGAGGTCCCAGATACTGAAACACATTTAATCACAATGTATTCATTTATGAGCAATAGCTATACAGCTTAGCTTATAGACGTGCTTCACGAATACTCAAAGATACATAATTGAGTCATGCAGCCCTGAAACAAGCCCTTTTACCCATAGTCCACATCACCTTTACCCAGGTCCACATCAACCATTAAGCACCCGTTTGCGCACTCTTTGCTCTCCAAGTTTCTCAAATCCTCCACAGATTTGACAGCTCACTCAGGGTAAGTTGATGGTTGATGTAAGTTACAGCGGCCTATCATCCCACCGACCCGCATGTCTTTGGGATGTGGAAGGAAACTGGAGCGCCTAGAAACCTAAGCAATTGCAAGGAGACTTTGTCATGTGCAGCGAGGTACAGGAACAATGAAAATCTTTTGTTTAGAGATACAGCATGGAAGCTGGTCCTTCGGCCAACCGAGTCTACGCCGACCATCGATCCGTACAAACTTGTTCCATGTCATCCCACATCCTGATTCCTCAAAAGGTACGTCCTTTTATTCTGAGGCTGCCCCCTCTGGTCCTGGACACTCCCACTGCTGAAAACATCCTCTCCACATTCACTCTAAGCCTTTCATATCTAATAGGTTTCAATGAGATCCCCCCCCCCATCCTTCTAAACTCCAGTGAGTACTGGTCCAGAGCCATGAAAACCTCCACATACATTAATCCAATCATTCCAGGGATCATTCTCGTAAACCTCTCAGGCCTCTCCAAAACCAGCTCATCCTTCCTCAGATATGTAGCCCAAAACTGTTCACAATATTCCAAATGTGACCTCCCCAGCGTCTTATAAAGCCTCAGCATTACATCCTTGCTTCTATATTTTTTTTAAAGGGTCTTAGTTTATGGTAGGTAACAGAAAGTTACAATTCAGAAACTATAGGATTTTAATTAGGCTACACATACAGAGTATTGTGTGCAGTTCTGGTTGCCCCATTACAGGAAAGTTGTGAAAACTTTGGAGAGGGTGCAGAGGAGGTTTATCAGAATGTTGCCTGGATTACAGGGTTTCAGCTACAGGGAGAGGTTGGATAGACTTGGACTGGAACGGAAAAGATTGAGGGGGAGACGATAGAAGTGTATGAACTTATGAGAGGCACAGATAGGGCAGAACCTTTTTCCCCCAGGGTGGAAATATCCAATACTAGAGGGCACAGCTATAAGATGAAAGGGGTAATGATAATGGAGTGTGCAGGATAAGTATTTATTAAAGAACCACAGAGACACAGGGGCTTGGAATGCGCTGCCAGGGATGGTGGTTGAGGCAGATACAATGGCGTTGATTAAGTGATTTCTGGATAGGCAAACGGATATGCATGGAATGGATCATGTGCAGGCAGATAAGAGTTGGTCTTGTGTCATGTTTGACACAAACATTGTGGGCCGAAGGGCCACTTCCTGTGCTATATCATACAGTTTGTTCTAGTTTACTGTCTCATCTTGAAGACAATATCTCTTCAGGTACCCTGAGCCCCTCATACCCTGATGTACCATAGCCCCGATACCCCGAGCCCTCAGCACTACATTGGGCAGAACAGTGGAGTAAGAGTGGAATCGCTGCCTCACAGGGCCAGAGATCCGGATGTGATCCTGACTACGGGTGCTGTCTGTACAGAGTTTGCACATTCTCCCTGTGACTGCATGCCTTTTTTCCGGGTGCTCCAGTTTCCTCCCACATTCCAAATATATGCAGGTGTGTAGGTTAATTGGCTTCTGTAAATTGTCCCTATTGCGTAGGATAGGACTATTGTACGGGTGACCGAAGGGCCCGTTTCCACACTGTATCTCTAAACTAAACTGGATAGATCCAACGCATGCTCCCAGCTCTGAAACGGGACCCGAGCCCACGATCTCCTGACCCAGAGGTGAGAAGGCCTCCCACTGGGCCCTGGCTGTGTGGCTGACAAGCCCCAGGTAGATGAAAGCAAGTTCATACAGCGGGATTCATCGAGGCCCAGCTGCACACAGCTGGGAGAGTGGAAACAAATTTCTCCTCCCCACTCCCCACGCAGATGTGTTTCATTAAACTTTCTCCAAGGTTACCTGGTCAACCAAGGTCAATCAGAGCAGAATTCTACACCACAAACCCAAACGTCTCGTTTTCACAATTGCAAAACGATCAGATTAAACGGTTGGGGCGGGGAAGCAAGGGAGGGAGACAGAGCAATCCACACCCTTCTTGGAACCGAGTGGAAGGAAGGAAATGTAATTTATATATATTTGTTAAAATCGGCTTCAGCTGTTGGCAAATGAAGAAAGAGGCAAGGAGGTACTAGAATCACTCCATCCATCTGCAGCTATCTTTCAGCAGCTAAAATGTAGAAACTGCAGATGCTGGTTAATATACAAAAGGACACAAAGTGCTGGAGTAAATCAGCAGACATGCAGCATAGCTTTTCATTGCACCTTTTACAGGTGACAATAAAAAACTACAGCAAAATTATAATTTGTCTGATAGAGGCTCTTTGCCTGCAACATTAACTCAGTTTCTCTCTCCACTGATGCTGCATGACCTGCAGAGGTTATTTCCAGCACTGGCCATTTTATCTCAGGGTTTTAGCATCTGCGGTGTTCTGCATTCGTAACGGAATTTCCGGATCATTCACGCATGTTCAATATGTTAGATCTTTCACCTCAATGCCACTTTCTGCACTAATCCTATATAATGCTTCCCTTAACTTCCAACATATCAGTCACTATCTTGAATATATCCAGTGCTTGCAGAGTTTTCCCGGAGACTTTACTGGTCGGGATCCTTCTGCAGATTGCTGCCACCTTCTGCAGCTCTTCGGGAAGAACCCACCCTGAACACAGTGGCACATCACGGAGCCCAGGGGTTTCCCATCACCAGATGTTCGCCAGTGGCCACCCGTCTCCTTCGAGCAGCAATGCGATGGCCATTTCCCCGGGGAAGTGAAAGCATCGTCTTGCGAACTAACATTACATTGGGAAGAAAGTCCGAGTGAACCACTGCCAAAATTAGCTGGCTTCAGAGCAAGAAAAACAGGTCAGGAAAAGGCTGAGCGTACTCGAGGCAGCTGCAGCAACCAGGAGGAAGGATGCTGTCGGATCTATACGCCTCCTTAGGGCGGGAGATCCCAGGTTGCTGCACGCCCAGAGAATAGTTCGTTGGAAGATGAAGCCGCCAATTATTTGCAGAACGAGATCACAGAGCGATTTGGCCAAGGCTGCAGGGAGAGCGTTCCATCAGGAGATCTCTCGACTCTTCTGCACTGTCCGGGGATCATTTACACCCACCCAAACAGATGGCTCCATGATTTTTTTTAAATGTTAAAAAAAAAAGAAAAAAAAGTTTTGACTGTTTAACAACACAAAAATAGTTTGACAACACTGACATTATTGGATTTCTGTTCAATTCATTGCTGTTACTCTTCCAGGAGTTTCCACTTGTTCTGATACAGGCTCTTTGCTTGAAATATTCACTCAGTTTCCCCCCCCCCCCCCCCCACTGATGCTGCCTGGGCACAGCAGTGCAGCGGGGAGAGTTGCTGCCTCACGGCGCCAGAGACCCGGGTTCAATTGTCCCCGTTACCGCGTAGGTTTCCTCCGGGTGCTCTGGTTTCCTCCCACATCCCAAAGACGTGCAGGTTTGTAGGTTAATTGGCCTCTGTGAAATTGCCCCTAGTGTGTAGGGAATGGATGAGAAAGTTTGAGAACATACAACCGGCATGAATGGGTGATCGACGGTCAGCATGGACTTGGTGGGCCGAAGGGCCTGTTACCATGCTGTATCTCTAATCATGGATGAACTCAAATAATCCCATCCCCACCCCCAACCCACCCCACCCCCCACAACCTACTCTGCTACCCAGATGAATATGATCTGCAAACCTGGATGAAGTAGGAGATGTTACTCATGGATTGATCCACCAGAGAACAAGCTCTACGACCCACTGAATCCGTGCTGACCTACAATCATCCATTTATACTGATTTTTCTCCAGTGCTATTTTATTTAATTTAGTTTAGAGATACAGCACACAAACAGGCCTTTCAGCCTACCGAGTCTGGGCCTGACCAGCGATCTCTGTACATTGGCTCCCTCAGAGGGCCAATTTTACCGGCCAAATAACCTACAAACCTGTACATCTTTGGAGTGTGGAGGGACACTGGAGCACCCGGAGACAGTTCACACAGTCACAGGGTAAACGTTTAAAATCCGTACAGACAGCACCCGCGTTCAGGATCAAACCCGGGTCTCTGGCGATGTAAGGCAGCAACTCTACCACTGTGCCGCCGTAATTTCACCCCGGATTCTCATTAACCTTTCAAATTTTCTCATTCTCCACCAACCCAAAAGACATAGGAGCAGAATTAGGTCATTCGGCCCATCAAGGCTCTGCCATTCAATCATGGCCGATTTAATTTTCTCCTCTCAATCTCATTCTCCTACCTCGATAAGTTTTTTTGCCTTCCATCACAGCGAGGAGGAGATGCGCTGTGATGGATGTCTGTGTAAATTGTGTTGTGTCTTGGGTCTTTTTTTCTTGTGTGTATGACTGCAGAAACAACATTTCATTTGAGCCTCTATGAGGTTCAAGCGACAAATAAATTGTATTGTGTATTGTGTAACCTTTGACGCACTTACTAGCGAAAAAACTATCAATCTTTGCTGTAAAAATACTCATTGACGCCTCCACGTCCATCTGTGGCAATGAATTCCAAGATTCATCACCTTCTGGCTAAAGAAATTCTTCCTCATCTCCATTCAGGTGTCCTTTTATTCCGAGGCTGCCCCCACTGGTCCTAAACTCTCCCACTACTAGAAGCATCCTCTTCAATCCACTCTATCTAGACCTTTCACACGTTGTGCATCTGTACGCATTTGGTAAAGAGGATACCACCATGGTCCTGGGACGAGCATGCAAACTCCACAATGACATCGCTAAAAGTCTCTAGAGCTGTGAGACGGCTGCTCTACTAGCTTAGCCACCAAGCGATAAGGGAGATGGGGTTTTAGTTTATCTTTCATTCCCTCAATGAACAGCAAGCACGGTTTGCCGTTAAACCAGGAAAACAGAGCGAGTGCTGGTGCAGGAAGCAGCCGATTATTTTCACTCACTGCCTGATACAGGCAACTACCCGTGTCGAGTCTGGGTCTTGCCTCCAGCACCCTTGGCTTCCTGGCCAGCTCTTAACTTGCCGAGGCAGCAACCTAATCAAGTTTAACTTGGCAGCAGTTTATTTAACCTGGCAAGAGGAGGCAGAGAGGAAGAAAAATAAACAGCCAAGAGCAGAGTTTTCTTCTCTTGTATTTAACTGCAGCAAATATAAAAGCAATACTTTACCCCAAGTTTTTGTCTGTATCCCTGGTTAAGACTTAACATAGAACAGTACAGCACAGGAACAGGCCCTTCGGCTCAGAATGTCCAATGCCAAGTTGTACTAATCTCATCTGCCTGCATGTGATCCCTATCCATGTGCCCATCTGAAAGCCTCTTAAATGCTACTATCACCTCAACCACCACCCCTGACATGTTCCAGGCACCCACCACTCTCTGAGTTTTGCCCCACACATCTCCTTTAAACTTAGCCTCACTTGACAAAGGTATGCCCTCTACTCTTTGATACTTCTACCCTGCAAATAGGGTTCTGACTGTGTACCCTATCCATGCCTCTCAGAATTTTATGTACTTGTAATTTTCTTTTTAGTAATCATTTAGTTTCAATTTTATAATTTCTCCTTAATTAATTAATTAAAGCCCCTCAATATTGTATCTACTTCTATCAAGTTTCCCTTTAACCTGACCTGCAAGACAAAACAAACCAATTTTGCCCAACCTCCCCAATACTTTCTAACCCAGGCAGCATTCTAGTAAAATGGTTTCCATTCCACGATTGAAAAACATTAAATACTAGAGGGCGTAGCCTTAAGGAGAGAGGGGTAAAGTGTGAAGGAGATGTGCGGGAGAACTTTTGTTTTACACACAGCGGGTAATGGATGCCTGGAACATGCTGCCAGGGGTGATGCTGCACACAGATTCTTGGCATTTAATAGGCTTCTGGATAGGCATATGGATATGCAGGGAATGGAGGGATATGGATTAAGTGCAGATAGGTAAGAGACAGTCTTGGCATCATGTTTGGCACAGCATTGTGATTTAGTTTAGTTTATTGTACAGTGAAAAGCTTTTGTTGCGTGCTAACTAGTCGGCGGAAAGACTATACATGTAGGCCGAAGGGCCTGTTGTTGTGTTGTACACTATATTCCAGGATCCAAAACCTAAACCACGCTGCGATCCCAAGGTCGACCTACCGACACGTGTGATCATCGCTCACAGACGCAATCTGTTTCCCGTTGATGGGCTCGAATACCAGATCGTTAATGTAGTCCGTGTGGCCCTCAATCACCTGCAGGGAATCATAAGCAAGGAAGCTTCAGTTCAAACAACTGCCTTTTTTCCAACTCAGCTGCTTCATATCACGTTTCATTGACATTTTTGCACTTGGAAATGACTGACATAGAAAGTTCATCTCAGTCCATGAGTTGAGTGTAGGGGAGATTGCAAAATGATCTCCGCCATGTACTCTAAGGCAATAAACAAAACATATTTGAACAATGCTGTCAATTTAGCAGCAGATCGTAATGAGTGACATTGAAAAAAGGAATACATACACCAAACTAAGAGTTTCTTGAGGAAGGAATTGCAGACTCCGAGAACGCTTCAGGAAATTTGTTGGAATAGCACCCGGGAGGATTTCAGCTGCACAGAGACGGAGGAGCCAAAAATGTTGTCGTAGTGGAGTTTAAACTGAGAGCTTCGAACATGAAGGGGCGTGATAAAGCGTTCCATAAGGAGAGATTGGACAGAATGGGTTTGTTTTCCATGCAGCAGAAGACCACTAAATAGCCTTTAAAGTGTAATCACAGCAAGGATACAGGAAATAAAATAACGAGTAACCCACCTGCCATGTGGTATTGTCTCTGAGGTCAGATGATAGCAATCGCAACTTCCTGTCTGCATCTGCTGTGCATAGCCTGTGAGGATCGAAGAAAATTCTGTTAAACATAGAAGAAACACTCAAATCACTGGTCTAATGGCTTTTGACTATCACTCTCTTTGTATTTCACGGTGAGATACAGCACGGAAACAGGCCCTTCAGCCCACCCACGCCAACCATCGACCACCCATTTTCATTGATTCCGTTTATCAGAGACAAAGATGTGCAGCACAGAAACTGGTCCCTTGGCAAACACCAACCAAGTTGACATAATGGCTAGTCCTATTTGCTTGTATTTGGCCTATGTCCTTCTAAGCCCATTCTATCCACAGATCTGTCCAAATGTCTTTTAAAAATTATAATTGTATTAGCTTCTCCAGCTTCCTCTGGCAGCTCATTCCAGATATGGACTAACCTCAGAGTGTAAACGTTGCCCTGAGGTCCCTCTTAAATCTAGCTGGAATATAGCTTGGCAAAGTGTGGAGTCATGCATTTTGGTAGTCAGAATAAAGAGGTAGATTGTTTTCTAAATGGGGAGAGAATTCAGAAATCGGAGGTGCAAAGGGACTTATGAGTGCTGGTGCAGGATTCCTAAAATGTTAATCTGCAAGTCGAATTGGTAGTAAAGAAACCAAACGCAATACTAGGATTTATTTCAAGCGAGCTTGTGTACAAAAACAGGGTTGTAATGATAAGGCTCTATAAAGCACTGGTCAGATCACATTTGGAATATTGTGAGCACCATATCTCAGGAAGGATGTGCTGGTTCTGGAGAGGTTCAGAGGAGGTTTAAAAGAATGATCCCAGGAATGACATATGATGAGCTTTTGACGGCACTGGGCCTGTACTCGCTGGAGTTTAGGACCTCATTGAAACGTACAGAATAATAAAAGCTTGGAGAGAGTCGATGTGGGGAGGATGTTTCCACTAGTGGGAGAGTCTCGGACTAGAGGTCATAGCCTCAGAATTAAAGGACATTCTTTTAGGAAGGAGATGAGGAATTTCTTTAGTCAGAAGGTGGTGAATCTGTGGAATTCTTTGCCACAGAAGGCTGTGGAGGCCAAGTCAGTGGATATATTTAAGGCAGCGATAGATAGATTCTTGATTAGTATGGGTGTCAAAGGTTATGGGGAGATGGCAGGAGAAGGGGGTTAGGAGGGAGAGATAGATCAGCCATGATAGAATGGCAGAGTAGTCTTGATGGGCCGAATGGCCTAATTCTGCTCCTATCACTTATGGTCATATGATTATGATCTCTCCCCTCTCACTTTAAGCCTGCGCCCTCTAGTTTTAGAATCTTCTACCCTGCGAAAAAAACTGATCGTTCACTTTTACCATGCCCCTCATTATCTTTATATCACAGTAAGAAACCCTTCCCAATGAAAGTGCGAGGGCCAAAGGCCATCTTCACCACACTGTTCACCTGAGTCGCCCAAACAAATAAAGAGCAACAATTTGCTAAGACTTCATCAGCAAATGATGAACCCTCACCACCATCTTCTCGATTTACAACTGCAGTTGGGAAACAGCAACATTTGCAATGTAGGAGGTGAGATGCCAATAGGTGCATGGTCAAGGCCACAAACCGGATGTGATAGTGACCAAGCCATCTGCTTTGATGATATTGATTATTCATAATCATACAACATGCAAACTGGCCCAATTTGCTCCTGCCAACTAAGATATCCCATCAACACTAGTCCCATGTTTGGCCCTTGTCCCTCTAAACCTTTCCTATCCATGTACCTGTCCAAATGTCTTTTAAATGTTGTTTTAGTACCTCCCTCAATTACCTCCTCTGGCAGCCTATTCCATATACTTACTGCCCTGTGTGGAATAGATGCCCCTCAACTTTAAATCTTTCAATTAAATCTATGAATCTATTAAATCTGTTCCCTCACGTCTTAAACCAATGACTTCTGTTTCTTGATTCCCCTACCATGGCTAAATCTGGTGCTCTGGAATTAGATGATAGTCGTACAGTCGTTGCCTCCAGTGCCGGAGAACGGGTTCAATCCTGACCTTGAGTGCTGTCTGTGTGGAGTTTGCACATTCCCATGGGTTTCCTCCGGATGCTCTGGTTTCCTCCCACATCTCAAAGATGGTTTGTGCTAGTAGGTTGATTGACCTCTATAAATTGTGCGTGTAGGTGCTTGGGGCTCATAATCTGGGAGTAGTTGATGAAAATGTGTGCAGAAATAAAAACTAAAATGCTATTAATGGAGGATTAGTGCAAATGAATGCTTAATTGTTGGCAGGGCATCTTTATGATGGCACAGTAGCGCAGCAGGTAGGCCGCCACCTCACAGTGCTAGACCCTTTGGTTTGAATCTGACTATGGGCTGTCTATATGGTGTTTGCACATTCGCCCTGTGTGGGTATTCCAGTTTCCTCCCACATCCCAAAGACGTGCGATTAATTGGCCTCTGTAAATTCCCCCAACAGTGTAGATGGGAAAGTGGAATAACATAGAACTAATACGAGCATGTGATCAACGGGCTGAAGGGCCTGTTTCCATGCTGTATCTCTAAACTAGACTTTACCATACAAACTGAAGCTTTGAAATGGTCATGATAACCTTCAAAGTCAAATTACTCCGACTGACCTCAGCTTGGATCTATTTCAAAACAATTAAACAAATGTCAAATAAAAATATTTTTTTAACCAAAGGGACTTATGTACATTTTGCAATAAATGCAGAAATCCTCCTAGGAAAATAACTCAATTGATTTATCATTTCCAGTACAACTTGTAAAGCTGAACAGAAAATGTAAATGGAAACAGGTCTCTGCTCTATTAACATCAAAGGTGGAGAAATTAATCCAAAATTCTGGGCAGAAACTCCAAAAACAAGAGTTGGAATTCCAGTGTAGATTTCATCCACTTTACAAAAGCTACAATACAAACATCTATGTAGCACACTCCCATTGCAGAGAGTTGTAGATGCAGCCCAGACTATATGCTATTCAAGGATCTATATTTTAGACATTTTTAAAAAGTCTGCACAATGGATTCATGAATAATCATAGTCAGAGTCAATAGACAAAATGTGCAGGAGTAGGCCATTCAGCCCTTCGAGCCAGCACCACCATTCAATGCGATCATGGCTCATCCCCAATCAGTATCCCGTTCCATCCTTCTCCCCATATCCCCTGACTCCACTATCTTTACTAGCCCTATCTAGCTCTCTCTTGAAAATATCCAGAGAACCGGCCTCCACTGCCTTCTGAGGCAGAGAATTCCACAGACTCACAACTCTCTGTGTGAAAAAGTGTTTCCTCGCCTTCGTTCTAAATGGCTTGCCCCTTATTCTTAAACTGTGGCCCCTGGTTCTGGACTCCAACATCGGGAACATGTTTCCTGCCTCTAGCGTGTCCAAACCCTTAATAATCTTATATGTTTTAATAAGATCCCCTCTCTTCCTTCTAAACTCCAGAGTATACAAGCCCAGCCGCTCCATTCTCTCAGCATATGACAGTCCCGCCATCCCAGGAATTAACCTTGTAAACCTACGCTGCACTCCCTCAATAGCAAGAATGTCCTTCCTCAAATTAGGGGACCAAAACTGCACACAATACTCCAGGTGTGGTCTCACTAGGGCCCTATACAACTGCAGAAGGACCTCTTTGCTCCTATACTCAACTCCTCTTGTTAGAAAGGCAATTGTGCCATTCGCTTTCTTCACTGCCTGCTGTACCTGCACGCTTACTTTAATTGACTGATGAACAAGGACCCCCCAGATCCCGTTGTACTTCCTCTTTTCCCAACTTGACACCATTTAGATAGTAAACTGCCTTCCTGTTTTTGCTACCAAAGTGAATAACTTCACATTTATCCACATTAAACTGCATCTGCCCACTCACCCAACCTGTCCAAATCACCCTGCATTCTCATAGCATTCTCCTCACAGTTCACACTGCCACCCAGCGTTGTGTCATCTGCAAATTTACTAATGTTACTTTGAATCCCTTCACCTAAATCATTAATGTATCTTGTAAATAGCTGCGGTCCCAGCACCGAGCCTTGCGGTACCCCACTAATCACTGCCTGCCATCTGTTAATCCCTACTCTTTGTTTCCTGTCTGCCAACCAATTTTCTATCCATGTCAGCACTCTACCCCCAATACCATGTGCCCTAATTTTGTCCACTAATCTCCTATGTGGGACCTTTCTGAAATGTCGAATACTTTCTGAAAGTCCAGGTACACTACATCCACTGGCTCTCCCTTGTCCATTTTCCTAGTTACATCCTCAAAAAATTCCAGAAGATTAGTCAAGCATGATTTCCATGCTGACTCAGACCGATCCTGTTACTGCTATCCAAATGTGCTGCTATTTCATCTTTTATAATTGACCAGCATCTTCCCCACCACCGATGTCAGGCTAACTGGTCTATAATTCCCTGTTTTCTCTCCCGCCTTTCTTAAAAAGTGGGATAACATTAGCTACCCTCCAATCCACAGGTACACAAAATTGCTGGGGAAACTCAGCGGGTGCAGCAGCATCTATGGAGCGAAGGAAATAGGCGACGTTTCGGGCCGAAACCCTTCTTCAGACTGATGGGGGGTGGGAGAAAGAAGGAAAAGGGGAGGAGGGGGAGGAGCCCGAGGGCGGGCGGATGGGAGGGTGGGAGGAGACAGCTAGAGGGTTAAGGAAGGGGAGGAGACAGCAAGGGCTAGCTCCAATCCACAGGAACTGATTCTGAATCTATAGAGCATTGGAAAATTATCACCAATGCGTCCACGATTTCGAGCCACTTCCTTAAGTAACCTGGGATGCAGACCATTAGGCCCTGGGGATTTATCAGCCTTCAGTCCCATCAGTCTACCCAACACCATTTCCTGCCTAATGCGGATTTCCTTCTGTTCCTCCATTACCACAGATCCTCTGGCCACTAGTATATCAGGAAGATTGTTTGTGTCCTCCTTAGTGAAGATGGATCCAAAGTACCTGTTCAACTCATCTGTCATTTCCTTGTTCCCCATAGTAAATTCACCCTTTTCAGTCTTCATGGGTCCAACTTTGGTCTTAACTATTTTTTTCCTCTTCACATACCTAAGGAAGCTTTTACTGACCTCATTTATAGTCTTGGCTAGCTTACCTTCGTACCTCATCTTTTCTCCCCGTATTGCCTTTTTAGTTATCTAGTTGCTCTTTAAACATTACCCAATCCTCTTGCTTCCCACTCATCTTTGCTAGATATACTTCTCTTTTATTTTTATACTGTCCTTGACGTCCCTTGTCAGCCATGATCGCCCCTTACTCCCCTTGGAATCTTTCTTCTTCTTTGGAATGAACTGATCCTGCACCTTCTGTATTATTCCCAGAAATACCTGCCATTGTTGTTCCACTGTGATCCCTGCTAGGGTAGCTTTCCAGTCACCTTTGGCCAGCTCCTCCCTCATGGCTCCATAGTTCCCTTTATTCAACTGTAACACTGACACCTCCAATTTACCCTTCTCCCTCTCCAATTGTAGATTAAACTTGACCATATTATGGTCACTACCTCCTACAGAACATAAACAGACTCTTCTGCCCAACTTGTCCATGCTGACCAAAATGTCCAACTAAGCTGGTCTCAATTGCCAGCACTCATAATCAATGATCCTTTCTTACTTTACCAGGTGTGTCACTGTGTCAACTGTAGTCTCTGGGCTCCAGGCAATAGCACATACACGCACTCCTCGGTGAAAGGTCTGTAGGGTCTTGTATTCCATGCCTTTGATGTCTGCATCTTCTTCCTAAAAGATCGTGGTGAAGAGATTGTGATTTTGATGAACCTCTCATGTGCTGGACAGACAGACGTTTGGTCTGCCAGTGATCAACGGGTGTGGAGGAGAGGCAGGGAGATCAGGCTGAATCCACACACAGATCAGCAGCGACCCTACTGAGAGGATGAGCCACCCGATGATCCCTGTGACTGAGACCGATGAAATGGGAGTAGCGTTGAAGGGCGTCTTGGTCAGCACAGATGAGTTGGTCTGAAGGGTCTGTTCTCTTCCCCCCCCACTTCACCAATAAACTCAGTGGGCCTGACAGCATCTCTGGAGAACATGGATAGGTGACGTTTTATGTCAGCTCCCTTCTTCAGACTTTATGTATAGATAACAACCAAGATATGCATTTAAAAGACGAATCACTGTCCAAAGGAGAACATCTGATCTGAATAAAGCGACAAGCAACTCTTTTGTCCTGACCCCAACCAACTTATCCCTGAAATTGTCAAATACCAGACAGCTTTGTGTGGGGGGGGGGGGTTAAAGGTAGTTTGCGTGAAAATAGTTGTCATACATGGAATGCATGCGCTACCAGGGGATGTATGATGCGCTACCAGGGGAAGTATTGGAAGCTAATAAGAGTCACTAAGTGAAACACGAACAGGGAGTGAATTGACCATGTTTAAAGTGGCATCATGGTCAGCACAGTGTTAGTGGATCGAACGGCCTTGTTGTGCTGTACTGTTCTATAGTCTAAACGCTGGAGATAGGATTCGCCTATGCAATTCTCGGGGTAGTATGGACATTAAGAGCCGAGTGGCCGACAAACAGCACCCACACCACTACCGGCTCACCTGGAAACGGCAGTTGCCCACCACCACGTAGTTGTCGCCCCCGTAGGCGATCAGGCTGTCGGCGCCACAGTTGTCGAACGGGCTGAACTCCACGACAATCACCGTCTCCTCGCTCGGCACCGAGTGTGTGGCGCTGCGGGCCGACGCATCCTTTTTCATCAGCAGCATGGCCGGGGCTCCAGAGACCCGAGGTCCGGGATTGGACTCGTGGGGCAGTCAGGGTCCGGAGGCCCAGCGCAAGGGTCTGGGGGTCGGGGCTGGAGTTGGAGGCCCGGCGCTGGCTTGAGTCCGGGGTAGGTGGTCGCCGCTGGTTCCTGGGACTGGGGTCCGGACAGTCGTTGTATTTCGTTGTCTCTGTATTGTACACTGACAATGACAATTAAAATTGAATCTGAAAATTGAATCTGAATCTGACTGGGTCTGGGATTAGACGCCCGGTGGTTGGGTGCTGGGTTGGGGGGAGATCAGGACTGGGGTCGGGGGGAGATCAGGACTGGGGTCTGAGGCCCGGCGTTGGAATTGGTCCCGCGGGTCGGGGCAGCGTCCGGAGGGGTCGGTGCCGGGCGGCGATGTCTGGGGTCCACGGGGTTTGGTGCCGGGCGGCGATGTCTGGGTTCTAGGGACTCCGGGGGTTTCCCGCTTGGAACATTGAGACACGCTCCCGCTCGCCGTTCATTGGCTGCGGCCGCTTGACTTCCGGGTGGAAAGTGCAACATTTCGGTGCCGGGGCTCCCATTGGCTGCTGCAACACTGGCCGGGACTTTTAAACAAGCCGAGAGTCGCGGATAGAGAACAGCTGGGGAGGTATGTGTCTGTTGTAAGCATTGTAATGTGAGGGTGGGGAAAAAGCAAACGGGGAAAGAAGGAGTAGGGGCTGAGGGAAAATAGAGGCTGTTTGGTCTCTAAGACTTCCAGTAGAGAGCTGGGTTCCGGATGGTACTTCCATCGAATGAAGGAGGCTGCTCTTTGAAGAAGATCATCTAATCCAAAGATCCTATAACATGCTCCGCTCTTTCACTCAAAGTAGCGGGGCCAAACTTATCCCAGATAACCGGCAACTGGGGGGCGAGGACTAGCCTGGGATAACCCTGATGTGACTGTGAAGGGCAGAGTGGGTGGGACCTGGCGTCACTGACGGTTGCTCTGTTTGAACTGCCCAGCTGCCGGGTGATTGGATCTCAAATGCAAAACTCGCATTTGCACAGGGAGGGACTCGTTCCAAGTTGACGGCGCTCGAAAGAGGTTTATCTCGGAGGCATTTTGTCAGATGGCAAATGTGTCCTTTAATAATATATCATACAACTAGCATTTCAGAGTGCCGGTTCCGGTGATTTTTTAAGCTGGTGAGGTTTGAGTTCTCGCTTACACTGATCTGAGGTTAGTTTCTGTGATGGGGCGGTGAGTAGGATGTTGTTGATGTCAAAGGGAGTGTGATGAATTCGAGAATGACGTAAATGGTCAATATACGGCACAGCCACAGCCCCTTCAGCCCAACTAGCTGATGAAGGCTGAGCAAGTTGCCTATATTGATTAATTGATACTTTATTATCACATGTGACATGTTACAATGAAATGCTTTGTTTTGCATACCATACACAAAGTATGCAAAGAGTTGCGACATTTAGGCCACTGACAAAGTTACAAAGTGTTCAATGTTATTCCCCTTTGCCCACATTTGGCCCATATCCCTCTGAACCTTTCCTATCCAAGTACCTGTTCATATTCTGTAGTTGTGTAAAAAGGAATTACAGATGCTGGTTCACCCCAAAGATATTCACAAATACTGAAGTAACTGATTCACTTCAACATTTTGATTCTATCTTGGATGTTGTAGTTGTCTGGCCAATTGATCCACATACCCACCAACTTCAGTGTGGGAAACTTGCCCCTTATATCCCCTTTAATTGTCACATTTCTCACTTTAAGTCTATGATCTCTCATTTTAGATTCCTCTCCTGGGGGAAAATGACTGGCCGTTCACCTTATCTATGTCGTCATGATTTTATATACCTCTGTAAGGTCACACCTCGACCTCCCATGTTCCAGGGGGACAGTCCCAACCTATCTGTGCAAATCCAAGCCTTCTGGTCAAATAACATCCTTGTGAATTGATTCTGCATCCTTTCCAGCTTAATCACATCATTCCTACAGCTAGGCAATAAAGACTGCACACACAATACCCCAGGTGTGGTCTCACCAACATATTGTACAGCTGTAATACGGCAACCTAACTCTTGTACTCGGTGCTCAGGCTGATGAAGGCAAATATATTAAATACTTTGTAACTCTTGAATTATTTTTGTTTCGCACCTTCTGTTTTCATCTCTGGCCTTTATCAAAGCATCTACCTATCAAAACACCCTCAACTGTATTGACAGATTACCTGCCATGTCTTGTCCTACCCCCCCTCCCCCCCCTCTCTCTCCCAGCCACACGCAAGCGCGCGCACACACACACACACACACACACACACACACACACACACACACACACACACACACACACACACACACACACACACACACACACACCATCTCATCTACCTGGGTTGCCACGTCAGGGAACTATTTACCTGTACCTTTGGGTCTTTCTGTCCTACAACACTCTGCCATTTATTGTGCATATCCTGCCCTAGTTTGAGTCCCCCAAAAGGCAGCACCTTGCACTTGTTTGGAGTTAAGAATCATACTGCATTTTGGTGAGGTTCCTCTGCAACTTGGCTGCAGTGATGATTAACATGTTCTGCACTATCTACTTTGAAGTTTCTAAATGTTAAGTGTTTTTGTGTCACCTCTTAGGGTCATGGATTGTCTTCAGCAGAGGGTGTTACAGCTGTTAAGGAGATTTCGGAGGGAATGGTGCCATTTACCGGAGCGAGAGAGGACAACAGTCTGTGGTGCCGACAACATGATCTTGGTTTTGCAGCTTGCCATGGCTGAAGTGAACAAGGAAGTAAGTTGTGTTTCTCAACGGGATGGAAGATGATCTCAGTTCCCCTGCTTTGGGTTATAAATCTTTGTTTAGTGCTAACCAACAAGAGAAGATTTCAAGGATAGACACAAAGTTCTGGAGTAACTCAGCAGGCCAGGCTCTGGACAGCATGAATAGGCGACATTTCGAGTTGGGACCCTTCATCAAACTTTCCAATTTGAATTTTCTTCTCATTTTGTATCTATTGTCTTTTCTTTTAGTTTAGAGATACAGCATTGAAATGGGCCCCTTTGGCCCTCTAAGTCCACACCGACCATCAATCACCCATTCACGCTAGTTCTATCATCCCACTTTCTCATCATAACCTAATAATAATAATAATAATGGATGGGATTTATATAGCGCCTTTCTAATACTCAAGGCGCTTTACATCGCATTATTCATTCACTCCTCAGTCACACTCGGTGGTGGTAAGCTACTTCTATAGCCACAGCTGCCCTGGGGCAGACTGACGGAAGCGTGGCTGCCATTCTGCGCCTACGGCCCCTCCGACCACCACCAATCACTCACACACATTCACACACAGGCAAAGGTGGGTGAAGTGTCTTGCCCAAGGACACAACGACAGTATGCACTCCAAGCGGGATTCGAACCGGCTGCCTTCAGGTTGCCAGCCGAACACTTAGCCCATTGTGCCATCTGTCGTCCCAAACTAGGGGCAATTTTACAGGCTAATTAATCTACAAAATCCACAAGTTTTTAGGATATGAGAGGAAACCGGTGCTCTCAAAGGAAACCTGTATGGTCACGGGGAGAACATGCAGACTCCACACAGATATCACCCAAGGTTAGGATCTAACCGGATTCTCTGATGCCGTGGGGCATCAAATCTACCTGCTGTGCTGCCCTGTGGGAGAATTGAACACTTCTATTACCCCTCACATTTACGAGGTCTTCCTAACTAAACCCCTCAGTAGTTTGACTCTGATCGAACGTGCTTGGGAATGCTCACGGCTGTGACAGCAGGCAGTTAAGTTAATGACCTAGGAGCTAAAGGGTCAGGACATTGATCCAGGTAATGAATTCAAACCCTACCACAATGGCTGAGGAATATAGCCACAACCCTACCTCTGTAGCGATCTATCATGGGATTAGTTTAGTTTATAGATACAGAGCAGAAACGGACCCTTCAGCCCAACGGACGAGTCCACCCCAACCAGAGACACACGCACACGCACAAACACACACGTACACACGTATTCTTTGGAGTGTGCGAGGAAACCGGAGTACCTGCAGAAAATCCATGCGGTCACGAGGAGAATATACAAACTCTGTACAGACAACACCAGTAATTGGGATATAACCCGGATTTCTGAGGTTGTGAGGCAGCAACTCTACTGCTGTGCCACCGTGCTGCCTGCCTATTTGGCTTGATCTACGTAATTCGGTTTGCAATATTACGATCTGATTATCTAATATTACTGATAATTTATTTGTTTCAAAGTAATCCAATTGCTGTAAAAACTGATGGTTCATTAATTTGCCATCCTTGCTCTGATCCGACCAGTTTAGTTTGGAGATACAAAGCCGAAACAGGCCCTTCGTCCCACTGTACTTATTCTCCACCATGCAGTTGTGGTGGACAATAAATCCCCGTCTAGCCCCTTAGTCGGGAAATTATTGTGTTTGGGCACTGGTCCTGGCTTTATCAACAAATTATCTTTTTAAAAAAAAAAACCCTGACAGTCACAAATTCTGAAGTTATCAATCAAACTACCTACAGCTCCAGTATATTGGGAACACAAGGAACTGCAAAAGCTGCTTTACAAAAAAAAGACACAAATTGCTGGAGTAACTCAGTGAGTCGGGCAGTATCTCTGGATAACTTAGATAGGTGATATTTTGGGTTGGGACACTTCTTCTGACGGAAACGACATCTACCCATGTTCTCCAGGGATGCTGCCTGATCCACTGTGTTACTCCAGCACTTTTTATTTGTAAGCCCGCACCTGCAGTTCCTTGTATCTACTATGGGCTTTGTATAGGTTACTCTATGTACTTGGATTACGCTATTATAATCTGGTTATTTACTATCAGGCATGTGCTGGACAACTACCCCCAGTCTTCACCGACATTTTCAATCTGTCACTGGCCCAGGGTGTTGTCCCCACTTGCCTCAAGACATCAACCATCGTGCCAGTGCCCAAACAGTCAGCCACAGGGAGTCTCAACGATTTCCGCCCAGTGGCACTCACCCCTGTCATTGCTAAGTGCTTTGAGCGGCTGATCTTGGCTCACCTCAAAGCCAGCCTCCCCCCCACACTGGACCCCCATCAGTTTGCCTACCGGGCCAACAGGTCTACAGAGGACGCCATATCGGCGGCCCTACACTCTACCCTGACCCACCTGGACAACAACAACTCCTACATCAGGTTGCTGTTCATTGATTTCAGCTCTGCCTTTAGCACTGTCATCCCCGCCAGCTTGATCACCAATCTCAGCGGACTTGGCATCTCCACCTCCCTCTGCAACTGGACACTGGATTTCCTCATCAACAGACCACAGTCTGTCAGGGTCAACAACCTCACCTCCTCCACTATAACACTGAACACCGGCGTGCCACAGGGCTGTGTGCTCAGCCCTCTCCTCTACTCCCTCTTCACCCACGACTGCATCCCTAAGTACGGATCCAACGCCATCATTAAGTTTGCTGACGACACCACGGTGGTAGGATTGATCAGTGACAGCGACGAGTCAGCCTACAGAGAGGAGGTCCAGCACCTGACAACCTGGTGTGCCAACAATAACCTCGTCCTCAACTCCAAGAAGACGAAGGAAATTATTGTCGACTTCAGGAAGGTCAGAGGAGGCAGTCATACCCCCATCCATATAAACGGGACTGAGGTGGAGCACGTCTCCAGCTACAAATTCCTCGGGGTACATATCTTGGAGGATTTGTCCTGGTCCCTCAACACCTCCAAGCTGATCAAAAAGGCACAGCAGCGCCTTCACTTCCTGAGGAGGCTCAAGAAAGCTCACCTGTCCCCCCAGATCCTGACCAACTTCTACCGCTGTACCATCGAGAGCATCCTGACCACCTGCTTCACGGTATGGTACAGCAGCTGCACTGTTGCGGACAGGAAGGCACTACAACGGGTGGTGAAAACCACGCAGCACATCATCGGTGCCCCGCTCCCTGCCATGGATGCCCTCCACTGAAAACGGTGTCTGAGACGGGCTGGGAAGATCATTAAAGACCCCTCCCACCCCAACCATGGACTGTTTGCCCTCCTCCCATCAGGGAGGCGGTACAGGAGCCTCGGGTCTCGTACCAGTAGGATGAGGAACAGCTTCTACAATTATACCATCACATTGCTGAACTCGGAGTCCCGCCGATAGATTTCTCCAGTCCCTCCGTCCCCATTGTTTAATTATTCTGTATTTTTGATTATTCTGTATCTTCTTTTTTTAAATTTCTATATGCACTACTACGGACTGACGCAAAACTGCATTTCGTTGTACCCATACTTAGTATTTGTGCAATGACATTAAAGTTGAATTGAATTGAATTGAATTGAATTGAATTAGGGTAATTAATTTTATTATTAATTATTGTATGTTTATTTGTTGCTTTGGCGCATTTAATTTGTCTGTAAAGTTGCAGCAAGGAAGAACTGTCCCGTTCCTGCTGCATGTGACATTGAAACATTCTTAACTCACAATCTGCGCCTTCATTTGAATCATTTTATTTTCTATGTAGAGCATGGGTTTTCTGATTTGAATTTTGCATATTCCTTTTAGTCTTATGGAGAATTTGCCGTAGACCTGAGTGATCTGCTCCTGATGTGGAAGTATTTACTTCGGGAGAAACTGGAGTTGCTGCGTGAACCCAAAGAGGTGCCTGAAGGATACCCCAGAGTCCGAGAAACATACCAGTCCTTTCTGATGAGAAGTAATTCGGTGGATCTGATTGATGTGTACAAGATTTGTGCTGATCTCCGTACCGAAGCTGATCTTGGGGATATGTTGACCATGGTAAGGAGAAGTTAGAAAATTACATTGGGAAATGAGACATCTAACGAGGGAGTTCAAATACGATCTCACTGGGCAGAGAATGTAACTTGTTAATTCACTAAATTCCTAGTTTTGGGGAAAAGTCATAACAAAACTACCTGAACCAGCTCAGTTCCGGACAGAACAGCTTTTAATTGCTTGAGATTTTATTTGACTGGGTGGCACGGTAGAATTGCTGCCTCACAACGCCAATGACCCGGGTTTCATCCTGACTATGGGTGCTGTCTGTACGGAGTTTGTACGTTTTCCCTGTGACTACGTGGGTTTTCTCCGGGTCCTCTGGTTTCCTCCCACATTCTACAAACCTACAGGTTTGTAGGTTAATTGACTTTGGTAAGAATTGTGAATTGTCCCTAGTGAGTAGGATAATGCTAGTGTACGGGGATCACTGGTCAGCGCGGGCTCGTGGATCAAGGGGCCTGTTTCCACGCTGTATCTCTAAACTAAACTAAATACATTTTGAAGTGCTGCCGATTCGAGTGATCAGTGTTACAACATGTAGAATCTTTCAGGTTGAATTGTTGGACTTCCTAAATGGTTCATCATTGGAGAACATGACTCCCTTGGCACCCTCTTCTCCAGCCAATGAACAATACAGGTCCACTTCCAAGGTGAGGTGATCAATTTTGAGTGAAATGTTGACCTTTTTTTTAATTTTGTGTCTGGTTGCACTGTTCAAGTGAACTGTTGCCTTGGAATGAAATGAACATAGAACTTAGAAAACTACAGCACAGGAACAGATCCTTCAGCCCACAATGTCTGTGCCGAACATGAAGCTAAAATAAACCAATCTCTGCCGGCAAGTGATCCATATCCCTCCATTCCCAACATACCCATGTGCCCATCTAAAAATGTAAGAAGGAACTGCAGATGCTTGTTTAAACCCAAGATAGACACAAAAAGCTGGAGTAACTCAGCGGGATAGGATGCATCACTGGAGAGAAGGAATGGGTGATGTTTCGGGTCGAGACCCTTCTTCAGACTATCTAAAACCCTATCTAAAAGCCTCTTAAATGCCACTATCTCATCTACTTCCACCAGCCCTTGTAGTGCATTCCAGGATCAGGATCCAGCCACTTTTTTTAAAATATACTTGCCCTGCACATCTCCTTTAAACTTTGACCCTCTCGCCTAACGCTGTGCCCTGTGTCTTTGATGGGGGGGGGGGGGGGGGGGGAAATGTTCTGACTGTCGACCCTATCTGTGCCTATCATAATGCTGTATAACCCACACAGTCACAGGGAGAACGTCCAAACTCCATATAGACAGCACCGGTAGTCAGGATCGGATCTGGGTCTCTGGTGCTGAGGCAGCAACTCTGCTGCTGCGCCACCGTGACGCCCCGCATCCTGTATCAGGATGAAATGGGGAAAGTTTTGTGTGGGTGCTTTGCCCACTTTAACACTGCTGTGTAATGCTCTGTTGCAGATGGTAGCAAGTTGGAGGAAGATCCTTTGTGATTACTTGACTTTAATGGTAAACGCGAAGAGTGACCTGGCAATGGCGTGTGTGTTCAACCTTCCCGAGCGGGGACTAGGGAGGGATGCTTTCACCCACCTCCGGCACACAGCGCGCAGCAAGCAGATGTCCTTGTACCTGGTGAGTCTGGAGTCTGAGTCACTGTGTCAGTACTTGCTGGAGTTAACAAGATGAGGCGGTATCTCATTGAAACCACCAAAATAGTGAAAGTCCTGGATAGAGTGGAAGTGCAGAGGATGTTTCCACTAGTGGGAGAGTCTAGGACCAGAGGGCACAGCCTCAGAATAAAAGGACATACCTTTTAGAAAGGAGATGAGGATGAATTTCTTTAGCCAGAAGGTGAATCTGTGAATTTAATTGCCATAGATGGGGTGGAGGCCAATTCGGTGGAGATCGACAGGTTCTTGATTAGTAAGGGTGTCAAAGGTTATGGGGAGGAGGCAGGAGAGTGGGGTTGAGAGGGAAAGATAGATCAGCCATGATGGAATGGCAAAGTGGACTCGATGGGCCGAATGGCCTACTTCTGCTGCTATGACTGATGAACTTTAGTTTTAGTTTACAAAAGAACGCAAAGTGCTGGACTAACTCAGCAGGTGGCTGCATCTCTGGAGTGTTTCGTTGAGTTTATTGTTATTGTCACATGTGCCGAGGTACAGTGAAAAGCTTCTGTGTTGCACTCTATCCATGATTACTATCAAACTGTCCACTGTGTGCAGGTACAGGATAAAGTGTATATCATTTAGTACAAGCTTAAGTCTAATTAAAGATAGTTCAAAGTACTTCCAACGAGGTCAGGACTGCACTACAGCTGACGAGAGGATGGTTCAGTTGCACATGGATAGGAGACATTTTGGGTTAAAACTCTTGTTCAAATTAGTTTAGTTCAGTGATACAGCAGGGAAACGGGACCTTCATCCCACCGAGTCCATGCTGACCATCGATCTCCCGTTCACACTAGTTCTATGTTATCCCACTTTCTCATCCATTCGCAACACACTAGGGGCAATTTGCAGTAGCCAATTAACCTACAAACCCGCATATCTTTAGGACGTGGGAGCAAACCGGGGCACCTGGAGGAAACCCACGTAGCCACAGGGAGATCGTGTAAACTCCGTACAGATAGCATGAGCGGTCAGGGTTAAACCTGTGTCTCTGGCGCTGTGAGGCTGGAACTCTACAGCTGTTTAGTTAGTTAGTTTAGTTTATTGTTACATGTGCTGAGGTACAGAGAAAAGTTTCTGTTGCATGCGAACCAGTCAGCGGAAATATAGTATCTGATTACAATTGAGGCATCTACAGTGTACAGATACAGGATAAAGGGAATAACGCTTAGTATTATAGATAGTCTGAGGATCTCCAATGACAAGGATAGTAGCTCAGGACCGCTCTCTAGTTGGTGATAGGATGGTCCAGTTGCCTGATAACAACTGGGAAGAAACTGTTCTTGAATCTGGACGTGTGCGTTTTCACATTTCTGTACCACTTGCCTGATGGGAGAGGGGAGAAGAGGGAGTGACTGGGAGTGAGACTAGTCCTTGATTATGCTGGTGGCCTTGCCGAGGCAGCGTGAAGTGTAGGTGGGCGTGGGCTGGGGGGTGGGGGGGAGGTCTCTCCACTACGTAAGCTAACACATAGCATTTCTCCCTTAAAAGGCTGTAACGTCCTTCGTGAGATGCTTGGAGCTCAGCAGAAAAAGCTGTGCCCCTTCGATTGAAGATCCATTGATGCAGTATGCCAAAGGGCTGGTGGATCTGGTGCACTTTGTGGACAAGTTGCAAGAAATAGTGGGAGAGACCTCCGACCCCAGGTACTGGCGCTGGCTTGAGCTCCTGAATAAAATCAGACGGGCTGTATTATGCAATAAAGAACCTAGCAAGATCGCTGAACTTGTATTCAAAATAAAGCTACAGGGAATCTAAGATGGCGTCGAACCCTGGCGACTCTTTGTGTGCTGGTCACAGAAGTGGATCTACAATCACGCTTCCACTCTTGTTTAAATCTCTCATCTGTAAACTGTGGATGGCTCGATTGTAATCATGCATTGTCTTTTCGCTGATTGGATAGCACGCAACAAAAGCTTTTCACTGTACCTAGGTACATGTGACAAAGTCAAACATAAAAAACAGAAAATGGTGGCGGTATTCAACTGGTCAGGCATCATCTGCGGAAAGAGCAACAGTTAATGTTTCGGGATGAAGAACTGTGGAAGGAGTCTAGTTCATTAAGCTAGGACGACACAGCAGTTGCATTGCTGCCTTACAATGCCAGAGACCTGGGTTCGATCCTGACTATGAATACCGTCTGCATGGAGTCTGTACATTCTCCCAGTGATCGTGTGGGTTTTCTCCCGGTGCTCCGGTTTCCTCGAAAGACGTGCGGGTTTGTTGGTTAACTGGCTTTGGTAGAATTATAAATTGTCCCTAATGTGTATGATAGTGCTAGTGTACGGGGTGATTTCTGCTCGGTACAGACACGATGGACTGAAGGGCTTGATTCTGCATTGTATCTCAAAAGTTTAAAGCCCAAGGAGGAGTGGGAGCTTCCTCTGACTGATTAAAACCCAGTGACTTGGGGATAAACAGTAAACCAGGTTTACAGGCATTGTGGGCTGAAGGGCCTCTTGTTGTGCTACTGTTCTATATAACAAACAGTTCTATTTAATTGACATTGCAAAGGGGTAGCATATGCTGGAGGGCTGAATTCCATTCTTCTACTCATGATTCCAACACATGACACCAACACGCATGCCATTCATGTGTTGCTCCACATGTGACTCCATCACATGATTGCAACACATGGTGGTGCGCTGCATTCCCTCCTTTTACACTGCATGGTTCCAGCACAGTTTGAGGTCCTGCTTCTCCACCAGAAGATGGATGATTTTCATTCCTGAGGCTGGGTAGTCTGGAAAGCAATTGTGAACTGTGTCTGCGCAGAGTGCGAAGGGGGGGGGGGGGGGGTAAACAACGCTGGACCTGGGTTGGGTTTATTGTATTGACGGCCAAGGTGAAAAGTGCTGAGCTTGCATTGACCGCCTCGTCCCTTGTTCTTGGAGGGAGGATTGAACAGCTGCACGTTTCACTCTGACCACTTCCACTTACCAGCAGATTTCCAGGTGTTTAATCAATCAGCTACTCTACGAAACACAGGCAGCCAAGTAATTGTAACTAATTAACTTGCGGCTAGTGCTGTGTGTGAACTGACCACAACCGATCATGCCTTTGTCAGCCCCTTTGTAATACAGACTTGCCTGTGTATCTGAGCCAGTCCTAGAGGGCCAGTTCTCTCCAGCTATTGCAGAGCACAACATCTGTATAAGGGGTTACACTGTGAGCTGAACTTGGCCAGCGGTTGTGAACACACCCTGGGCCTCAACGTTCCCAGTGAGTTGGTGTCTGAGGTTGGGATGAATAAATTTAAAAGGCTAGTGCTGCGGTGATCTGAAAACACAATTTGAGTTTAAACCAAGGGTATTTCATTGTCAATCGGAGTAATGTAGGCAATTCAAGTCACCCCACTGCAGGAAGGATGTGGGGCTTTGGAAAGGATGCAGAGTGATTTAGTGATGCTGCCTGAATTAGAGAGCATTGGCTATAAGGAAAAATGGAACAAACAGATTATTTTTTCTGATGCATGAGACTGATAGAAGCATATAAAATGATGAGAGGAAATGATAGGGTAGGCAGCTAGAACCTTTTTCTGTTCTCCAGGGTGTTATTGTAAAATAATAGTGGGCTTCACTCCAAGGTCAGAGGAGCAATGTTTTTTTTTTATACTGAGGGTGGTGGAAGCAGATAGATTAATGGCATTTAAGAGGATTTTAAAAAGGTACATGGATATGGATCATGTGCAGGCAGCTGAGGTTAGTTTAACTTGGCAACATGTACGGCACGGACAGTGTGGGCTGAAGGGCCTGTTCCTGTGCTGTACTGTTCTATATTCTTCAACATCCTGGCTTATTGCCAGCATTGACATCTCATGAAAAGGGTAGATAGAAAGAGGCTGATTTTCGAAAAAGATACAAAGTGCTGGAATAATTCAACAGATCAAGCAACATCTCTGGAGAACATGGATAAGTGACGTTTCAGGTCGTGACCCTTCTGCAAAATGAAGAAGTATCAGCTTCAACTTTCTGCAGTCTGAAGAAGGGTCTCGACCCGAAACTCCAGAATTTGCTGCCTGACCCGCTGAGTTACTCCATCACTTTGTGTCTTTTTATCTTCCCCCCCCCCATGAAAAGAGGATTGAAAATAACGTGAAGATTCAACTCTGAGGGGTGTAACTTGTGTTTGCAGCGCTGCGGGGAGTCAGATTCTGACCGCCATCACGAGACGGCTGACGAAAGGACACTGCAGTGAGAGCCAGTTGTGTCGTGCTGGCGGGGAGGTCCAACAGGAACTAACGACCAGGATTGCCAACGCGGTCAATGCCCCAGCCAACGTCGCAGAGGCAAGTGCGGCAAACAGCAGACCTGCGCAGGTGAGACTCCTTCAGCTTTAATCCCTCTCATCCGTAGTGATGCTGAGCGTCACTGAGCACCCTCTTCACACGCGCCGGAAATTATATAATCCTCAGATTAGACCAAAGTATCTGACTGTGTCGGTGATGAGTTTTCTTAATCTTAATTAGTATTGTACTCATCGCATGAATATTGCAGTGTTGCGGATGTAGCCCAGACCATCACGCAAACCAGACTGCCACACCATCAGCTACATCTACACTTCACGCTGCCTCCGGAAAGCAGCTGACTTAATCAAGGACCACTCGCACCCCGGTCATTCCACTTTCTCTCTTCTCCCGTCAGGCAAGAGATACAAAAGCTTGAAAGCACAGCTTCTTCCCCCTCTGTTAGCGGACTACTGAACAGTCCTCTCATAAACTAAGGATGTACTTCCCAATCTACCTCAGTCTACCTCATTGTGGCCCATGCACTCTTTTTATCTGCACTCTCTCTGTAGGTGTAACACTCTGTTTTATTTTCACATATGCACTACCTGTTGTACTTGTGTATGGTTTCATTGTAATCGTGTATAGGATGATTTGCCTGAAGGACACTCAAAACAAAGCTTGTAACCGTATCTCCGTACACTCTGTGACAATAATAAACCAATATCAACCAATGCCACTACCAATACAAATTAGTTAGTGAAGCGTTGCAGAGCTGTGGGGAGATTGCTTTAACTTGGCATCGCATCTGGCACAGACATTGTGGGGTGAAGGGCCTATTCCTTTGCTGCGTTCTTAAACACTGTCCTGCTCACCCTCAAAGGATAGAGTCTATAAGAATGTTTTTTCAAAAACGCACCACAGATGCAATGGACTGAATAGCCTCCTCCTGTACTATATCATTGGATAGCCGTTCAGTGGATTTCCTCCTTGTGAAAGACAAAGTGCTGGTGTAACTCAACGGGTCAGGCAGCATCCATGGAGAACGTGAACAGGTGTCGCTATGGGTTGGGTTCCTTCTTCAGACTGACTAAAGGGGTGGGGGAAACGATAGTGAGAAGAGTGGGGGAGCAGGGCAGAGAATGGCAGGTCATGGGTGCAGGGGCAAGGGCTTTTTTTGATAGGCAGATGGTTGGGCAAAGGCCAGAGATTTATAGAGTGGCACAGCGGTAGAGTCACTGCCTGAAACTCTGGTCCGATTCTGACTATGGGTGGTGTCTGTACAGAGTTTTTACATTCTCCTTGTGACGGCGTGGGATTTCTCCGATTTCATCCCACACTCCAAAGACGTGCAGATTTGTAGGCAAATTGGCTTCGGTAAATTGTGCCCAGTGTATAGGAAAGAACTAGGTTTCAGGGATCGCTGGTCGGCGAGGACTTAGTTGGCCGACGGGCCTGTTTCCAGAAACTGGGCTGTTTCTTTGTTGTTTCCTCTTCCTTATAGATCCATTGTGACCTGATCACAATGAGCTTCAACTGGAAATGCTGGGGAAGAAACCAACCATGACCTCAACAGAAACAAACGTGGCTGGCCTTTGCATTGTGTAGGAAGGAACTGCAGATGCTGGTTTACACCAAGTATAGACACAAAATGCTGGAGTAACTCACCCGGGACAGGCAGCAGCTCTGGATAGAAGGAATGGGTGACATTTCGGGGTCTGAAGAAGAGTCTTGACCCGAAACGTCACCCATTCCTTCTATCCAGAGATGCTGCCTCTCCCATTGAGTTACTCCAGCATTTTGTCTCTCTTCTGGTGTTTACATTCCTCCCTGTAACAAGCTCTCTTGGTTTTCATTGTTAGCCTAAAGTGTACGCCATCAACCACGCCACAGCCTATGGAGGGAGACGGACAGTCAAGGCCTTCTTCGCCATTCTGGATGAAGAGGCGGCCAAACCTCCGAGCCAAGGCAAGGCGGAGCTGCTGGATGGGTCGGCGGAGCAGGCCAGACTTCTCGGACTACCGTGCATGCTGACTCTATTCAGGTAGGGTGTGGGACACCACAGCTGGGGTGTGACTACTGAAGACCCTTTGTGGCCTTGGAGACCCAAGGAACTGCAGATGCTGGTTTACAAAAAAAAGTTTCATTAATCCCATTTTATTCTCCCGCACTTTAATTCTAGATCCCCAAAGCAATCAAGTGGCTCCTCTCCAAAGACCTTGTGCCATCGCATTCAGAGACGGCTCCAGCAAGGAAAACCCACTCAGGTAATCCTTGACAATTCACAGGAGATTAGCATTCTGTTAAAGCGGCTGATTCAGTCGGGTCAGGGGATGTTTAGTTCTACACTCCACACCGATTAATCTTTTCCAGCTTGCTCTTGTTTGCAATCAGTCATAGAGCCATATAACATGGAAATGGGCCCTTCGGTCTAATGTGTCCATGCTACCCATGTTGCCAAACTGAGCGAGTCTCATTTGTCTGAGTTTAGTCAATATCCCTCTGAACTTTTCCTATCAGTACCAGTCTAAATGCCTCAACTACCTCCTCTGGCAGCTCGTTCCATATACTCACCACCTTCAGTGTGGGAAAAAGTTACTGCTTGGGTCCCTTCTAAATGTGGGAACTGTTTCAATAGTTTTTCGAGGTTTAATTTGATCAGATATTTGCCCTGCTTTACTCCGCATTAGAGATACAGCACAGAAATATGCCTTTCGGCCCACCGGGTCTGTGCTGACCAGCGATCATCCCGTACACTACTTTTATCCTGCACACTAGGGACAATTTACAATTTTACAGAAGGCAATTAACTGGAAAACCTGTACGTCTTTGGATTGTGGGAGGAAACCGGAGCACCCAGAGAAAACCCACGAGTTCACAGGGAGAACGCACAAATTCCACACTGACAGCACCAATAGTCAGGATTGAATCTGGGCCTCTGGCGCTGTAAGGCAGCAACTCTATCGCTACACCACGATGCTGACCCAAGTGTGCGCTACGGTCTCCAGTGATCACACCCAGGACTACAGCGCCACACCTTCCCTGTCAGTCACTAATCATGACGGGCATGGATAAAGTGCAGAAACAAGAATCTCCAGATGCTTGTTTACCAAGGAAAGACACAAAATGCTGGAGTAACTCAGTGGGTCAGTTAACAACTCTGAAGAACATGGATAGGTGATGCTTCAGGTTGGGACCCTTCTTCAAACTGAATAAGACTGGATAAAGTGGACGCACACAGCTTTTCCCAGGGTAGAGAATTCCAAAACTAGAGAACTTCGGCTTAAGGTAGAGGGGAGAGATTTAAGAAGGACCTTGGGGGCAGCTTTTTCATGCGGAGTATATGGAATGAACTGCCAGATTAAGTGGTTGAGGCAGATACTACAACAACATTTTGATCGTTTGAACAGCGGAATGCCACAGCGGCACAGCGGTAGAATTGCTGCCTTGCAGCGCCAGAGACCCGGGTTCAACCCTAATTATGGGTGCTGCCTGTATGGTGTTTGTGCGTTCTCCCCATGACTGCGTGGGTTTTCCCCGGGTGCTCCAGTTTCTTCCCACTTTCCAAAGACGTCGAGGTTTGTCGATTAATTGCCTCTGTAAATTGTCTCTAGTGTGTAGGATAGAACTAGTGTATGGGTGATCATTGGTTGGCGCGGATTCAGTGGGCCGAAGGGCCCGTTTCCACACTGTATCTTTAAACTAAATTAAAGTACATGGATAGCAAAGATTTGGATGGATACTGGCCAGGCGCCATAAAATGGGACTCACTTAGATGGGGGCAAGGATGAGTTGGGCTAAAGGGCCTGTTTCCCTGCTGTATGACTCAATGACTATGTACCTGTTAAGTGTAGATGATCACTGATGGTTCCTTTCCCTGTGTGTCCAGCTGGAGTCCATTGCGATCAGGTCACAGTTTGCTTGCACGTATAATGAAGAGGATGCAACAAAGAAGCCGCCCAGTCTCTGCCAGATCCCAGTCCGTGAACATCTCAGACCAAAGCTCACCCCAAACATCTCATGTGGCAGCAATTCATCAACTGATGGTAAGTAAATGTGCTGTCTGCACAGCTCTTATTCACTCTTCGGGCAGCACAGTGACACAGCTGGTAGAGCTGCTGCCTTGCGGCGCCAGAAACCCCTGTGCAATCCAGACCTCGGGTGCTGTCTGTATGGAGTTTGCACGTTCTCCCTGTGACCGTGTGTGTTTTCTCCGGGTGCTGTGTTTCTTCCCTCACCCAAAAGATGTGCAGGCTTGTAGGTTCGTTGACGTCTGCAAATTGTCCCTAGTGTGTGTTATAGAACTAGTGCACGGGAGGTTGCTGGATGGTGTGGACTCAGTGGGCTGAAGGTCCTGTTCCAAGCTGTATCCCTAAACTACAAACTAAAAAACGTCTCCAGTGATGCTGCCTGACACGCTGAGCTACTCCAGCACTTTGTGTCATTGGTGAGTCGTTCCTGGAGTATTGAGAACATCTTTAATCTTAAATAAAACAAAATGATGTACTAGCTATAGATTGCACTGAAGATTCACCAAAGTGGTTCCAGGGATGCTGGGCTTGTTGAATGAGGAGATGTAGATGGTTCTATTCTGCAGAGTTTAGAAGAATCAAATGTGACGTTGTGTTGAATGTACAAAAATCATCAAAAATTTGACCAAGTAGATGGAGCCAGGATTATTTGAGATGCCTCGTCCCTTATGCTGAGTGTGACATCTCAGGACGGAGATGAGAAGTTTCTTTACACTGCGTGTGGTGAATCTTGGAAAGTTTCTGCCCCGGAGTGTGTGGAGATTCCTGCACGGAATACTGCGAGCACTAGATTTCTGATTGCAGGATGGTTGGGGGATGGTGCTGAGGTTGTACATGGACGAACGTCAGTCTGGGTGACAAATGCTGACTCCTGCCTCCGTTTCTTATCTTCTTTGGCCACAGGGAAGGCGGAATCTGCGCCAAAAAAGCGGGCACACGGACCGAGCCTTGGGAACGCTGCGGGAACTGGGAAAGGCAACGGGGTGGAAGGGAAGCGGAGACGGATGGAGGTGGATTGTGGGGGTGAGAATCGGGAACCGGATGGTGCAGACGGGAGACCAGGCACCCTGGGGGGACGACCGTGCAAGAAGAAAGAACCCAGAGGCGTCAAGTGCAACAAAACTAAGAAGTTAATCCCCGGACAATTAAAACTGACCAGTTTCTTCAGAGTTTAAAAAGGTTTTTCTTGTTTTAATAGCTTTTAAATGTTAAGTCCACGAATTCCACACAATCAGTTTGTTTGAATTTATTTTCAAAGTACAATATTCTTACAATTATGGGTGCAGAATATTCAATCTTAGTTATTATAAGTACAGTGGTTGTCACCAGTTCAATAACACACAAAATCACATTAAAGCTTTCACCATTTGGACCATGGAGGACAGACAAGAGTAATTGTGATCGCATTAAATGCAGGAACCATGCAGATGTACTGAGTTTTCTGGACCGCGTGGCTTGAAGCAGTCGTCACTTTTGCCAGCAGGGTCTGTACACTCGTCCTAACATGCAGCGGAGAACTGTGAGACAAGAAAAACATAACTCGTTATTGAGGCTTTGCAGATCTTGATATAATGTAGTATTGGAGGGGTTGGTGGTTCTCGCTGACTCAGTGAGTGTATCTCTCTATGATTTCTAAGATTAAAGCTGGCTTTTGATTCAATAATGTCCCAACCAATTCTTTCCTGCAACTCAATATTCCTACCTGATGATGTTTTTTATTTTTTTAGTTACAGCATAAAAACAGACCCTTCAGCCAACCAAGTCCACCCTGACCAACATTCACCCCAAACACTAGGAACAATTTACAGTAGCCAATTAGCCTACTGTCCTGAAGATGGACACACAATGCTGGAGTAACTCAGCAGGATAGGCAGCATCTCTGGAGAGAAGGAATGGAAGACGTTTCGGATCGAGACCCTTCTTCAGACTGAGAAGGGTCTTGACCAGAAACGTCACATATTCCTTCTCTCCTGAGATGCTGCCTGACCCACTGAGTTCATGCAGCATTTTGTGTCTATCTTTGGCTTAAACCAGCATTTGCAGTTCCTTCCTACACATATAATGTAAGTCTGTAAAGTGATGGGTGATGTTTCGAGTCAGGACCCTTCTTCAGACTGCACCGAGTCGAATGTCACCCATCCTTTTTCTCCAGACGTTGCCTGACCCGTTGAATTACTCCAGTACTTTGTGTCTCTCTAACCCTTCAAACCTGTATGTCTTTGGAGAGGAAAGTGGAGCATCCGGAGAAAATTCCTGCTGTCACCAGGAGAACATATAACCTCCACACAGACAGCACCCGTGGGTCAGGATCGAACCCAGGTCTCTGGTGCTGTAAGGCAGCAGCTCTGCTGCATCACCATCTCCATATCTCATAATTTGCCTCAGACATTAATGCAACCTCAGCCAAGGAGTGTGTTTTAGCTGAGTCTTGAATAAACTTAAAGATGAACATAGAATAGTACTGCACAGAAAGAGCCACATCTGAACATGATGCCTTGATAAGCTAATCTCCTCTGCCTGTATGTGATCCATATGCCGTATGTGATGCCTATCAAAAATGCCCTTCCAGCTTGGTCATGTCAGATCTGATTTCAACTTCAACTCTGCATTCCTGTATGTACAATAGTTTAGTGTACGGGTTGGTGTGAAATCAGTGGGCGGCGGGGCCTGTGTTCGCGCTGTATCTCTAAAGTCACAGGTTGTAGCCCAGCTTCATTATTTTGGGCATGTGGAAGTTGTCTTGGGTGGTGGTTTGAGTCTGACCCAAGTCACTCATGAACCCACGTGTAAGATATCGCCACCGAAACATCCCCACTGACCCCTGTCCACCTTTAACATCAAGTTCAATCTACATCTTTTGTTGTACAATGGGGAAACAGTGGGAGAATTGGACTCGGACTATTACATGGAGGGCCAGCATGGACGTGAAGGGCTGAATAGCTGCCTGCTGTGCCGCATGGATTTTCTGTGAGAGATGGTATAGTTGAAAATTCTTGGACTCAAACATTTTTTTCACTCAGTTTAGATCTACGATTCAACTATCTTCCTCTGCTATGTAGTAACAAGGAATTACAGATGCTGGTTTATACCAAAGACACAAAATGCTGGAGTAACATAGCAGGTCAGGCCCAATCTCTGAATCTCAGTCGAAGAGGGGACCCGAGCTGAGACGTCACCGATCCATGTTCTCCAGAGATGGTGCCTGACCCGCTGAGTTACACCAGCACTTTGTGTCTATCTTTGTGAATCTTCCTCTCCAGGATTGCAAATCCCCACTCAACGGTCTCAACAATGACTTACCATCGAAAGTTCTCCTACTCATTGGAAACATTGCCCCACTTTCTTCATTGTCGGGTTCTCTCTGCATCTCCGGCAACTCAAACTCTTTCCCTTGGTCAGACGCCTGGGAGGTTTCAGTCCTCTTGGCTAAGATGCCAAGTGGTCCTTTCACTGATCTGAAGCCTGGAGGGGGTTTGGAGAACCTCTGGAATTTTAAAGGTTGTTGAACAGTTTTTGGGTCCATCTTGAAACCCAAATCCTAAACGGAAAACAAGAATAGATTTCAATGACAATCTGCATTAATGCATAACTGTAAAACATCCCAAACCTGCTTCATAGTTGCATGATCGGACAAAGATTAAATGAATGACCAATGCTGGGTTAAAGAGGTTGGCATGAATGAAGCTAAATTGGAAAGAAGAGAGTGGTGGAGAATTTAAGAGATGGAACTGAGTGACCCCAGTTATATAGATGAGGGAAGTTGGGATAGTTAGAGCCCTACAACAAGGAAAAGGCCCTTCAGCCCATTGAGTCCTTGCCAACCTTCAACTGCCCCCCCTGACAACCATTTAGTCCTCCCACATTCCCATCAACTCCCCCTACCGAGACGCTATTCCTCGACTTACATTGGCCAATTATCCAACCTGTTTTCACAATTACAAGAGAGAATTTAAGAGGATAGCTGAAAGTTCTGAAGGGTTGGTTAGGGTAAGGATGGAGGAGACATTGTTTTCAATGCTGGTTGAATAATAATCACACAGAGAGATATCCAAAGAGTTGCGCAAATGAAACGGAGGTAAAGTGAGCACATTTATTTTACATATGTAGTTAATATGAAATGAATAAAAAGAACAACAGTGCAGTATTTAATGAAGGATAAACCCATCTTACGAGCGCCCATCTTATGGACATTCATACATAAGGCCTCACACAATATTATTCAACTCAAAAGTTTAACTTGCATACATTCTTCCCTACCAATGGCAGAATTAATTTATTCCCTGTCTTCACTATTTGTAAATCTTCTCATTCTTATGTCCTTTTGTTGTTTGTTCTAACACTGGAGATGACCGTATTTGATTATCGTAGATGCTTACAGATTTTCCAAGTTATGGACTAAATCAACTTAAGGGGGTTTGTAAAAGCAAAACTCGGTCATTTTCCAGGGATGATTTGTAGTGACTTCCAAAAAGAAAAAGAAAGTGGTTAAATACTTGAACTGCAAACAAAATTGTCTGGGTGTGGGAGCATTGAAGGGAACAAAGGCTAAGATGATGCTTTGACAAAGTGCCAACAAATGAGGATTAGTTTCTATTGAAAATTCCCAGTGACGAGATGGGAGGTCTGGAGAAACTCCAGCTACTGACAATATACATTACGTTTATCCATCTGTATTAACTGCCCTAAAATGGAGAGAGAGCAGACGGATTTGCTGACGATTAAAACAGTGAGTAACACGCATGGAGATAACTTACTGGAAAGAGGAAGACTTTGGGGTCTACTCGGCCTGTCTGAAGAAGTTGGTTGGTCTTATACGATCTTAGGGACCTTCCGTTCTCTGGGTATTTCCCAACAGCCAACGTCATCTCCTGGCTATAGTCGTTTGGGGGCACATTGACTTCTTCCAATTGTCCAAGAGCTCTGACGGAGGAAGAGGAACAGTCTCCGGAGAAGAGGACAGAGATGATGAGAGCACTGTAGACCGAGGAAAGCATTCTACTACCAGTTGCAGGTCGCTTCAAGAGACGGAGAAGGTTTGCAGTGAAAACCAAAGCGATTAAGAAAGAAGAAGCTAGCCCGTTACTGTTGGGAAACTCTCACACCTACCTTTATATCCTTGAAGATCACTAACAAACTTCCTGCCAAACGCATATGCCATTTACTGAAAGTAATATCTCCGATTGATCACTACAGGAGCTGACTTGGTCATTTGCTTTAATGTAGACCCACTAATGTCAAAAACAGTGGTGGTCTTAATTAATTATTTGAAGAGAAGAGGTGTCCTAAGGTGCAAGATAGGATGAGACATTTTCCGGTGAACAGCAGTCTAATTTAAGATGCCAAGCTGTAAACAATTCTTGAAGAGATCAGTCTTCCAATCTTCACTCCTTCCAAGATAATGTTCTCATACAAAATCCCAGCCCAGCAAATTAAATTTCTTAATTAAATATTTCTAATCCCCGAGAGATCATTTTTGAGTGGAGAGGCTTTTCTCTTGGAGAACAAATTCCCAGCTGTGACGAATCTAATTTAAAACACAAGAGTTTAGCAATTCCTCAGGAGTTTCAACCCTTAATTAAAAACTATTCGGGCTTTTATTTGCATTGAATTATTCAAACATCAGAACTATTCACAAGTATCAACAGTGACGATTTATGTTGATAAAGTGCTCTAATGTCAGAAAGATCAGGAACTGTTCAATGTATTATCTTCCTCGTTTAAAAGCAATTATTTCAGAGTGTTCTAGTTAATCTCCGGTCTATTTATTCACATAATATTTACTGAATATGATTTTTGACCAGGGAGATGGCAGCAACTTCTGATTTCTTACACTACAGTTGGAGAAAGTGGACTTTGGGAAACAAGAAATATTTAAGTAAAAGAAAAGATACAAAGTGCCACCGATTTATGAATTAGAATTGGAACTTTGTACACTATTGGCTAGTCAATCGTTTTTACAGAAGGATTTGCTAAAATATTTGGAGACGCAAGGAACTGCAGATGCTGGTTTACAAAGAGCATGGAGTAACTCAGTGGGTCAGGCAGTATCTCTGGAGAACATAGATAAGCGATGTTTTGGGTCAGGATAATTTCTTCAGACTCTTTTTAGACTAACTTCCAGTCTGAAGAAGGGTCCCGACCAAAAACGTTACCTGTCCATGTTCTCCAGAGATTCTGCTTGACCCACTGAGTTACTCCAGCACTTTGTGCACTTTTTTTGTATACTAGCATCAGCACTTCCTTGGGTCTGAAATATTTAACAAATCTTTCTGTGGAACTATTGACTTTACAATAGTGCACAAAGTTTCAATAGTGCAAAGTTTCAAGGAGGACTCTCTCAAACTTCTACATGTGCACAGTAGAGAGCATACTGACTGGCTGCATCATGGCCTAGTTCGGCAACTTGAACGTCCAGGAGCGGAAAAGACTGCAGAAAGTTGTGACCACTGCCCAGTCCACCACCGGCTCTGACCTCCCCACCATCGAAGGGATCTATCGCAGTCGCTGCCTCAAAAAGGCTGCCAACATCATCAAAGACCCACACCATCCTGGTCACACACTCATTTCACCGTTGCCATCGGGAAGAAGGTACAGGAGCCTGAAATCTGTTACATCCAGGTTCAGGAACAGCTTCTTCCCCACAGCCATCGGACTATTAAACACGACATCAAGTAAGCTCTGAACAATAACAGTCCATTATTTATTATTGCACTATATCTGTTTATTTATTGAGTATATTTGGTCTATGGGTCTACAGACACGCTGAACATTTATCTTCTGTTTTGTACTATGTTTACATATTCTGTTGTGCTGCAGCAAGTAAGAATTTCCTTGTCCTATCAGGGACACATGACAATAAAACTCTCTTGACTCTTGAATAAAAATTCATAAATCGGTTGAGAAAGCAGCAGGACAGAGTTGCATTGTCAAAGCAACATTCCAGAGCTTGTATCTCGGTTTACACCTGCTAATCGTACCTCACCTGCTCGATGCTTCCAACCTTCCTGATACAACGCACCATGAATGTGGAATGGATGGGAGGAAGTGCAGAGACTGCGATGGACTTGGCTTTGCTCACCACTCCCTGCAGGTTCAGCTGGTCAAGAGCAGAGCAGTTGCCACACCAGGCTGAGATACATCCCGTCAGTATACTTTATGTAGCGCGTCTGTAGAGGTTTGAGGAAATCCTTGTGGACATGCTGAATCTTAGTTTCTTAGTTAGTTAGTTTGTTTATTTTATTGTCACATGTACTGTGAAAATGTACAGTGAAAAGCTTTTGTTGCATGCTAACCAGTCAGTGGAAAAACTATACATGATTACAATCGAGCCATCCACAGTGTGCAGACACAGAATAAAGGGAATAACTTTTAGTGCAAGGTAAAGTCCAGTAAAGTCCGATTAAAGATAGTCTGAAGGTTTCCTATGAGGTAGATGGAAGTTGAGGACTGCTCTCTAGATGTTGATAGAATAGTTCAGTTGCCTGATAACTCTGTACCATTGAATCTTCTCAGATACGCAAGAAAATAAATTGCACTTTCTTCATCACCGCATCAGTGTCACCAGGCTAGGTTGCTGGTGATATGGATGACTGGAAACTTGAAGCTATCGACCATCTCTACAGCAGCGGCCGTAGATGAGAACAGGATTGTGTTCGCCCTTCTCCCTTCCTTAGGTCAACAACCCAAGGGAAGAACAACCTTCCTTAGCCAGAGGGTGGTGAATCTGTGGAACTCATTGCCACAGACGGCAGTGGAGGCCAAGTCATAGGGTATTTTTAAAGCGGAGATTGACAGATGCGTAATCGGTAAGGATGTCAAAGGTGACGGGGAGAAGGCAGGAGAATGGGTTGAGAGGGAAAGATAGATCAGCCATGATTGAATTGCATGGGCTGAATGGTCTAATTCTGCTCCTATTACATGAACCTAAGAACCAACTCTTTTGTCTTGCTGACGTTAAGGATGAGGCTGATGTCCTGATACCATAAGACTAGGTTCTTGATGTCTTTACCTGTACATAGCCTCACAGTTGATGTATTAAAATCATGTTTTAGTGCATTGCAGAAGTATGATTTCAATGTTTTTTGTTTGAAGTATATTTAAGAGGTAACTTTTGAAGGGGTATTTTTTTCCACACAAAGGGTGGTGGGTGTATGGAACAAGCTGCCAGAGGAGGTAGTTGAGGCAGGGACTATCCCAACATTTAAGAAACAGTTAGACTGATACATGGATAGGACAGGTTTGGAGGGATAGGGACCAAAAGCAGGCAGTGTAGCTGGGACATGTTGGCGGTTGTGGGCAAGTTGGGCCGAACGGCCTGTTTTCACACTGTATCACTCTTTGACTACATTATTCCCCCACCATGCATGAATGCTTCAAAATCAAGTGGTCGAGTTTTATTGCCATATACTCAAGCATAGAAACATAGAAAATAGGTGCAGGAATAGGCCATTCAGCCCTTCAAGCCAGCACCGCCATTCAATATGATCATGGCTGTTCATCTAAAATCAGTACCTCTTTCCTGATTTTTCCCCATATCCCTTGATTTTGCGAGCCCCAAGAGCTAAATGTCAGTGAATTGGCCTCCACTGCCTTCTGTGGCAGAGAACTCCACTCTCTGTGTGAAGAAACTTTGTCTTCATCTCAGTCCTAACTGGCCTACCCGTTATTCTTAAACTGTGACCCCTGGTTCTGAACTCTCCCAACATCGGGAACATTTTTCCTGCAGTTACAGTAAGTGAAAATCTAGCAGGCAAGCAAGGTGCTTTCTCCAACCACCCCCATTTGAAGGCCACTATCTTCCACCGTTTCTACCCAGTGCTTGGTACTTACTTGCTGCAACCAGTGGTTGTCCTCCAGGATGTACCAAGCCACAACCTGATCCATGCCGGTCACCTGGGTGAATTCGGCACTCGCCAGCCCCGGCTCCCCATCCGCATCTGTTCCCACCGCTGCTTCTGCTTCCATCCCTCCCTCAGCCCCGGCTCTCCAACACCCGTGGCCCATGCAGTAGATACTCGCCAGAGCGTGAGAAATTTGTGATCAGCGTGAGAGCGTGAGAATTTGGCCAAATGCATGATTCTCATGCTCAATGCGTGAGTTGGCAGCCCTGTATTTTACACACACACTCCCCCATACACACACACTGCCCCATACACACACACACACACTGCCCCATACAAACTTCCCCATATACACACACACACTGTTTCATATATATACACACACACACACACACACTGCCCCATATACACACACACAGCCCCATACACACTTCCCCATATACACACACACACACACTGCCCCTTATACACACACACACTGCCCCATATACACACACACACACTGCCCCATATACACACACACACTGCCCCATATACACACACACACTGCCCCATATAGACGCAGACACTGCCCCATACACACACACCCGCGCACACACATACCCACACACGCAAACCCACCCACACCCACGCAGACACATAGACACCCACACCCTCCCATACACAGACTCTCATTCACCCACCCACACACTCATACCCACCAACCCACACACAGCCACACATGCATACCCACACACTGCCCCACCCACACAAGTCCACACCTTTTAACCCCATTTGTTTCAGTCAAATCAATGGCTGTGAATCCAAAACTTTGGAATACATATCAGATGTGGTAAACGCCTTCATTTCCCTCTTTGTTTTCCAACACTAAGCAGTTAATGACACTAGGCCAGCCAAGTGCAGGTCTCAAACAGGCCACTTGACCCAGTAGGCTCTCACCAACCCAGCTCTCTCCAATTTCAAGTAACTAACCTACTAACACCCCACCCCCCCCCCCCCCCCCCTCCATCCCATCTGTTCCCTGTGGCCCCACCTGGATTTGCATAAATTTCTTCCCATCCCCTTCCACCGATATTCCTTCCTCTGGCTCACAATTCGCACCTCATAGATACTAATCTCACATATTGTCTCTTCATCTCTGGCCTTTGTCCAACCATCAGCCTATCACTTGTATCCACCTATTACTCACCAGGCTTTATCCTGCCCCCACCTCTTCCAAATTTCTCCTTCTCCCCCACCCCCTCCATAATCTGTCTGAAGATGGGTCCTGATCAAAATGTCACCTCTGCATGTTCTGCAGACGCTGCTTGACACGCTGAGTCACTCCAGCACTTTGTGTCTTTTTTTGTAAACCGGCATCTGCAGTTCCTCATGTGTCTCACTTGTTTCTTCCAGTTTTCCTCATCTAGATCAACTCCATCTCCCCGTGACTGTTGTGGTGTCTCACCCAAACTTCAAAGACGTACATGTTTGTAGGTTAATTTGATTCTGCAAATTGTAAATTGTCCCTGGTATGTAGGATAATACCAGTGAATGGGGTGATCACTGGTCGGCGCGTGCCTATTTCCACGCTGTTTCTCTAAAGTGTAAAGTCGTCTCTTTTGCATGGACCTTCTCAACAATTGGACTGAAACATCTTCACGGGTAGATTCTCCCAGGGACCAACGGAAACCTGGCTGTTAAGGAATTATTGGCAAGGTAATTGAAGGTAGTTAATTCCTCAGCAGTGGGCAATATTCAAGAAAGTATTTCACAACCAGGGCCCCTGCTGTGAAGGTGAACAGTTATACGGCAGTGTAGGAGCTGTTATGTACCACGATATAGGACTAGAACGAGGCATCTCTGGCCAAGTCTAGACAAAACTTCATACAACATTGGGGCGACATGGTGGCACAGCGGTAGAGCTGCTGACTTACAGCAACAGAGACCCGGGTTCGATCCCGACTATGGGTGCTGTCTATACGGAGTTTGTACGTTCTCCCCGTGACAGCATGGGTTTTCCCTGGGTGCTCCGGTTCCCTCTAACACTCCAAAGACGTGCAGGTCTTTTGGTTAGTTGGCTTTGGTAATTGTAAAAATTGTCTCTAGTGTGTAGGATAGTGCTAGTGCTGGTCGGCGCAGACACGTCGAACCGAAGGGATTGTTTCCGCGCTGTATCTCTAAAATCTAAAGACTAAAGATCTCAAAAGAAGTTTCAGCATTTTGTTACATAAAACGTATTACTCTTACATTCATGTCAAATACATTCTCAATCAAACAACACAATAGCACCTTTTAACAGAACAAGTTGAATATTCCGCTACAAATCAAATATGTCCCCTCGTTACATAAAATGTAGATATTTAAAACAAGCAGACTCTTATATCAGCCCCGTCTATGAATTGTTAATGTTTAGGTTAATGGCTATACAAACTCCACCCCGTTTATCCTGTGCCAGGACATCAAATTGGACCTCTTGTGCACTCTTGAAGGTTGCTACAATAATGTCGAGAACATGTATTCACAAAAGGTCTCAGGCAATGAAAAACAGAGACATGAACCCAGTGCAAATGCATTCTCTGGTAGGCTTCCAAAGTTGCACCCCTTATTGTAACAACCTCACGTATAGAGGTGACATCTGTTAGGGTGTGTGTTGTCAGTTCTACCCCACAGGGAGATGGAGACTGCAGCTGAAGAAATGTGAATTCATGTAAAACGAAGGAATGATGATGCACTAGCCATCTTCTGCCAGTCCAATTTCACCAACACCAACACCCCCCCCCCCCCCCCCCCCCCCCACGTGTCTCAAAATGCTGATGTCCCAATTGTAAAGACACGATGGAAAGTTTGGTGACAAAAAAAAAGTTAGATTAATTTGAGTTGCTGCCTTTATATTCTCCGAGCAAGGGTATGAGTGGCCAGATTCCACACCAGATTGAAGGTCAGCATCTCTGGCTGCAGAATTGAGTTAGAAACTTATCTTTTGGATACAAACTTCAAGTTCAGAGAAATCCAACTTAACAACGATACGGATTAAAGGTCAACTTTCACTTTTTTGGCAGGGATTTGGGTTATCTGCAGAATGATATCAGATTGTGCCCTGTAGCCTAACAATATTTGCTGTTACAAAAATCAACAGTCCAACTTATACTGCAAATATTTAGAAAATACCTGGAACCAGGTCTCCATTTTCTTTTTTGGTGATAGCTCATTGCCATTATGTATATGTCACCTGGATAGATTGGCAGTACCCCAAACTTGATCCTCTAGCTTATACCCCCAGTCAATTATACCTCATCCCATTCTATCACCTCCCCCCCCTCTAAAGCAGAGATCAAAAGTAGTCATTTCTTTATCAACTGTACTCCTAACTGGAAATGAATGCTTTTCAAAGTTGCAGCTTACATAAAAATTGGTTTGCAGTGCCAAGTGTCTCGAGTCCAATCCATAGATAATGTTAAAAAGAAAAGCTGTCGCAATAAAAGGGCACGGGTTAAAATGAAGTCCACATCGTTACCACCTTGTGCAAGGTGGGTACGGTAACAGTCCGGGCACCGGCCATGAACGAGAAACTGCTGGGAACTCTATTAGGAACACAAAGGCATTGTTTGTCCAGTCCTACACTTTGCCCCAGGAAACAGTTGTCCAGGAACGGCGATTACTTGGTAGAACTTGCACGGCTCGACTGAGAGAGTTCTGGTGTCGATCAGTATCCTTTCATAACTAGTAACCAGACGGCGACTCCAATCATTGGTGACATTTACACCGAGCCCACTGAACCAATCCACCTCCAGCAGCCCCGGGCACGTGGCCCTCCCAGCTCAGATTCGATAATTCCTGTTGACGGCACTGGCATTCGCTCGGCTGGGGTTCCTCCAAATGTTCTCCTGTAACACCAGAGGAATGAGAACGATTTTAGCATCATGAACGAGTGCTGGCTGTCTTAAGACACTTGCAGCTTCACCTGCTGTACCAGACCCTTGAATCAACCTCTCAGAAGCCAAGGATGAATTCCTGAACTCAATCTTCCAAACGACCTCATTACAATCCTTGCAATGTTTTTTTAATGATCTGCACTTTCTCTGCAGCAGAAACACTATATTTGAACCAAATTCTAACTGATTGATAGTGGATCAGATTTAGGTTGTGTCTTGGCAATAGATATCCTGAGACCTTAGAGGGCGGGCTCAGTAACGCAGCAGTAGAGTTGCTGCTATACAGCACCAGAGACCCGGGTTCGATCCTGACCATGGGTGCTGTCTGTGTGTGTGTGTGGAGTTTGCACATTCTCCCTGTGACCACATGGGTTTTCTCCGGGTTATTCGGTGTCCTCCCACATCGAAAAGACATGCAGGATTGTAGATTAATTGGCCCTCTGTAAATTGTCCCTAGTGTGTAGGGAGTGGATGAGAAAGTGGGATAACATAGAACTAGTATTGATGGTCGGCGTACTCAGTGGGCCGACTTGCCTATTTCCATGCTGTACCTCTAAACTAGAATAGATGTTCATAAGTCATGGCAGCAGAATTAGGCCCATCAAATCTACTCCACCATTCAATCCCGGCTGATCTATCTATCTTTCCCTCTCAACCCCATTTTCCTGCCTTCTCCCCATAACCCTTGATACCCCTACGAATCAAGAACCTGCCAATCCCCACCTTAAAAATACCCAATTACTTGGCCTCCATCGCCATCGGTGGCAATGAATTCAACAGACTCACCACCCTCTGGCTAAAGAAATTCCATCTCATCTGCTTTCTAAAGATAGGCACAAAGTGCTGGAGTAACTCAGTGGGTCAGGCAGCATCTCTGGAGAAAAAGGATGGGTGATGTTTCGGGTTGGGACCATTAATTTAGAGACACAGCATGGAAACAGGCCCGTCGGCCCACCGAGCCCGCGCCAAGCAGCGATTCCTGCACACTAGCACTATCCTACACACACAAGGGACAATTTTCAATTATACCAAGCCAATTAGCCTACAAAACCTGTACGTCTTTGGAGTGTGGGAGGAAAGCAGGAGAAAAGAACAGAACAGACAGCACCCGTAGTCAGGATGAATCCTGGGTCTCTGGCGCTGTAAGGCAGCAAATCTACCGCTGCGCCACTGGCCTCAAATGCCACTATCCTATCTTCCTCCATCACCATCCCCGGCAGTATGTTCCTTTCTATCTTTTCTAAAGGTACGTCCCGTTATTTTGAAAGGATGTGGCGGGGTGGCAGGTGGCAGGAGGGAGGGCGAGTGGGGCAGGACCGGCTCTTACCCTCTGTCCTTTCTCTGTGTGCCTCTGGATGCGGAGGGAACTGTCTGGTCGTTGGGGCTTTGCACAGTACATCTCCAGCAGCTTGAGGTCACAGCTCTGGAAGCAGCACTCGTCCACGATCCCTCGGTGTGGCCTCCGCACATTCGACCTGTAGCCCGTGGGTTTGTCTGCAGGGGGAGGGTGGGGCAGGGTGAAAGCACACGCCTTACGTTCCAGTCTGCACGGTGGCGGATAAAGGTTTACCATCAAGAGCGTCGACACGAGAGATACAGAACAGACCTGACTGGAAGGGCTGAACAAACTGCAGTCTGTTCACCACTCTAGAAAAGTGGTGGGTTAGGTTAGTGTTAGTATTACAGCGAGGAAACTGGCCCTTCAGCCCACTGAGTCTGCACCGACCTGTCATCACCTGTACACTAGTTCTATCCTACTCACTAGGGACAACTCAGAGAAGCCAATTAACCTACAAAACTGTACATCTTTGGAATGTGGGAGGAAATCAGAGCAGCTGGAGAAAGCTCATGCGGTCACAGGGAGAAAGTACAAACTCTGTACAGACAGCACCCATAGTCAAGATCAAACCTGGGGCCGTGAGGCAGCAACTCTAATGCTGCGCCACTGTGCCGCCCCTTATGGATTCATGCAACACAGAAATTTGTCCTGGCCAACCAACATGCCCCATCTACACTAGTCCCACCTGCCCGCGTTTGGGAATGGACAGACAAAGTTTGGATCAGGACCTTTCTTTGGGTCTGAAGTAAGTTCCCGACCCAAAAAGTCACCTATCCATTCAGTCTAACGCAGGGTCCTGACTTGAAATCTATCAATTTAGTTTGAAGAAAGGTCCTGACCTAAAGTGTCACCTGTCCATTCCGTCTGAAGAAGGATCCTAACTTAAAATATCATCTGCCCATTCCCTTCACAGATGCTGCCTGACCCGCTGAGTTCCTCCAGCACTTTGTGCTTCGCTCAAGATTCTAGCGTCTGCAGTTCCTTGTGCCTCCACGTAAATAAGATTAGCAGCAGTGAAGGAGACAGCGAATTCAGACATTTCTTTACCCAGAGAAGCAAGGGAATGTGGAACTGGGTCCATGGCGAGTGTTAGAGGGGAATAGTGTAGATCTATTGACTACTAAAGGAAGAAAGGAAGAGAAGCTGTTGGAGGCTGGGAGATAATGCAGAGCAGAAATAAAAGGGTCCCAACCCAAGACGTCACCTTTCCATGTTTCCGGACATGCTGACTGACCCACTGAGTTAGTTTAGTTTAGAGATACAATGCTGAAACAGGCCCTTTGGCCCACCAAGTCCACAACGGCCAGCGATCCCCATACAGTAACATTATCCTACACACTAGGGACAATTTACAATTTTTACCAAAGCCAATGTGGGAGAAAACCCACGTGGTCAGGGGGAGAACGTACAAACTCCGTACAGGCAGCACCCGTAGTCAGGTACTCCATCACTTTCTGTCTATGAACAGTATGAAATGTTTGGGCTGAATGGCCAGTGTTTCCCCACTGTTCCCACTCAACAAATTGTTTTATATCTCAAGCCACAAGTTCCTTCGACAGTTAGAAGGCCAAAGGCACTGATGATTTGATGCATCATCTGAGAGTCTGGCAGTGCATCTGAGACCCTGGTCCCTGCCAGAATCCCCAGCCTTGATTCAGGGCTGGAGCCCCAGCCTGAGGCTTGCGCCAAAAAAATAATTACTTGGAAGAAGAATCGCTGTGTTGTACAAAACCTATTTCTGGACAGGAAGCGCATGTTTTTGTCAAGCTTTTGGCTTAAATTGCCCATCCAATGTTAGAAGGTGGATGTTCACGAGATAATTTACTACTCGGAATCGACAGGGCTGGCACATTTATTAATCGCCAGATGTGACAGATTTATTCGGTGTAGAAGTCTGCAGCTTCAAACTCCCCCTGGAGATTTTAATCAGGATCTTAAACTTATTATATTTATCAGTGCTAACTATCTGTGACCATTATCCTTTATCTGTACACCGTGGACAGCTTGAGTGTAATCATGTACAGTCTTTTCTTTAGAAACAAATACCAGTAGATGCTGGTGTATAGCAAAGATAGACACAAAGTGCTGGAGTAACTCAGTGGGTCAGGCAGCATCTCTGGAGATAAAGGATGGGTGACTTCACTTTGCTTTGACTGGATAGCACACAAACAAACACTTTTCACTGTATCTCACTACACGTGACAATATCAACTCAAGTAAACATATCACTTTTCAACTTTTTTTATTCAAACCATCAGTGTGTAATGAGGTTCTGTAACAAATACTTTTATAAAATTAATTCACAGGATGTGGCCGTGACTGACAAGGGCCACAGTTTGTTTGAAAGATACACAAGGGAACCAGGCCCTTCGGCCCACTGAGCCCATGCTGACCATCGATCACTTGATCACACGAGTTCCACATTATCCCACTTCCACATCCACTCCCTACACACCAGGGGCAATTGACAGAAACCAATGAACCTACAAACCCGCACGTCTTTGGGATGTGGGAGGAAACCGGAGCATCCGGAGGAAACCCACACTGTCACAGGGAGTTTGGTTGGATTAGTTTAGTTTATTGTCATGTGTACTGAGGTACAGTGAAATGCTTTTTGTTCCACGCGATCCAGTCAGCAGAAGGACTATACATGATTATAATCAAGTCACCCACAGTGTACAGATACAGAATAAAGGGAATCAACGTTTAGTGCAAGATCAAGTCCAGCTTAAGGATATTCCGAATGTCTCCAGTGCAGTAGATGGGAGGTGAGGATTGTTCTCTCGGGAGAACGTGCAAACTCCGCACAGATATAACCCGAGTTCAGGATCAAACCCGTGTCTCTGGCACTGTGGGGCAGTGGGTCTACCAGCTGCGGTGCTTTACGGTGGCAAATCAATCACTTGCTGAGTTGCTTCCACAGAGTAGGTGAGATAAAGGAAAGGCAACGTCTCCAGAAGAGGCAAGTTCACATGTGCCTTCTTGGTGACAAAGGTCACAGGTGTGGCAGGCTCTGACCAAGAATCTGAGGTGCGTTACTACAGTGCGTCTCTATCAGGTGGATTTCAGACCATTTGTAAATTCATTGTGTAGGAAGGAACTGCAGATGCTGGTTTACACCGAAGATAGACCCTGGAGTAAATCTGCGGGACTGGCAGCATCTTTGGAGAGAAGGAATGAGTGACGTTTTGGGTCGAGATCCTTCTTCAGAATTTCAGAAATTCACTGTGATTGCTAAAGAGTTGTTTCATGAAACATAGAACATGACAGCACATGAACAGACCCTTCGGTCCACAATATCTGTGCTGAACATGATGCCAAGATAACCTCCTATCTTCCTGCAAACAATCCATATCTCTCCATCCCCTACATATCCACATGCCAATTCAAACATCTCTGAAATGCCACTAGCTTATCTTCTCCCATTGCTGCCCTTGGCAGCACGCTTCAGGCACTCGTCATTCTTTCTGTAATAAACAATTTGCCCTCACACCTCCTTTAAACTTTGTCCCTCTCACCCAAAAGCTATGCATCTGGTATTTGAATGTTCCATCTATGCCTCTCAATTGTATAAACTTCTATCGGGACTCCCCACAACCTCCAGTGTTGCAGATAAAATAATCCAAGTCTGTCCAATCTCTCCCTGTGGCTAATGACTAGCCCAGGCATCATTCGGGCAAACCTTCTCAGCACCCTTTCCAAAATTTCGTCAGATGAACATGCCTAGATCCAGGGAGCAGAGAGTCAATGAGGAGACGGCATAGCTTTGCAATTTTCTAGATAGACTCATCTCCTCTTCCCTCCCACAAGAAGAAGTGTCTCAACCCGAAACGTCACCCATTCCTTCTCTTCAGAGACGCTGCCTGTCCCGCTGAGTTACTTCAGCATTTTGTGTCTCTCTTTGGAATTTTCTACGCTGGAGGCTGTGGATACTAACAAGATGCTGAGGCTTTGAAGAGGGTGTAGAAGAGGTTTACCAGAATGATGTCTGAATTACAGGGTTTTAGCTAAAAGGAGATGTTGGAATGTTTTGTCTGGAAGATCAGAGGTTAAAGGAGATTCGATAGAAGTATATAAAATTACGATGGACATAGAAAGGGTAGAAGGTTGAAAATATCAAAGACTAGAGGGCGTAGGTTTAGACGGATATGGGCCAAACAAAGGCAAGTGGGACTAGTATAGATGGTTCACCTTGGTCGGCATGGGCAAGTTGGGCCAAAGGGCCTGTTTCCATGATGTATGACTCGATGACTTTATGATATAGCATTAAGGTGAGGGGACAAAGTTTAAAGGAGATGTATGGGATGTGGCAGGTGGAACACCCTGCCGGGGAGATGGTGAAGGCAGATACAATAGTGACATTTAAGAGGCTCATGAGAATGGAGGGATATGAATCATGTGCAGGCAGGGGAGACTAGATTAATTCTGCATCATGTTCGGCACGGACATTGTGGGCCGGAGGGCCGGTTACTGTGCTGTATGATGTTCGTTGTTCACCACTGAGTTTATTCAAGACTGAGAATACTAATCTCAGCCTAAAATAGACTGAATGGCTGGCCTTCCATCGATGGTTACTGAGGCAAATCGGGAGATATGGAGATGAAGTAGAAATATTGGGTTGCAGGAAAGGATAAGTCAGGACGTTGTGGAATCACAAGCCAGGTTTTACCTTCTGCCACAGAAGGTAGTTGAGGCCAGTTCATTGGCTATATTTAAGAGGGAGTTTTAAGAGAGGATGTGGCCCTTGTGGCTAAAGGGATCAGGGGGTATGGCGAGAAGGCAGGTACAGGTGTAGAACATAAAACAGTACAGTACAGGAACAGGCCCTTCTGCCCACAATAAACATGATGCCAATATAAAACTAATAGAAACATAGAAAATAGGTGCAGGAGCAGGCCATTCGGCCCTTTGAGCCTGCACCGCCATTCAGTATGATTATGGCGTACACAAATCTTCTGTACCTTGACACAATCCATATCTCTCCATTCCCTGCATATCCATGTGCCAATCTAAAAGCCTCTTAAACTCCACTATCGTATCTACCCCCTGACAGCACTTTCCAGGCACCCCCCCAAAAAAAACTTGTCCCGCACGTTTCTTTTAAACATCTTTTAAATTTTCCCTGCACATCTTTTTCAAACTGCTAAAAGCTCGAAAAGACATAAAATGCTGAAATAACACAATGGCTCAGGCAGCATCTCTGGAGAATATGGATAAATGAGGTTTTGCGTCAAAACATTTCTTCAGCCCCAAAACGTCACCTATCCATGTTCTCCAGAAATGCTGACTGACCAACTGAGCTACTCTAGTACTTTGAGTCCTTTTTATGTAAACCCGTCATCTGTAATTCCTTGCATCTCATCTTAAAGTTATGCCCTCTAGTCTTTGACATTTCCACCCTGGTAAAAAATCTAGGGGTTGGTGCAGATAGATCTAACTGACAAATTGTGAATGCAGTTGAATAATGCAGTGAACAGCCGACTTCTCAACCAAACCCCAGGGGTGTAAATGTCAGGAATCAGGCCCTTCAGTCCAACTTGCCCATGCCACCAAGATGCGCCATCTTCAGTAATCCCACATGCCCATGTTTGGCCCACATCCTTCTCACTATTCCTACCCATGCACCTGTCCAAGTATCCTTTAAATGCTGTTATAGTACAGCCTCACTATCTCCTCCACAGGTCATTCCATATACCCAGCACCCACTGTGTGAAAAAGTTGTCCTATTAAAAATGTTCCTTCTAAATCTTGAATCTGTAAGTAAGAAGAGAGAGAGAGAGAGAGAGAGGGAGATTCTCAAGCACGGCGACCGATGTAGGAAGGAGTTGAACTTACTGAAGTAGAATCCTCGTTCGCCACAGACGAACTGCAGAGCATCCACGAGCTCGGCCCCGCACAGGGTCTCTGGGCTGGCTCTCGCCCCGCTCACGGCCAGTGCACACAGCATCAGGTAGAGCACAGAGGGCCAGGAGTGCAGCACCATCCTAGCGGCCTGTGGAGATAGGAGATAATAGTCACTGTGCACCACTGCGTCGCCCAGCAGACTATGTTTGGCTAGCGTGGACTGCCGTCAGAGCATTTCAGCCGAAACCTTGAGCTCATCCAAAATACAGGCAGTGTCCTAACATGCACTCTGTCCCGTTCGCCTTTCACCCCAGCCTGTGCTGTCTGCTGGTTACGCAATACCTCTGATTTTTAAAGCCTACATTCTTGTTTTCCAGTGAAATATAATCTCCCCACCATCTCCTCCCCATTGCCGAACCATCTTCTCCCCCAACCCTGGAGTGCTCCAAGATCTCCAATTCCACTCCAATAATCACTACCAAACCTAATCACTCAAACCTCCTGGATTTTTGTGCCCCATATCTGAGGAAGGATGTGCTGGCGTTGGAGAGGGTCCAGAGGAGGTTTACGAGATTGATCCCAGGGGTGTTTGGGTTGAAGGCTCTGGGCCTGTACTCGCTGGAGTTTAGAAGGATGAGGGGGAACCTCATTGAAGCTTACTGAATAGTGAAAGGCCTGGACAGAGTGGATGTGGAGAAGATGTTTCCATTAGATACATAGATACATAATTATATGGTTCTGTGTTCTATATTTGAATGACGGAGCTCTCTCAATATGAGCATGCACTTGGCTGACATCAAGGGCTCATCTACTCTCCATGTACGTTACACCCGGTGGTGTCCCATTCTCTAACCTCATCTCCTTGCACACCAACACACAGAGTCATGGAGTGTGGAAACAGGCCCTTCAGCCCAACTTGCCTATGCCAATCAACATTCCCCAACTACTAGTCCCACCTGCTTGTGTTTGGCCCATATCTGTCTTTTAGTTTTAGTTTTAGAGATACAGCATGGAAACAGGCCCTTCGGCCCACAGAGCCAACACTGACCAACGAGCACCCAAATGCTAGTTCTATCCCACACACTAGGGACAATTTACCAACACCAGTTAACCTGCAAACCTGCACGTCTTTGCAATGTGGGAGGAAACCCACGCGGTCACAGGGAGAATGTGCAAATTCCGTACAGACAGTAACTGAGGTGAGGAACAAACCTGGGTCTCTGGCACTGTAAGGCAGCAACTCAACTGTTGTGCAGCTACTCCTAAACCTATCCTATCCATGCACCTGCCCAAATGTTATGTATAGTACCTGCCTCATCTACCTCCTCTGGCAGCTCATTCCATATACCCACCACCTTCAGTGTAAAAAAGTTGCCTCTCAAGTAGCTGTTGATTCTTAGTGTATCTCACATGCCTCAGCTTGATTCACACAGACTCTGCTCTGACAGGTAACCATCTCACAGGTAGGTGCGTCTTGGTCTAACTATTCCTTTACCCAGCAAGTTACTGGTGAGAAAGGTGCCCCATTTCCAGAGGGAATCAGGCTTTGGGCATTGGAAAGGGAAGATCATAACCTCCCCAAGGAATCAGATTGTGAATTGACATCTAAAGGACTGGGGAATCAATGTCAAAGAAGGAACCACAGATGCTGGTTTAAACCGAAGATGGACACAAAAAGCTGGAGTAACTCAGCAGGTCAGGCAGCATCTCTGGAAAAAAAGAATAGTTGACCTTTCGGGTGTCAAGGGTTATGGGGAGAACGCAGGAAAATGGGAATAGGAGACATGGATCAGCTATGATTGAATGGCGGAGTAGACTGGATGGGCCGAATGGCTTACTTGTACTCCTATAACGTGTGTGTGTGTGTGTGTGTGTATCTGTGTGTGTGTGTGTGTGTGTCTGTGTGTGTGTGTCTGTGTGTGTGTGTCTGTGTGTCTGTGTCGGTGTGTCTGTGTGTGTGTGTGTGTGTGTCTGTGTGTGTGTGTGTGTGTGTCTGTGTGTGTGTGTGTCTGTGTGTGTGTGTCTGTGTGTGTGTGTCTGTGTGTGTGTGTCTCTGTGTGTGTGTGTGTGTGTGTGTGTGTGTGTGTGTGTGTGTGTGTGTGTGTGTGTGTGTGTCGGTGTGTGTGTGTGTGTGTGAGTGTGTGTGTGTGTGTGTGTGTGTGTCGGTGTGTCTGTGTGTGTGTGTGTGTGTCTGTGTGTGCGTCTGTGTGTGTGTCGGTGTGTGTGTGTGTCGGTGTGTGTGTGTGTCGGTGTGTCTGTGTGTGTGTCTGTGTGTGTGTGTGTGTGTGTGTCTCTGTGTGTGTGTCTCTGTGTGTGTGTCTGTGTGTGTGTGTATCTTCTTCAGATTTCTCAAGAAGGGTCTAGATCCGAAACGTCACCTCTTCCCTTTCTCCAGAGATGCTGCCTGACCTGCGTAGTTACTACAGTTTTTTGTGTCTATCTTGCGTTCAATGTCAAATCAGGTTAAGGGGAAAAAAAACTTGGCTTGGTGGCCAGGAAATTGGAATTGCATTTTTTTTTAAACCTCCAAACAATTAAATTCCGAGCGCGGAGTTAATTTCGTTAGCCGGAGAGGTTGATAGGCAGTGATAAAGAATTGTCATTTTGCTCAACGCGAATGAGGAATGAATCTAACGCCCTTGTTAACGCCCAGCCCGTTCCTCCCGCGGAGATTCGGTCGCTTCAAGGCTGGACATTGAATTGAAATTAGACAATACGTCGCAACCCCAGCGCGTCCCAGTGTAGCACAGAGTGCTGGAGGAACTCAGCGGGCCGGGCAGCATATGTGCAGGCAAATAGAGAGCGTCCCGACCTGAAACATCGCCTGTCCATTCCTGACCCACTGAGTTCCTCCAGTACTTTGTGTTTTGCTCCAGCTTCAAAACACCTGAAGTTCCTTGTGTCTCTATCCCAACTCTTTGTAATCACTTAAACTCCGAGAAACATCCCGATTTCAAGCGTAAAAAACCCGCCCCACTTGAAACTATTAAGCAATTCTTTCATTTAGTATAACTTTCACCCAAAGAGTGCGGCATCGTGCCTGGATTAATCTCCACAGTATAAACAACAGTGCAGTATTAATGTTATATTTCTGCCAACAACTCTTAAGCTAAGCATCTAAGGCAATTCATTAACGGCTACCTTTCCTCGGATCCCTGTAGTCGCGTTCCTGCTCATTGACGCTGTCACGGGGTGGATGTGAGCCGCGTTGCCGGCCGTACACTGCCGGGGTGAGGAGGTGCCGGCACAGACGTGGAGTAACTCTCCCGGATATTCCTTTACCCCCGGCCCCGCCTGAGCGCAGCGGAGCCCCCGCCGGAGACGCGCGGCCCCAGTCTGCTCCGGCCGCCGGGGGTGGGAGGGAGGGAGGGAGGCCGACTCGTTCCACGCGTGTCTGGGCTTGTTTCAAGGGCAGCTGACGAGCTCACCCCTCAGACCTCTCCCTCCACCAACCCTCTCCCTATCACACCTCCTCCTTTCCCACCCTCTCCCTTTCTCACCCTTCCCTCCCTCCCTGCTCCGTCCGCCCATCCCTTCTCCTCTCCTCCCCTCTCTCAACCCTTTCCCTCCCTGCTCCACCTGCCCATCTCCTCCCTCCATCCTCTCATCTCCCTCCTCTTCCTCTCTCCCTACCTCAGCTCTCCGTCGAACTCCTCTCTCCTGTACTCCATTCCCATCCTATCCCCACCTGCCTGGCCCACTAAGTTCCTATACCCCGCTTTAGTTTAGTTTAGAGGTACATGGAAAATGCATGAAAACAGGCCCCCCAAATCCACACTGACCATGGATCACCCGTTCACACTAGTACGATAGTAGTTTCGCATCCACTCCCTACGCACTAGTGGCAATTTTACAGATGACAATACCTGCACGTACTCTGGGGTTTGGGGGAAAACCGGAGCATCCGGGGGAAACCCACGCGATCACAGGAAGAACATACACAGACAGCACCCGAAGTCAGAACCCGGGTCTCTGTCGCTGTGAGGTAGCAGCTGTGTCACTCTTGTGTGTATGGTAATAGACTTGAACTTGAACATAAGCTGCCTGACCTGCTGAGTTCCTCCGTCACTTTGCGTTTTGCTCAAGGCTTACATTGTATCTGTACCTCACTGTGGCACGGTTGTACAGTGCTCGGGTTTTTTCTGCCTCACAGCGCCAGAGACCCAGGTTCGATCCTGGCTACGGGTGCTGGCTGTAGGGAGTTTGTAGTTTTCACTGTGACCGCGTGGGTTTCTCCGGGTGCTCCAGTGTCCTCCCACAATCCAAATATGTACATATTTGTAGGTTACATAGCTTTGATTGAATTGTAAATTGTCCCCAGTGTATTGGATAGTGGCAGTGTACGAGGTGATTGCTGGTCTGTGCGGACTCGGTGGGCCGAAGGGCCTGTTTCCGCTCTGTATCTCTGGTCAAAAGTCTAAAGATGCCAATAAACTGGCCAGTCAGAACCAGGCCATGTTTAAGCAATGCCTGCCACCCTGTGGTAAAATTGGGGATAACAAGACATCGCTCCAATCAACAGCAGAACATGGTATTGAGTCTGAAGAAGGGTTTCGGCCCGAAACGTCGCCTATTTCCTTCGCTCCATAGATGTTGCTGCACCCGCTGAGTTTCCCCAGCAATTGTGTGTACCTATGGTATTGTTGAAATCGGTGATTGATGAGGGTAGGGAGGATATGTATTGTCTACATGGAGTTAGGCATTTGAAGAAGTTCCCCATCATAGGCTGATCTAGAAGATTAAGATGTATGGAATTGACAGTGACTTTCCCTTAGACTTTAAAATTTACTTTAGACTAGAGATCCAACACGGAAACAGGCCCTTCGGCCCACTGAGACTGAGCTGACAAGCGATCCCAGTACACTTACACTATCCTACACACTAGGGACAATTTACAATTTTTACCGGAGCCAATTAAACTACAAACCTGCACGTCTTTGGGATGTGGAGGAAACCAGAGCACCTGGAGGAAACCCACGCGGTCACAGAGATAATGTACAAATTCCACACAGAGAGGATCGAACACGAGTCTCTGGCGCTGTGAGGCAGCAACTCTACCGCTGCGCCACTGTGCTGCCCAATGCAACTTGGTTGTATGCATTCATAACTGGCTCACTGATAGAAGGTGTGTGACAAAGTGTGAGAATCTTCTACCCTAGAAGAGTGTACTGGGTCTCCCCACCAGCAGTGCCTTGGGGAAACCTTCACCCAATCTCCAAAAGGATGAAAGGTCTACCCCGCCGTTTCCAGGTGGCCCAGTCAGAGCACTAATGACCACGGGCCAGGAATAAACAGAATGCACACATTATTATTCCATGTTGGCATTTATTGTAACTATTATATCCAACAAATAACTTTTAACAGTAGGACAAGGTCTTTCCATATCCAGCTCCGGCAGTATTTTGATTTTGCAAAGTCGAAATTAAATGGCTGTATAATTGACTGCTGCCTAAATCAACGAACTTCCTAATTATCACAGATTATCATGACAAATTAATATTTACATTCATGAACACACATGTGTATAGACACGAACACGGATGTTGGCACACGCAGGCATACATTCATTCATGTGCACACACAGACACATGCATCTTCACATACATGCACACAAATAAGCATGTGTACACTCACACTCAGCCACACACACAAACAAACATACACAGACACACAGAGATACATACTGTAGATACACACACAGAAGCACACAAATGTACATAGAAACATAGAAAATAGGTGCAGGAGTAGGCCATTCAGCCATTCGAGCCTGCACCGCCATTCAATATGATCATGGCTGATCATCCAACTCAGTATCCTGTACCTGCCTTCTCTCCATACCCCCTGATCCCTTTAGCCACAAGGGCCACATCTAACTCCCTCTTAAATATAGCCAATGAACTGGCCTCAACTACCTTCTGTGGCAGAGAATTCCAGAGATTCACCACTCTCTGTGTGAAAAATGTTTTCCTCATCTCGGTCCTAAACGATTTCCCCCTTATCCTTAAACTGTGACCCCTTGTTCTGCACTTCCCCAACATCGGGAACAATCTTCCTGCATCTAGCCTGTCCAACCCATGTACAAACATATGCACACACAAACATGCACACACATACACATATGTGCACACACATACACACAATCATGCACTTACACATGCACAAAAATGCACACACACAAATATGCATGCACACACACACAGACATACAAGTGTACATAAGTCCGCACTGAGGCCACAGCGTGTGCCATCTACAATCTATATATTGTCAGCTCCAATGTTCCTTCACAAGACCTCCAAGTCACGGACGCCTGGTCTGGTTTGGAATACACGGTCTGGGAACTAGAGGAAGCAGTTCGAATTATGAGGCAGGATAAGTATCTGAGGGAGAAACGTTTGCAGATCTGAGAGGAGAGTGGGACCAGCCTACAGAGTCAATGCTAATACAGACTCAATGGGCCAAATGTCCTCCTTCACTGCTCTAACCATTATGTGAGCCTGTGCCAAGGGCAGCAATCTCAGGTAAACTCCCGGCTGGGACGTACAACACAGGTATTTTAGCATCACTGGGCCATAGCCTGGGAATCTCCCTCCCCATCACCTCAATGGGGGCACCTTCACCAGGGCTGACCGCAGCACATCAAGGTGATGTTTCTTTACCACCTGTAGAAGGGGCAATTAGGGAATGGAAATAAATACCTCTCCGAGCTCTCTTTCCCTCGAGAACCAGAGGACATAGGCTTAAGATGAGGGGGGGGGGGGGGCATTATTAAATAGGAAACTGAGGGGTAACTTTTTTACACTGTTTGGTGGGTGTATGGAACGAGCTGCTGGAGGAGGTAGTTGAGGCAGGTACTATCATAACGTTTAAGAAACATTTAGACAGGTCCATGGATATAACAGGTTTAGAGGTGTATAGGCCAAACTCTAGGTGGGACGAGTGTAGCTGGCACATGTTGGCTAGTAAATTGGTCCAAAGGGCCTGTTTCCATGCAGTAAGGCTCTATGACTCTCTCTACATGGACATACACCTAACACTAAACATTGTAGACCCAGTCACAGTTACTCAGATATAATCTCAGCAGCTTAAACTCTACATTCAGGAACACATTCATGATATCATAAAGAACCTGGATTATTCATTATATCTCTGGGTGCTTTGTTAAGAACATGACTAAGTTCCCAGGAGCGAAATCCAACAAATGTCAACCTGCCCATTGCCGCCGTGGGAACAACTTGTTTAAGAAGGTTTATCATGAGCGAAGTAGAGTTTGTTGAGGTCCTCCCTGCCATGGGTCAGTGCATCCTTGCCCGTGTCTGGCCTGTCGGGTATCTCCACACTCCAGGTTAGTGGACGATAGCGCAGTGAGAATGGCTTCCTGATATTGGAGGCATACGCCCTGCTCAAAAAACAAAATGCGAGGTCAACGTAACAATGAAAGGTTGCATTAGGTATTGGTTTATTATTATCAGGTTTAGCACGGCACAATGGCGCAGCGGTAGAGTTGCTGCCTCACAGTGTCGGAGACCCGGGTTCGATCCTGACTACGGGTGCTGTCTATGCGAAGTTTGTACGTTCTCCCTGTGACCGCATGGGTTTTCTCCAGGTGCTCCAGTATCCTCCAACATCCCAAAAATGTACAGGTGTGTAGGTTAACTGGCTTCGGTAAAATTGTAAATTGTCCCTAGTGTGTGGGATAGTGTTAGTGTATGGGCTGACCGCTGGTCAGCGTGGACTCGGTGGGCCGAAGGCTCTTGGAGAAAGGTGTTCTCCAAAAATCTGTGTGACCACTAGCGAGAAGCAACTTGGTATTGGTTTATTGTTATCATGTGTATGGAGATACTGTGGAAAGCTTTGTTTGCATGTGATCCACTATACATGAGTACAATCAGTCTACACACAAGTACAACTGGTAGTGCAAAGAGAAAAATACCAGAGTGCAGAATATAGTGTTACAGCATTACACTATCACAGGTACAGAGAAAGTGCAGGTTTTAAAAAGTGCAAGGTCTGCAATGAAGTAGGGTGGGAGATGTGGGACATAGTCTAGCTTGTGAGAGGACCGTTCAGTAGTCTGATCTCGGCGGGGAAGATGTTCCTGAATCTGGTGGTACATACTTTCAAGCTTTTGTATCTTCCGCTTGATGGGAGGGGAGAAGAAGGGATGAGCGGGGTGTGAGTCACATTTGGCCATCTCCCACTCAACCGTTTCCCAATCTGACCTTTCTGTCCTGGGCCTCCTACATTGTCGGAGTGAGGCCCAGCACAAATTGGAGGAACGGCACCTCACATTTCGCTTGGGTAGTTTACACCCCAGCGGTATGAACATTGACTTCTCTAACTTCAGGTACCCCTTGCTCGCTCTCTTCATTCCCCTCCCCCCCCCCCCCCCCCCCCCCTCCCAGTTCTCCCACTAGTCCCACTGCCTACATTTCTTTCTTTGTCCTACCCCCTCCCCTGTCAATCTGAAGAAGGGTCTCGACCTGAAACATCGCCAATTCCTTCTCTCCATAGATGCTGCCTCACCCACTGAGTTTCTCCAGCATTTTGTGTCTACCTTCCTATTAATATATCATTGACGCATATGAGATCCTAAGGGGATGTATCCAGCATTGGGAGAGATTGAAGCAAGGGTAGATAGTTAGAAATTGAAGTTGGTGAGACAAAGTATTGTATTATTTTATAAGTTATAAGAAAGATTGTATTAATGTGGAAAGAGTGCAGGGAAGATATACGAGGCTGTTGCCAGGAATCAAGGGCCTGAACTATTGGGAAAGGTTGGCAGGCTAAGTCTTTATTCCTTGCAGTACAGGAGGCTGACGGGTGATCTTATAGAGGTGTATAAATTCACGAGGGGAATAGACAGGGTGAATGCAGAGTGTTTTAGCCAGGGTAGGCTGGATTCTGATTGGCTGGATCTAACTGTGATTCCACCATCTAATTGGCTGCAAAACAGCATGTGGTATCCTGGAATGTGCCAGGCGCTACAGCAATGCACGTCACCTTATAGCGGAGTCAGGGGATATGGGGAGAAGGCAGGAACGGGGTACTGATTGGGAATGATCAGCCATGATCACACTGAATGGCGGTGCTGGCTCGAAGGGCCGAATGGCCTACCCCTGCACCTATTGTCTATTGTCTATTGTCTACTGTCTTATGTTCTATCGCCAGCGGTTGGTGAGGGAGCCGGGGTTTTGTTGGGGTCTTACCAGAGTTTGGATTTTGCGTCTTCGAAGCTCTCTGCCACAAAGTAGGCTGGTTGGTAGGTCTGGTCTTGATAGTTCAGGTGGGCGGTCAACTGGGGGTCAAAGTCTTTGTATTGGGGCTGCCCTGAGAGTGCGTACTGTACAACAGAGAAGCGGTGTGAGTCCTAATGTCTGGGCAGTGCAGAGGGAGCGCCGCATTGTGGGAGGGGCGTTACTGAAGGAGCGCCGCACCTTGGTAGGCAGTAATGAGGGAGCGCCACACTGTGGGAGGGGCGTTACTGAGGGAGCGCCGCACCTTGGTAGGCAGTAATGAGGGAGCGCCACACTGTGGGAGGGGCGTTACTGAGGGAGCGCCACTGTGGTAGGGGCGTTACTGAGGGAGCGCCACTGTGGTAGGAGCGTTTGTGAGGGAACACCACGCTGTGGGAGGGGCGTTACTGAGGGAGTGCCACACTGTGGGAGGGGCGTTACTGAGGGAGCGCCACACTGTGGGAGGGGCGTTACTGAGGGAGCGCCACACTGTGGGACACTTCTCTCGGTACAGCCGTTTTCTCACCATTAGCTCCCCATATGAAGAGAGCAGACCAGCTCCGTAGGCCTTCAGAGCTCCATTCTGTTTACAGAGACCAAACTCTATTGTAAACCAGTAAAGCTGCAGAAACAAACACATTGAGCAGATTCGATGTGTTGCCAAATCTTCTACAGGTGGGGAGAGCATCCTGACTGCTTCACCGCCTGGTTTGGCAACTCCAAGCCCATCTGACATCTTTCCCCTCTCACTAATCTTTTGCTCTCTAGATCTAGATTCCCCAACCCGGATAAAAGGTACCTATCCATCTATATCCGTTTAAATGACATTTGGACAGGTAGATGGATAGGAAAGGCTTAGAGGGATATGGGCCAATGAAGAAGGGTTTCGGCCCGAAACGTCGCCTATTTCCTTCGCTCCATAGATGCTGCTGCACCCACTGAGTTTCCCCAGCAATTTTGTGTACCTTTGAAGGCTTAGAGGGATATGGGCCAAACGTGGGCAAATGGGACTAGTGTAGATGGTGCATCTTGGTTTGGCATGAGCAAGTTGGGCTGAAGGGCCCGTTTCCATGCTGTATGACTCTGATTCTAAATGTTATTATTGCACTTGCTACAATTACCTCCTCTGTCTGAAGAAGGAAGGGTCCCCACCCGATTCATCACCTAATATTTGTTCTCCAGAGATGCTGAGTTACTCCAACACGTTGTGTCTATCGTTGGTATAGTCCAACATCTGCAGTTTCTTGTTTCTATCTACTGGCATATTCTGAGATAATGTTGCCCCCTAGGTTTCCATTAAATCTTATCCCACTTACCTAAAACCTATGCCGACTGGTTCTTGCTTCCCCTACTCTGGGTAAAAGCCTGTGCATTCACCTTAATGAATGTCTTAATTACTCACAGTGGACAGTTTCTCGATATCTTCATCTGCTGCTCCAAGTGATGCAAGGCCAAGTTCCTGAAGGTTATGGAAAAAGAAATAACATTACCTTATATTCAGTGTCCAGGGACCTGTGTGACTAGAGAGTCAGTGAAATGGGGGAGTCATCGATAATTGATAGGAAGACTGATTTGCTTCACGGGGAGAAGTGAGACTACGTGTGTTGATTAACAAAAACATCAAACACAGAGTTTCCATAAAGCCACATGACACTTGCGCAGCGGGTAGAGCTGCTGTCTCGCAGCGCCAGACACCCGGGTTTGATCCTGACCTCGGGTGATTTCTGTGTGCGGAGTTTGCCCGTTCTCCCTGTAGCGCGTGGGTCTCCTCCAGGTGCCCCGGTTTCATCCCACTTCCCAAAATTGGGAATGTAGGTTAATTGGCTTCAGTAAATTGCCCCTAGTATAGAAGGAGTGGATGAGAAAGCCAGATAACATGGAATGAGTGTGAATGGGTCATCAATGGTCAGCGTGTGCTGGGTGGGTCGAAGGGCCTGTTTCCATGCTGTATCTCTAAATAGCAGATACTGCAATAGGGAAACAAGAAAAATAGGATGGAATTTTAAAGGAGATCCGAGAGATAGGTTCATGACTCGAGTGTGAGCGACATCCGAAACCACTGACATCTATTTGGGGCGGCACGGTGGCGCAGCGGTAGAGTTGCTGCCTCACAGCGCCAGACACCCGGGTTCCATCATGACTATGGGTGCTGCCTGTACGGGGTTTGTACGTTCTCCCCGTGACCTGCGTGGGTTTCCTCGGGGATATCCCGGTTTCCTCCCGTGCTCCTCGTCCGTACTAGTTTGTAGGCAAATTTGCTTTGGTATAATTTGGTAAACTGTCCCTAGTGTGTGTAGGATAGTGTAAGTGTGCGGGGATCGTTAGTCGGCACGGACTCGGTGGGCCAAATGACCTGTTTCCACGCTGTATCTCTAAACTAAACTAAATTAATCTGGAACTCATTGCCAGAAGAGTTGGGATCAGAGCTAAAATCACCCTGTTCAAGAGGAATTTAGACATACACAAATGAGCAGAGGGAGTAGCAAGTTTTACCTGGGAGAACTGAGCAAATTCTGCATCTGCCAACATGGGAACATGGCCCAGTAACTCATGGCAACAGTCTCTTGAAAGAAGGAGAAAGCACGGTGTTAGCTTCATTATAAATATCAATTTGTGTCCACACTGTTCCTTTTTATTAAGGCTTGTCAGAACTTCCTGACTGACCATTCGCTTCTGAAGGGTGACAAATGCCCCGAACCTGATTAATATGAACACGAACAGGCCCTTCGTTCAAGACCAACTCTTATCAACCTGCACATGTACCACATCTCCACATTCCCTTCCTATCCCTGTGCCTATCCAAAAAACCCGTAAAAAACATGATCGTTTCTGCCTCTACCACCGCACCTGGCAGTGCGTTCCAGGCACTCCCCACCCTGGCAGTGCGTTCCAGGCACTCCCCAACCATCTGCGTAAAATTTTTTTGTACCGCACATATCCTTTAAACTTTGCCCCCTCTCACCTTAAAGCTGGTGCTTTAACGCCTCACTCACTCTCGCACTCACGCACAAGTCCATTCACACTCACACACACTCACACTCGTACACTATCACATACACACACACACACTCACACATTCACAACACACACACACTAAAATGCTTACGGTTCCGGGGAGTGCATTGGGGATGTAGGGTGGCGGATGTACTGCGTGCACTGAAAGACACTGAATGCCAGGCTGGCCAGGAAATCTCGAGCGGAGAGGAGTCCGGCCACAGGTCGCAGCTGAAAGCCTGTCCTGTCTAGGAAAGGAAGGACCACACTGTCACGGTGAGCGTCGGTGTTGGATGAACCTGCCCGATTCCCTGCCACAGTCCCCATGGTTCTGAACCGCCCTGCTACGCAATACCTGCCTTGCAAGAACACGGAGACGTCCTGAAGTTGTGGGATGTTGTCCGCTCGGTAACCACACTGCTGCTCCAGCAACCGGAAGGCATCCAAAAATTGTTTGCAGGCATGACTTGGGTACAAAGTGGTCAACTTAGTGTAGACCACCTTCCTAGAATAGTCAACACATAATGGCAGAAACAAGGAACTGCAGATGCTAGTTTACATAAAAGAACACCATGTGCTGGAGTAATTCAGTTGGTCAGGCAGCATTTCTGGAGAACATGGATTGGTGACGTTTTGGGTTGAAACCCTTTCATTTTGTGATACAGTGTGGAAACAGGCCCTTCAGCCCACAGAGTCCACGCCGACCAACGATCACCTTTACACTTACATCCTACACACCATGGACAATTTACAGAAGCTAATTAACCTACGAACCTGCATGTCATTGGAATGTGGGAGGAAACCGGAGCACCCGGTGAAAACCCATGCGGTCACAGGGAGAACAGAGCGAACAAACTCTGTACAGTCAGCACCCGTAGTCAGGATCAAGCCCGGGTCTCTGGCGCTGTAAGCTGCGCCAATGTGCAGTCCCCAGCGTAAATTATGTATAAAATAACTTACGCTGGGGTAGTTTGCAACATTGTGTTCTCCAATTATAGGTAACTTCTCATGACCACAAGGATATTAAGGGCAAAATAAGATTGCAGTGGGGTTTAGTTCAACTTGGCACCTAGGTCTCCCCTCAATCTCCAACATTCCAGAGAAAACAATGCAAGTTTGTCCCATCTTTCCGCATAGCTAATCTAGATAGCATTCTAGTAAACCTCCAGCACCCTCTCCAGAGCTGCCACATCATTTCTGTAATCGGGTAACAAGAAATATACGTAATACCCCAAATGCTGTCTAATCAAAGACGTACAGGGCTGCATCGTGACTTTCTTGTTTGTAACAAAAACCTCATTTGTCTTGCGGCATGATAACAGACCTTTTGGTTCACTTGCCCGTGCCAACCAATATGCCCCATGTATAGTCTCACCTGCCTGCATTTGGCCAATATCCTTCTAAAACTTTCCTATCCATGTACTTGTTCAAATATCTTTTATATGCCTAAACCTCCTCTGGCAGCTCATTCCATACACCCACCTTCTGAATGAAAGAAGGTGTCCCTCAGGTTCTTATTAAATAGAAACATATAAAATTATAAAAGGACTGGACAAGCTAGATGCAGGAAAGATGTTCCCAATGTTGGGCGAGTCCAGAACCAGGGGCCACAGTCTTAGAATAAAGGGAAGACTGAGATGGGAAAAAACGTTTTCACCCAGAGAGTTGCGAATTTGAGGAATTCCCTGCCACAGAGGGCAGTGGAGACCAAATCACTGGAGTTAAGAGAGAGCTAGATAGAGCTCTCGGGGCTAGTGGAGTCAAGGGATATGGGGAGAAGGCAGGCACGGGTTATTGATTGGGGACGATCAGCCATGATCGCAATGAATGGCGGTGCTGGTTCGAAGGGCCGAATGGCCTCCTCATGCACCTATTTTCTATGTTTCTATGTTTCTAAATCTCTCCCTTCTCATCTTAAACCTATGTACTCTGGTTCTTGATTCCTCTACCCTGGGTAAATGACTCTGTGTATTCACACTATCTATTCCCAAGATTCAAGTCAACTTTATTTGTCACATGCACGTACAAGATGTACAGATTCAACATAGATCCTTACCAGATCTCTATCTCCTTTGCTGTGTATTCCACCCTTGGGATTGGTTCTCCCCTGTTGGAACAAATGCATCAAATATCTCTCAATTCTTATTTGTTGACAATTAATTTTCACAAAGACATTCTATTGCATTGATAACAAATTCCTATTCCAAACTCAACGCAATGTGAAATGGCAATAACTAAACGGCAATGATCAAGATCACTCGTTACAATCGCTCCACTCTTTTAAATCTTTATTTTAAACAGCAGCATTTCTCAAACTTACTCTGCTCTTCTTAATCTCCTCTCAGATCTGTCGCACTAACTGTTATTCCCTTTATCCTGTATCTGTACACCGTGGACGGCTTGATTGTAATCATTTTCGCTGACTGGATAGATAGCATGCAAACAAAAAGCTTTTCACTGTACCTTAGTAGATGTGACAGTAATAAACGGAACTAAATTAAACTAAACTAATTTGTGAAGGCTATGTAGATGCCAGTTTATACCGAAGATAGACACAAAATGCTGGAGTAATTCTGCGGGTCAGAGCATCTGCGGAGAAAAGGAATAGGTGATGTTTCGGGTTGGAATTCTTCATAAGACATCACTTTATACAATACAATACAATACAATTTATTGTCATTTGAGCCTGTGAACAGTGAAATTCTGTTTCCACAGCCATACAAACAAAGACAATTCTTAGACATACACACAATTTAGTTCACACAAACATCCATCACAGTGGACCCACTGTGATGGAAGGCAAAGTCTTCGGAATCCGATGAAAGGTTCTGACCTGAAATGTCACCTATTCCTTTTCTTCAGAGAGAATTACTCCAGCGTTTTTGTGTCTAAACTATACTGACAACATTATAAGGGCTATGATTATTTTATTCTGTGAACCATTGAAAAAGATGAATAATGGGCACGGTATGCTCACTGTTTGTATCCCACTGCTAGACCTGCGATCTGCAATCTCCGTTCCCTGTACTCCGGATCATTGTGTCCCTTGAAAGCAAAAACAATCCTTAATTACCCACTGGTTTGAACGTTACGATCTGATGCTACTTTTCCACCAATATGCAGAGATTCAAGGTAGGTGTTCATACTCACTGGGTGATCCTGATCCAAGTTGGGTTCGAACTTGGTCATCAGCTGTTGACACATGTCAAGATCTCGTCTGCTTCTTGGAAACCAAGGGACTGGAAGTAAATGGAGTGGTCTTTAACAAGCTGAACACGTCTTTTTATGAAAAGATAGACACAAAATGCTGGAGTAACTCAGCGGGACAGGCAGCATCTCTGGAGAGAAGGAATGGGTGACGTTTCGTGTCAGACAGAGTCAGGGGGACGAGACGAGATATGGAGGGGGTCAGGTATGAAAATGACCGGTCAAAGCAGCCGATGATGAAGGAAATGTAGAATGGTTCATTGTTAGCTGAGGGGAAGGTGACAACGAGGCATACAATCAATAAAATTAATTAGGAGAACAGTGAACAGTCGGAAAACTAGGGTGGAGGTAGATCGGAGAGAGAGGAAAAGCAAGGGTTACTTGAAGTTAGAGAAATCAATATACATACCACAGTGTTTACTTATCTAAATTTGTTAACACTCCCAATGTCAAGCGAACAGGCTAGATTAGGAAAAGTATTAGGCGTTTAGAAAAATAATTTTGCCTCAGATCATACAGGAACAAGGTCATTTACTGGGCCTTCTTTCATCATCATGGATCTGAATCCATGAGACCTGTCACACCCCCTCAAACAAAAAGCTGCGATAGAGTTCCTCACCTTCCTTCTCTCTGACTGCGCTGACATTTTTGGTCACTCTTTTCAGCGAGTTGAGCAGAGGGCTGACAACGGCACTGGGCAGCTCACACCTGATGAAGATGTCCAGATCTTCAGAGCTGGTCCTGCTCTCCCTCGCTGCTCTGCTTTCCAGGTGGGAGACCCGAGCTCCAACCCCCTGCAAACCAACCAGTGGTCCATCAGTTCTTCTGCCCAACCAGAATTGAAGGGCATAGACTCATACAGCATGGAAACAAGCACTTCGGCCCAACTTGCCCATGCAGATCAAGATGCCTCACCTGCCTGTGTTTGGCCCACATCCCTTTAAACCTTGTGTGTAGGGAAAAATACTGCAGATGCTGGTTGAAATCGGGACAGGCAACATCTTTGCAGAGAAGGAATGGGTCATGTTTCGGGTCGAGACCCTTATTCTGTTTCACGAGGGGGGGGGGGCAACAACAGTAAATGGGGGAGGGCAACAGTAAGTGGGGAACTGGAAGAGTTTTAGAATCCCCTTCCCTGGGACATATATTGCCAACGATCCATTTCTCTCATGGTTTTGTATACTTCACAAAGGTCATTTCTCAGCTTCCTAGGGTTGCACCCGATTTTTCTCTTCAGCTTTCTGAGGGCCAATCCATTCTCCTACAAAACTGTTGGCTTCAGGTGTGAACTCCCAGCACCCTGGATGCACACTCACGAAGGTGTGACTCCCTTCTCTAACTCTGGCCAGGCTCAGGGGGTCAGTCATACAGCGTCAGAAATAGTCCCTCCGGTCCAACTCATCCATGCTGACCAAGCTAATCCCATGTGCCTGCCTTCGACCCATAACCCTCCAAAGCTTTACTACCCCCAGCACTTTGTGTTTTGCTTCAGATTCCAGGGTCCGCAGTTTCTCGTGTCTCCTTTATATCAGCTTTGGAAGTTGCTACAATAAACCTTCCTTTAAAAAAATAATCGAATTCTTCGTCTTAAGACGGACACAAGGGGCTGGAGTAACTCAGCGGGTCAAGCGGCACATCTGAAGTACGTGGACACGTGGCTTTTCGGGTCGGGACCTCATCTTCAGACTGATGTAGGTGTCGAGAGGCTGAACGTCTATGGTAAGTCTGAAGGAGGCGCCCGACCCGAAACGTCGCTTATCCTTTTCTCCAGAGATGCTGCCTGACCCGCTGAGTTACTCCAGCACTTTGTACCGGTTCAAGTGGTTTTTTAAATGCTATGATCGTACCTGCCTCAACCACCTCCTGAGGCAGTTCGTTGGCTATACACACGCCACCATCTGTTGCCCATCGGGTTCCTATTTAACATTTTCCCTCTTACTTTAAACCTCTAGTTCTTGATCCCCCTTCCCCTACTCTGCGCATTCACTCTATCTATACCCACCATGGTTCGGTATTGATTCGTTTAAAGCAACGCATTCTCCATGAAAATAAACTAATTTTAAGCCGCCACGGATGGCTCTCACCTCGAAGAGTTTGAGGGCGAGGGAGAGTCCGGCGTTCCTGGCGTCCGGCAGCGTAAAAATGAAAGTCGCAAGAACCTTGGGCGGTTCCTCGAGGATCGGCGGGTCGGGCCGGTCTGCGGGCGAGGGAGCGGAGTTTCTGCTGCTGCTGCCTACACCATCCTCGGCCAGACTGTCCGGGGGACTCCGGGAGCCAACCTCGGTCTTCATTGAGATGATTTGCAGAGCTTCCGGGCAGGGTTGGAGCAGTGCACACAGAGGATCGCAGGAGACCCCTGATCAATCTGCGCTTGGGTGCAAAGGGTCGCCTCTATTTATTGGGGACAGGGGTGAGTTATTCATAGCAATCCATTCTTCTTAGTTTAGTGTGTGGGCAGATTCAAATGCCCGTCCTGATTGCGTCATTGTGACTAATGAGATGATGTTGAGATTGGAAGGTATGAGTATATTTGGGCACGTACGAGTTTGTGTGCATGTGTGTATTTGTGTGTGTGAGTTTGTATATTTGTGTGTGTGAGTAAGTTTGTGTGTGTATATTTTGTACGTGTTTGTGTTCATGTTTGTGTGTATGGGTGTTTTTGTATGTGTATGCGTTTCTGTGTGCTTGTGTGTGTGTGTGTGTGTGTGTGTGTGTGTGTGTGTGTGTGTGTGTGTGTGTGTGTGTGTGTGTGTGTGTGTGTGTGTGTGTGTGTGTGTGTATGTGTGTGTGTGTGTGGTGTATGTGTCTTTCTGTGTGGCGTGTGGCTGTATGGTGTGTGAGTGTGTGGGGGGGGGGGGTGTGTGTGTGTGTGTGTGTGTGGGGGGGGGGGGGTGTGTGTGTGTGTCTATGTGGTGGTGGTGTGTGTGTGTGGGGGGGGGTGTGTCTTTCTGTATGGTGTGTGTGTGTGAGTGTGTGTGTGTGTGGTGTGGTGTGTATGTGTCTTTCTGTGTGGTGTGTGGCTGTGTGGTGTGTGTGTGTGTGGTATGTGTGTGTGGTGTGTGCGTGGGAAGGGGTGTTTTCTATTGGGGGGGGGGGGGAGGGAAGGCGTCAGATGAAAATACATGAATCAACGAGGGGGATTAACACACCCAAATTGGAACTGCTCAAGTCCCGCATCTCCCCCGCGGGCCATGATACCACCCATTTCACCCTCCGAAGTAAACCTGCGCCGATGAGTCCATAAATGCACTGATATCTTGACGAACGAATACTTTTTTTGTATTAAGTCTGAAGAGGTATCCCGATCACAAACATCGCCTGTCCATTCCCTCCACAGATGCTACCTGAACCAATGTTCCTCCAATACTTTGTGTTCAGCTCAAGCTCCCAGCGTTTATCGTTCCTTGTGTCCCCTTTACATTAGGGTTGGAAGTTGCTACAATAAATCTTCCTTTAAAAAATAATCGGATTCTGCATCTTATGACAGCCACAGGGTGCTGGAGTAACTCAGCGGGTCTGGCAGCATCTCTGGAGAACACGAATTAGTGACTTTTCGGACGGATGGAGGTGTATAGGGACAAAACGTCCATGGTAAGTTTGAAGAAGGATTTCGAACCGAAATGTCGCCAATCTTTTTTCTCCAGAGATGCTGCCTGACCCACTGAGTTACTCCAGCACTTTGTGTCTTCCTTTGGAATAAACCAGCATCTGCAGTTCTTTGTCTCTGCATCTTAAGGCGTTTGTTTTCCTTTGCATTTAGAATTACGAAAGATTTTGAAATTCGTAACAGATTGGGATTTTACTGTTTCGTGGTTGGCCATTCTCTTTTATTTCAACCACAGAATATCTTGGGACATTTGCTGGCTCTCGCCGGTACATTGACCCTCTCTTACCGTCAGTATTCCACGATGCGCTCCCCTGTTGCTTTGTGGCGTTCCATTAGCGGCGCTGACCACGGTGCTGAAACATAGCTCTCCTACAAACGGATGCACAGAATTTACCTCTCAACCAGGCTACACGCCAGCAAACTAGAACTCAAGTACAGTGGGCGCTCGGAGCCGAAGGTTCTTTAACTTCAATGGTGTCATAGAGTCGTACAGCACGGAAACTGGGCCTTCGGTTCAACTTGCCCATGCCGACCAATATGCCCTATCTACACTAGTCCCACCTGCCCGCGTTTGGCCCATACCCCCCTAAACGTTTCATATCCATGTACCTATCCAAATGTCCTAAATGTTGTTATAGTACAACCCTCAACTGCCTCACCTGGCTGCTCGTTCCACATCCTCTGTATGTAAATGTTGCCTCTCATGTCCCTCTCACATCTTTCCCTTCTCAACTTAAACCTCTGCCCTCTGGTTCTTGATTCCACCATTCTGGGGACAAGACGCTCTGCATATTAGTGCAGTGAAAAGCTTTTGTTTGCCTACTATCCAGTCAAAGAAACGACCATACATGAATACAACCACGCCGTCAATAATTCACTGATGATACAGTTGTCCTTAATAAATATTTTTTTTACGTATGGTTTCAGGCTATTTTCCACGGGATTTTATTTTGACAATATATATATATTTTAAACCTTTCCGTAAACTGTGAGCACAATTAAGTGGTAGTTTATGTTTCTCCCGCAATTTCACCGCTTGCCTTAGTTTCAAGTGTGTTTAATCGACGGTAGTGCGGCACGGTGGCGCATTGTTGCCTTACATCGCCAAGGACCAGGGTTCGATCCTGACTACGGGTGCTGTCTGTACGGAGTTAGCTCATTCTCCCCGTGACCTGCTCCGGTTTCCACCCACGCTCCAAAGTCGTACAGGTTTGTAGGACAAATAGCTTTGTAAAATTGTAAAACTTGTCCCTGGTGTGCAGGGTAGTGCGCGGGGATCGCGCTGTTTCTCTAAACTAAAGGAAAAAGGATGCGCTGGTCGAGATATAACTCTCTCACAATAATGAAACCAGATGGCAGATCGCGGTGTGTCTCCCATCTGATCCGCGGATTCAAAATTCTGCAAAATGAATGGCCGGGGAAATATTAAGTTAGATATCAGATTCGATATTGCATGTATGTCAAATTAAAACGCATGGCGCAATTGGTCGTTCAACGAGTGACCAACTCCACATAAATTCCGGTCACTTCTACACGCACGGCTCCATTCGCGATTTAATATGTTTCTCTAAAGTGTGCCAGTGTTTGGACATATGTGCAGGCATAAAACTGAACAGGTCGAATCATTTGAAAACCATGTTACCTTCTTGTAGTTAATTACGACGAATGCCCGGTGTTTTTTTTGTGGATCAAAAGGTGCCTGCACATATCTCTTTCCTTGCTATTATCGCCTACAGATTCTTGTAAGATGATTGAGTCGTTCAAGGGCCTGACCGCCTTATTTATTTAATACATTTTTATTTTTTTATTTTAGAAATCGTTTTGTAATATTATTTTTAATAATTTTTTTACCTTCACGTGAGGCACCGTCACGAAACACGTCTCTGTTTAACATTAAAATTCTTCTTCTTATTATTATATATTTTTAAATTGTATTATTATTATTGTTATTGTTATTATTATTATTATTGTTGTTGTTGTTGTTGTTGTTGTTGTTGTTGTTGTTGTTGTTGTTGTTGTTGTTGTTATTGTTGTTGTTGTTGTTGTTGGTTTTGTTGTTGTTCGCCTTCGAGGTTTGGTAAGCGAGAAGGGGGAGGGGGGAAATGAGCATTTAACTCACTCGAGTGACAAGATAATTATTTTCTTGTTTGGGGGGTTTTTGTACTGAGAGATTTTTCCGAAGTTCAAGCGATCGCAGGTGGAAAGGTGAAACAAGAAAAACACATTTCGTCTGAGCATATCCCATTCTACAAACAGTTTGAACAGTTGAATCTCTGTAAATCGGCGTGGGAGTGTCTTGTATTTGGGTCCTTGATCCCTCGTTATTCTGGTAAACTATTTCCAGCTGCGAAATCAAGCGGGTGTGGACACACGGGGAATGGGGAGTGAGCTGTTATTATTGTGACTTAAACAATAGCGACGAGTATTGTAGTTAGTGATGCTGCGCGCCTGCCTGCCTCTCTATCAAAATAAACTTTCGCACTCTGTTTAAATAAATAGCGTGTTAGGTCAGTGACAGCTCACAGCCCAGCGGTGTGGATATTGATTTCTCCAACTTCAAGTAACCCCGGCATCCCCTCTCTCTCTCCATCCCTCCCCCACCCAAGTCGCACCATCTTTCCGCTTTCACCCAACATACAGCTAAGAACGTATAGGAAGGAACTGCAAATGCTGGTTTAAACCGAAGACAGACAGAAAAGCTGGAGTAATCCAGCGGGACAGGCAGCATCTCTGGAGAGAAGGAATGGGTGACGTTTCGGGTCCAGACCCTTCTTCAGTCAATGCCTGTTTCCCTTATCACCGCGTAAGAAGGAAATGCAGATGCTGGTTTAAACCGAAGATATCATCGTTACTTGTTTGCATATCTTTCATTCATTGTTCTTTATCTCACTACATCATCGTCTATATCTCTCGTTTTCCGTTCCCCTAGTCGGAAGAAGGGCCTCGATCCGAAACGTCACCCATTCCTTCTCTCCAGTGATGCTGCCTGCCCCGCTGAGTTACTCCAGCTTTTTGTATCTATCTTAATCAATGGCGTTAGTTCCGAGTGCAGCGGGTCATTGCAGTGCGCGGGTTATTCAGTAACTCACACAAGGAAAGCAGAGAACCTCACACCTAGGTGGATGGTCCATTTTTTAGAAAATTGGCATTGCATTGAATATTATGTACGGAGACAGTGAAAAACTTTATTTTGAGTCATACAGCGTGGAAACATGCCCTTCGACCCAATTTGCCCACGTTAACCAAGATGCCTCATCTACACAAGTTCCTCCTGCCCCGCGCTTGGCCCATATCCCTCTAAACCTGTCATATCCACGTGCCTGTCCAAATGTCTCCTAAATGTTACGATAGTACCCGTCTCAACTACCACGTCCGGCAGCTCGTTCCATACACCCACCTACCCAACTTTGTGTAAAAAAAGTTACCCCCAGGTTCTTTCCTCCCTCACCTTAAACGTATATCCTCTGGTTCTCGAATCCAATGAAATCCGATCACACTGCACATGAATACAATCAAGCCATTCGCACGAACAACAACAACAACAAAAAGAGACAAAGTGCTGGAATAACTCAGCGGGTCGGGCAGCATCTCTGGAGAACATGTTATATATGGTGGTGGGAGATTGCAACCTTCACGTGGTCCGCCCTGTTTCGACAAATGCAATGAACCCGGCGTGCAATCAAATAAGATCAAATAGAACAAGTTGTCCTACAACTTTAGGCTGTGCACGCCATACGCAAGAAGAAGATGTTACATATGGTGTGTATGTTTTTTCCCTATCCATGTTCTTTAGAGATGCTGCCTGATCCGCTGAGTTACCCCAGCACTGTGTCATTTTTTCTGTCATAGAAAGGATCTAAGTTCCATTTTCCTTTTCACGTATCCATTTCTGATTTCATAAGGTTCATTTATTTCGTTCGGTTTTGACGCGTTCTCGGGTTCATTAGGACTGATCATTATCGCCAGGGATCAGCTTTCAACGAAGTTTGGTCTTAGATTGAAATGAAAACTTCCCCATAAACGGCGAACGAGTTCAGTCAAACGATTGCCCGTTGTGGGATTACTGCGCCGGGATAATTTACTGTGCAGAAAAAACCTCTCAGAATCAATGTCAGTAAAATATGTCATACCTTCGGTCTGAGTGGATATCTGGGTTAAATGGCAAATTAAATGGCAAATTAAAAAGCAAAACGCAACAGTCGCTAAATCTAAAATACAACGGCAAAGATAGATAGACACGGGCCCCGACACGAAAAGTCATCCATCCATTTTTCTCCAGAGATGCTGCCTGATCCGCTGTTACTTCAGCACTTTGTGACTATCTTTAGTGTGAACCAGCGTCTGCAGTTCTTGGTTTCTACTCTTTATACGAATCGAACCTGTGTCTCTGGGCTGCAAGGCGACCACAAGGTACAAGGTACACGGTATTCTCAACATAATTTCTCTACTCTGAAGAGGAGATGGTCACACAGACATTGTGGGCTGAAGGGCCCGTTCTTGCGATATGTTATTCTGTGTTCTATGATAGAAACATTTTCTTGTTGTGTTTGACTGCTTTCATGAAAGGTACCCTTGACTTTCCTTGTTTCAATCTCAGAACCTGGTGTGAATGTTTCCCGACAATCCATTTGTGCAATGATCTGGTTTTGTATGGTGACGTTAGGATTAGGCTTAAATTAATTATTGTCATGTGTACCAAGGTACATTGAAAAGCATTGTTTTGAAAGCCATCCAATCTGATCAGACCATAATCATAATCTTATTAATCATAATAATACTTTATTAGCCAAGTGTGTTTTGCAACATACGAGGAATGTGATTTGCCATACAGTCATACCAATAAAAAGCAACAAAACACACAAAATACATTTTAACATAAAAATCCACCACAGTGACTCCTCCACATTCCTCACTGTGATGGAGGCAAAAAAGTTCAATCTCATCCCTTCTTTGTCCTCCTGCGGTCGGGGACTTCTAGCGGGACGATCTTGGTTCCCGAAGCCGACGGTCGGGCCCTTCGCGTTGGGGTGATCAAGATCCCGCATTGGGGGGAACTCAGCTCCCTGCGCCGGGCAATCACTGCCTTACAAAAACCCAAGTTTGAGCCTGACTATGGGTCTGGCTATGGGTCAGACTATGTCTGTATGGAGTTTGTACATTCCCCCTGTGACTGCTTGAGTTTTCACTGGGTACTTGATTTCCTCCCACATTACAAAGACATATAGGTTTGTAGGTTTGTAGGTTAATTGGCTTCTGTAAATTGTCCCTAGTGTGTAGGATGATTGGTTAATAAAATTGTAAATCGTCCCCAGTGTGAACGATAGTGCTGGTGTATGCGATGATCGCCAGTTGGCGTGGCCTCGGTGGGCCGAAGGGCCTGTTTCCATGCTGTATTTGTGTTTTCCTAATCTCATTCAAAAATATTTGTAGATAAACAATGAGCATTTGTAATCTAACCACAGAAACGTTCCAAGAATAACTCTACATAAACATCCTAAATATACTTTAGATTATCTGTTATACACATTATATTAAAAGCTTAAAACTATCAAGAAATTAACTACAATTATTTCAAAATCCAGTAACTCACATGACAAGATTTGTCCAGTGCTGTTTTCTGTCGACATAAAAGTGTCAGTACGTACCTCAATTAAATATTGAGCTACATTTATCAACAATTTTTCTCCGTTAATTTACCCACCCCCCCTTTCTGTTTTGATGTTGTGACCAATCAACTTTTAATTGAATAGACATATAACTAAAAAAGTATAAAATCAACATGTTAAAAATTAAATAAATTATTAAAATAATCTATACTAATAAAATTTATCAAATTGAGTTTCTATGATAGAAGATTCCAAATGTTGTCCAAGTTATTGTCAAAAGCATTTAATACAATCATCCCCTCCAAGCTGTTTACCTAGCTCTCAGATCTGGGTCTCTGCGCATCCCTCTGCAATTGGATCCTCGACTTCCACAGACTACAGTCTGTCCGTATTGGTGGAAATGTGTCATCCTCGATAACAATCAGCACGGGAGCACCTCAAGGCTGCATGCTCAGTCCTCTGCTTTACTCACTCTGTACTCATGACTGCGTAGCCGGACATAGTGCGAACTCCATCATCAAGTTCGCCGATGACACCAGTGTTGTGGGACAAATCACTGATGGGGACGAGTCAGAGTATAGAAGTGAGATCGACTGATTGACCAAATGGTGCCAACACAATAAACTGGCTCTCAACACCAGCAAAACCAAGGAACTGATTGTGGACTTTGGAAGGGGTAGGATAGGGACCCACAATCCCGTTTAAGAACTTCAAATTCCTGGGTGTGCACATTTCCAAAGATCTTTCCTGGTCCCAGTACACTGATGCAATCATAAAGAAAGCACATCAGCGCCTCTACTTCCTGAGAAGACTACGGAGAGTCGGTATGTCAAAGAGGACTCTCTCGAACTTCTACAGGTGCACAGTAGAGAGCATGCTGACTGGTTGCATCGTGGCCTGGTACGGCAACTTGAGGGTCCAGGAGCGGAAAAGGATGCAGAAAGTTGTAACCACTGCCCAGTCCATCATCGTCTCTGACCTCCCCTCCATCGAAGGGATCTATCGCAGTCGCTGCCTCAAAAAGTCATCTCTCCGCTACCATCGAGCAGAAGGTACAGGAGCCTGAAATCTGTTACATCCAGGTTCAGGAACAGCTACTTCCCCACATCCATCAGACTATTAAACTCGCCAACAAACAGACTCTGAACTATAACAGCCTATTGCACTTTATCTGCTTATTTATATGTATATTGAACTCAACTGTTCTGTATTTTTGTTTACAATGCTCTGTTGTGCTGCAGCAAGCAAGAGTTTCATTGTCCTATCTGGGACACATGACAATAAACTCTCTTGACTTGACTTTCTTGACGATCTCCTGACCTTATTCCTTGTTGTTGTCTCAGGCAGATCATCATCCTATAAGCTGATTACATTTTTTAAGCACCTGACCACCTAGTTTGATTAATGCTATGTTTTTAAACTTGAGGAGCCTTTGGTAATGAAACTGATCATTTAAAATTGAAAAACAAAAATTTAAAAATCTAATATTATGAAAACCTATTTTATAGCTTTGTGGAGGTGCAACTGTCACAATAAATGTGTTGGATTTATTTATTGAACTGGTAAGGTGGCATCTAGTTTTCAGCACAAGATCTAAATATTACATTGCCTTGGTTAACTTTTCATTTTATCTCTAGCTGACAAAATGAACCCCAAAATACCTGTTAGTATTTAGCATATCTGAGAGCATCCATGAAAAGAAGAAATATTTTTGATTGGGGACAAAAGACACAAAGTGCATGAGTAACAGCGGGTCAGGCAGCATCTCTGGAGAACATGGATAGGTGATGTTTCAAGTCGGGACCCTTCTTCAGACTGACCAACTCTGCTTTCATCAGAACTGCAAGCAACCAAAGCTATTAAATCACAAACGTGGAATGTGGCTGACTGACATATTTGTGCCTCTCTTCACGGGTGCTGCCTGACTTGGTGAGCATTTCTTGTTACTTGCATGGTTTGTCACAGTATCTGCAACAGTTTGTTCTTATTGTTAGATTTCCATTCCATCATATTTCTTCAAGATATTGAGCTCTTCAGAGTTCACCATTACATAATGCCAAGACCATCACTTATGTAACTGCACATGTACCCTCCATTCCCTGCACATCCATATGCCAATCCCCCAAAAAATTATATGCCACTATCATATCTGCCTCCTCCACCACCCCTGGCAGTGCATTCCAGGCATTCACTACCTCCACAGTAAAACACTTGCCCTGCACATTTATTTGATGCTTTTCCCCTCTCACCGCTTAAAGCTACGCCCTCTCGTATTTGAATTTTCCAACCTGGGAAAAAATATTCTGACTGGTTACCAGATCTATGCGTCTCATAATTTTATATACTTCTATCAGATCATTTCGGCGTAAACTCAAATTGCAGCAAGCATGGACCTTTTTATTCAAAAAGCTTGATCAGAGATATGCAAGTGGTGGGGGATGGAAAAACAAGTTCAAAGGATTAAAATGGAGCCACTTGACATAAATATGCCTTTGCTCAATAGGATGCTCAGGTGTTGTTGGGTTCAGATGAGGGACATTACTCTCTTGTGTTGGTGTAGCAGCTGAGACGAGCTGCTTCAATGGACGGACAGTCTAAAGGACTATTGAGTCTCACGCTCGTAGTTGGCTTAACATGAAAAACAAATTACCCTGCAAAACCCAAATATTCAACTCACATTCCCAAACCATCTCCTGTTATAGAATGAATTTGGAACAAGTATAAAAAACAGAGGGAAAAGATGCAGTGACTAATAGATTCAATTATATATTTCCGTCAGTATGGTATTTGCATAATCATTTCTCTTTCACAAGGTATCTGGTATAATCGTAGAATGACAAACACAATTTTACAGATTTTTCTTTACTATGTTACAATTTTTTAGATATTAATCAGTCAATTGCATCTCCGTTTTCAAGGTTTATTGATGCTGAAAAAAACATTCTTTCTTATATGGAAATAACATAGAATATATAGTGATGGAGGAACTCAGCGAGTCGGGCAGCATTCGTGGAGGGAATGAACAAAAATCTTTCAGGTCGGATGCTTCTTCAGACTGGTGGAGTAGGGAGAAGGCAGTTGGAAAAGAGAGGTGGGGGTGGGCTAAAGCCTGGCAAGTGATAGGTGAAAACAAAGAACTGCAAATGCTGACCTACAAAAGATAGACACAAAGTGGTGGAGTAGCTCAGTGGTTCAGGCAGCATCTCCAGAGAAACTGCATAGTTGACCTTTTTAGGTCTTTCAGTCTGAAGAAGGGTTCCAACCTGAAATAGCACCCATGCATTACTTATGGAGATGCTGCCTGACCCGCTGAGTTACTCCAGTATTTTGTCTTGGGGTTGGGGTTAAGGGGTTGGACAGGCTAGATGTTGGGGAGGTCCAGAACAAGGGCTCACAGTTTAAGGATAAGGGGAAGTCTTTTAGGACCGAGATGAGAAAATCATTTTTTACACAGAGAGTGGTGAATCTGTGGAATTCTCTGCCACAGAAGGTAGTTGAGGCCAGTTCATTGGCTATATTTAAGAGGGAGTTAGATGTGGCCCTTGTGGCTAATGGGATCAGGGGGTATGGAGAGAAGGCAGGTACAGGATACTGAGTTGGATGATCAGCCATTATCATATTGAATGGCGGTGCAAGCTCGAAGGGACGAATGGCCTACTCCTGTTTCTATGTTTCTATGTCTGTAAGTGATGGGTTGTAGGGAGGGGGATTTGATCGGGGATGGAGAAATTAAAAGAGGCCAGAGAGGTGAAAAGGAGACAAAGGGAGGTTAGATAAGGGAAGGGAGGACCTGACCCCTACCTCTCTTTTCCAGATTTTTCTACCCCTACTCCAGCAGTCTGAAGAAGAGTCTCAACTTGAAATGTCATCTGCCCATTTCCCTCCACACTAGTTCCACCTGAACCGCGCTTGGCCCATATCCCTGCCTGACCTGCTGAGTTCCTCCAGCACTTTGTGTTTTCAATTGGGATTGGTCAGATAGGTCTTTGAAAGGGCTTGACATCGGAAGCATGGAGATAGATCAGTCCAACAGCTTCTGCTGAACATACAACATTTCAATAAACATCAGCTTTTGGTTTTTATCCTCCTCCACCTCCCCCAACAAGTTGACAGGGCTGAGGAGGACAAATTGTACAATGGGGAGGGGGAAGGAGAGTGGGTGGCTTAGATCAGGATGGGCTGAATGAGCCTATCTCCGTCCATACAATGTAGAATATCCCTGGACCGTTAGATCTTGCCTTTCACTGGATGCCTTTGGTTATGGTGAACTTTATTTAAGCTTCTTCAGAGCATGGGTGAGAATTCCCATTTCACCTGGAAATTTTAAATAACAATGGTTAGGCTTGCATTTGAAGTTTATGTTCATAAGACATCGGAATAGAATTAGGCCATTCACCCCATCAAGTCTACTCCTCCATCCAATCATGGCTGATCTATCTTTCCCTCTCAACCCCATTCTCCTATCTTCTCCCCTTAGCCTTTGACACCCTGACCAATTAAGAGCCTGTTCATCACCGCTTTAAAAATACCCATTGGCCTCCACAGCCATCTGTGGCAATGAATTCCATAGATTCACCATGCTCTGCCTAAAGAAATTGCTCCTCATCTCCTTTTTAAAGGTACGTCCTTTTATTCTGAGGCTGTTGACTCTCCCAATAGTGGAAACAATCTCACCGCATCCACTTTATTCGGCCTTTCACTATTCGGTAAGTTCCTATGAGGCACCACCCCTTCATCCTTCCAAATCATGAGGTTCACAACACAGTACATCATATTGTAAACCAACCTGGTTGAGATCATGCACAATATCTATCCTTTTCTATTACGTAATTAAAATTCCATTTGACTATTTGTTTAACTCATTATTTCCTCGTGCTGTCTTTTGTGAATGGTATCCATTATAGAAACATAGAAACATAGAAACATAGAAATTAGGTGCAGGAGTAGGCCATTCGGCCCTTCGAGCCTGCACCGCCATTCAATATGATCATGGCTGATCATCCAACTCAGTATCCCGTACCTGCCTTCTCTCCATACCCTCTGATCCCCTTAGCCACAAGGGCCACATCTAACTCCCTCTTAAATATAGCCAATGAACTGGCCTCGACTACCCTCTGTGGCAGAGAGTTCCAGAGATTCACCACTCTCTGTGTGAAAAAAGTTCTTCTCATCTCGGTTTTAAAGGATTTCCCCCTTATCCTTAAGCTGTGACCCCTTGTCCTGGACTTCCCCAACATCGGGAGCAATCTTCCTGCATCTAGCCTGTCCAACCCCTTAAGAATTTTGTAAGTTTCTATAAGATCCCCTCTCAATCTCCTAAATTCTAGAGAGTATAAACCAAGTCTATCCAGTCTTTCTTCATAAGACAGTCCTGACATCCCAGGAATCAGTCTGGTGAACCTTCTCTGCACTCCCTCTATGGCAATAATGTCCTTCCTCAGATTTGGAGACCAAAACTGTACGCAATACTCCACGTGTGGTCTCACCAAGACCCTGTACAACTGCAGTAGAACCTCCCTGCTCCTATACTCAAATCCTTTTGCTATGAAAGCTAACATACCATTCGCTTTCTTCACTGCCTGCTGCACCTGCATGCCCACTTTCAATGACTGGTGTACCATGACACCCAGGTCTCGCTGCATCTCCCCTTTTCCTAGTCGGCCACCATTTAGATAATAGTCTGCTTTCCTGTTTTTGCCACCAAAATGGATAACCTCACATTTATCCACATTATACTGCATCTGCCAAACATTTGCCCTCTCACCCAGCCTATCCAAGTCACCTTGCAGTCTCCTAGCATCCTCCTCACAGCTAACACTGCCCCCCAGCTTAGTGTCATCCGCAAACTTGGAGATATTGCCTTCAATTCCCTCATCCAGATCATTAATATATATTGTAAATAGCTGGGGTCCCAGCACTGAGCCTTGCGGTACCCCACTAGTCACTGCCTGCCATTGTGAAAAGGACCCGTTTACTCCTACTCTTTGCTTCCTGTTTGCCAGCCAGTTCTCTATCCACATCAATACTGAACCCCCAATGCCGTGTGCTTTAAGTTTGTATACTAATCTCTTATGTGGGACCTTGTCGAAAGCCTTCTGGAAGTCCAGATACACCACATCCACTGGTTCTCCCCTATCCACGCTACTAGTTACATCCTCGAAGAATTCTATAAGATTCGTCAGACATGATTTACCTTTTGTAAATCCATGCTGACTTTGTCCAATGATTTCACCACTTTCCAAATGTGCTGCTATCCCATCTTTAATAACTGACTCTAGCAGTTTCCCCACTACCGATGTTAGACTAACTGGTCTGTAATTCCCCGTTTTCTCTCTCCCTCCCTTCTTAAAAAGTGGGGTTACGTTTGCTACCCGCCAATCCTCAGGAACTACTCCAGAATCTAAAGAGTTTTGAAAGATTATTACTAATGCATCCACTATTTCTGGAGCTACTTCCTTAAGTACTCTGGGATGCAGCCTATCTGGCCCTGGGGATTTATCGGCCTTTAATCCATTCAATTTACCCAACACCACTTCCCGGCTAACCTGGATTTCACTCAATTCCTCCAACTCCTTTGACCCGCGGTCCCCTGCTATTTCCGGCAGATTATTTATGTCTTCCTTAGTGAAGACGGAACCAAAGTAGTTATTCAATTGGTCCACCATATCCTTGTTCCCCATGATCAACTCACCTGTTTCTGACCATATTCCATGTTAGTTTTCCTTTTGTAGGTTTTCTCTCTTCTCCAATTTCCAGAATTTATTATTTCAGTTTTTTTCTACATCGGACTGCACCTGCCACTTCTCTGCCCACCCTAGTTGCCATATTACACCTCCTGTTAATAACATCACAGAATAATTCTCTTGGTCGTATTGCCATCATGCTTCTCATAAAAATGTTCCACAAGTACTCAGCATTGATGCTGAAAAAACTTTCTTTCTAGTTGTCTTCTACACCACTTCCTCCAATTTGATCTGACCATATTTACCCATCATCACTGGTCTTTCACAGGTACTGACCTCTCCACCATCGAAGGGATCGACAGGAGGCGCTGCCTCAAAAAGGCAGCTGGCATCACCAAAGTCCCATACTACCCTGGCCACGCTCTCATCTCACTAGCACCATCAGGAAGAAGGTACAGGAGCCTGAGAACCATGACCTCCAGGGTCAAGAACAGCTTCTTCCCAACTTACCGCTGATGTTGTCAACTAGATCCTGTAACTGCTTGATGCTGTCCAGAACCTCAATGCTTTGTGTGTAAGAGTTGTAACGGAGAGAGAAGGGGCGAGGAATACTCGCTGCGTATTTCCTGTGTTGGAAAATAAGGCAAATGTTAGCTGGATTCACCGTGTTCCCACATAAAGTAATGAGGCAGAACTTGTTGCTGGGATTCTGACAGGGAGTAGTTCTCAGGGAATATTTTATGCTGGGGTTTAGTTTAGTGAAACAGGCCCTTCGGTCCACTGTCCACGCCGACCAGCACCGCACATTAACACTATCCTATGGACAGTTGGAACAATTTACAATTTTACCAAAGCTAATTAACCTACAAACCTGCACGTCTTTGGAATGTGGGAGGAAACCGGAGTACTTGGAGAAAACCCAGGCAGGTCATGGGGAGAACGTACAAACTCCATACAAGCACCCGTAGTCAGGATCAAACTCGGGTCTCTGGCGCTGTAAGGCAGCAACTCTACCAATGTGCCACCATGAGGTCCAGCCGGGAAGGCTATCTAATGGACTTGGACAATGAAAGCTATTTGGTATTCCAATTCTTAATGATAGACTGTTGAATGGTCTGCATTTGTGTTTGCTGTGGAAGGATTCAAGACAAAGTTCCTTATCATTTTGACGGTAACTCTTGAGACACTTCCATTGACTGCCCCAATTTCCTCAGTCCTACTGTCTTTCTCCTCGGTAAATACAGAGGAGAAATACTCATTGAGGACCTTGCCCATCTCCTATGGCTCCACACAGAGGTGACCGTTTTGATTCCTGAGAGGTCCGACTCTCTCTCTTGTTACCCTTTTACCCCTTAAGTATTTATAAAATCTTTTGGGGTTGTCCTTAATACCACCCGCCAGAGCTATCGCCTGTCCCTTTTTGACCTTCTGATCTCCTTTTGCAGTTTACTCCTTAGCTCCCGAAACTCCTCCAGGGATGCACTTGATCCCAGTTGCCTATAGCTGTTCCATGCATCCTTTTTTGCAACACCTCAATTTCCCTCATAAGCCAAACTTCATTGCGTTTGCCTGCTTTTCCCTTCACTCTAACGGGGACGTTCACATCCTGAGCTTTCGTCAGTACACTTTTAAAAACATCCCACGTGGCCGATGTTCCTTTCTCCTCAAATAACCTGCGACAGTCAACTTGAGCGAGACCTTCTCTCATACCCTCAAAGTTGCCCTTCCCCCAGTTGAGCATTTTAACGTGTGGACCCTCTCCGTCCCCATCCATAACTATCTTAATCCTTATCGAACTGTGGTCACTGGTTCCAAAAGGCTCCTCCACACACACTTCATTAACTTGCCCTTCACAATTTCCCAATACTAGATCCTGCGTTGCCCTCTCATGTGTGGGGGCCTCTACATGGTGCTTAAGAAAACTCTCCTGGACACTTTTGAGGAATTGCACCCCATTTAAACCCTTCACACTATGACTTTCCCAGTATATATTGGGAAAGTTAAAATCCCCATATGCAACAACGTTATTTGACCGGCAGCTGTCTGCAATCTCCTGGCACATTTGTTCTTCTAATTCCCATTGAATATTCGGGGATCTGCAGTACACTCAAGCTGTCCGCAGGATAAAGGGAATAATGCTTAGTGACATGATTATATTTACGTATAATATACCTGATCCGTTTGGATAGCATGCAAAACAATGCTTTCCACTATACTTCAGTAGTGCTTGATGGTCAGCATGAAGTCAGTGGGCCGAAAGGCCTGTTTCAATGATAGATAATGTTGTGAAGTTTGGCTGCGAGTCCATCAATTAGAATCAGCCAACATAGCCATGGCTTTCACCAGGTACACTTTAGACTTTAGAGATACAGCGTGGAAACAGGCCCTTCAGCCCACTGAGTCTAGGCCAGCCATCAATCACCCATACACTAACACTATAGGGACAATTTACAAATTACAGAAGCCAATTAACCTACAAACCTGCACGTCTTTGGAGTGTGGGAGGAAACCGGAGCACCCAGAGAGAAACCATTTGGTCACAGGAAGAATGTGAAAACTCCACACAGCAGCACCCGAGGTCAGGATCAAAGTCGTGTCTCTGGCACGGTCAGGCAGCAGCTCTACCTCCGTGCTGCCTCAGTTGCTGACATTTCATGCAGGTTACCTGACTTTATCCTTTGCATCTTCGAATGACTCGGCAACAAAGTAGACCGGTTGGAAGCTGGTGATGGGGTACTTCTGATTCGCTGTCGTTTCAGGATCGAACGGTCGTAGGTCTGGTTTCTCCGTCAAGCAGTACTGCAAAGTAAAAGACAATTTGTTACTGTGGACGTGAGTTTAGAACGGTAAATGTCAAGATGTGCAACGAGCAGAAGCGGGCAGACCTGTAGCTCGCCGAAGGAGGAGAGGAGCCCGGCACCAAAGGCCCGTATGTCGTTGTTTTGCTTACAGAGTCCGAACTCCACTGTGAACCAATAGACCTGGGAACAAGAGCAGGACAAGGAGTTAGGCAGCACAAGCTACTCTGGCAACTCTACACATAGTCCACTCAAAGCTTATCGCTGTACCTCGGTACACGTAACAATAACTAAATTAAATTATTGTTCTGAAGACTGGTCTCCACTACCCCCTCTATGGGCGCATTGAAAAACAGAGAATAACCATAATGTTACACGCACGTATCATCAAACACACATACTAATATCACATCCGCATATCATAATGTTATAAACATATATGTAATGTCATCGACACATATACATAATGTCATCCACACATATACATGTCATACACACACACAAAATGTCACACGCATACATAATGTCACACACACATACATGTCACACACACATACATGTCACACATACATACGTCACACACACACACATACATGTCATACACACACACAAAATGTCACACGCATACATAATGTCACACACACACATACATGTCACACACACACACATGCATGTCACACATACATACATGTCACACATACATACATGTCACACACACATACATGTCTCAATAGATGAGGTTCATCTATTGCATCCGTTGCTCTAGATGTCAGCTGATCTACATCGGTGAGACCAAAGCGTAGGCTTGGCGATCGTTTCGCCGAACACCTCCGCTCGGTCCGCATTAACCAACCTGACCTCCCGGTGGCTCATCACTTCAACTCCCCCTCCCATTCCGAATCCGACCTCTCTGTCCTGGGCCTCCTCCATGGCCAGAGTGAGCACCATCGGAATTTGGAGGAACGGCATCTCATATTCCGCTTGGGCAGTCTGCACCCTAGTGGCATAAACATTGAATTCTCCCATTTCCCGTAGCCCTTGCTGTCTCCTCCCCTTCTCAGCTTTCCCTAAACCCTCGGGCTCCTCCTCTTCCTTTTTCCTTTCTTCTCCCCCCCCCCCCCAACCCACCCTCCATCAGTCTGAAGAAGGGTTTCGGCCCGAAACGTTGCCTATTTCCTTCACTCCATAGATGCTGCTGCATCTGCTGAGTTTCTCCAGCATTTTTGTCTACTTCCCCATTTATTATTAGGTTTAGGTTCATTATTGTCACACGCGTAGAGGTACAGTTTAAACTTTGTTTTGCATGCTAGCCAAACAAATCATACAGTATAATACTAGATATAAATACATAAAAGTCAAACTCGAGTACCATAGGTAATTCAAAATATAGAGTGCAGAATATTGTTCTCAGCATTGCAGTGCAACAGTCCAATGCCCTCAATAGGGTAGAGGTGAATTGGACTGTACCCTCGCTTATGGAAGGACCGTCTCCTCAGATGCTGCCTGACCGCTGAGCATTTCCAGCCTTTCTCTGATTTTTTTTCCTGACATCCAGCATCTGCGGTATCCTGCCCCAGATGGAAGTTGTGAGCCCCCTGCCAACGGGCCACAGGTGCACCATCAGCTGAAGGCAACACATAATTTTGTTCCTCACTATTTAAGAATGGGAGTTGTTATTGGCAGGGAGATTTTTTTCCTTCATTTTCTAATTGTTGCCTCTGTGCCTGCCTCCTGTGCTGAGCTGTACAGCGTGGAATAATTAGAGGTAATTACCATCCTTGTCAGCTTCTGTGTCTCAGCTCCTCCTGGGACAAATGCTTCTGCCTCACTTGACAGGAACATCAAAGGATTTCCTGCTGCCTAGTTCATTTACTTCATGTTCTACTGCCATTTTATAACATTACATCTAACCCTACAAACTAATCATAACTTGCAGACTTAATTGAAATATATCCTCAACTCTACTTCTATTTTTTCATACTTTGAATTTTAAATGAATATTGGTCAGTATACCACTTTTTTTTGGCCTGTTTTTTAAGGGTGTTATCCCACTGCATAAAGTAAAACGGTTACTCCATCATTAGTCAGCTAAACGATTATCTTTTTATACAAAAGGATGATGAATTCGTTCCCTAGGAGGGTTTCGGCCCGAAACTTTGCCTATTTCCTTCGCTCCAAAGATGCTGCGGCACCCGCTGAGTTTCTCCAGCATTTTTGTGTACCTTCGATTTTCCAGCATCTGCAGTTCCTTCTTAAACATGATGAATTTGTTTTATTTTTCGGCTTTTCTTTTGCGCATATCGTTTGACCTCTCACTCATTCACAGGTAGTTCCAACTTCCTTTAATAAGTTTATTTTCAACCTGCTCTCAGTATTCTTTCAGGCAACTCATTCACACACCATGATACCTAGGTGTGGATGAAACTTAGAGCCATAGAGGCACAGAGTATTCCAGCACTGAAACACACCCGTCAGTCCAAAATGTTCATTCTCAGCAAGATGCCCCGTCTCAGATAGGCCCGTGTTTGGCCCATATCCCTCCAAATCCAAGTGTCTTTTAAATGTTGTTAAAATAACTGCCTCAACTACCTCCTCGGGAGCTAGTCCCTCTGGAACTCCTCGTTCCATCCCCTGAATGAAAAGTTTGCCTCTCAGGTTCCTATAACTCTTTCCCCTCTCACCTTAAATCTATGCCCTCCAGTTCTTGATTCCACAATCCCAGGATAAAGAATATACATTCATCCTATCTATTCATCCTATGATTCTTGACACCCCTATAAGATCATCCCTTAGCCTCCTGAACTCCAAGTAATAGGGTCCCAGCTTTACCAACCTCTCCCTATCGCTCAGCCCCAATAGTCCTGGCTTGTTTTCTCTTGCTCTTGTGCTAAAATCATGAGGGGCATGTACTGTAGGTTAATTGTCGCTAGTGTGTACGGGGTGGATGTGAAAGTGGGATCAGACAGACAGACAGACAGACAGACAGACAGACAGACAGACAGACAGACAGACAGACAGACAGACAGACAGACAGACAGACACACACACACACACAAAGACGAACACACAAAGACGCGCACACACACACACACACTCTCTCAAACAAACAAAAACACGCACACACACCCAAACACATCACACACACACACACACACACACACACACACACACACACACACACACACACACACACACACACACACACACACACACACACAAGCACACACACACACAAGCACACACACACACACACACACACACCTCAGTCCCTGCCACTGTTTAAAGTCGACGCCAGTCAGTTTTCATCTTGCCCTATCTCACACTTCTCCACCATCATGAGTTTTTTGAGGCTCCATTAGCACAGCTAAAGGAAAGCCAGGAAAAGCACAAAGTTCCCTACTCACTGTTGCGAGCTTCTCGATGTACTCGTCCGGAGCTCCCAGAGATGCCAGCCCTATCTCCTGCAAAAAACGGAGCGGAATAGAGTTACATAGCGACATTGGATAGGATCCACAAATTAAAATAAATCTTCTAATCATAAGAAGCTTTAGAAAGCCAATTTTACTTTTGTACTATTATTTATAAATCAGATATGGGCATCACCCGTACAGCCCATTGCCAATTCATAAGTTGCAGGAACAGAGTAGGAGTAGACATGATTGAAGATTGGGTATTTTCAATCGCCGCCTAATAATACCCAATGACGGCCTCCAAGCCGTCTGTGGCAATGAATTCCACAGATTTACTACTCTCTGGCTGAAGGAATTCCTCCTTATCTTTCTAACGGTCCATCCTTTTATTCTGACGCTGCACCCTCTGATCCTAGATCTTCCCACTAGTTGAAACATCCTATCCACATCCTCTCTGTCTTGGCCTTTAACTATTCGGTAAGTTTCAATGAGATATCCCCTCATCCTTCTGCACGCCAGCAAATACAGGCCCAAAGCCATCAAATGCTCATCATATGTTAACCCAATCAAGATATCAGCTTGGCCCAGCTGCCCCTATAGTACTGGCATCCGGAGATGGCGTTGATGAAAACTGCCCTTACCTGTGAAAACTGGGCAAAGCTTGGGTTGGCGAAGAGTGGCACATGTCCCAGCAGTTCATGACACACGTCCCTGTGGATGGGTCACAACACATTTATATCAGCACAGAAGTCAGAGCAGGAGTCAGCCATACAAGCTTGCAGCCACACGGCCATACGACACTCAGTAAAATCTGTACTGCTGTACATAGAACGTACAATGCTGGGATGGAATCACTGGCCATTTGGTTAGTACGGGTGTCAGGGGTTATGGGGGAAGGCAGGAGAATGGGGTTGAGAGGGAAAGATAGATCAGCCATGATTGAATGGTAGAGTTGACCTGATGGGACAGATGCCCTAATTCTGCTCCTATAACCTATGAACTTATGAACCATAATGAAATGGCAATAGGTAAGTTTGCTGACAACACCAAAAATTGGAGGAGTTGCAGACAGTGAGGAAGGCTGTCAGAAGATACAGAGGGATTATAGATCAGCTGCAGAAATAGGCGGAGAAATGGCAGATGGAGTTTAACCCTTGCAAGTGTGAGGCGTTGCACTTTGGGAGGTTGAATGTGAGCGTTGATGGCAAGTATACAGTTAATGGTAAGATTCTTCACAGCATTGATGTGCAAAGGGATCTTGGAGTCCAAGTTCATAGCTCAATGACGGTGGCAACACAAGTAGATAGGGTGGTAAAGAAGTGAGAGTGAGGCTAAACGCAAATTGGAGGAACAGCATCTCATATTCCGCTTGGGTAGAGTACTGTGCCCAGTGGTATGAATATTGATGCCTCTCACTTCAGGCATTCCCTCTCTTACTATCCCTCCCCCACCCAAGTCACACTAGCTTCTTATATTCTCCCTATAAACAGCTAACAATGGCCTGTTTCCTTTATCATTGTTGCTTTTTTGCAAATCTTTCATTCATTGTTCTTTATCTCTCCAACTCACAGTGGACTACAGGAGACAGCAGGGGAGTGGACACCTCCCCATCCACATCGGTGATGCTGAGGTTGAAAGGGTCAGCAGCTTCAAGTTCCTCGGTGTGCACATCACTGAGGACCTCTCTTGGACACTGCACATGGACACAATAACTAAGAAAGCCCGCCAGCGGCTCTTTCTCCTGAGAAGACTGAGGAAGTTTGGCCTGAACGCCAGCATCCTCACAAACTTCTACAGATGCATCATCGAGAGTCTGCTGACGGGCTGCATCACAGTCTGGTACGGGAACTGTTCTGCCCACAGCCGCAAATCACTACAGAGAGTGGTGAAGGCAGCACAGCACATCACTGGCAACTGTCTCCCGGCCATTCAGGACATTTTCCACCGGTGGTGCTTGCGGAAGGTACACAGCATCATCAAGGACCACAGCCACCCAGCACGCAGACTGTTCTCCTTGTTACCGTCAGGCAGACAATATAGGAGCATGGCTGCACGCACCACCAGACTTAAGAACAGTTTTTATCATCAGGCCATCAGGCTTCTGAACACAAACACATCATATATGTTGATTATTTTATTTATTATTGTCTTTTACCTGTCCAATGTCACTTTTATCTTATCTTTTTTTACCTTCATTTTATCCTTGTAATATCATTGCTGAGGTGACCCGTTGTCTTGTTAAACACATTTCATTGTACCGTTGACCCTGTGTTAACCTACATATGACAAATAAAACTGAACTGAATTGTCTATATCTCTCTGGTAGACATTCAGTCTGAAGAAGGGTCTCGACCCGAAACGTCGCCTATTTCCTTCTCTCCAGAGATGCTGGAGTTACTCCAGCTTTTTGTGTCTATCTTCGTGGTAAAGAAGGCATATGGTATGCTTGTCTTCATTGCTAGGGGCATTGAATATAGAAACATAGAAATTAGGTGCAGGAGTAGGCCATTCGGCCCTTCGAGCCTGCACCGCCATTCAATATGACCATGGCTGATCATCCAACTCAGTATCCTTCATCCAACTCAGGATACAGTATAAGAGTTAAGAAGTCATGTCGCAACTCTATAGGACTTTGGTTAGGCTGCATTTGGAATATTGCGTACAGTTCTGCTCGCCATTAAAGGAAAGATGTGGAGGCTTTAGAAAATGCAGAGGAGGTTTATCAGAAGGCTACCTGGTTTAGAGGATATTAGCGACAGGGAGAGGTTGGACAGATTTGGATTGTTTTCTGTGGAACATTGGAGGTTGAGGGGAGAGCTGATAGAAGTATATAAAATTATGAGAAACATAGATAGGGTAGACAGTCAGTACCTTTTCCCATGGTGGAAATATCTAACACTAGAAGACTTAGCTATAAGATTAGAGGAGCACAATTTAATGGATGTGCCGGGCAAGCTTTTTACACAGAGTTGTGGGGGCCTGGAACGCACTGCCAGGAAGGCAGATACGATGATGGCATTTAGGTGGCATTTCGATAGGTACATGGATATGGATGGATGTGGATCACATGCAGGCAAAGGAGATTTGTTTAACTTGGCATCATATTCGGCATGGAGGTTTAGGAAATGGTGGGTATAGATCATATACAGGCAGAGGAGATTAGTTTCCTTGGCATCATGTTGTGCACAAACATTGTGCCGCACTGTTCTAGGTTCTAAGTCTCTAAGAAGTGATTCGGGGACAAACCGAGAGGAGGTAATACCTATTATTCTTCAGCCACCTTGGGGCAGAGGTAGCAGACTTAATGACTTTCTCTTTGTCTCTTAATATTGATTTGGCATCTCTTGAATTTCTAAATACCCGTGAATGTGATGTCAGCTTCCCTTGTAACCTTCCCTTGTGACTTAGCCCTCAGAGTACAGCAGAGTTCAGGTGAATCTATGCCTATCTTTCTGTGAAGCCATTCACTCCTTCCTGAAGTGTCGTACCAAGACCAGTTAACAAGACAGAGACACAAGGAACTGCAGATGCTGGTTTATTTTAAAAAAAGACACAAAGTACTGGAGTAGCTCAGCGAGCCATGCACCACCTCTGAAGAAGGGTCCTGACCCAAATGACACCTATCCATGTTCTCCAGAGATGCTGCCTGACCTACCGGCATGGTAGAGTTGCTGTCTAACAGCGCCAGCGACCCGAGTTCAATCCTGACTACAGGTGCTGTCTGTAACGAGTTTGTACATTTTCACTGTGTTTCTCCGGGTGCTCCGGCTTCCTCCCACACTCCAGGTTTGTAGGTTAATTTGGCTTTAGTAAAAATTGTAAATTGTCCCTAGTGTGTAGGATAGTGTTAGCATACAAGGTGATCGCTGGTCGGCATGGAGTCAGTGGGCTGAAGGGCCTGTTTCCGCACTATCTCTAAACTACACTAAACCTGAGCATTACTTCTACTTTTCACTCCTCTTCTCTCCTTATCTGACACCTCTTTGTCTCCTATTCTGCCAATTAAAATACCTCTCACCTCTATCCACTCATCACTTGCCAGGCTTTGTCTCGCCTCCCACATCTCTTTCTCCCCCCTACTCCATGTCTGAGGAAGGTTTCCAACCTGAAACCTTGACTGTCCATTCCCTCCACAGATGCTGCCTAACCCATTGAGTTCCTCCAGCACTTTGTGTTTTGCTCCAAGACATCCAGCACCTGCAGTTCCTTGTGCCATCACTTCTAACCAGCCATCCCTTGATAGGAAGGCCGACATGTCACAAGCTTTCTTGACTATTTTCCGGGTCTGTTTGTGACATTTTAGTGGTCCATCAATTTCAGACGGTATGCTATTACAATGCCCCCTGCTTCTGTTAGCTCACCCCCCCCACCCCCCCCCCCCTCCCTGCAACGAGTAACACTCACGGTTCAGGCGTGTACATAGGTCGAGATCCGTGTCGGATGTACTGGGTGGAATGGAAGACACGGAATGCAAGGCCTGCCAGGAAATCCCGGGAGGAGAGGAGTCCGGCCACTGGACGTAAATGGAAGCCGGTGCAAGCTGTCGACGTGGGATACAAGGCAGGTTAGTGTCCGTGTCGAAGCTTGTCTCGCCCACCACTCATGCCAAAGCACAAGGGAACATATCTGATCACCTAGGCCTTGAATGCGAGAGGAATCAGACTGTGGATAGGTTGAAGATAGACACAAACGCTGGAGTAACTCAGTGGGTCAGGCAGCATCTCCGGAGAGAAGGAATAAGTGTGTGACTGTGCTGTGCTTTGCTTTTAGAGGGATCCGATTGAGATATACAAATCATAAGGGGGTCATAGATAAAAACGGTTCCCCTCAGCTGAAGGGTCTATGAGGGAAGATGTTTAAGATAAGGGGCTGGAGGTTTAGAGGAGAATTTAAGAAATAATCATTTTTATCTGGCAGATGGTTAAACCATTTGGTGGCAGGGATGACAGTGGCATTTAAGAGACTTTTAGTTTTGCAGGGATAGATAGATAGATAGATAGATAGATAGATGGATAGATGGATAGATGGATAGATGGATAGATGGATGGATGGATGGATGGATGGATGGATGGATGGATGGATGGATGGATGGATGGATGGATGGATGGATGGATGGATGGATGGATGGATGGATGGATGGATGGATGGATGGATGGATGGATGGATGGATGGATGGATGGATGGATGGATGGATGGATGGATGGATGGATGGATGGCTGGATGGATGGATGGATGGATGGATGGATGGATGGATGGATGGATGGATGGATGGATGGATGGATGGATGGATGGATGGATGGATGGATGGATGGATGGATGGATGGATGGATGGATGGATGGATGGATGGATGGATGGATGGATGGATGGATGGATGGATGGATGGATGGATGGATGGATAGATAGATAGCCTTTATTGTCATTCAGACCGAAGTCTGAACGATGGAGGGAAATATACTGTCTCACGTGCAGGCAGAGGAGATTAGTTTAACTTGGCATCACATTCGGCACGGGCGGCCCATTCCCATGCTGTACTGCTCTAAGTATCTCGTGTCCCAAAGGCTCCTGTGGCTCAGTATCTATTCATCTTATGGCAATGACCCTGTGAAAGGTACAAGGACTTGTGGTTTCATTAAAGCAACATGCGAATGTCTGTAACGAGTTTGTACATTTTGTATTGCGAATGCAAGTTAACTTTTCATCACTTACACTGTAAGAACTTGGAGACGTCCTGGAGCTGGGGAATGTTGTGCTTCTTATAGCCGCAGTACTCCTCCAGCAATGGGAAGACGCTGTTATGTTCGTGGCAGGCGTGTGTCGGGTAGAGGGACTTCAGCTCCTGGAAGACAACACTCCAGGTGTTCTTTTCCTCCTCTGTGTATTCCACTTTGGGAATGTCATCACCACTGTGGCAGGGCAGAGAGGGAGAACATTTATATACTGTTGTGGAGATGAGAACTGGAAATAGGTTGAGTTGAGTTGAGTTGAGTTTAGTGTAGTTTAAATTAGTTTAGTTTTAGTTTTAGTTTAGTTTAGTTATGTTTAGTTTGAGTTTGGTTTAGAGATACAGCGTGGAAACAGGCCCTTCGGCCCACCAACTCCGCGCCGACTACCGATCGTACACCAGCACCATCCTACACACTGGGGACAATTTACAATTTTTACCGAAACCAATTATCCTACAAACCTGTACGTCTTTGGAGTGTGGGAGGAAACCGGAGCACCCGGAGAAAACCCACACCATCACAGGGGGAACGTACAAACTCTGTGGAGACAACACCCAGAGACAGAATCAAACCCGGGTCTCTGGCGCTGTAAGACAGCAATTCTACCGCTGAGCCGCCGTGCCCGCCATTCAGTTTATTATTGTAACGTGTACCAAGCAATAGTTAAAAGATTTTTGTTGCATGCTATCCAGTCAGTGGAAAGGCTATTCATGATTACAATCAAGCCATCCACAGTGTACAGATACATGATAAAGGGAATGACGTTTAGTGTAAGATGGCACCCAAGCCAGGCGACTATCTGAATGTCAGTCCCAGGGGTAGATCTGTAATCTCCCATTACAATTGCTCCACTCTTTTAAACGCTTACTGCAACAGCAGCACTTCTTACACTAACTACGCCCTTCTTAATCTGTTCTCTTGTACAAAATGTTATTCCCATTCTGCTGTTTCTGTTGTCGAGTTGCTGGAGATGTGTGGGGCCAAGATTTTTATATGCAGAGACTATAATGTCATTTATGAGGCTTTAGGAGAGGCACATGGACATGCAGGGAATGGAGGGAACTGGATCATGTGCGGGCAGAGGAGATTAGTTTAACCTGGCATCGTGTTTGGCACGGACATTGTGGGCTGAAGGGCCTGTTCCTGTGCTGTACTGTTCTATGTTTATGTTCTATGGTCCATGAAATATTTACTTCCTGTGGTTAAACTCGATATTTGTGGGAGATTACAAAACCGAACGGCTCACTGCAGCTGTGATAAAATAAAATAGAATTTTTAACAGGAAAATTATATCAGCACGGTAAATGACTCATCATTATAATATTGTGTGCAATCTCCACTTAAATGTAAATTCTATCGGCTTCAGAGGACGTCATTCAGTATCCAAGGCCTTTGTAGTTGGACCTGATGAAGCACTCCCGGATAACAAAGCTGGCTTGCATAATAACCTGATTTCCACTTGTTTTTGACAGCAAGAGGAAAGCAGAACGACAAACTATATTTGGGTCGTCTGCTATTTCTGACGTTCGTGTTGCAGAATCTTCCACATTGATGAACATTTTCATCCATATCTGAAACGACTTCCAATTCATCCCACTCGCTCTAGTTGATGGGATTCTTTCTCTAGACTTTGGACTTTAGAGATACAGCACGGAAACAGGCCCTTCGGCCCACCAAGTCCGCGTCGACCAGCAATCCCCCTGTACACTAACACTATCCTACACACTAGAGACAATTTTACAATTTACAGAAGCCAATTAAGATTTGGAGTCTTTGCACGTCTTTGGAGTGTGGGAGGAAACTGGAGTCCCTGGTTATTAATCTGATATATTTAATGACTTCAATTTCAATTTCCCAGTTGCTAAGGTGGGATTAAAAAATCTTTCTCCAGCCTTGCAATCTTTGGAAGAAAGGAATAAAGTGCTCTTTGTGTCTCTTTGGAGACCCACGAGACTGCAGATGCTAGAATCTGTGGAGGGAAATGGACAGGCGACATATGAATGTAGAAACAAGGAACTGCAGATGCTGGTTAACACATAAAAGATATGGTCTTTTAATGTGGGGGGGTAGGTGTTACTTTATTTATAGGTCCCTACCTGGTCGGTGTGGCAGCCTTTTTTCCGGGCTGCCCGTCGACCCGTCGTCGTGGCCTACCAGCGGGCTTGGAGCGCCGTTTCTTGGCGGGAACCACCCAGCACCTCGGCCTGCGTGGCGGCACAGCATTGGAGCGCTGGAGCGGAGCGGAGCGGAGCGGGCGATGCCTTGCCTGGGTCGCCGCGCTGGAGCTCTGGCGAGCTGGACCGCCGTGAGCAACATCTCCGGGCTGCGGGTTTGCGGAGCGGAGAGGCGGCGTGCGGAGAGGCGGCAGTGTTGAGAGGCGGCGCCAACTTTATCAACGGGAGCCTGGGTGCTCCAAACCGGCGCGGGCTCCAACCAGGAAGCGGCCGTTCCAAGTGGCCCAGCCGCCGAAAGGACTCTCCCGACGCCGGGGCAAGACCACCCGGTGAGAACGGCCAGGGACATCGGGCCTCCGTAGAGGCAACTGCGGTGGCCTCAATAGGCCTGACTTTGGGGTGAACATGGGGTGGGGACTGGACATTGTGCCTTCCTCCACAGTGCTATCCACTGTGGGGGGATGATTTTTTTGTCTAATTGTAGTCTTGTAGGTCTGTGTCCAAGATGGCTGCCGTGAAGAGAGAGTGGACACTGGCACGAATTGGTTGCCGCTGCTCTCTCTTCACACTGTGTTTTTGATTTTCTGTTTTTGGATTGAATTCTGTTTTTAATTTGTGTCATTGTGATGTCTTTAATTACTTGTTTTACTCCGATTATATGTTTTTATTTTCCGAACTATGTAAGGTGTCCTTGAGATTTTGTATGAAAGGCGCCCATTAAATATAAAATTTATTATTATTATAAAAGGACACAAAGTGCTGAAGTAACTCAGCAGGTCAGGCAGCATCTCTAGAGAACATGGATAGGCGACGCTTTGGGACGAGACCCTTGTTTAGTTTAGTTTAGTTCAGTTTATCTTCAGCCTGATTGTTGGGAAGGGGGAAGAAGAAAGCTGGAAAAGGGGAGAGGCTGGACAAAGCGTGGCAGGTTCACACAGACGAGGGGGATTGTGAAGAAGATTTCCATCCCAAAACATTGTCTGTCGATTTCCCTCCACAAATGCTGCCTACCCTGCTGAGTTCCTCCAGCACTTTGTGTTTTGCTCAAGGTCACAGCATCTGCAGTTTCTCGTGTCTCCAAAGAGACATGGGCTCTTGATATTGAGGGACTGTGGACGTTGAGTGATTGAGTCATTGAGTCATTTGGTGCATCTGGAAGAAAGATGGGAGGGCAGGAGGCATGGAGGCACAAAACGCACACTGAGGGACTGCAGAGCAGGTTTGAGATGCTCTGTGTTCTGCTCCTATCTTTGGTGTCTCTTTCCACTGGCTGTTCCTATACTCACTGCCTGTAGTTGAACGCAATGTCAGCAAACTCCTTCCTGCGTGCTCGGTACACGGGGTCCGTGAAGCCCTGGGTGCAGGCAAAGAACAGCAAAAGCAGACGTGTGAGTCGAGAGACAACAGTGAGAGCGGCTTTGATCAACACATTTCCACCAGCAGGTCCAAGCGCACACTCAGAGAGACCGCCCGTGACTAATTTAGCAAATTATTTTGTTCTCATTCTGAAAAAGATATCCCTTTGTGAAAGCTAATGAATTTTGGTTACGGCGAGTAATTAATCTTATTATGTTACCTCAATTACACTAATAACTGCAATTTTATAAAAGTCCACAATCTTACTGATGAAAAGCAATTGGCATCCATGCCACAGCTGTCTGTAATTTTCATTAGATACCTGATTTGTGTCTGTGTCCTTGAGGATGTTTGCAGTTATAGCTGTTTACATGTCTGTCTGCTCTGTTAGTGATTTGTGATATCTGTACCCGCCGCAAGTATATTGTCTATGCATAAAATATTATGAACGCATTACTGTATCAGTACATTGTGTTTCAGTGTATTTCAATGTACTGTATAAGTACATTGTGTGCATGTATTTCTCACTGTGCTGTACGTGCAGGTGCAACTCTTATGTGAATACATCTCTACCGGCATCAAAACATGCATTTTGTCTCTGGGCTCTGCTGAATCTGCTTATGCTTTGTATGTGCACATGTGTGGGTATGTGTGGGTAAGTGTACATACATGTGTCTGTGTGTTATGTATGCATGGGTAAGTGTACATGTGTCTATCTGTGTGTGCATGCATAAGTGTACGTATGTAAATGCGTGTGCATGTGTGTATGTGTCTGTATGTGTGTGTATGTGTGTGTATCTGTGCGTGTGTGTATGTGTATGTGTGTGTATGTGTATGTGTGTGTATCTGTGCGTGTGTGTATGTGTATGTGTGTGTATGTGCGTGTGCGTGTATGTGTGTGTGTGTGTCTGTGTGTGTCTATCTGTCTGTCTCTGTGTGTTTATCTGAGTGTGTGTGTGTGTGTGTGTGTGTGTGTGTGTGTGTGTGTGTGTGTGTGTGTGTGTGTGTGTGTGTGTGTGTGTGTGTGTGTGCGTGTATATGTGTGTGTGTCTGTGTGTATCTGTGTTTGCGTATGTCTGTGTTTGCGTATGTCTGTGTGTGTGTGTGCATGCGTGGGTGAGTGTACATGCATGTGCCTGTACCAGCTGCGCCACTGTACACCCTAAACTGTAGGCATTTCTCCAAGAGTGGATCATCCAAGCAGTTCAAGCAGGATGGGGAGTGTGGGGGGGGGGGGGGGGGGATAAATTTCCCAGACATTGGCTACTTACAGGATGGTCGGCATCAAGTTCTGACCCGTAGCTCAGGATCTGGTTTGCGAATCTGTCCAGGTCTTGAATTGTGCGAGGAAACCACGGAACTGGAAAAGGAAACATTGAAAAGATCAGAAAATATGATATAAATGCAAGGGAAGGCCATTTGAAGGCTATGGAAATGTATATGTAGAGATCCTTAGTTTAGTTTAGTTTAGTTTATAGTGCTGGAAAGCATTCAGGGAAATATGGGCAGATGGGACTAGCTTAGTTTAGTTTAGTTTGGTTTAGTTTAATATTGTCACATGACAAGTTACAGTGAAAAGCTTTTTGTCGTGGGCTATCCAGTCAGCGAAGAGACTATACATGATTACAATCCGTCTGCCGTGTACAGATACAGGATAAAGGGAATAAAGTTTAGTGCAAGATAAAGCACAGTAAAGTCTGATTAAAGATAGTTCCAAGGTTTCCAATGAGGTGGACGGGAGGTCAGGACCGCTCTCTAGCTGGTGGGAGGAAGGTTCAGTTGCCGAATAGTGAAAGGCCTGGATAGAGTGGATGTGGAGAGGATGTATTCACTAGTGGGAGAGTCCAGGACCAGAGGGCAGCTTCAGAATAAAAGGACGTACCTTTAATTCGTAGAGGAGGAGGAATTTCTGTAGGGTGGTGATTCTGAGGGGGGTGAATTCATTGCCACAGACGGCAATGGAGGCTAAGTCAATAGATATTTTTAAGGTGGAGATGGATGGATACTTGATTAAAATGCGTGTCAGGAGTTATGGGGAGAAGGCAGGAGAGGGGGAAACAGATCAGCCATGATTGAATGGCGGAGTAGACTTGATAGGCCGAATGGCCTAATTCCTTTCCTGTGACTTATGAACTTCTGATCTTTTGCGTCCAACCATGAAGGAAGATGGTGCCTGCTTTAGTGAGCAAGGCTTCACTTGGACACCCATCATCAATGAGAGAACTCTCCCATCTTCCCACCCTGTGTGACACTGGTGTGCTTTGAGACATGGAAGCAAAGTGCTTTGTCATTCACTACCTTCTTCCACAGCTGCCCGAATGAGTTTAAATGCCTTCAAATATAAAAATATCAACCTAGCTTCATTAGTGACCGCAGAGCTGCGGTGATGGGACAGAAGGCAAGGATCCCAAGGTCTCCCTTTCAGAGAGAGTCCCATCAGTCCTTGTTACTGTCAAATGGGCAGCCATCAATCCAATTGCTATTTGAGAGAGTTACATTTAAAACTATTTTTATTAAAATGATTGTGTTTTTTTTTCAAAGCAACGTACTCACACAATGCAGACAGACAGGTGCCTGGAGGTCGTAGAATGGAGCTTTATATGTGCTGGAGATTTATTATTCTTTAGAGGTGAATAAAAGGGCAAGATGGTGAGGGATGAGTTTTCTTTCCCAAGCTCCCGGAGCCCTGAGGCAGCGTTGAGTTGTTAACTGTGTTTGGACAAGGGTTTAATGAGTGCAATGGGTTCCCATAAATTTAACAAATCTCGGGACATCTAACCCCTATCGCAAGGTCCGCATTGCCGCCTGCTTGGGGAAATGGGATTTAAAAAAGCATCCTTTGATAAACGAGCAGGTCAGGATAAATGTCAAATCTAAACCCTGGCTAACTGGTCTGTTTTGTGGTCTCCTCCTTGGCTGACCCGATCTTTAACTTTTCCAATCATCAATGCTGCCAGTATCGGTGAGGTCCCAGGCAAGGAATTAACGTTATAAATGGCCAGGTTTAATTCAATTAGTTGTCTAATTTTAATAGTTGTTGTCTATCTCTGCCTTTGACCTTCCCATCCCTGCCCCATTCACGTTCCCTTATTAGAAGCTGTTTCCTGTCATTTTTGTTTGGTTTAATTAGAATTTATTCTTGGTCTTGTGTTTCTCTTTCCCGCTCCTTCAGTGGTGGAGGGGCCATATCCCACCATTGCTGGTCCATCTGCTCAGCAGTCAGATTGCCCACAAATAATCCAGGGTGGTTTCATTAGATTTAGAGCTGATTAAGGTTTTTTTTTTGTTAATTTCCTTGACAGAGTAACTTTTGCAAAGGCTAGCAGGTGGAGTGTGTTTGGACATGGATTGTCTGTGCTACTGTGAGTCTGTGTGATAAAGTGTCTATCAGCCTGGGATGGATATCAGTAAATGGGTTTGTAAAGGTGTGTGTGGATGAGTTTGTGTATTAGTGTGTGCGTGTGTGTGTGTGTGCGCGCGTGTGCATGTGAGTTTGTGCATGTCTGTGCATTTGTGTGTGCATTTGTGCATGTGTTTGTGTGTATGTGTGCATTTGTGCATGCGTATATGTGTGTGCATGTGTGTATGTCTGTGCGTGTGTTGTGTGTGTGTTTGCATGTGTGTGTCTGGCTGTGTGTGCAGGTATTTGTATGTGTGCATTTGTGTGTGTGTATATTTGGGCACGTGCGAGTTTGTGTGCATGTGTGTATTTGTGTGTGTGAGTTTGTATATTTGTGTGTGTGAGTAAGTTTGTGTGTGTATATTTTGTACGTGTTTGTGTTCATGTTTGTGTGTATGGGTGTTTTTGTATGTGTATGCGTTTCTGTGTGTGTGTGTGTGTGTGTGTGTGTGTGTGTGTGTGTGTGTGTGTGCGCGTGTGTGCGCGTGCGTGTGTGTGCGCGTGTGCGCGTGTGTGTGTGTGCGCGTGTGTGTGTGTGTGCACGTGTGTGTGTGTGTGTGCGCGTGTGTGTGTGTGCGCGTGTGTGTGTGTGCGTGTGTGTGCGCGTGTGTGTGTGTGCACGTGTGCGTGTGCGCGCGTGTGTGTGTGCACGTGTGCGTGTGCGCGTGTGTGTGTGTGCGTGTGTGTGCGTGTGCGCGTGTGCAACACTGGCACCTGTGTCCTTTATCTTGTCACGGGAGAGTTCATGGACGCCACCGCTGATCTCCTGCCGCAGACTGTGGAGGATCTCCTCCAGGCTGGAGATGCTCTTGCAGTCCAGGTCAATGAAGAACTCGTACTCTCCGCACTTGAGGTGGGACGGGCGAGATTCAATGTGGGTGAGATTCACACCCTTCTCCTGCCAGACAAACACAATATACACTATAATTGTTTGTTAAAAAGGAACTGCAGATGCTGGTTCATACTGAAGATAGACACAAAATGCTGGAGTCACTCAGCGGGTCAGGCAGCATTTCTGGAGAAAAAGAATAGGTGACCTTTCGGGTCAGCCTGAAGATGGGTTCTGACCTGCAGCTTCACTTATTGTTTTACTCCAGAGATACTACCTGGCCCGCTGAGTTACTCCAACATTTTGTGTCTATTATTTATATTTAAACAGGCCCTTCGGTCTAATGAGTCCGCCCCGACCAACTATCACCTGTGCACTAGTTCTATTCACTAGGGGCAATTTACAGAAGCCAATTAACAGATAAACCTGCACGTCTTTGGAATGTGGGAGGAAACTGGAGCACCCGGAGAAAACCCATGGGGTCACAGGGAGAACGTACAAACTCCGTGCCCTTAACTATCTATTGCCTGTTCCTGATTGAACTTGCTGGGGTATATAATGTCCCTGTCCCACTTAGGAAACCTGAACGGAACCTCTGGAGACTTTGCGCCCCACCCAAGGTTTCTGTGCGGTTCCCGGAGGTTTTTATCAGTCTCCCTACCTGCTTCCACTACCTGCAACCTCCGGCAACCACCTCCGGGAACCGCACGGAAACCTTGGGTGGGGCGCAAAGTCTCCAGAGGTTTCCGTTCAGGTTTCCTAAGTGGGACAGGAGCATGAGAGTCACCCACATTGGCAGGCCAGGCCAGACCAAGTAAGGACTGAGATTTCCTCACCTAACGAAGGAAAGATCCATTTCCCCGGGTTTGGCCATGATTTACCATCTGTTTATAAATCAGCGTTTAAAAATGAGAGGATGTCAAAAGAAAAATAAATATTTCCGAACAAAACAAATGGAGACGTTATTTCTGCGACCATAGTTGCGTCATAACTTTCCAATGTAACGCAGCCTGAAGTGGGAGCAGAGGGGCGGGGAGTAACTGGGGGCTCTCATAGGCTGGTGCAAAGACCTCTTCTGCACCCGCTGCCCATCAACTGACCCCCCAGCTGACACTTGGCAGATAAATAACACAACGCAATATTAGAGTCACATTTGTTCAGATGTTTCTAGAACTTTCACTGCAATACATATTGTGAGCAAACAGTGCAAAGGTTGGGAGATAGGAGGGTGGCCACATGTCACATGGCTGTGATGACAAGAGCTCTTTCCTCTGGAATAGGGTGGGTGGGGGTGGGGGGGTGTATGCAGAGTCATAGAGTCCTACAAAACAGGGCAGCACAGTGGCACAGCTGGTAGTTACTTCATACAAGTACAATCCAGCCATACACGTAGTGTAAAGAGAAAAATACAGGGTGCAGAAAATGGTGCCACTGTGTTATAGTGTTACAGTTCCACAGCACATGGAGCATAAAACATAGAACGTAGGGCGGCATAGCAGTGCAGCGCCAAAGACCCGCATTCGATCTTGACCTTGGGTGTTGTCTGTGTGGAGTTTGCACGTTCTCCCTGTGACCATGGGGAGCTTCCTCCGGGTGCTCCAGTTTCCTCACGTCCCAAATATTTGCGGGTTTGTAGGTTAATTGGCCCGCTGTAAATTGTCCCTCATGTCCAGGGAGTGGATGTGAACGTGGGATAGCATAGAACTAGTGTGAACGGGTGATTGATGGTCCACATGGACTCCGTTGTTTCCCTGCTGTTTCTCTAAACTCTGGAAACTCTAAACTAAGGCACAGATCAGGCCCTTCGGCCCCTCATCCATGCTGACCAAGATTCCCCATCTATGCTAGTTCACATTTGCTCCATAACCCTCTTAACCTTTCCTATCCACGTACCTGTCTAAATGGCCCCAGAGCAGAAGGATCCATGTTGCGGGGCTTGAAACTGGAAGTATCCTGAGCTAATTCTGCTACCACCATCATCTATTGTAACAAGTGATGGCTTCCACTGATTGTCGCCGGAAGCTTGCGTCCTTTTCAGGACGGACGATGACAGCGAGGTCAACATTAGTAACAAGATGGACACGAAAGGTAGGACATCGTTGTGATTGAGGCAGTGCAGCGTAGGTTCACGAGATTGATCCCTGAGATGGCGGGACTGTCATATGAGGAAAGATTGAAAAGACTGGGCTTGTATTCACTGGAGTTTAGGATGAGGGGGGTCTTATAGAAACATATAAAAGTATAAAAGGACTGGACGAGCTAGATGCAGGAAAAATGTTCCCAATGTTGGGCGAGTCCAGAAGCAGGGGCCACAGTCTTAGAATAAAGGGGAGGCCATTTAAGACCGAGGTGAGAAAAAACTTTTTCACTCAGAGAGTTGTGAATTTGTGGAATTCCCTGCCACAGAGGGCAGTGGAGGCCAAATCACTGGATGGATTTCAGAGAGAGTTAGATAGAGCTCTAGGGGCTAGTGGAATCAAGGGATATGGGGAGAAGGCAGGCACGGGTTATTGATTGGGGACGATCAGCCATGATCACAATGAATGGCGGTGCTGGCTCGAAGGGCCGAATGGCTCCCACCTGCACCTATTTTCTATGTCCAAATGTCTTTTGAATGTTGTTATTGTACCTGCCTCAACTACTTTCTTTCACAACTTGTTCCATGTACCCATCACCCTCTGTGTGAAAAAATTGCCCTTCCATTTCCGACTAAATCTTTCTACTCTCACCTTAAACTTACACCCTCTATTTTTTAATTTCCCTTCCCTCAGTAAAAGATTCAACCCATCTGTTCTCCTCTTGTCGTGGAGACTGTTTGGAACCAAATTCCAAACAGAAAGAAAGAAACACAGTCACAAATATATCCTCCCACTCTCCCTGATCCACTCCCCTCCTCAGTAGACTCATGTCCCACCCCGCAAATCCCACGCTTCCTTCTTATCCCTTCTCTTCACCCTTCCCGCCCCTCCACTCATAACCCTCCCTCCAGCTTTACACTTCTCTCCTCCTCTCCTCTCCTTTTCTGACCACCTTTTGTCTTTTCTGTGTCAAGGAAACCTTCATCATTCCAGTCCCTAGGAAAAAGAAAGTGACCTGTCTCCATGGTTTGTGCCCAGTAGCTCCAATATCAACCATAATGAAAGATCAGTCATAGTCCGGGTTTAGGCCAGTCTGCCAGACAAATCTTGCAATTTGCGCGCAGGTGAAACAGGTCCGCAAAGGCCACCCTCTCCCTTGAGTGAATGTGGAGAGGATGCTTCCAGTAGTGGGAGAGCCTAGAGGGCTCTCCCTTGCCCGACAGGTAGCTCGTTTTCACCTTAACAATTAGAACATCAGGATGCTGTTCATTGACCACAGCTCAACCTTCAGCACCATCGTACCAAAACGGTTCAAAAATTAACTTGTGGATCTTAGCCTTGCCATCTCCATTTTCAACTGATCTATTTTACCCATCTCATCCCCATTCTCCTGCCTTCTGCGTAACCTTTGACATCCTTACTAATCAAGAATATGTCAATCTCAGCTTGAAAATATCCATTGACCTGCTCTCCACAGCAGTCTGTGACAATGAATTCCACAGATGCACCACCCTCTGACTAAAATTTCACTAGAATTTAGAAGATTGAGGGGGGATCTTATAGAAACTTACAAAATTCTTAAGAGGTTGGACAGGCGAGATGCAGGAAGATTGTTCCCGATGTTGGGGAAGTCCAGAACAACGGGTCACAGTTTGAGGATAAAGGGGAAATCTTTTAGGACTGAGATGAGAAAAACATTTTTCACACAGAGAGTGGTGAATCTCTGGAATTCTCTGCCACAAAATGTAGTTGAGGCCAGTTCATTGGCTATATTTAAGAGGGAGTTAGATGTGGCCCTTGTGGCTAAATGGATCAGGGGGTATGGAGAGAAGGCAGGTACAGGATACTGAGTTGGATGATCAGCCATGATCATATTGAATGGCGGTGCAGGTTCGAAGGGCCGAATGGCCTACTCCTGCACCTATTTTCTATGTTTCTATGTCAAGAAATTCCTCCTACTCTCCTTTCTAAAGGCGCGTCCTTTTATTCTGAGGCTGTGCCCTCTGGTCTTGGACTCTCCCACTACTGGAAACATCCCCTCCACATTCACTGTACCCAGGCCTTTCATAAATCGGTAAGTTTCACTGAGATCTCCCCTCATCCTTCTGAACTCCAGCGAGTGTCCTCTGGTCCAAGACTTTCCACTCTTAACTCTACCTTATCGGTTATTTACAAAAATCTTTTACTGTACTGAACTCAAACTCAAACTCACTAAATCTTGCAACATTTTTGCTACTTTGCACCCATTCTATTTATTCATTGAATTCATCAATACAGTATGTACACTGTTTACACTGTGAGCTTCACGTGAACAAGGAATTTTGTTGCACTCTGGTGCATGTGATGACACACAGACCTAAATCAGGGGGGCCATCATTTTTAAGGTTAGGTTCAATGTTCCTGGTCGATAAGCTTTCATCACAACTGTGGCAGTTGACCGGCCTGAAACATTCCATTCCCCTCTTCCCTGAAACTGCTGAGTATTTCTAGAAATTTCTCTTTAGGTTAGATACATATTTCATAGAGTCAAACAACAACAAAAATGAGCCGTTCCTCCCACGCTGACCAACATACCCCATCTACACTAGTCTCACCTGCCTGCGTTTGGCCCATTTCCCTCTAAACCTGTCCTATCCATGTACCGGTCTAAATGTTTGGAGTATTGTGTGCAATTTTGGTTTCCAAATTTGAGGAAGGACATTCTTGCTATTGTGGGAGTGCAGCGTAGGTTCACAAGGTTAATTCCCAGGATGGCGGGACTGTCATATGTTGATAGAATGGAGTGGTTGGGCTTGTATACTCTGGAATTTAGAAGTGTGAGAGGGAATCTTATTAAAACATATAAGAGTATTAAGACTTTGGACATGTTAGAGGCAGGAAACGTGTTCCCGATGTTGGGGAAGTACAGAACCAGGGGCCACAATTTAAGAATAAGGGGTAATCCATTTAGAATGGAGACAAGGAAACACTTATTCACACAGGGAGTTGAGAATCTGTTGAATTCTCTGCCTCAGAGGGTGGTGGAGGTCAGTTCTCTGGATGCTTTCAAGAGAGTTAGATAGAGCTCTTAAAGATAGCAGAGTCAAGGGATATGGGGAGAAGGCAGGAATGGGGTACTGATTGTGGATGATCAGCCATGATCACATTGAATGGCGGCGCTGGCTCGAAGGGCCGAATGGTCTACTCCTGCACCTATTGTCTATTGTCTATTGTTTCTTAAACGCTGTGATAGTACTTGCTTCAATTATCTCCTCCAATGGCTCGTTCCAAATACCGACCACCATTCGTGTAAAGAAGTTGCCCCTCAGGTTCCTATTAAATCTTTTCCCCCCTCACCATAAACCTATGTCCTCTGAGTCTTGATTCCCCTACTCTAGGTAAAATGCTTTCACCTTATCTATTCCCAGATGTTTCTTAAATGTTGCAATCATACCTGCCTCAACTACCTGCTCTGGCAGCTCATTCCATACACCCACCACCCTTTGTGTACAGAATGTTGTGCCTCAGGTCCCTATTAAATCTTCCCCCCCTCACCACAAATCCATGGTGGTTTGGTTTTTGAAGGCTGCTGTTTACGACTGCCAGCCTCTTTGGGCACTGATCCTGAGGGGTTAGTTGGTCAATGGAAGCTCAATGTGCACCCAGGAACTATGCGTTGAGCTAACCAAAACTTTGTAGGAAGATGGATTACTTTGTCTAAAGTCCTGGGGCAGCACAATGGTGCAGAGGTAGAGTTGCTGCCTCACAGCGCCAGAGATCTGGGTTCAATCCTGACTACGGGTGCTGGCTCTATGGAGTTTGCACGTTCTCCCTGTGACCGTGTGGGTTTTCTCCAGGTGCTCCGATTTTCTGAATCGAACCCGGGACTCTGGCGCTGTAAGGCAGCAACTCACCATGCCACCCGATTAAATCTTTCCGCTCTCACCTTAAACCTATACCCTCTAGTTTTTGATTCCAATGGTTTTGGTTGAAACCCAGGATAGTGACGTGTAACCTGTGATCTAACTCTCCAGAGTCTGAATAACTTCCTAGTACTTCTTGCAGATATGCCCAGATGTGCCTTGATGTGGCCTGTGTCCCGTGGCCTAATCCTTAGCATTTTTGCTGTAATGGCACTTAGATATAATCTGATCACAAAAGCACTGAGAATGACTTTAGATTCCATATAAATCTCATATCTTCCTGAAGGGGACCATTTGGCCCATCAATTCTATACTAGCTCTCAGATTAATCCCAACATCCCATTCCCCTCACCTCCCTGCAGCCTATTCCCCTGCATATACACACCCATTTCTTCCTGTCTCTTTCTCCTGCCATCATCTATATTGTGGACAAGTTACAGAGGCAAATTAACTAGCTTACCCACACGCCTTTGGAATAGAGGCATGCAGTCATATAGCATGGAAACAGGCCCCTCGGCCCAACTCATCTATGCCAACCAAGATAATCCATCTAAAATAGCCCCACCCATTTGCCCACATTTGCCATTAATCCCTTTAAACCTTTCCTATCCATGTACATGTCCAAGTATATATTAAATGTTGTTCTGGTACCTGTCTCAATAACTTCCTTTGGCAGCTTGTTCCATATACCCACCCCTCCCTGTGCTGAACAGTTGCCTCTTAGGGTCTTATTAAATATTTCCCCTCTCAGCTTAAACCTATGTCCTCCAGTTCTTGAGTCCCCTACCCTGGGAAAGAGACTCTGTGCATTTGGCCTATCTTATCCCTCATAATTAGTTACACCTCTATAAGATCACCCCACAGTCTCCTGCGAATAAAATCCTAGCATGCCCAACCTCTCCCTGTAGCTCAGGGCCTTGGGTCCTGACAACATCATTGTAAATCTTCACTGCACTCTTTCCAACTAAACGACATTGTTCCTTTGGCAGGGTGACCAAAACTGAACACAATACCCCAAATGCAGCACATTGTACATTTGTAATATAACCTCCCAACTTCTATACTCAATATCCTGACTGTTGAAGGCCAATGTGCCGAAAGCCTGCGGGAGGACACTGGAGCCACCATGGAGAGAGCATGCAGACTCCACACAAACATTACCCGAGGTCAGGATTGAACCTGGGTCACGAGAGCTGTGCGGCAGCAGCTCTACGTGCTTCTCTATCTCAAGCTCATTGCATAAATAAACGTTAAAGGGTAGTTAATGTGTACACACATCAGCTGATCGCTTAGAACTTGACGGTATGCTTTGACCAGTATTGACCTCCTTAGTAATGTCAACAACAATATTTGTTGCAAAGGTCATGCATGGAACTTACCCGCTCATCTATCTACAAATTTGCACTAAGTGTGCAACACTGGTGTGTCACTCCGACCCTGCCCATTATTTCTTTCAACCTGACGCAAGAAACAGGGACAGGTAAGGAGTAACTCAGTGGGTCAGGCAACATCTCTGGAGAAAATAGGTAGCTGAAGAAAGGTCCCAATCCAAAACATCACCTGTCCATGTTCTTCAGAGATGCTGCCTGACCCGTTGGGTTACTCCAGCGTTTTATGTCTATCTTTGGTATAAACCAGCATCTGCAGGTTATTGTATTACTAGAAACGGACAGTGTGAAGCACTTCAAGAAAGCAGCCAACATCATCAAAGACCCAAACCACCCTGACCACACTCTCGTTTTATTTTAGAGATGCAGTGTAGAAACAGGCCCCTCGGCCCACCGAGTCTGCACTGACTAACAACCACATGTACACGTTCTATCCTAAACACTAAGGGCAATTTACAGAAACCAATTAACCTACAAACCCGCACGTCTTTGGGATGTGGGAGGAAACCGGAGCACCAGGGGAAAACCCACACAGTCACAGGAAGAATGTACAAACTTTGATTACAGATAACGCCCATAGTCAGGATCAAACTCGGGTCTCTTGTGCTGTGAGGCAGCAACTCTACCGCTGTGCCACCGTGCCACCCTCATCTTGCTGCTACCATCGAGAAGAAGGTACAGGAGCCTGAGAACTGTGACGACCAGGTTCAAGAAAAGTTTCATCAGGTTGTCAAACAGTGTCAACAATAATTACAACTCTACCTCAGTGGCAAACCATGATGGACTTTGTATAAGGTTGTATAAGGGAGACTCTTTGTATAAAATTCTTTGTATAAGAGATTCTCTCTCTCTCTGTCCCTCCCCCACCCGAGTCATCCTGTTAGTTTCACTGTTCGTATCCCTTCATTATCACCTCTTCCACAGCCAACAATGGACCATTGTGGGCTCCACCTTTAATTGGTCATCGGTGCCAGCTCTGATTTGCTCTGTACCTTTTCATACCTCTAGTTTCCATCTCCCCTGACTCTCAATCTGAACAAGGGTCTTGACTGAAAACGTCACCTGTTCCTTTTCTCCAGACATGCTGCCTGACCCGCTGAGATACTCCAGCACTTTGTGTCCATACACAACATTATGGCCTGGTGTCCTTGTATAACGGTTAAATTGTTGTATTATTCTTTATTGCATATTTATCTGTTGCGTCTAGCATGCCTGTTAAGCTGCATCCAATACGATTTTAATTGTTCCTGTCCCTGTCCATATGGAAATTAAACACTTTAACACTCCTGACACTCTTAAACCCAAAATTCAATCGCGCAAATCTTCTCTAAAGGGCCTCCAATCTAATGCAAATAAATCCTTGCTTAAACAATGAAACTAAAACTGTAAACCATATTTCAAATGCTTTCTGTCCAACTACCTGTACATTTGCGGCAAAAAACTCCCTGGTATTTTCAACGTCAATGGAGCAGAATTCTGGAGGGATAGTGTAAAGTGCATCCATGTAGGGAGACACAAAATGTTCCAACGGATCTCGCAGCATCCCTGGATAACGTAGATAGGTGATGTTTCAGGTCGAGACACTTCTTCAGACGAGATATTGCCCTTGTAGAAACAAGGGACTGCAGCTGCTGGTTTATACCAAATATAGGCACAAAGTGCTGGAGTAACTCAGTCGATCAGGCAGCATCTCTGGAGAAAAAGGATGGGTGACCTTTCATGTCAGGACCCTTCTTCAGACCTGTCCCAACTCGAAACATCACTCATCCTTTTTCTCCAGGGATGCTGCCTGACCCGTTGAGCTACACCAGTACCTTGTGTATATCTTGGGTATTGTCATTCTTCTTTTATGTATTAACCGGCATCAGCAGTTCTTTGTTACTCGAAAGAGGGGGTTCACCCCTTTTATTAAGGGGGTTTAGTACGACTGACCAAGGTGAATTCCCATTTAATCACCTTGTTTTGCCCCAGTAAATGTTACTGAGTGAAGAGAGGTAGGATTTACAAGACAGAAGAAAAATCAGTTTCCCCAAATAACATTTGTAGGGTAGGAACAATCTTCAATGTTGATCTTAAGGACCACTAGCAATAGCGACCTGGATTAGAGAGGATTAGCTATAAAGAGAGGTTGGACAAACTTGGATTGTTTTCTCTGGAGTGCCAGGGGCTGGGTGAGACCTGATAATAGTTTATAAAATAATGAGAGGCAGAGATAGGGTAGAAAGCCAGACACTATTCCCCCATAGTGTAAATGTTAATGATTAGAGGACATAACATTGAAGGCGAGAGAGGCAAAGTTGAAAGGCGATGTGCGGGGCAACTTGTTTACACAGAGGGTGGTGTGTGCCTGGAACGAGCTGCCAGGGATGCTGGTAGAGGCAGATACGATAATGGCGTTAAAGAGGCTTTTAGATAGACATGTGGCTATGCAGGGAATGGAGGGATATGGATCAGGTGCCAGCTGAGGAGATTAGTTTAATTTAACATTATGTTTGGCACAGACATTGTGGGCTGAATGACCTTTACTTGTGTTGTACTGTTCTATGTAATGGTTACAGACGCAACCCAGAAATTACATGAAGCAGGATTCAAATCAGCCACAGCAAATTAATACAACTGTACATGAGAAGAAGGCGATACCTAAGCAGATGCCAATGCCTTAACCATTTGTGTGTTGTAAGGCCATTAGCGCCACTTCCATCCTTGGCAAGGGGTAGTAGCGCCAGCCCTCTCCTTTCACACAAGGCGATATCACCCTCTTGTTCACTCTGGATCAGGAATTCAACAGGAATTACCTCAAAGAGACGCAAGGCTTTGGCCAGGGCTCCAACCTCTTCCTTCAAGGAGAAGATAACTGAGATGACATTGCCCTTTTTGGACTGCTCCTCGATGTACATTGATTTCTAGAATTGAGAACATGAACAACATCATGGCAGCTAACTTCACCAACGCCACAAGTTCAATTCTGGACTTTGCAAAATTTTATGAAAACAAAAACAGTGCAGAAGCTGGAAATTTGGAAGGAAGCAGATACTGTTGGGATCATTGAAAGGTCACGCAGCATCTATGGAGAGAGAAACTGAGCTTTTTTCAGGTCAAGGACTATCAGAGGTTTAGTTTAGTTCAGTTTAGTTTAGAGGTACAGCATGGAAACAGGCCCTTCAGCCCACTGAGACCAGGCCAACCAACGATCACCCTGTATACAAGTTCTATCCTACACACTAAGGACAATTTACAGAAGCCAATTAACCTACACACCAGCACGTCTTTGGAATGTGGAGCTCCTGGAGAAAACCCACATGGTTACAGAGAGAACGTGCAAACTCCACACAGACAGCACCCGAGGTCAGGATCAAACTGGGTCTCTGGTGTTGTGAGGCAGCAACTCTGGTGCTGTGCTGCCCTATCTGCGTTTGACTTCCAGGGTGTAGAGGTAGACCACCCCTGGGGATTGAATCCAGAGCAGCGGAGAGACACAGGAGAGCTCAGATGCTGCAACCTTGAGCACAGTGCTGGAGTAACTCAGCGCGGCAGGTAGCATCTCTGGAGAACGTGCATTGGTGATGTTTCAGGTTGCAACCCTTCTTCAGACTGATCATAGGTGGGAGGGTGGTCTTCCACCCCACCCCCTCAGGCAAAAACAGGTCAATGAGCTGATTGACTTCCAAAATCTCATATCTCATATTCATCTCATTCATGCTCAATAACTGAAAGAACTAAGGATGTGTCTATGTGTACCTGCCCCTGATAACATGCATACCTGTGTCAATGTGTGTGCGAATGTATTTGTGTCAATGTATAAGTGTGCATGTGTGCGTGCCTGCATGTATGTGTGCATGTTTGTCTGTCTTAGTTGTGTGAGTGTGTGTGTGTGTATTTCTATGCTAGTAGTAGTGAATATCTGTGTGTTTATATGTGTGCTTGCGTCTGTGCACGTGCCATTTGTGAATGTGTGCGTGCACTTCACAGTGTGGATATGTCTGTGTATATTGTGAGTGTGTTTGTGAGTACGCATGTGTGTGTGTATGTGGATGTATGAGTGTGTGTGAGAGTGTGTGTGTGTGTGTGAGTGTGTGTGTGTGAGTGTGTGTGAGTGTGTGTGTGTGAGTGTGTGTGTGTGTGTGTGTGTGTGTGAGAGTGTGTGTGTGTGTGTGTGTGTGTGTGTGTGTGTGTGTGTGTGTGTGTGAGAGAGTGTGTGTGTGTGAGTGCACATGTGTATGTGTGTGTATGCGTGTCGATGTTTGCATGTTAACTGCATGTATTTACCCGTCTCTACAGAGTGTCCGTTAAATATGTTTGTGTAGAAACTATTAATGAGACAAAAAGGTAGATGTGGGTCAGAGCATTCATTTTCTCTTTCTTCCTTTTTCCCGTTGTGTTACCACTGGATAATTACCTGGACATTCTCTCCATTCCTCTTGGAGACGACTGCATCCATTGCCTGGGTTTCTGCAGGACTGGCTGCTTCTGGCCTGGTGCTGGATAGCTGGGTGAAGACTTGGCCCCTCTCGCTGGTCTGCAGTGATCTCTCCTTCAGCCCAGCGCGAGCCAATACTTCAGTGAAAGATCTTTGACCTTGCTCTGCATTGGGACCAGGGGGACACACCCCTTATGTATGATTGACAGGCCTCCCACTCAATTCAAAGTTCTCCACTTGTTTTTGTTTTAGAGATACAACATGGAAACAGGCCCACCAGGTCCACGACGAACATCGATCACCCATTCACATTAGTGCTGTGTTATCCCACTTGCTCATCGACATTAGGGACAATTTCCTGAGGGCCAATTAATTAGCCTATAAACCCGCAGGTCTTGGGGATGTGGGAACAAATTGGAACACTCGGAAACCCACGCGATTACAGCGAGAACGTGCAAACTCTACGCAGACAGCAGCCAAGGTCAGGATTGAACTCAAGTGTTTCGGTTTAGTTTTAGAGAAACAGGCCCTTCGGCCCACTGGGTCCACGCTGACCAATACACTAGTTCCATCCTACACACCAGGGACAATTTACGGCAGCCTATTAACCTACAATCCTGCATGTTTTTGGAGTGTGGGAGGAAACCAGAGCACCCTGAAGAAACCCACGCGGTCACAGGGAGAACATATAAACTCTGCACAGACAGCACCCATAGGATTGAACCCAGGTCTCTGGCGCTGTGAGGCAGCACATCTACCGCTGCGCCACCATGCCACTCCTTTAGCATTAACCTTGGTTTTCTGTACCTCAGAGTCTGTTGGGGCAGGCTTAGTGTGAACAGAGACATTTAGGTGCCCAAGTGTACATCTGTTGACTCATCCAGCCATTCCAGGTGGAATGCCCACTATATCTTCTCAGAACTGACGCGCTACAATGCTGAGAACTATATTCTGCATCTGTATCTTCCCCTTTGCTCTACCTATTGTACTTGAATTTGACTTGATTGTGTTTATATTTTAGTTAGTTTATTGTCACGTGTACCAAGGTACAGTGAAAAGCTTTTTTGTTGTGTGCTATCCAGCCAACGAAAAGACTATACATGATTACAATCAAGCCAGCCGGAGTGTACAGATACAGGATAAAGGGAATAACATTTAGTGCAAGATAAAGTTCAGTAGAGTCAGATAAAAGATAATCCAAGGATCTCCAATGAGGTAGGTAGTAGCTCAGGACTGCTCTCTACTTGTTGGTAGGATAGAAACATAGAAAACAGGTGCAGGAGTAGGCCATTCAGCCCTTCAAGCTAGCACCGCCATTCAATATTATCATGGCTGATCATCCAAAATCAGTACCCCGTTCCTGCTTTTTCCCCATATCCCTTGATTCCCTTAGCTCCAAGAGCTAAATCTAACTCTCTCTTGAAAGCATCCAGTGCATTGGCCTCCACTGCCCTCTGCAGCAGAGAATTCCACAGATTCACAACTCTGGGGGATAAAGTGTTTCCTCATCTCAGTCCTAAATGGCCTACCCCTTATTCTTTAACAGCGACCCTTGGTTCTGGACTCCCCCAACACTGGGAACATTTTTCCTACATCTACCCTGTCCAATCCTCTAAGAATTTTATATAGTTGCCTGATAACAGCTGGGAAGAAACTCTCCCTGAATCTGGAGGTGTGAGTTTTTACACTTCTGTACCTCTTGTCTGACGGGAGAGGGGAGAAGAGGTGGTGACTGGGGTGACAATGGTCCTTATACTGGTGGCCTTGCCAAGGCAGCGTGAAGTGTTGATGGAATCAATGACCCCGCTGAGTTACTCCAACATTTTGTGTCATTATTTTGTAAACCGGTATCTGCAGTTCCTCGTGTCTATGAAGCCCGGACTGCTGCGTGTAGCCTGCAGTACCGGGTTACAGCAGCAGATGGCAGACATTTCACGTTAGATCTGCGGAGTCGGTGCCCTGAATGTTGACTTGCACCGTGAACTCTTGAACGATTTGCCTCAACGTTTATCAAATCTGGAAATGCAATAAATTAGTTCTGGGAGGCACATTGTTTATCTTGCATCAGAAGACAGCGTGCACCTGTGTACCCACACCTGCCGCTCTTGTGAGCAGTGGTTTTCAAAAGACAAACAGAGTCTAGCTATGTAGCCCGTAGCAACGCGTTCAGTTGCTTTTATTGCTTCTGCCATTCTGCCAGGGCATAAATTTTAAGTCCCCCTTTTTCTTCGCCACAGAACTCTCCCCGTCTCTCTCCATCTCCCTCCACACTGTACACAAGCGCAGTCAAACAAGCGCTCCGGGCAAACTCGCGGAACCGTTGCAGAGGTTAAATCTACATATCTATCGAGTCTTCCGAGGTAATACAGTCCCGCTCGACGGGCGTTTCAAATTTGCTCAGGCGGCTTTGCAAAGGACTTTAGAAAAACAGCTGGAAACTTTAAATACCAGGCTTGATGCCGTGTTAAAACGGGATCAATGGTCTGAAGTCATTCTCAACGCTGGTCTGTTGTAAACGGGGAGAATGTGTGCGCTGTAGAAACAAAGAAATGTCTTGGAAGAAAGGTCCCGACCCCAAACATCACCTATCCGTGTTCTCCAGAGATGCTGCGTGACCCGCACCTTGACTCCTAGAATGTGTCCGTTTCTGGGTATACTGAGCTGAATATTTAAACTTGCATAAACTCACATTTATATATTTTAACTTACATCACGTTACAAACTTTTTCATTTGTACTTAAAACACTGAGGGGATGTTGTAAAAGCTGTGTATGGCGTGAGGTAGGAATGTAACAAGCTATCTAGTTGTGAAGGATTTGGGTCTCTCTTTGTCCCTTGCAATTTAGTCCCATTGTCACCCGCTAAAGACTCTGCGCTAAGATGGATGGAGGGGGGGGGGGGGGGGCTCGGCTCCGGTCAGGGATACTGGATGCGAGGGTTCGCCGCTGGTGGAACGGCTCAGACACCAGGATCGAGCGGACGTGGAAGGGATAAGGCGATAAGACACGTCTCGCACACACACACTCGCATCCACACTCGCACATACACACACGCATTAACACACGCAGACGCATAGCCATACAGACATACACACACGCAAACAGACACACACGCCAACACGCCGACACGCACACATAAACAGACCACACACCAACAGACACCAATAGAAACATAGAAAATAGGTGCAGGAGGAGGCCATTCGGCTCTTCGAGCCATCACCACCATTCATTGTGATCATGGCTGATCGTCCCCAATCAACAACCCGTGCCTGCCTTCTTCCCATATCCCTTGATTCCACTAGCCCCTAGAACTCTACCTAACTCTCTCTTAAACCCATCCAGTGACTTGGCCTCCACTGCCCTCTGTGGCAGGGAATTCCACAAATTCACAACTCTCTGGGTGAAAAGGTTTTTCTCACCTCAGTCTTAAATGGCCTCCCCTTTATTCATATACAGACAAACACACAGAGACATACAGTTTGTACACACACAGGCACAGATACACACAGACAGGCTGACATACACGCGCACACACACACACACACACACACACACACAGAGCAAACTTCACCGTCTGAGGAAGCTTTAACTGCGCTCACAGAAGATAAGCGGCAACACACGGTGTTAGTCAATGGTCACAGCACAACTCAAGTGTCCTAACCCGCAAACCCTGCCTGTGGTTCCCATCCCCAGCCTCAGTAACATCCTCAGTGCAACTTACAATTCCCATACACTCCACTGATTCACAAATGTTACAGTCATACAGCACGGAAACAGACCATTCGGCCCAACTTGCCCATGGCGACCAAAATGCCCCATCTACACTAGTCCCACCTGCCTGTGTTTGGCCCATACCCCTCCCAACATTTCTTATCTATGTACCTGTCCAAATGCATTTTAAATGTTGTTATAGTGCCCGCCTCAACTACCTTTTCTGGCATTTCATTCCATACACCCATCTCTGTGTGAAAAAGTTGCCACTCAGGTTCCTATTAAATCTCTCCTCCCTCACCTTAAACCTATGTCCTCTGATTCTTTATTCCCCTTCTCTGGGTCAAAAACTCTGTGCATTCACCCTATCCATTCCCCTCATGATTTTATACAGCTCTATTAGATCAACCCTCAGCCTCCTGTGCTCTAAGGAATATAGTCGTAATCTCTCCCTAGAGTCAACCTCTCCTTCTAGCTCAGGCCCTCAAATCCTGGCAACATCCTCGCGAATCTTCTCTGCGCTCTTTCTAGCTTAACGACATCCTTCCAGAGACAATTCAGAATGCAGCCCAGTATACATACTCTACAACCTAAAAAGGGCAGCGCCAGAAACCCGGATTTGATCCCGACTACGGATGCTGCCTGTACAGAGATATAAACGTTCTCCCTGTGACCGTCGTGGGTTTTCTCCAGGTGTTCCGGTTTACTTCCACTCTCCAAATGCACGCAAATGTGCAGGTTAATTGGCTTTGGTAAATTGTTTCAAGTGTGTAGGATATTGCTAGTGTACGGGTTGATCCCTGGTCTGCACGGAAGGCGCAGACCAGCGCCGAAGGGCCATTTCGACGCTGTATTTCTGAACTGAAACTAAACTATGCTCAATTCTTGAGCTTTATACAGAGTGCACGATCCGTGCACAATACTAGCCCCTTAGTTTAGTTCAGGTTATCATTGTCACGTGTACTGAGATACAGTGAAACACTTTGTGTCCTATCCGGTCCAATCATACTGTAATCACGCCCTACACGTACAGCAGGCAGTGCATAGAGAAAAATACCAGAGTGTAGAATACAGTGTTGCAGCATTATAATGTTACAGTTACAGAGAAACAGTGCAAGGTCTTGTAAATGTTGTTAAATCATCTGCCTCAATGGGGTCAAGGAAAGAGCGTTCACGTCGCGGCCCTGTTTCCACCAATCTTTCCACCACCACGCACAAGACGCGACAAGACAGACACCATTGTATGCGGATGCCGCCAAGTGTGTTCAGCTCTGGCTGAACAAATTCTAATCTTGTGTGTGGACTCGACAAGAAGCAGATCTGCCTCAATTACATCCTGTGCCAGCTCTTTCCATAATCCACTACCCTGTGAAAAAAATCATCCCTCAGGTTCCTATTAAATCTTTCCCCTCACAAACCTATTCTGTTCCATTTAGGAAACCTGAACGGAAACCTCTGAAGACTTTGCGCCCCACCCAAGGTTTCCGTGCGGTTCCCGGAGGTTGCAGGTGGTTGCAGGTAGTGGAAGCAGGTAGGGAGACTGACAAAAACCTCCGTGAACCGCACGGAAACCTTGGGTGAGGCGCAAAGTCTCCAGAGGTTTCCGTTCAGGTTTCCTAAGTGGGACAGGGGCTTATATAGCCCTCTTAATGCTTTATTCCCCTACCCGCCATTCCCCTTATCTATCCCCTTCAGCCTCCTGCACTCTAATGATTAAACTCCTAGCCTGCCCAACCTCTCTCTGTAGCTCAGGATTTCGAATCCTTGCAACATCCTTATAAATCTCTGCGCTCCTTCCAGCTCAATGAAATATTTTCAATGGCAGGGTGACCAAAACTGAACACAATATTCCAAGTAAGGCTTCACTATTAAACAGGGAAATCTAGAAGATGTGGGAACAAGGACCAGCAGATGCTAGTTTACTAAAAAGACAAAGAGCTGGAGTAACTCAGCGATCTCAGGAGAACATGGATGTTTCGGGTTGCCACCCTTCTTCAGACTGGAAGCTGGTTAGTTTTGGTTTAATTTAGAGATATTGCGTGGAAACAGTCCCTTTGGCCCACCGAGTCCGCGCTGATCATCGATCACCCGTACACTAGATATATCCAACATGCCAGGGACAATTTACAGAAGCCAATTCACGCACAAACCTTCACAGATCTCTTTTGAATATGGGAGGAAACCGGATCACCTGGAGGAAACAGGGAGAAACAAACTCCACACAGACAGCACCAGATGTCAGGATCATACCCAGGTCTATGGCGCTGTGAGGCAGCAGCTCTACCCGCTGCACCACTGTTCTTCAATTTGGAAGCTGTTTCATTTTCTCCAGCTTCAGCGAATTGCACACACTTCCAACTTTATCAATTATGACGGTCGCATGTGCATTAAGGATGAAGTAAATTTAACGAAACATTCATGCATAATACTTATTTCCAGCATTAGAAACCTCCAGATAATAAAACTAATCTTTAGCCATCAGGCGTTAACCTCTGTAGATCTAACCGCATAGAATCAACCACGTAGTTTGGGACCTACTGAACAACACTGACATTCAAGGGGAAAGTAGACGGCTGTGAACAGTCCATGAACTCACAAGTCAGTCCCTCGGTATGTGCCCTCATATTCCGCGGTCGGCTTGGGAAGTGGGCCAAGGTGACCTCTGCGCACGGAAGCGGAGGGAGGGGCAGCTGCTGGGGGCAATGGACTGTGGGTTTGCGGTGGGAGTGTTGGATGAGGACGAGCGAACGGATGGAACGGAGCCTGCGGCAGCTTTAGACTTTTAGAGGTACAGCATGAAAACAGCCCCTTCGGCCCACCAAGTCCACGCCGGCCAGCGATCAACCCGTACACTAGCACTGTCCTACACACTAGGGACAGTTTTGAAAACATACCAAAGCCAATTACCTGCAAACTGGTGCACCTTTGGAGTGTGGAAGGAAAACGGAGCACCTGGAGAAAACCCACGCGGTCACAGGGAGAACGTACAAACTCCGTACAGACAGCACCCATAGTCAGGATCGAACCTGGGTCTCTGGTGCTGTATTGCAGTAACTCTATCATTACGCCACTTTGCCACCCCAATGTTGGTGAAGACTTGCGTCAGAGTAGGTTTGACCAGCGATGCCTCGTTCTTGTCCTATATCGTGGTACACATCAGCTCCTACACTGCCGTATAACTGTTATACCTTCACAGTAGGGTTCTGGTTGTGAAATACTCTCCTGGCTGTTGCCCACCGCTGAGGAACGAACTACCTTCAATTACGTTGTCAGGTGGATGGAGCTGACGGCATCGCGCTGGGCTAGGCCGACCTCGACCAGTGCCGCCAGGACACCGGGCCTTAAAGTGAGAAAAATAAGAATCTGCAGATCTCCTTGGGCCGAGATCAGACTTTTCAGAGACTTGGAAGTTGCAAGATGGCACCGGATCATGGCGACTCTACAGAAGAGGATCTATTGTACTCGTGTACAGTATTACTGGATAGAATGCAGAACAAGCTTCTCACTGCCCAGCGCTAATTGGTGGAACAGCACCTCATATTCCACTTGGGTAGTTTACACCCCAGCGGTATGAACATTGACTTCTCTAACTTCAGATAGCCCTTGTTTTCTCTCTCCATCCCCTTCCCCTTCCCATTTCTCCCACTAGACTTACTGTCTCCGACTACATTCTATCTTTGTCCCGCCCCCTCCCCTGCCATCAGTCTGAAGAAGGGTCTGGATCCGAAACGTCGCCCATTCATTCTCTCCAGAGATGCTGCCTCGCCCGCTGAGTTACTCCAGCATTTTTGGGTTTCTTCTCCGCGGATTGTCACCTTGTCGTGGTGGAGAAGCTTGTGTGGACCTGAGATCCTGAGAGTGATGCCGTCTGGAGCTACGCTCCTGGTCGGGCCGCCCATGGCGGTAAGGTCGAGGGGGAGGTCTCTGACAAAGAGCAATCCAACCAAGACCTCAACGGTGGAACAGGCGGAGGATGATGGCTGACCTTAGTGGAGCGTCACAACGGCTGAGTAGGCGGATGAAGGCTGCAGCAGAAAAGGGTCTCCAGTCATCTTGGACTCCATGCCACTGGACCCTGACCCAGATCTGTTAAGGATCGCGGGGTGGCTGCCTGTGCACCAGTCTCCCCACGCTAAACAAAGTCGCGCACAGGCATCCTCCATATAGGGAATAGCACCCTGGAGGCACCCATGCTCAGCCATGGGCGAAGGGGGCCTAAGATTACTCTGAGGTGTTAGTGGAAACTGGATCACCCGGAGGAAACCCATGCTGTCACAAGGAGAACGCGCAAACTTCACACAAACAGCACCCAAGGTCAGGATCGAACCCGCGTCTCCGAAGCTGTCCAGCTCTACGGCCACACAGAATCTCATCAATTAGTTAAACTCAATACAACTTAGCTTCTAAATGTAGAAACAAGTAACCAAGTCTTTTTAAGCGGCGGCACAGTGGCCCAGTGGCCCAGTGCCTTACACCAGTGGGCAATGATCCCAGGAATAAGTAGGTTAACCTATGATGAGCGTTTGTCGGCACTGGGCCGGTACTCGCTGGAGTTTAGAAGAATGAGGGTGGGGAGGGGGGGCTCATTGAAACATACAAAATAGTGAAAGGCTTGAATAGAGTGAATGTGGAGAGAATGTTCCCACCAGTGAGTGGGTCTCGGGCTAGAAGTCATAGCCTCAGAATTAAAGTACGTTCTTTTATGAAGGAGATGAGGAGAAATGTCTTTAATCAGAGGAATCTGTGGAATGATTTGCCATTGAAGGCTGTGGAGGCCGTCAGTGGATAGTTTTAAGGCAGAGATGGATAGATTCTTGATTAATACAGGTGTCAGAGGTTATGGGGAGAAGGCAGGAAAATTGGGTTAGGAGGGAGAGATAGATCAGCCATGATTTAATGGCGGAGTAGACTTGATGGGCCGAATGGCCTAATTCTACTCCTATCACTTATGACATGAGCTCCAGAGACCCGGGTCTGATCCTGACTACGGGTGCTGTCTGTACAGAGTTTGTGCATTCTCTCTGTGACCGCGTAGGTTTTCTCCGGGTGCTCCGGTTTCTTCCCATATTCCAATGGCGTAGATGTTTGGCTTTGGTAAAATTGTAACTTGTCCCTAGTGTGTAGGATAGCGCTAATGCACTGGTGATCGTTTGTCAGTGCGGACTTGATGGGCAGAAGGATCTGTTTCCACGCTGTATCTGTAAAGTCTAAACTACAGGCGCTGCTTTACACAAAATTACATAAAGTGCTGGAATAACTCAACGGGGCAAGCAGCATTTCTGGAGAACAGAGACAGGCCACGGTTTGGGTTCAGTGCAAGTAACACTACACAAAAGCGCTTAGATATCTCTAAGATAAGCATCTCAGACACAGTACAAGTGTATAGCAGTAGTACACTGGGCCAGTTTAACTGCGTCATGTTCGACACATTGTGGGCCGAAGGGCTCGTTCCTGTGCTGTACCGTTCTATGTTGTATGTTCTATGTACTCCAGGGACGCTTCCTGACCCTCGGAATTACTCCAGCACTTTGTGCCTTTTTTTCTTTTTGTAAACCAGCACCTGCAGTTCCTTGTATCTCCGCGTCCGTTGCCACATCGGAATTCTCCCACCTTACCCTTGAAAGCCCAGGGAAAAGAGAGGCACATAACCAACTTCCCGGGGCTTGCTACTGATTTAAATTAATAATACAGATGATGATATTGTTATATGCAGCGTTAACTCTAATGAATTAAATCTCCAGTGAATGAAACATCTCGCTTCAAACTTCGTCAGCTAATCTTCCAAGGCTTTTAATTTTTTTTAAGAAGCCTTAGTTATCACTAGCTTCTTTGTTCCCTGATCTATTTGATGGAAATGAAATTTATGTTGACAACAGAAGTGTGTGTGTGTAGCTCTCTAAACAAATCTCGGCGTTCCATTGTCAAATTAACTATTCGCCCGAGCGCAGACTTTTAATATTCAGAACCGGCTCTCGCACTTGGAAGAAACCTGGACAAAGCTCTAATTGGGCAACAGAAATGGTTTGACAAACCATGGAAGATTCGTTCCTTGAAATAAAAGCCCAACAATTGCGGGTCTTGAATAGACCGCTTGCGTCTTTCACAAGCCTGTGGCCGGGCGAGACGCGGGCAGAGCGGGGGGGGAATCTACAGAGAGGAGGGAGGCGGGGAGGGAGGGGGCTGGGTGAATTTGTCGCTGTGTTTTATTTTACGCTGGTGCAGGGAGATCAGCTGGTTGTGTTTTTTTTTAAAGCGTGAAAGAACTTTAATTTCCTTGCAAAGCGGTTACGCGTGTCTGATACCAGCCGGGTGCAGACAGTTCCAATGGATTCAATAGCAATTCAGGCGAAAGTTTTGTGGAGCTGTTATTTAATCTTGACACGTTCTCTCTCTCCCTCTCCCCTCCCTCTCCCTTTCTCTCTCTTTCTCTCTCCCCCCCCCCCCCCCCCCCCTCTCTCTCCGTCTCCCTCTCTTTTTCTAACACACGCACACAGACAAGTTAATTTTAACTGTTGAACTTATTTTAAGTTTGTACATTGTACTCGTGTTACAGTTTTATAACAAAATAAGTGGATGTAACAAACTTTACTCGCGGATACGTCGACCCCCACATTATTCATTGGGCAGTGGAGTGATTTCATTCATCGCGAGTTGAACAGTAAATAATGAGTTCGGTTCCCAGCCTGGAGCGTGAAGTTTTCACGAACAAAACTTCGTAGATCAGCAAGTGAAAGCTAATATGTAGAAACAGGGAACCGCACACACTAGTTAACACACAAGAGGACACAGAGTGCTGGAGTAACTCGGCGGGTCAAGCAGCATCTCTGGGGACCTGGATAGGTGATGTTCTTTAAAGCCTCCCGTCGCACGAAAGCTTTCCCCTCAATTAAGTGCTTGTTTTCTCTAGAATTCGAGATCTAAAAGTCAGAAGGTTTTGAAAATCATCCAGAAACCTTTATCAGAAGTTAGACGGAGCCGGTGGTTTGCTGGTGTGGTGCTTATTGAGCGTGTGGGGGTGGGGAAGAAGGGGTTGTGTTTATTCTGGGGGCGGATGGCACGCGTCGGGCGCACGCCCGGGACACCGGCATTTAGAGGGAGGGTTTGGCGAAGGGGAGGAGCTGCGGCGTAAAGCTGCCGTTTGAAAAGGCTGCGGCTGGGAGCCGGCGGGTGCATAGCAGGCGCCGAGCTAGAGGAAGCGTGCCCACAGAGAGGGGGAGGGCTCGCATTGGCAACAACAACAACAACAACAAAAAACCTCAATAAAATCTATAAAAGGCGAGGTGGGAGTGAAGTGCGGCGCAGCACGCGAACGGCACGGGTCGGGCGCAACGCCGGCGGAGTTTGCGCCCTTCCAAGGTCTGCAGAGCGGCGCGGAGTTGCTCCCTCCCCTCCCCGATGCCCAACATGTGCAGCACTGCCAGGAGCGTGGGATCGCAACAACAGCATGCGTGCCTGGAGTCCGCCTGCCTTTACGCCGCCGTTGCGCCGGGCGAGAGGGAAGCCAGCCCGGGCTCCGGGCAGCCTCAGTCCCTGTCCTCCGCCAAGCACCGGCACCAGGTGAAGAGGCAGCGCTCTTGTTCCCCGGAGCTGCTGCGGTGCAAACGGCGCCTCAGCTTCAGCGGTTTCGGGTACACTTTACCCCCGCAGCAACCGGCCGCCGTGGCCCGGCGCAACGAGCGGGAGAGGAACCGAGTGAAGCTGGTCAACATGGGCTTCGCCACCCTGCGGGAACACGTCCCCAACGGCAGCGCCAACAAGAAGATGAGCAAGGTGGAAACCTTGCGCTCTGCCGTCGAGTACATCCGAGCTCTGCAACAACTGCTGGATGAACACGACGCGGTGAGCGCCGTCTTTCAGTCGGGACTGCTCTCGCCCGGACTCTCCGCTGAGATGAACTCCATGGCCGGCTCGCCCCTCTCCTCCTGCTCGTCCGACGACGCCTCCTGCGACCCGCTCAGCGCAGAGGAACAGGAGCTGCTGGACTTTACCACCTGGTTCTGAGCCGCCACCACCTGCCTCTCCTCCCTCCCGGCGCAGCAGGTAAGCTGGTCAGCGCCCAAATTCCCGGAGAAATTCCACTTGGGCGAAAGCGCGAAACGGTGCGGTAACCTACATTACGTCCCACCCTTGGTCCAATCACCTGTAGATACAAGGAGGAACTTAAAATATGTCGGTTAATATACAAAAGGGCACAAAGTGCTGGAGTAACTTAGTGGGTCAGGTAGCATCTCTGGAAAACATAGATTGGGACCCTTCAGATTGAAACATCATCTCTGCCTCTCCCCCTTTCCAGCTCTCTCCCCCTCGGAATCATTGAAGAAGCACCCGACCAGAAACGTCACCTATCCATGTTCTCCAGAGATGTAGCCTGACCCGCGGAGTTACTCCAGTACTTTGCTGTCGTTACGCGCACATCCAAAACTCAGAGATACAACGCGACCAATGTTTTCAACTTGCCCTCTTCAGACCAATTCTACGCATATCGTTTAATTTTTTTTTAACGTTAGGTGGGTTTGAGTTATTCAAGACGGGCGGTAGTCAAACGCGGGTCTTCCCCCAACCTCCCGGAGATATCAGGCAGTTGGGGTCACAAATCCCATCACCTACGTAGGTCGTGAATCAGTCTGAAGAAGGGCCCCGGATCCGAATCTGTCCATTCCCCCCACAGATGCTGCCTGGCCCGCATTTTGTGTTTTTTTTGTGCGTGCTCAAGATTCCTCCACATACTGCCACCACCTCCACCCGAGTTATCATCCAGTGCATCAGGAATTAATGCAGGCGACTTATTTGAAAGTCCATTTGGACAAGTGACAGTATTGATGAAACAAAGAACTGCAGATGCCGGGTTATACCAAAGATAGACACAAAGTACTGGAGTAACTCAGTGGGTCAGGTAGCATCTCTGGAGAAAAGGGATGGGTAACGCAAGTTTGAAGAAGGGTCCCGACCGGAAACATCACCCATCCATTTTCTCCATAGGTGCTCACTGACCCGCTGAGTAACTCCAGTATTTTGTGTCCATCTTTGACGGGCGAAGACTTTAAACAAAAATAAAACAAAGTGCTGGAGGAACTCAAATGGTCAGGCAGCATCTGTGGTGGGAATGAAGAGTGGGGAAGGGTCCAGAGATGTTCTCCAGAGATGCTGTTTGACCCGCCGAGTTTCTCCAGCACGTTGTATCTCCTTTCATCGTCTGGCTATTTCCCACCACAGATGCTGCGTGACCCTATGAACTTTTTTTTCCAGCACTTTGGGGGTTTTTTTTCTACTCATAACTGCAGTTTCTTGCGTCTTCATGAAGACTTTAACCGGTTTCTTCTTCCTTTGCGTTGCCCAGGTCTGCGAGTGAAGTATTTGGAGACACGGAGCCAAGAGGACAAGACACGCTGCCTGCCTTCGCGACCCACTTCAGCCGACACCCCTGAAACCCACCAGCCGTCCGTGAATGTAGTTCCACACAATGGCAGACCACCAAGGCTGAGTCTCACTCCGGGACCCGCGGTTATGACATTGGCCATCTCTACCGCAAACTATTAGGCCACACACACTCGGAGTGCGACGATGTCAAGTAATTATACTTGGGCACTACCGGCCAATTTGGACTATCACCATCTCTTGTTCAAACTTTCTAAGCAAAGAGAACGTTGATAAGCCTTCTAACGTGACAAGAGTACAATTTTGTTCGTTTCTCTAAACAAAACGCATTTTAGGCTTTATCCAAACAAAGAGCCGCGCGTGTGTGTTTTAATGAGACTATTTTTCGATATATAGAATGTTTCCAGTCTTTGTTTTTTTTTTAAAGAAAAATCTATTTGTATCTATGCTAACAGTCCTGAAATATATTAAGCTATTTTTGTATATAAGAGAGATGGATTTATAGAGTTTTGTACATTTTTTAAAAGTGAATATGGCGATATATAAAGCAACGTATGATGTACGCGCCATGGCCTGTACACTCTTGCCTTTTAACTGCCTAGGCATGATTTGCAAAGTCACTGATTCGGGTAACAGGCACACTGTAGCGCCAGGTAGTGTCTTATGATCGAATTCACATACTGCTGTGGAACTTGGCAAATTCACTGCCCAACAAAGTTGACTTAGTTCCTGGTTGGTTTACAGCCATAGTTCTTGCTTCTTTTTATTCGTGACTTTTGTCTTATATTATATATATATATATATATATATATATATAATGGCCTTTTGAAAACTGACCTTTTTTCTACATACTAGTTTCATAATAAAACTTCTTGTGGAAATAAACTGCTGAAACTAATGTGCTTGGTTGGATTTTTCCCCCCCTGATCATTTAAGGGTACACCATATCATACTTCTGAAAGATATAAAGTTTATAGCATGTTTCCAGGGCTCCACAGTGTACCTACCAGAATATGGAACACTTATTTTGTAAGTGTTTGGCCCATTTGGTTCGTGTGGCCAGGGATTAAGGGACCAGGTTAAAGGGCTGGAGAAATTCAATGGGTCAGCCAGCATCTGTGGAGGGACGACATTTCGGGTTGAGACCCTTCTTCAGATTGATTGGAATAGGGAACATGCCAGTGCCGAATACGCAGCATTCTTTATCTGTAATTGTAACGTAACAGTTACAGATAAAAAGTGCAAGGTCTACAATGAGGTAGGTTGGAAGATCAGGTTTACACCCTAGCTTATGGAAGGACAGTTCAGAAACCTGATAACAGCAGGGATGAAGTTGTTCCTGAATCTGGTGGTGTACACTTCCAAGCTTCTGTATCTTCTGCCCGATGGGAGAGAGGAGAAGAGGGAATGATTGGGGTGTGAATGGCCTTTGATTATTTTGGCTGCTTTTCTGAGGCAGCGTGAAGTGTAGATGGAGTCGATGGCGTTGAGACTGGTCTGTGTGATGGACTTAGTGATTATTGACCATACAGGATTGTTGTCAAGATTGTTTATGTATTTAATGTGTCTAGCTCTTTGGACGGGTCAAATGGACACTTCCCAACAACTTCATCAAAGTCTTGCATTTATATAGTGCCTTTGACCATCTCAGGACTGGTCCCCCAGACACGTTAGAGCCAATGAAACCCTCTTGGAACCATTGGATGGGAAAGGTTTCCAGGGATATGAGTGAAGCATGGGGGAATGGGACCAGCTTGGACAAGGCATCTTGGTCGGCATGGACTAGTTTGGCCCTAGGGGGTGATTCATGCTGTATGACTCGATGACATTGAGCAGGTTAAGTCGGGTCTTTGGAAAGGGAAACATTCTTTCATGAGTAGCTTCCATGGACATACAGGAAAGTGTTCGGCACAGCAAGATCCCACAAACCACTATAGGCCTTGGCCAGGCCTTGGGTATGATGCCTGGCCTTCTTTCAGACAAAGCGTGGGGACTATTAGTTCCTCCTGCTGGACCAGGCAGTCCTGCTACGGATATTTCCGTCAGTGGGATGGGGGCTCTGACAGTGCAGCATGTTCCTGATCTGGCATCCAGAGGGTCTTGCACTGGAGTGTGGGATGCACCTATAGATCTGTATAGGTCATAGATAACGCCATCATAACGCCATAGATCTGTACAGAATGGAGTCCATCTGGCTCACCTTGACCATACCAACCAAGTTAGCACATTGGACTAGTCACACTTGGCCTGCATTTGGCCCATATGCCTCTAAACCCTTCTTACCCATATCTGTCCAAATTACTTTTAAAAGCCGGAATAGTATCTGCTTCTATAGCTTCCTCTGGCAGCTCATTCAAGATACGGACAATCCTCTGAGTGCAAAAGTAGCCCCTGAGGTCCCTCTTAAATCTCTCTCCTCTCACCTTAAGTCTGTGCCCTCCAATTTCAGAATCCTCTACCCTGGGAAAAATACTGTGAGCGTTCACTTTATCCATGCCCCTCATGATCTTGTACACTTCAATAAGGTCACCCCTCAGCCCTTCCAAGCTCTAAAGAAAAAAAATACCAGCCTAATCAACCTCTCCCTGTAATCAAGCCTGTAAACAATCTCAGGTAACATTCCGGTGAATCTCAAAGTGCTGGAGTAACTCTTAGAATTAATGAAGCATTTGCTAAATTCTACGCTGAAGTATACGTTTCCGATTGTCCTCCCACTGCAGGTGACATGCTCAGTAGTATGACGTTTCCCCGAATTGACGATGAAGCCACGAGAGACTTGGGTGGTCCCATAACTGTTGCTGAGGTCCAAGCAGCCATCACATCGCTGCAAAGCGGAAAGTCACCCGGCCCTGACGGCTTCACTGTAGAATATTACAAAGCTTTCTCTGCTCTCCTCGCACCAGTCCTGAGAGATATGTACAATGAGGCGTTTTTACATCGTCGCCTACCGCCCACCTTGTCGTGGGCTACTATCTCCCTAATTCTTAAAAAGGAGAAAGATCCCCTGCTTTGTAGTAGCTATAGACCAATTTCACTCCTGAATGTGGACCTCAAAATCCTCTCTAAAGCCCTTGCGCTCCGTCTTCAACGAGTGATGCCCTCTATTATCTCGTTAGACCAAACAGGGTTCATACCAGGCCGACAGTCTTCCCACAATACTAGGCGTCTCATTAACATCATCCATTCACCGAGTAGTGAGACCCCGGAGATAGTGGTCTCCCTCGACGCCAAAAAAGCTTTCGACAGGGTCGAGTGGAGGTACCTATATGAGGCGATGGACAGGTTTGGCCTCGGTAACAGTTTTATTCTTTGGGTCAGTCTATTATACTCATCCCCGGTGGCCTCAGTACAAACAAACGACACACTGTCGCCCCACTTCCCCCTTCAGAGAGGCACCAGACAGGGTTGCCCGTTATCACCACTTCTGTTTGCTGTCGCGATAGAACCCTTGGCGGTCTGGTTACGCTCAGAGAAAGGCTTTAAAGGTATTACACGGTTCGACACAACTCATAAAGTCTCATTGTATGCGGATGACCTGCTCCTGTACATCTCGAACCCAGTCAGCTCTCTCCCTGTGATTACAAATATTTTAGAACGGTTTGGCGCGTATTCTGGTTATAAACTTAACTACCAAAAGAGTGAGCTATTACCGTTTAACTCATTGGCTAAGCAGCTCCCTCGCTCTTTAACCTCATTCAAATGGGCAGAGGACGGGTTTCGCTACCTCGGCGTCTTTATCACAACACCCTTATCTGATATGTTCCGCACAAACTTTCTGCCTCTGGTTGAGAAAGCTGAAAGAGATTTTGACCGCTGGTCAGTTTTACCGCTATCCCTCGTGGGCCGGATAAATCTGGTCAAGATGATCGTCCTACCCAAATTCCTGTATCTTTTCCAGCACGTCCCTATACTTATCACTAAATCCTTTTTTGATAAATTAGAAAGGACAATATCTAAATTTTTAAGGGGTAGCAAACCGGCTAGAATCCTAAAGGCGATACTGCAGCCTCCTAAGAGTGACGGCGGTTTGGCACTTCCTGACTTTAGGCGATACTATTGGGCAGCTAACTTGCAAAAACTCCTGTATTGGATGAATGATGATTGCGACCACCTACCGACCTGGGTACACATGGAAAAGGCAAGTTGACATCTCCCGTTGCGGTCTGTCCTATGCTCCCAACTCCCCCTTCCTATAACATCTGTGGGTGCAGGCCCAATTGCGTCCCTCTCGCTCAAGATATGGAGTCAACTCAGGAAAAACTTTGGTTCACAAGGCCCTTCCATCTTGACCCCACTGCTTAAAAACCACATCTTTAAACCTTCAAGTACAGACCACGCATTCAAAACCTGGCATAGCAACGGTATCAGTAGTATCAAAAACCTATACAAGGATGGCATCTTTTCGTCTTTTGCGGAGCTCTCGTCCAACTATAGCCTCCCAAACTCCCACCTTTTTCGTTTTTTCCAGATTAGGGATTTTGTGAAGAAGACATTCCCCCATTTCCCAAATCGCCCCCCTGAAACCCTGACCGATACCATCTTAGCTCTAGATCCCAACCGGAAGAAATGCATCTCTGTTTTGTATAACTTGTTAGGGTCGGTTATATTGAAACCTCATACCTCATTAAAAGCTGGTGGGAGGGTGAGCTGAATATGAAACTAACGGACCAGCAATGGGACTCTGCCTTGGATTTGATCCATTCTTCCTCCATATGTGCCCGTCATGGCCTAATCCAATGTAAAGTCTTTCACAAAGTCCACTACACAAATGCAAGATTATCTAGAATTTACCCCGCTGTTAGGGACACCTGCAACAGATGTAATCAATCTCCTGCCAACCATAGCCATATGTTTTGGTCTTGCCCTAAGCTAGCAGCCTTTTGGAGGAGTGCTTTCGACTTGATAAGCAGAGCCTACGGCCAGACTATTCCTCCAAACCAACTGTCAGCCATTTTCGGTACCCCTCCCAACACCAACCTCTCTGTTGCGGTGAAACGGGTCCTAGCTTTTACAACCTTGTTAGCCCGGAGACTGAACTTGCTTAACTGGAGGCTCACCTGTCCCCCGACACACGCCCGCTGGATTAAGGAGGTGCTTTACAATTTAAAGCTTGAAAAACTTAGGTTCTCTCTCAAAGGCTCTACCAAGACATTCCTAGATACATGGAACCCTTTCTTGGAACTTGTTAACTCTCTCAACTTGTCCCCAGACTCGGAAGAGGACTGAGTGCTCTCCACCATTATTCTGCTCTACTGTAGCTGCTCTCCCCTTAACCCCCCCCCCCCCCCTCCCCACACTTATTTATTTAATTACTTACTTATTTACTGTTATTAGTGACCACCTTTTTTAAAATTTTTTAATTTTTTTAATTTTTAGTACTTTTTGTTTCGTTTATCTTACCATATTTGTGTGGATGTGTATGTATAATAAATGTATTTATTTTTTTTATTTTTTATGGGCGCCTTTCAAGAGTCTCAAGGACACCTTGATGTGTATGTGAGTGTTGTTTGTCCCCGTTTGGTTCCGACCTGATTCGGGTGGGTTGAAGGTGGGTAAGTGTAAGGGCTTTGAGGGTCGCTTACATACTGTTGCACAATTATGCCTTGACTGTCACTGTCTGTTATCATTTCATTTCACTGTGCCATCTGGCACATGTGATGAATAAATCTATCTTGTATCTTGTATGTATGCAAATTGCTGTGAAATTCAAATAAAAAGATTTAAATCAAATGGACACTTCCCAAAAACTTCATCAAAGTCTTGCATTTATATAGTGCCTTTCACCATCTCAGGACTGTCCCCCAGACACGTTAGAGCCAATGAAACCCTCTTGGAACCATTGGATGGGAAAGGTTTCCAGGGATATGAGTGAAGCATGGGGGAATGGGACCAGCTTGGACAAGGCATCTTGGTCGGCATGGACCAGTTTGGCCCTAGGGGGCGATTCATGCTGTATGACTCGATGATATTGAGCAGGTTAGGTCGGGTCTTTGGAAAGGGAAACATTCTTTCATGAGTAGCTTCCATGGACATACAGGAAAGTGTTCGGCACAGCAAGATCCCACAAACCACTATAGGCCTTGGCCAGGCCTTGGGTATGATGCCTGGCCTTCTTTCAGACAATGCGTGGGGACTATTAGTTCCTCCTGCTGGACCAGGCAGTGCTGCTATGGATATTTCCGTCAGTGGGATGGGGGCTCTGACAGTGCAGCATGTTCCTGATCTGGCATCCAGAGGGTCTTGCACTGGAGTGTGGGATGCACCTATAGATCTGTATAGGTCATAGATAACGCCATCATAACGCCATAGATCTGCACAGAATGGAGTCCATCTGGCTCATCTTGACCATACCAACCAAGTTAGCACATTGGACTAGTCACACTTGGCCTTCATTTGACCCATATGCCTCTAAACCCTTCTTACCCATATCTGTCCAAATTATTTTTAAAAGCCGGAATAGTATCTGCTTCTATAGCTTCCTCTGGCAGCTCATTCAAGATACGGACAATCCTCTGAGTGCAAAAGTAGCCCCTGAGGTCCCTCTTAAATCTCTCTCCTCTCACCTTAAGTTTGTGCCCTCCAATTTCAGAATCCTCTTCCCTGGGAAAAATACTGTGAGTGTTCACTTTATCCATGCCCCTCATGATCTTGTACACTTCAATAAGGTCACCCCTCAGTCCTTCCAAGCTCTAAAGAAAAAAATACCAGCCTAATCAACCTCTCCCTGTAATCAAGCCTGTAAACAATCTCAGGTAACATTCCGGTGAATCTCAAAGTGCTGGAGTAACTCAGCTGGTTTTCTCCTTTCTCACTTACTCCACCAACATGCCAATCATACCCCCTCACCTGTATCCACCTATCACTTGCAAGGCTTTGCCCCACCTCCCCTCACCCCCCCCACTCCATTCCCTCCACAGGAGCTATCCGACCTGCCGAGTTCCTCCAACATTTTTTTTTCTCCGTCTAAGCTATTCCCGTTTGGAGTATCGTGTGCAGTTCTCATTGCCTCATTACAGGAAGTATGCGGATGCTTTGGAGAGAGTACAGATATTAGCAGATACCATAGATATGGGGCATTTGAGGCTCTTTGATAGGCACGTGGATATGCAAGAAATGGAGGAATATGAATCCCAAGAAAGCGGAGGAAATTAGTTTAACTTGGCATGTTTTCGCACACAAGTTGTGTGCGTACCACTCGGTGTATAAAAATTTGCCCCGCACATCTCCTTTAAACTTTGCCCCTCTAACCTTAACGCTAGCCGTCCAGTCTCTGATATCAATGCTGAAATACTTTATTATACAGCGCTGTGAATTGCACCCACGCCTTTTTAAGGGATGTACAAATATACAAGAAGGGTCTCCACCTGAAACGTCACCCATTCTTTCTCTCCAGAGATGCTGCCTGTCCAGCTGAGTTACTCCAGCTTTTTGTGTCTATCTTCAATTTCAACCAACATCTGCAGTTCCTTCTTATACAACTATCCCATCCGTGCAAAGTATTTTATTAAGCTTGGTGCGATTATTCTTTGCTAAAATATTTGATTATACAACGCGGCCAGTTGCATCCACGCTTTGCAACTATGCAACCAGCCGGCCCGTGCAGAGTGTTAAGCATGCTGCAATTATTTTGCAGCGCACGGCTGGTGGATGCGGCAATCTTGCTGGAAGGCGCTGGCGAGTAGGTCAGCTTTGAGTGGCGGCGCCGGCGGCGAGCATGGTGCTGCCATTGATGTGCAGCGGCGTGTGCCTGGGAGAGAGTGACGCGGGGGTCCCCGGAGCGCGTCCGCGCCTCTCATTGGTGGACGGCATGCGTCCCCTGTCAGCCCGGGACACTTGATTGACAGCTGGGCAGCTCCCCGGGCCGGCGCGTGCCCGCGGCGGCTGCAGGCAGCAGCGAAGAAAGAGAATGGGGTCAGAGTTAGAAAGAGATGGGGATTTAAGGTAAATGGAAGAAGCTGTGTAATCCAGCCGTCTGCAGCACTGCAATGTCTCTTCTAACATGCAAAACCTTCCTGTAGTCCCAAACCCAATGTTTTTTTCTGCAATAACAACGTTAAGTCATGATTTCGTTTAAAGAAACTAAAATATATTTTTTGGCAATCAATAAATATTAATCAGAGAGACTAAAGAAGGGTCCCGACTAGAAACAACACCTGTCCATGTTCTCCTGAGATGCTGGCTGATTCGCTGAGTTCCAGCAGGTATTAGTACGGGTGTCAGAGGTTATGGGGAGAAGGCATGAGAATGGGGTTTGGAGAGAGATAGATCAGCCATGATTTAATGGCGGAGTAGACTTGATAAGTCGAATGGCCTCATACATGAAACCGCCCCGGACGATGCCTGTTTTTTGCAGTTAATTCTTAGCCCGATATCGAATCATTTGCTCAAATGCTAAACTTCAGAAATCCAACCGCAAAGTTTTAAAACACTTCTATCTCTTCCCCCACGGATTTGGTTAAAAACGGTTTATGGTCTTTTATTAAACGATTACCTGCTACCCCCCCCCCTCCCCTCCCTCCCCTCCCCCTCAACAAGACTGTAGATGCAATCATCACGAACAACTACAACTGCAAATTGTTTAGCGTATCTAGCGAGCAAAAAAACGCGTAGCTTTATTTAAATACTTTGCATGTGCAGAGCAGAACTAACGGACGAAGGACGCGGGTCGAGCCACGCTCTGGGGTGAATGGGTTGATTGTATAAAGCTTCGAAACTCTGCATTTTCTCTTTGGAAAACGCAGCACGCCTTCTGATTAAAACCCAAGTTAAATTATACCCTCCCCTCCAATCCCCGCCTCTCTCTCTCTCTCTTTCTCTCTCGCTCTCAAACCACCCTGAATAACACCGCTTGCATCTCGATTGCACCGCCAGCGCCCGCTTTCAAATAAAGCAGCACTTTGTTCGACCAACGCTCGTGTGTTGCATCTCGCACGGAAGGAGGAGAGAGAGAGAGAAAGGAGCCAGTACAATTAAGGGTTCGCCTGTCACCATCCATTATCGCCTTCCCTTGCCATCCTGTCAAACGTGATGAAAATGAAAAATGCCATATCTAATTGCTGTTATTTAGGCAAACCGCTGGAAAGGAGAAAAAACTGTGTCTGAGATGGAGGGCGGGATACACAGAGACGGAGAGTTAGTGTCAACACGCTTTAGTTAATCCCTCCTTTGAATCCCTTGGGTCCGGTTGGCATCGGACGCTTCGGGTTAGATGCAATAATTACGATGGCAGAGTTATAAACCGGGCTGGACGAGTGCAGGTGTGGCGTGTAGAAGCAGGGAAGTTCAGTTTACTTTGGATATACAGCATGGAAACAGGCACTTCGGCCTACTGAGCCCACGCCGACCAGCGATCACCCGTTAAACGATTACCTGCTAACCACCCCCCACAACAAGACTGTAGACGCAATCATCATGAACAATTACAAATGCAAATTGTTTAGCATATCTAGCGAGAAAAAAAACGCTAAGAAATTTTAAAACATTCAAAGGGCAATTACTCACCCGTTCTGTGTAGAAACGAGGAACTGCAGATGCAAGTTTACAAAAAAAAGACGCAGAGTGCCTGATTAACTCAGTGGGTCAGGCAGAATCTGTATAAGTCTGAAGAAGGGTCTCGACCCGAAACGTCAGCTATCCGTGTTCTCCTGAGATGCTGCCTGCCCCGCTGAGTTACTCACGCACTTTTGTGCCATTTTTCACGCTCGTTCTACGTTACCCACTTTCTCATCCATTCCCTACTCACGAGGGGCGATATGCAAAGCTTACTGTCTTTGGGATGAGGGGGGAAACCGGAGCACCCTGAGGAAACTAACGCGGTTACAGGGTGAAGCTGCAAATTCCACACAGAGCGCCCGAGATCAAGATCGAACCCGGGTCTCTGGCGCTGTGAGGCAGCGGCTCTACCCGCTGCACCTCTTTGCCGCACTACTGCATTTGTGCAGCGCACTGCTATGGCCTCTTTTTTTTTAAAGTAAGTTTATTACAAGTTCAAAGTATAATGAATACACTATTCTAACGAAACGGCAATCAAAAAAGAATATATATACTAACAGGTATCAAAAGCAAAACATTGTGGTTCTTATGCATGGTGGCGCAGCTGGTAGAACTGCTGCCTCACAGCGCCGGAGACCCGGGTTCGATCCTGACTTGAGAGGCATAGATAGGGTAGACGGTCACAACCTCTTTTCTGCAGGATCGAAATGTCAAAGGCTAGAGGGCACAGCTTTAAGGTGAGAGGGGAGAACTTTAAAGGGGATGTGCGGGGCAATTATTTTTACACAGAGGGCGGTGGGCGCCTGGAACGCGCTGTCAAGGGGGTGGTAGTGGAGGCAGAAATTATAGTGGCGTGTAAGAAGTTTTTAGATAAACACGTGGATGTGAGGGAATGGAGGAATATGGATTAAGCGCAGGCAGAGGAGATTAGTTTAATTTGGCATCATGTTCGACATTGACATTGCGTGTGAAATGATCTATTCCTACGTTGCTTTGCTTATAGTTTGGAAGTGTGTCTATAATGGAGGTGAATACATTTGGGCCTTCAAGAGTGAACTGTGCAAGCAGTCTGAGAGAGTGATTTATCGGACATAAAGGAGAGAACGAGAAATGAGTAGGATGGTAGGAAGGAACTCCAGATGCTGGCATAGAGTGAAGATTTTTCACACAGAGAGTGGTGAATCTGTGGAATTCTCTACCACAGAAGGTAGTTGAGGCCAGTTCATTGGCTATATTTAAGAGGGAGTTAGATGTGGCCCTTGTGGCTAAAGGTATCAGGGGGTATGGAGAGAAGGCAGGTATACAGGATACTGAGTTGGATGATCAGCCATGATCATATTGAATGGCGGTGCAGGCTCGAAGGGCCGAATGGCCTACTCCTGCACCTATTTTCTATGTTTCTATGTTTCGATAAACAGTTCAGTTTTATTTGTCATATGTAGGTTAACACAGGGTCAACGGTACAATGAAATGTGTTTGACAAGACTACGGGTCACCTCAGCAATGATATTACAAGGATAAAAATAAGATACAATAAGTTAAGATAAAAGTGACATTGGTAGGTAAAAGACAATAATACATAAAATAACCACCATAGAAACATAGAAAATATGTGCAGGAGGAGGCCATTCAGCCCGTCGAGCCAGCACCGCCATTTATTGCGATCATGGCTGATCATCCCCAATCAATAACCCGTGCCTGCCTTCTCCCCATATCCCTTGACTCCATTAGCCCATAGAGCTCTATCTACCTCTCTCTTGAATCCATCCAGTGACACTGCCCTCTGTGGCAGGGAATTCCACAGATTCACAACTCTCTGGGTGAAAACGTTTTTTCTCACCTCAGTACTAAACGGCCTCCCTTTATTCTAAGATTATGGTCCCTGGTTCTGGACTCGCCCAACATTGGGAACATTTTTCATGCATCTAGCTTGTCCAGTCCTTTTATAATTCTATATGTTTCTATAAGATTCCCCCTCATCCTTCTAAACTCTAGTGAATACAAGCCTAGTCTTTTCAATCTTTCCTCATATGACGTGTGATGTGATATGAGTTCAGAAGCCTGATGGCCTGATGGTAAAAACTGTTCTTAAGTCTGGTGGTGCGTGCAGCCATGCTCCTATATCGTCTGCCTGACGGTAACAAGGAGAACAGTCTGCATGCTGGGTGGCTGTGGTCCTTGATGATGCTGTGTACCTTCCGCAGGCACCGCCGGTGGAAAATGTCCTGAATGGCCGGGAGATAGTTGCCAGTGATGTGCTGTGCCGCCTTCACCGCTCTCTGTAGTGATTTGCGGCTGTGGGCAGAACAGTTCCCGTACCAGACTGTGATGCAGCCCGTCAGCAGACTCTCGATGGTGCAACTGTTGAAGTTTGTGAGGATGCTGGCGTTCATGACGAACTTCCTCAGTCTTCTCAGGAAAAAGAGGCGCTGGCGGGCTTTCTTAGTTATTGTGTCCTTGTGCAGTGTCCAAGAGAGGTCCTCAGTGATGTGCACACCGAGGAACTTGAAGCTGCTGACCCTTTCAACCTCAGCATCACCGATGTGGATGGGGAGGTGTCCACTCCCCTGCTGTCTCCTGTAGTCCACGGTCATCTCTTTAGTTTTGCTGACATTGTGACACAAAGCGCTGGAGTAACTCAGCGTGTCAGGCAGCATCTATGGAGAAAGGGGATGGGTGACATTTCGGGTCGGGACCCTTCAGATTGCGCAAGCAGTGTGAGAGAATGATTTTTCGTGCATTAAGGAGTGAAGAAGAAATGGGTCTATGGACTAGTGTGATTGTCCATTGGATGCTACAACAGACTCAATGGGCCGAAAGGACCTCCTCTCTGTGGTAACCACTACACGGGTCTATGTGTTGCAACGGGGTTTAAATGCAGACACGTTGGAAAGATGGATTGGCCCAACCCCAAACTCCAGATCAGGAAAAGATCAGGTGGCGCAGCGGTAGAGTTGCTGCCTTATAGCGCCAGAGACCCGGGTTCGACCCTGACTACGGGTGGTGTCTGTGTGGAGTTTGTACTTTCTCCCTGTGACCTGCGTGGGGTTTCTCCCACACTCCAAGAGTCTGTAGGTTCATTGGCTTCGGTAAAGATTGTAATTTGTCCCTAGTGTGTAGGATTGGGTGTTCGGGTGGACTCAGTGGGACGAAGGGCCTGTTTCCGCGCTGTATCTCTAAACTAAACTAACAAACTAAACTAGCCTCTTATAAATGGCGAGCCACCAAGAGTTCTTGTGCAGTAATATAAACACTGTTGTAATGTAGAAAACCATTGACCAACAGTAATTATTCCACCAATTAGCGAGGAAGGCTGGATTACAGGCAATTTCCTCTCCTCCATCCACGCCACATTTGCAGGCGGTGGATGCGCGTTTAGCTCTGGTATTTTGATGCCACACAATCACATTTGGAAAACACGACACTTTCCATAATCCAAATTTCCAGCTCATCAGCGCAACTGACGTCAAAAGGACAGATCATCAATTTGCTTTCTGCTGAGTTCCGCGTCCTTCCTTGGAAATTGTTTAATGGTCGATGTTCCACTTCAGGGCCGAGTTATGTTAATTAATAAGTTACTGTCTGGGCGCGTATGGAACAGCGGACGCTGATCGATTTCTCTCATACACACCTCTCTCCCACCTCTCACATACACATCTCTCTCCCCTCTCTCTCACGCATCTGTCCCCGTCTCTCTCACACACACCCCTCTCTCTCACATCTTTCTCTCCCTCCCCTCTCTCTCTCATGCCTCTCTCTCTCTCCCCTCTCTCTCACACCTCTCTCCCCCCTCTCTCACACCTCTCTCCCCCCTCTCACACACACACATCTCTCTCTCTCCCTCTCTCTCGGCGTATAACCGATTACACTAGTGTTTTATTTGAATTTCCACACAGGTACACACACACGCACAGGGAGCCGTAGATTAGTCCCGGGCCTCATCTTGTTAGCGTGAAATGCATTTTTGAATGAAAAAAAAGCGCTTGCTCCAGGATTAGACCGTGAAGATGTGAATGAAAAATTGCCATATGGCTGCTATATTGAGCAAACAATGTATATCGCCGATTAAAGTCCATGGGTGACCAGAAAGGAGAGAAAAAGAGATACAATTATGCAAATGGCATTTGAAAAGGCAGATTAGTTGTGATACAACATTAAAACCTTAATTAGAAGCTCTTATTAAATGTTACATTTAACACGTTTTGCATTAGCCAAATTCGTCATTCACTTGCCCTTCCACTGATAGCTCCTATCCGCATGAGTCATCGAGGTTTAAAAAAAAAAAATTCTTTAATATCCGGCTTACTGTTCTGCATGGCTCACCCATTCTCCACCAAAAACCGCCAACCATAAAAACAAACATTAAAGATATCAACATCAAAATAAAACAAGCCTTGCATTTACACAATTAACTAATCAAACTCCAAATCCCAAAACCAACATGTGCACAAATTTCAAAATAAAACTCATCATATATTCAATAAACCAATCATAGTTTTAAATAAAATTAATCATACGCACAATAAACCAATCAAAATTCACAATAAAACTCTTTTCCTCAATAATCCAATCAAAATGCAAAATGAAATTCATTATATATGTTCATTATATATAATGTGTTCAGAATTCACAACAAAACATAAAGCATTCAACTTCTATAATAAAACTCACCATATATTCAATAACCCAATCAATATTCACAATCAAATTCATCATATACACAATAGCCTAATCAAGATAGACACAAAATGCTGGAGTAACTCAACGGGACAGGCAGCATCTCTGGATAGAAGGAACGGATGACGTTTCGGGTCGAGACTCTTCTTCAGACGGTCTCCACCCGAAACGTCACCCATTCCTTCTATCCACAGAAACTGCCTGTCCCGCTGAGTTACTCCAGCATTTTGTGTCTATCTTCAGTGTAAACCAGCATCTGCAGTCCCTTCCTACACATAACCTAATCAAGATCAGAACAATCCCGTTATGTCAATTACAACCTGAATAAAGTATACACAATTAACTAATGAAAATAAATAACCCCTCATATTTACATAAAAACAACAGAAATTTAGCAAAGTAAGAAAATCAAGGGTACCAAGTATTAATTGAAAACAAAACAGTGCACCTAAATAGAGGAAAGATCACAGTCTGGAATAAAATCAAAATGGCAAAAGAAAAAACCTAACAGCAATTTAGTGAAATTCTCATTTTGGATGTACATATAACTTCTGTCAATTTAGTTTCTTTTTCAGAAATTGTAAGAAAAGTTAGTCTGGGATATGGAAGCAATTGTTCACTTTTCTTACACTGCAACTGCATCTTTTTGAGGCAACAGATCTGAAGGGGAAAAAAGGAACTGGTTTTCAACAAAAAAAAATCCCGCTTATTTAAAATGTAAAAGTGCAGTAAAGGGCACTTAAGGGAGGCAAATGGGGGTGTGAAAGTATGGTGGCAGGTATTAGTCTGTCTAAATAACTGCCTTTCTCAGCAAAGCAACCATTGAGTTAATACTGGTAAAAGACTATTCAGAGTACTGAATGCAAATCAGTGATAAGGAGCCCTTTTTTACACTGAAGGCGATTTTCTTTTTGCATATCTGTATAGGCAAGCGGTGCATGTTAAACATAATTCACCAAGCCTTATTCCCGAGCCTTTCAATTCATTGGGCCTGAAGAGATTGCCTATCTGTACTGTGATTAATGAGCCTCTCTACAATTTGGACTTTAATGACTTACTGATCATCAAAAACTATAGTGGCATTTCTTTTGTGGCTTTGCAAAGCTGTTTCTAAGTGGTGGTGGTGGTGGGGAGGTGGGTGGGGGGGGGGGGGGATCATGAAGTGAAAAGATTTCTTAGATAGCTAAGTATATCTGTAAACCTCACCTTATCTTGCAGTGAGGGGTGGTGGGCAGTGGTCATATCGGTACAAATCAGTCCCCTACATTGCCTTCCTTCTATCGTTATATTTGCTTTGAATAATTTTGTAATCCAAAATTACAAGTGCGGGGGCTATGCAAAAATAAAAGACGTTAAGTATGGAGGCTGATTGATATTGTCAGCACAAAATACTTTCTTTGTTTCCAGCAACTGGAATCTGATTAATTTGTACATAATACTATTAAAGGCAGAAGGATAAATAGCATTTATCTTTATAGCCTTCTGGTCAAAGTGGAATTAGGGATGGCACCCGGGATTATCTGTATGAACACGCAGCCCAGCTTTACAATGGGAATAAACTGCTGCACCTTGGCTGACAAGGGTCGGAGTTGAGAGCGTATTTGGTGAGGGCATGGACGCACATAATAGGAACCGAGTGTGGTCAACAGGCGTGACCGCACTGAAGGCGTCAGCAGTGGGGTCATTGGGAGCCGTGCTGGATATGGGTCGAGTGGGCGAGTGGTTGAGGTGAAACGCAGATCTTCGTTAAAGGAGAAATTGAAAAGCAATAAAGAGATAAGAAAATAGATCATAGAACAGTACAGTATGGGAATAGGCCTGTCAGCCCACAATGTTTGTGCCGAACATGATTCCAAGATAAACTAATCTCTTCTGCCTGCAAGTAATATATATTCCTCCCCAACGTATTTTGGGCGGCGCAGTGGTAGAGCCTCAAGGTTCGATTCTGACCCGTGTGGAGACTGCACATTCTCCCTGTGACCGCGTGGGTTTTCTCCGGGTGCTCTGGTTTCCCCCACATTCCAAGGACATGCGGGTTTGTAGGCTAATTGGCTTCTGTATATTGTCCCTGATGTGTAGGATAGAACTGGTATACAGGTGATCATTGGTCGATGTGGACTCGGTGGGTCGAAGGGCCTGTTTCCACTCTGTATCTCTAAACTAAGCTAAGCTAATCCATGAACACCACTAATGTATCTGCTCCACCACCACCCCTAGCAGTGCATTCCAGGCACCCACCACCCTGCACCTATCCTATAAAACTTTGCCCCTCTCACCTTTAAGCTCGGCACTCTAGTCTTGGAAATTTCCACTGTGGGCTAAAGGTTCTGCCTGTGTAGTCTGAAATAAAAGCAGAAAATGGTGTAAATATCCAGCAGATCAATTGGATTCTAGGCAGAGACTGACGAACACACAGCATGAATTTACGGCAAACTGGACAAACACAAAGATGAGGATAGATGAGGTATGGAGGATACTCACATGGATCATAAGCTTCAATCAGCATTTGGATTAGAGTCATAGAGACATACAGTGTGGAAACAGGTCCTTTGGCTCAGCTTGCCCACACCAACCAACATGCCCCATCTACACTAACCCCACCTGTGTGCATTTCGCTCATATCCCTTTAAACCAATCCTTGTCCAAATGTTTTAAAATGTTGTGATAGTACCTGCCTCAACTACCTTCTCTGGCAACTCATTCCATACACTTACCATGCTTTGTGTAAGGAAATTGCCTATTAAATCTTTCCTCCCCTCACCTTAAACCTATAACCTCTAGTTCTTGATTCCCCTACTTCCAGTAAAAGGTTGTGCATTTACCCCATCTCTTCCCCTCATGATCTTATACACCTCTGTAAGATCTCCCCATGTCCTCCTGTGCTCTAAGGAATAAAGTCCTAGCCTGCTCAACCTCTCCCTATAGCTCATGCCCACCTCTCCCTGGAGCTTATGACCTGGGGTCTTGGCAACATCCTTGTAAATCTACTGCACCTATTCCAGTTTAACAGTGGGTGGTGACTTGCAGTAAGTCTGATATGAACTCTGCCCAGGGGGAAGAAAGTATCTACGACATTCTGTCTATTTCTGATCATATCTAAATACCTTCAAGTCACAAATGTACCTCTAACATATCCAGGGCTGAGCAGATTCATGGAAAGTTCTGATTCTGTGTTAATGTATTGCCAGATTCAGGAACAGCTTTCTCTCCATTGTTAGCAGACTATTGAAAGGTCCTCCCCCATTAGCCAAATGCGCAGTCCTGATCTCCCAACCTTCCTCATTGTGGCCCTTTCACTTTTTTTAAAGTGCACATTGAGATTAGTTTAACTAGGCATCGTGTACAGTGGGCTGAAGGGCCTGTTCCAGGGCTGTGTGTTCAGTTCAGTTTAGTATAGTTCAGTTTAATTTAGATTAGATATACAGCGCGCCAACAGGCCCTTCAACTCCTTAGTCCGAGCTGACCAATTATCACCCGTACACTAGTTCTATCCGGTACACATGGGACAATTTACAAAAGCCAATTAACCTACAAATGTATACTGTATTACTTCGGTGTGTGGGAGGAAACCAGAGCAGCCGAGGATGTTGCCAGGACTCGAAGGACTGAGCAATGGGGAATGGTAGGACAGGCTGGTAATCTATGCCTTGGAGTGCAGGAGGACAAGGGGTGATCCTACAGAGGTGTATAAAATCACAAGAGGGTGGATGCACAGAGTCTCTTGCCCAGAGGTGGGGAATCGAGAATCAGAGGACCTAGGTTTAAGGTGAGGAGGGAAAGATTGAATAAGAATCTGAGGGCCTATGTTTTCACGCAAAGGGTGGCAGATGTATGGAACGGTCTGCCAGAGGAGGTAGTTGAGGTAGGTACTATTGCAATGTTTAAGAAACATTTAGACAGGTACAAGGATAGGACAGGTTTAGAGGGATATGGGACAAACACAGGTAGGTGGGACTAGTATACATTGGACACGTAGGCTGGTGTGGGCAAGTTGGGCCAAAGGGCCTGCTTCCACGCTGTAAAAAGGGCCTGTTTCCACGAGAAAACTCACACGGTCACAGGGAGAACTCCGTACAGGCAGCACCTGTAGTCAGGATCGAACCTGGGTCTCTTGTGCTGTAGGGCTGCAACTTCACCACTGCGCCACTGGGCTGCCCTATGTTCCATGCTCCCTTGAACTGTAACGCTATAACACTGTTGCATTATTTTCTGCATTCTGGTATTATTCTGTGTCCATTATTTGTTGTACTTGTGTAAGGTTTGATTATACTGACGAAGAGTATGATTTGACTAGATAGGGCACAAACTAAGTTTTTCACTGTATCTTGGTATGGATGATAATAATAAACCATTAACAATCGACCATGCACATAAGGATATTCACAATTTATTAGTGCAATAAAAGTTTCCAGGTGCTGCTTGCTTGGTTCTTGATAGTATTCCCAATGAAAGAACTTCCTGTCACTATCGGTCCTAGGTAAATTAACATGTAAAATAGTGATACGGCAAATGTTGCCGTTGCAAAGGTTATCCATAATCTGATACCAGCTGGGATAGTCACACATCTACACCTACCGTTCAAATATTACCTACAATATCAAACAAGAAAGTCACCATTAAACGTCAGGCTGTATTACTCAACTCAGTTAATTCAAAAAGGGAAAAAGAGAAACATGTACGGTATATATCTACTGCTCGTGCAATTTGAAAGGGGTTTACAGCCTTTGAAGGAGACAAAATGCTGGAGCAACTCAGCGGGTCAGGCAGCATCCCTGGAGAACATAGATAGGTGATGTTTCAGGTCGAGACCCTTCTTCGCCCACTGAAGATGACTTTGTGATGGTCTTCCTGTTGTGGACACAGGTGCAGCTGGTAGAGCTGTTGCCTCATAACTCCAGAGACTGGGGTTGGATCCTGACCTCCGGTGCTGTCTGTGTGGAGTGTGCACGTTCTCCGCCCGACTGCGTTGGTTTAACTTACAACATCATAATGCATACTGGGAAGGTAAAACTGGTCAAAATCATGCAATGCATGGTTGGGCTCAGGGAGGCGTTATTGAACAGTGAGACATATCTATGTGTGAGACATATATATATATATATATGGTGCAGAGAAAAAAAATAATGCCCTCAAATCTATATAGTTCAGAGTTTATTTGGAGGTTGTAGTGTTTAATAGCCTGATTGCTGTTCGGAAGAAGCTGCTCTTGAACCCGGATATTACAGCTTTCAGGCACTTATACCTTTTTCCTGATGGCCAGGGTGATGCTTGCTCCTTTTTTGAGGCAGCAACTGAAGGGCAAACAGCGTACAGCTAGGGTAGATAATCCCAAACCTTTTTTCCCAGGGTAGGAGAATCTTAAACTGAGGCATAGGTTTAAGGTGAGAGGACAACAATTTAAGACATTGTTGCGATAGAGGGAGTACAGAGAAGGTTCACCAGACTGATTTCTGGGATGTCAGGACTTTCATATGAAGAAAGACTGGATAGACTCGGCTTGTACTCGCTAGAATTTAGGAGATTGATGGGGGGATCTTATATAAACTTACAAAATTCTTAAGGGGTTGGACAGGCTAGATGCAGGAAGATTGTTCCCGATGTTGGGGAAGTCCAGGACAAGGGGTCACAGTTTAAGGATAAGGGGGTAATCCTTTAGGACCGACATGAGAAAAACATTTTTCACACAGAGAGTGGTGAATCTCTGGAACTCTCTGCCACAGAAGGTAGTTGAGGCCAGTTCATTGGCTATATTTAAGAGGGAGTTAGATGGGAGTTAGAGGGAGTTTGAGGCTAAAGGGATCAGGGGGTATGGAGAGAAGGCAGGTACAGGATACTGAGTTAGATGATCAGCCATGATCATATTGAATGGCGGTGCAGGCTCGAAGGGCCGAATGGCCTACTCCTGCACCTATTTTCTATGTTTCTATGTTTCTAAAGGGAATTTGAGGGGTATTTGTTTTACACAGAGTGTGGTGTGTGTATGGAGCAAGCTGCCAGAGGAGGTAGTTGAGGCAGGCACTGTAATGACATTTAAAAGACATTTAGACAGGTACATGGAAAGGTACAGTGGAAATCTTGCATGCAGCAGCATCACAGGCACACAGACCTAACGCCAATAGGATTAGGTTTGTGCGGGTCGGTTCAAGAACCTGATGGTTTGTAGGAAAGCAGCCGTTCCTGAACCTGGTGGTGTGGGACTTCAGGCTTCTGTACCTCCTGCCTGACGGTAGCAGTGAGAAGAGGGCACAGCCCGGATGGTGGGGATCCTTGATGAAACTGTAGGTGCTGCCTTCTTGAGTCAGTGCCTGGTATCAATGCTTTTGATGATGGGGAGGGTTGTGGTGGTGATGGACCGGGCTAGGTACACCACTCTCTGCAGCCTCTTGCCTTTCTGTGGGTTGCATTTGCTGCACCAGGCCGTGATGCAACCAGTCAGGAAATATTCTACAGTGCACTGTAGAAGTTTGTAAGAAATGAGCCTCTCCCCATAACTAAAACATCCTCTGAAGACTGGGAAAAGGCACAAAGTGGTGGAGTAACTCAGTGCCGGGCAGCATCCCTGGAGGACATTGATAGGTGAAGTTTTGAGTCGGAACCATTTCTCAAGGTCTCACTGTTGAAGGGTCCTGACCAGAAATGTCAACTATCCATGATCTTCAGAGATGCTGCCCGACCTGCTGATTCACTTTGTGTCTTTCCTTGGTAAATCAGGATCTGCAGTTCCTTATTTCCTCATCTTTTGACTGTCTGAAATTGCTTCACAGGTTATAGGAGCAGAAATAGACCATTTGGCCCATCAAATCTACTCCACCATCCAATCATGGCTTATATATCTTTCCCTCTCAACTCCATTCTCCTGCCTTCACCCCATACCTTTGACACCCTTACTAAACAAAAAATCAATCAATTTCCACTTTAAAAGTATCCAATGACTTGGCCTCCACCGCCGTCTGTGGCAATGATCAATCTCGTAAACTTCCTCTGGACCCGCTCAAGCTTGACTGAAATATATTTTGAGCAAGATTTTTGTATTTGTGTAAAGAAAAGTGACAACAGTTAATAGCCTTCCCTTAATTTTAACGCAGTATGTTGGGCATCTGCCAAAGTGCGACAATCTTGAAGACTTCTTTTACCCTTTTACCCAGTTCTAACGCAAACCTTTACAAGAAAACACTTTCGCCTTTTATCAGTTGCTGCTGTTGATAAGGGCAAGTTTTGGGGGGCTTGCGGGGGGAGGGGGTTGGGGGGAGGGGGTTGGAGGTGTAGGGCTGTGACAAAAAAAAAGCATTCAACAAAGAGCCCCTTTCTAAACCATGAGCAACAGCGTGGCATCGAGGTTGCTAGGGAGGTCCTGGCAACGAACAACAATACTTCCTTTTAGCGGTTCCACTGCAAACATTAACCATGATAATGGCTTGAGGTTAAAGGTGATTCTTCTTTTTTTTTTTTGGCCGGCGCGCACGTTAAGGCTTCAGAAAAGTGTTTTATGGATGTGTTGCGGAAATTCTTCCTACGTTCTGTGGACTCAATGCAAACGTTGGCGATCCCTGCTGCACACTGAGGGGATGGAGGTTTGGAGTCCTCAGGAGCAGCGGAGTAAATAACGTGAAGATGGCAGTGTCCAGAATGAGAATAAGGCCTGCGTGTCGGAGAGATGCTCCGAACAGCCGGGGAATTTCAACTCTTCACTTTGGCCTGATGCCATAAAGCCATCGACAGCAGTAACTGCTTACGTTCTCCTGTGCACCATTTTAAAGACTGGTGCATGCAGTCATAGAGTCACACAGGACGGAAACAGGCTTCTGCTGTCCTGTTTAGTTTAGTTTAGAGTCATAGTCAGAGTGATACAGTGTGGAAACAGGCCATTCGGCCCACCTCGCCCACACAACCAACAATGTCCCAGCTACCCTAGTCCCACTTGCCTGCGCTTGGTCCATAGCCCTCCAAACCTCTCCTATCCATATCCCTCCAAACCTGTCCTATCCATGTACCTGTCCAACTGTTTCTTAAACGATGGGATAGTCCCAGCCTCAACTACCTCCTCTGGCAGCTTGTTCCATACACCCATGTGTGAAAAAGTTACCCCTCGGATTCCTATTAAATATTTTCCCCTTCACCTTGAACCTATGTCCTCTGGTCCTCAGTTCCCCTAAAAGTTTAGTTTCATTTAGTTTAGAAATACAGCGTGGAATTAGACTCTATGGTAATATCTGATCTGTTTGGGTAATATGCAAAATAAGCTTTTCACTATACTTCGGTTACATGTGGCAATAATAAACTAAACCTGAAGGTAAACCTAATTCAAGCCCACAAGCGCAGACAACATCTTGGTGTGGACACAAAATGCTGGAGTAACTCAGTATGCTGGAGTAACAGGCAGCATCGCTGGAGAGAAGGAATGGTCTATACCCTTCTTCAGACTGGTTAGGGATAAGGGAAATGAGAGATATAGACAGTGATGTGAAGAGATAAAGAACAAAGAATGAAAGATGTGCAAAAGCGTAATGATGATAAAGGAAACAGGCTATTGTTAGCTGTTTGTAGGGTGAAAATGAGAAGTTAGTGTGACTTGGGTGGGGGAGGGTAGACTTAGAGAGAGCGGGAATGCCGGGGCTACCTGATGTGAGAGAAATCAATATTCATACCACTGGGCTGTAAGGTGGTGATTCTCTTTAGCACCATTTCTAACTTGCTTCAGATAGACATGTGTGACAACTTCCCAAAGACATGTGGGTCAGTGGGTAAGTTAGCCACTGTAAATCGTCCCTAGTGTGTAGGGGTTTAGGTTTTTAGATTCAGAGATACAGCGCTGAATCAGGCCCTTCGGCCCACCGAGTCCATGCCGACCAGCGATCACCCCGTACGCTCACACTATCCTACATGTTAGGGACAATTTTCAATTCTAACCAAAGCCAATTGACCTACAAAGTTGCACGTCTTTAGAGTGTGGGAAGAAACCGGTACACCTGGAGAAAACCCATGTGTCAAAGGGAGAACGTACGAACTCTGTACAGAGAGCACCCATAGTCAGGTCTCTGGCACTGAAAGTTTTCTCTAGGCTGTTCAAATCGAAGATGTTCAGCCTAGTTAATTATTAACGAAAAATCGCTGGAAGACCCCGTCGCAAAAGCTATTATTAGTTTTAAAGGCCTCGTATAATAGTTATAGTAGTTTAAAAATCAATCTCTAAACCCGCGACCGCCAGCAACCGCAGGGTCTCATAAAGCAAATATCTGAAGTTAGGCTGTATATTTTTACATTAAAAAGGGCTTCTAAAGATCCCTTTATACAAAGTTTAATATTGCGAGTAGCTCATTTTGGGCCCATTAAATCCCGCAGTATTTTTCTGGGCATTTGGGGCACAAATCTACCGCAATGTGAACGTTCTAAACCAGCGCGTTCCACAGGGACCCACTGGAAAGCTGATTTAAATGGGCATTTATTTACAGCAATTAAACACTAAATTCCTTCCATTTGGTCTATAAATTAATGTAAATGAGATTTAAAAATCATGTTTTATTGTGAATTATTTGTGAATATTATTTGGACAGTAACTCTACCCCCTGCGCCTCTGTGCCACCTCTAGTCCTCCCCTGTCAGAATGAGTGAGGCCACATGCAAATTGGAGAAAGAACATCTCATATTTCGCTTGGGCAGCTTACAACCCAGCGGTACGAACGTTGATTTATCTCATTTCAAGTAACTCCTGCATGTCTCACCCCCCCCCCCCCCCCCCCCCCCCCCCCCTCCCTCCACTTCTTCCCTGCTCTAGTGGTCCTACATGTTCCACTGCTCGCATTCTTATATCACTGGCGTTAACACATCTTCCCCAGCCAATAAGTTGCTGACCCTGTTTTGTCCTGCCCTCCACTATCTTTCAATCTGAAGAAGGGTTCCGACCCGAAACATTACCTATTCCTTTTCACCAGAGATGTTGCCTGACCTGCTGAGTTACTCAAGCATTTTGTGTCTATCTACAGAAACAGGCTCAATGGCCTCATTCACCCTTGCCTTCCAAGATGCTCACCTGAGATAATCCCACCTGCCCACATTGCCCCGTGTCCCTCTAAACATTTTCTATCCACCTAACTGCCCAAGTACTGTAGTTCTCAGCATTGTAGCTCATAACTTCCATAGACAAAGTCCGAAGTCCACAATGGGTGGAGGTGAATCAGAAAGTACCCTAGTTTATAGAAGGACCGTTCAGCGCCTGATAACGGAGGGGAAGAAACTGTTCCTAAGTCTGGTGCTTTCAAGCTTTTGTATCTTCTGCCGGATGGGTGCAAGAAGAAGGAGGAATGACCGGGGTGGGACAAGACGTTGATTATGCTGACTGCTTTTCTGGGGCAGCGTGAAGTGTAGACAGAGGCAATTGTGGGGAGTCTGGTCTGTGTGATGGTACGTCTATAACTCTCTGCAATTTCTTGCAGTCTTGGGCACAGCTGTTCCCAAACCAAACAGTGTTGCAACCCGACTATGCTTTCTATAATGCATCTGTAGAATTTTATCAGTCATTACAGAATGTCCTTAGTCTGCCTAGGAGGTGCCTTCTTGGCTGTGGCATCTCTGTGGTCCACAGCAGATTGTTGATCATATTTCCACCTAGGAACCTGAAGCTCTCAACCATTTCCACTTTGGCACCATTGCTAGCGATTGGGGCATGTACGATTGGGCCACCATGTTTCCTGTAGTAAATTTAATCCGCTACTTGACTGCCTATTTTAACCATCTTCCTGCCTAGATGTCTGTCATTTGAATTGCATTTCCACGTTTTCTTGCCCGTAGTCATAGGTCATTGGAGTGGGTGCTTTGTCCCATCGGGTCCATGCTGATCATCAGACATAGAACTGATCCCCACATTCCCATCAACACTGGGGCGGCACGGTGGCGCAGCTGGTAGAGTTGCTGCCTTACAGCGCCAGAGACCCAGGTTTGATCCTAACTACGGGTGCTGTCTGATCGGAGTTTGTAAGTTCCCCCCCACCGTGACTGCGTGAGTTTTCATCGAGTGTTCCCGGTTTCCTCCCACATTCGAAAGACTTGCAGATTTGTAAGTTAAATGGTTTCTGTAAATTGTCCCTAGTGTGTAGGATAGTGCTAGTATACGGGGTGATCACAGGTCGTCGCAAACTCAGTGGGCTGAAGGGCCGGTTTCCGCGCTGCATCTCGAAATCAAAAAATTGAAATCCCTACACATTAGCGACTGTTGCGGCAGATTTTTATATCGTTCAAGAGATTACTTCCTCTAGCTGCTAAATGGGCTGCATGGTTAAGGGGAATGTCTTTGTACGCATGCGAGCTCACTGTCAGAGACTTTCAGAGCTTCTTCACAGATAAGACTTCAAAACATTGTCTTGATTAACAAATTCTTTATTGTTGATGAAAACAATAAGGTACATTCAAACTTCTTCGGACTCGTACACTATAATCTTCATCGAACTCCAGCTTATTGCTTTATACTTTAAGAAACTCCCCGTGTCTCCGTTACACTTCGCATGGTCGAAGAGTAAACCTTCTCCATGCTGGTCCCAAACTAAACTAAAAACGAAGCTTCTGCACAAGAAACTTAGCTCGAAACAAGCCCAAAAATACATCATAAATCCAACCCACAATATAACGGGCAGTCTAAAATTTAAAGACACATGCCATCATTCATGACACACAAAACAAGCCAAATGGCCACACCAGGGACAATTTACAACACCTAACTAACCCACTGGCCCACATGTCTTTGGGATGTGGGGGAGAATCTGAAACAAGTTAGAAAGGATGCAGATGTGATTCACCAGGATGTTGGCTGGGCTTAGGTTAAGGATTATTATTGCCACATGTGCCTGAGGTACAGTGAAAAGTTTTATTTTGCATGTTACCCAAACAGATCAGATAATACCATACGTAAATACAATCGTCAAACTCAAGTACAATAGGTACAAACTCAAGAACAAGGAGAAGATACAGATTCTGTACATTGTCCTTGGTGTGTAGGATAGAACTCGTGTATGGGTGATCGCTGGTCGGCATGGTCACGGTGGGCTGAAGGGCCTGTTTCCACGCTGTATCTCTAAACTAAACTAAACTAAACTAAACAGAGCCAGATAATTAGCATACGTCAGAAAGAGCTCTGGTACTAATAGTTACCTCTGGGGGACATCACTGAATGCCTGAAAGACTGTTCACCGCTGCTCCATGGAGAATACTTATTTGTCCATTGCAATTTGTGCATGGGTTTATAAAAAGTGAATAGGTGATTAACTACTTGTCCCGTTGACTTACACCTGTGTTATAGAACTTTGATTCAGAACCATGGACAGCGCATCGCACAAAACAGTGTCAAGTATTTCATGAGTAAAATACTATATTCTAAAGAGTGTATGGATTGTAAGAGTGTAAGTTGATTACAATTACCTGAGGCACAACTTACAGTAATTCTAAAATTGTCATTTTAATTTGCCTTCCATCAATTCCACTAATGTAGGAAGGAAAGGAAGATAGATATAAAAACAAGAACTGCAAATGCTGGTTTACACCAAAGATAGACACAAAGTTCCCAACCCGAAACATCACCTGTCCTTTTTCTGCAGAGATACTGCCTAACTCGCTGAGTTACTCCAGCACCTTGTGTCTAAAGAAAGATGGATGACAAATTTAACAACAACTACAAGTTGAAGTCAAGCACACCAAATGCTTTCTTCATTCCCATATCCACCAGTTTCACCATATCCTAGGAACTATGAACATCTGAGGTCTCTCTGCATACACTCCATACACTCCTAAAGTCCCTGTCATTTGATGTCCAAAAAATGCATTACTTTGCACTTGGCTGAAGTAAATTCCACCAGCAACTGTTGTAGCCAATTTTCTATCTGATCTCAGTCCCTCTGTGTCCCTCTTCACTATCTGTAACACCAATTTTTCTGCTATCAGCAAACTAATCAGACCACTTACATTCTCATCCAAGTTATTAATATATATGTTAAACGACAAAGGCCCTGGCACAGATTCCTGTGATATAGGACTGATAACAAACTTCCAGTCCGAAAAGCAACCCACCGCCATTATCTTCTGTCTCGTTTAGTTCATTTTAATTCATTTCAGTTTATTTTATTTCAGTTTATTTTATTTTATTTTATTAAGTTTAGTTCATTATCCACAGTATTCAGATACAGGTTAGGATTGCTCTCTAGTTGGTTATAGGATGGTTCAATTGCCTGATAACAGCTGAGAACAAACTGTCACCAATCCTATCGCCACGCTAATTTGTTGGCCCATCTAGGGTCTTGCAAAAGTCCATGTACATCATGTCTGCCACCCTGCCTTTGTGTCTTTTCTGAGTTACCATCTCTAGAAAATCACTCAGACTTGTTAGGCAGGATTTCCTCTCCACAACATCATGCTGACTCCCCTTAATCAATTGTTTAAGAAGGAACTGCAGATGCTGGAAAATCGAAGGTAGACAAAAATGCTGGAGAAACTCAGCGGGTGCAGCAGCATCTATGGAGCGAAGGAAATAGGCAACGTTTCAGACTGAGGAAGAGTATCGACCCAAAACGTCGCCTATTTCCTTCGCTCCATTGATGCTGCCTCACCCGCTGAGTTTCTCCAGCATTTTTGTCTACCCCCTTAATCAATTGTTGCCTATCCAAGTGAACATAAGTCAGCACAGTGGCACAGCTGGTAGAGCCGCTGCCTCACAGCGCCACAGACCCAGGTTTGATCCTGACCTCGAGCGCTGTCTGTGTGGTGTTTCACATTCTTGCTCTGACTGTGTGGGTTTCCTCCGGGTGCTCTGGTCTCCTCCCACATCCCAAAGATGTGTGGATTAATAGCCTCTACCTAATTAGGTTAATTTGCCTCTTAAACACCCCCCCCCACACTAATGTGTTGGGAAGGGAATAACATAGGACTTGTGTGAATAAGTGATTGATGGTCGGTATGGACTTGGTGGGCCGAAGAGCCTGCTTCATAAGTTCCCAAGTTTCTTATTCATAGGAGCAGAAGTGGGCCATTCGGCCCATCGTCTACTCTGCCATTAGATCATGTCAGTTCTATCTTTCCCTCTCATCCCCATTCTTCTGCCTTTTCCCCATAACCCTGCACATCTGTACCAATCAAGAACCTGCCAATCCCTGTCCTGTTTTCATTCTGTATCTCGAACCTAAATCTAAAAACTAAACTAAAGTCCTGTTTCTAAACTAAACTAAAACTGAAGCAACCTCAGCAAATATAACCTTCCGTGAACTTAGGCTTTGCAATATTATAGTTACCCAGTATTTCTGTTACTGATTTATTTTAATTTTTATTATTAATTTTTTTTATTATCTGCATGTTATTGCTTTTATGGGCTTGTTGAGCGACAGCAAGTAAAAATTTAATTGTTCTGTTATCACTACATATGACAATTAAAGACTCTTGACTCTTGTTCTATTGATCTTAATTTAGCTTAGAGTTACAGCATGGAAACAGGCCCTTCGGCCCACCAAGTCCGTGCTGACCAGCAATCACGCCATACACTAGCATTATCCGACACATGCTAGGACAATTTACAAATTTACCAAAGCCAATTAACCTACAGACCTGTACGACTTTGGAGTGTGGGAGGAAACCAGAGCACCCGGAGAAAACCCTTGTGGTCACATGGAGAATGTACTAACTTCGTACAGTCAGCACCTGTAGTCAGGATTGAACCCTTACCTCTGGCGCTGTAAGGCAATAAGTCTATCGCTGCACCACTGTGCCTCCCATCTCTTGAAAATAATCCCCCTTATCTTGTTTCTAAGATCTGCCCATCGAGCCTCTTGGCTGATCCCTTCAGGATATCCCCCCTGTGAACAACCATATTGTTCTCCCTGATCAGTAGTGCAACACCCCTCCTTATTTTTGTCGACCCAAACTTTGGTCTCCCAACTTAGAGTACTGAGGAGTTATCCAGAGGATTGGAAACGACAGAATTGTGGATAAGGACAAAAAGCGGGAGATAGGAGAGGAAATCCAGAAGGTCCAGTTCCTTGGTGTGACGCAGCTCCTGCCGAACATTCTCTTCATGCTCTCGACTGATTCCCCCAGCCTTCAACTCCAGCAGGAACTGCTCAACGCTGAGGGTGCTCGCTCCCTCTTCCAGATTGCACAGGAACAGTTGCTGCAAAGTAAGAAGTAATTCCACGGTTACTCACTTCGAGCATATGATGAGCATTTGACAGCACTGGGCCTCTACTCGCTGGAGTTTAGAAGGTTGAGGGGCAACCTCATTGAAACTTACAGAATAATGAAAGGCATAGATAGAGTGGATGTGGAAAGGACGTTTCCACTGGTGGGAGAGTCTAGGACCAGAGGTCGCAGCTTCAGAATTAAAGGGCGCTCTTTTAGAAAGGAGGTGAGAAGGAACTTCTTTAGTCAGAGGGTAGTTAATCTGTGGAACTCACATTGGAGGCCAAGTCTGTGGATATTTTTAAGGCAGAGATAGACAAATTCTTGATTAGAAAAAGTGTCATAGGTTATGGTGAGAAGGCAGGAGAATGGGATTAGGAGGCAGAGATCAGCCATGATTTTACTTCGGAGTCACGTAAGTGACTACGTGAAGAAGGGCCGTCCGTCTGCGTGCGCGTCATTACGTCTGAACGCAACGCGCACGACGGACTGGCAGGCACTGAGCCTCCCAGGCCGTCGGGATGAGCAGGTAAGGAAAGTTGAAATCACTTACCTGCGTTCTTTCGGGCTTGAAGTTTTTTCAGAGCCCAGATGTCGAGGAGACGGCCCGCGGGGATGTCGGCTGCCGAAGACCGCAGCCTTCCAAATAGCGGGCGACGGTCTTGTTCCCGACATTAGCGCCGACAGCAGAATCGGCAGGAGACTTTGCGCGGGAACAGGAGCTCCGTGGTTGTCCTGCGGGACGTAATGCCACCCGCAAGTCTAAACGAACCCGTTGACTCAGATGAGTCCAGGGAAGAGGGATAACCTCCCTCAACGGAGAGCGTCTGAGGACGACTTCTCCCACATGGAGCAACTTATGGAGAAGTTTCTCCAACAATAATCTGCTCCAAAGGAGGGAGCAGTATCAGCACATCCTACAGCAGTGCCGGTGCCGGGAGCCTCGCACATGGGGCAGCCCAATGTCTTCCCCATTGAAGGGGGAACTACATGTGGAAGAAACCACTCTGAATCAGAGTACAAAGAGAGGGGGGGGGGGGGGGACCTTCCCAGGGACAAGCAGAAGAAAGGAAGTAAGTAAGTAAGTTTTACTTATATTGCACTGTTTAAGTCAATACCAAAATGCTTTACATAAAAGGAATAATAAGCTTCCATACAAACAAACAGAAAATAAGTGCTGCTGCAATCATCCAGGTTCCACTGGGTGCTTCCCTGGATGGAATCTAGCTCTTGACAGCCCGGGTATTATGGAGAACCCGCAGGCAGCAGCACCTGTTTTCAGGGCTGCACAAATGTCTCCTGCTCTAAGGAGAGGAGCATTCATGGTCCTTTTCAGTCTGACCAAAGCTAGAATCTCATTTAGGTCCACTGGAAGGGTCATGTCAGCACAGGTATCCTCAGGGGCCTGCGGCAGCACCTGTTTTCAGGGCTGCCTACGAACCTCACTCTCAGTGGAGCGGTTCACTGAATCCGGTGGTAGCTTGAAAGCTGGGCACGGAAATATGATCAGAGTCGTCTTTCAAGGCAGACTCACAATAATGGCCAGAATTGTCCTACAAGGCAGGCTCAGTATGATGAATTAAATTAAATTAAATTTCTTTATTTATATAGCACATTTTTAGTCAACTTGCATTGACCCCAAAGTGCTTCACATAATTACATCCACACACACAGGCAAAGGTGGGTGAAGTGTCTTGCCCAAGGACACACACAGGCAAAGGTGGGTGAAGTGTCTTGCCCAAGGACACAACGACAGTATGCACTCCAAGCGGGATTCGAACCAGCTACCTTCCGGTTGCCAGCCGAACACTTAGCCCATTGTGCCATCTGTCGTCCAACTGAGGTTTCAGACGAGACCCAAGCAGAGGTCGGGAGAAACATGGAATCCACACTCCTTACCAGACCTACTCCCAATCAAGGAGAGGAAAGGAATCCGCATCAGGGGCCTTTGGGCTTACCACAAGACCACCGGTAGCCATGGAGGTAGGTGGGTCTGGGTTTACTGAAACAAGGGATTGTGGAGCAGTTACATGTTGGTAAATTTACTCTTGTGTTCTTGTTCAAAATGACAATAACAGGAAATTTCAGAACGGGGTTTTTAAAAACAGATAATAACGTGATAATTTTACTGCACAACATACACAGGTTCCAAGCAGACTTGGAACTCGGACTGGAATTGTCTTCGAGGCAGGCCCAGTACTTTTGGGAAGGATTGCCATTCAGGACATGTGACAGATGGAGGATGTCACTTCATCCAGGTGTAACTCATTTGTGCAGTATAGACTTTTAGAAACAGTAATTTTGTTACGGGTTAACTACTGTTTTATAGGAGCTTCCTATAGAATGGTCACATGGCATGCATCGACCTCAAAGATGCATACTATTCGGTGTCTATTCACTAAGAACAGGAGATATTTAAAGTTTAACTGGATGGTATGGATCTGCCAAATGGGTTGACATCAGCTCCTAGACTATTGACAAAACTACGGAAACCAATTCTGGGCCTACAAAGGTCTCAAAACCACATAGTAATGGCATATTTGGAGGACATTTTCATTTTGTAGTCACCAAAAATTGGCAGAAGCATCAGTCAAGCAAACCAAAACCCTGTTTGAAAGAATTGATTACCTCATCCATCCAGTTAAATCAAAATTGACACCTACAAGGGTAATTGATTACCTAGAATTTACTATCAAAAACAGTAAATATGTTGGTGACTTTGCCTAGGGGCAAACGACAATATTAATTAAGCCTGCAATGACCTGATAGTCAAATTCTAGCTATCTATCAGGCAAACAGCGAGTGTAATTGGCAAATAGTAGCTGCATTCCCAGCAGTACGGGCCTATGCATTACCAGAACTTACAGCAAGCAAAGGAATGAACACTCAGATTATATGCAGGCTGAATTGGCAAACTATGGATTGCCAGCAGAGGCCATTGTTGAATAACTATGGTGGATAACGAATGGGAGACAGCTCAGGGAAATTTTGCTCGAAAGCCATCAAGGGTTCTTCAGACCTATGCAAGCGGCTAAGGATGGGGAGACACCAACACAGTCTAAAGCTGTGGGGGCAGATGGAATGAGCAGGAGTCTGTAATTCCCAACACATGGAATCAATTACCCAGAATTGTTGGGGGCACAATATGGACTCAAGGTTCTCTGTAGCAATATGCAACTGGTGCTTGTTCAAATTCAGATTGATAACACCACTGCGGTGGCATATATCCATTAACAAGGGTGGTGTAAAATCTGTATCTTACGACAGATTGTCGAACCTCATTTGGCACTGGTGTATCGAGAGGAATATTTGGGAAATCTACGAGGTAGATATAACACGGTGACAGATGCTGGATCATGAATGTTTAATAACAACACAGAATGGATGTTGAATCAGACAGTATTTAACAAAATAACTACACGATTTGGCATACCAGATGTTGATCCGTTTGCATCTAGACTAACCATTAGTTACCCAGATATGTGTCCTGCGAGCTGGATCCAGGAGCAAGGCAGTGGATGCTTTCTCCCTCAATTGGGGAGGAATGTTTATGTATGCTTTCCGCCAATTTGTCTCACAAACCGATGCTTGACAAAAATCAAGCAAGACTAAGCCACAGGCATATTGGTAGTGCCAGATTGGCCTACTCAAGCCTGGTCCCCAAAAATTTTGGGAATTATAGTCCAGCCAGTAATGGCTGTACCCAAGAGCAGGGACCTCCTAGTGAACCCAGTTACAGGGAGCAATCATCCACTACATGAACGTATAACTTGTTGGTCTGCAGATTCTGAGGAGGCCATTTCAAGGCATAGGACTGTCCGAACAAATACAACACAGTTCGGATAACGGATGTCTTGGAGTTCCTATCAACTGTACTATAACTATAAACTAAGTTATAGTGCATCTATAGTGCCAGAGGCGCACTCTCCTCCAATCTGATGCCGGAAGCAGGGCACAGTTCGATAGGAACGCACCCCTTTACAACAAAATTCATGAAGGGAATTTACAATTTAAGACCTCCAAGGCCAAGGTACACTGACACATGGGATGTGAGCGTGGTACAAGCCCTACTTTGACAGTGGGGACCGCCTATAACTAACCCTGAAGGTGGTATGCTGACAAAGAGTCCAGACACTGCAAAAGCTACAGTTGGACTACATGACCACCAATATGAACAACATAACATTCCTAATCAGGAACCTGATAAACAGAGCAGGCCAGGAATGCCAGGGATGGAGATCCAGTTCTTGGCATATCCAGAGGACCAACGGTTGTGTGGGTGGTAACATACTAACACCACTATCTGAGAGTTACGGAGAATCTCAGAGGCACAGAACAATCGGTCCTCATCAGCCATAAAAAAACCACACCAAAAGGTGTCAACTCAAACCATCTCCAGATGGTCAAAAGAGGTAATGGCGGTAGCAGGAGTAAACATTTATATGGTTAAATCTCACTCCACCAGGGCTGCATCTACGTCGGCAGCAAGAGCTATGGACGTGCCCCTTGACGACATCCTAGTGGCTGCAGGATGGACGAATGAAATAACGGTCCACCGGTTTTATAACAAACCTATAACCGGACTGGGGGTGTTTGCACGTACCATTTTAAGTTCTGTCCCTTAGTTTCCCCCCCAAGGTTGGGAGGGGTAACTTTTTAAAAAACTTTTCTTTCATTTAAAGCATCAGTTTCTTTACTTAACTACGTAATGTCTGAATGCTTTAATGATTACACGCATCCATGGTCAATCCATTCAGTGTGTGACGCCTGGATTCGTAACCGGCGTAAAATCACAGAGCTTTGAAATCTTCACGTAGTCACTCACGTGACTCCGAAGTAAAATAGTAAGATTAAACGAGAACTTACCAGTTTGAAGTTTGATCTTGATTTTATGAGGAGTTACGATGAGCGATTACGTGCCCACCGCTCCCAACCTCATATTATCAGGGTCATATGGAAGTTCAAGTTTTTCACAATCTTACTATTCTCAGGTCTTCTTTTTTATCTGTGATTTAACACCGCTGCTTTGAAGATTGACGCGCACGCAGACGGACGGCCCTTCTTCACGTAATCGCTCATCGTAACTCCTCATAAAATCAAGATCAAACTTCAAACTGGTAAGTTCTCGTTTAATCTTACTATTAAATGGCGGAGTAGACTCGATGGGCCAAATGGCCTAACTCCACTCCTATAATCTGTGAATTTGTAAACCTCTGAAGATGGTCACATTCTATTACCATTTGCTATATAACGAGACATATCAGGTCCGTGAGACATCATCTCATAAATAGTAGAAACAAGGAACTGCAGATGCTGGCTTACAAAAAAGGACACAAAGTGCTGGAGTAACTCAGCGAGTCAAGCAGCATCTCTGGAGAATGTGGATAGGTGACGTTTCAAGTCAAGACTTGGAGACTTCAGAATCCCGACACAAAACATCACCTATCCATGTTTTACAGAGATGCTGCCTGGCCCGCTGAGCTACTTGTATCTTGTGATTATCTTGTAGTTAGAAGTCATTCAACCAACCCTGCCCATGCCACCCTTTGAAAGAGTGATATTTAGTCCCACCTCTAAAGGTCTGTGGGGAAAGTGGGACTAATTATTTTGAGCATTTAATATTTATTTTTGTTTAGGTTTGTTTCACTATTCCAATCTCCTTCAGACAGTACATTCCATATCTCAACAACTTGCTGCATTGAAAGAAAATGCTTCCCCTCTGGTTCCTCTGGTACATCGGGTGGCACCATCGAGCGTGGCAGCCTCGTCAGCAGCTGTCTGTCCCTTCACCCTTTTTGTTATTTTCAGTGTGTCTAAAATTATACATCAGGAGGTGCAACTCCAGAGCAAATAAAATCATGGGAGACCCCTTCCACCCCTGCAACGGACTGTTCCAGCTGCTACGGTCAGGCAAACGCCTCTGTTGCCATGCTGTGAGAACGGAAAGGTTGAGAAGGAGTTTCTTCCCAGAGGCCATTCGGACTGTAAACTCCTATCTCACCAGGGATTAACTTTACTGAACCTTTTTCCTTCCGCCCACAATATTTAATATGCAAAAGAATATGTGATTCTGTTTGTAGTTTGTTTGGTTGTTTGTTTGTTTGTCTTTTTGCACAAAGTCCGCGAGCATTGCCACTTTTCATTTCACTGCACATCTCGTATGTGTATGTGACGAATAAACTTGACTTGACTTGATTATGTTTTAAAAGGTTTCTTAGTCGTTGTAATGTGGGGGGTGGGGGGGGGGGGGAATAGGGGGAAACCGTTTCCCAGTCACTTACCTGGACGGAGGTGCGTCTTTTCTCCGAGCCGCATCTTTGCCCCCTCCCCCTCCCCCTACCAACTGGATTGGTGCGGCCTTTCCTGCCGGAGACCAGCCAGAGCTTCAGCAGCGGCGTAGCATTGAATTACCATCGCGGAGTGGGACGATGCCTTGCCGGGGGTCACTGTGTTGGAGTTCTGGAGTGTTGGGCCTGCTGATTAACACAGTGGAGCTGTGGAGCTGCTAGCCACGGGCGGCGCTGACTTTAACATCGCGGGGGTCTGGGACCCCTTGCCGGGGGTCGCCAGTATTGGATCTCAGTTCAGCTCGGCCTGTGGACTTCGGAAGCCGTGGTCTCTGGTAGGAAGCGGCCGATTCGGAAACTCCAAGCCGCTAGTGTTTCCTGATTCTTTCTGACGTCGGAGTTCCGATCGTCTCGACGAGAGGGCCTGAACATCGGGTTGTCCGTAGCGGCGACTGCAGAGGATTCAAAGGCCCCAGCCACGGGTGAACAAAGAGGAAGATGACTGAACTTTGTTGCCTTCCGCTCACAGTTGGAAACGGTGATTCCGCCGTGGGGAATGTTCATGTTAAGCTCTATCCGTGTATTGTGTTATTTTTATTTGTATGGCTTTATGGTAACTCTAACCTCACTGTACCAATTGGTGCATGTGACAATAAATGTAACTTGAAGTTGAACTTTGCAAACTATTTTAAATCTGAGTCATATAGCCATGGAGCTGTACAGCATGGAAACAGGACCTTCGGCCCACTATTGGGCTCGTCCCATTTGCGTGCGTTTGGCCCATATTCCACTAAACACTTCCTATCCATATATCTGCCTAAATGTCTTTTAAAAGTCGTAATTATATCCACATCTATAGCTTGCTCTGGCAGCTCATTCCAGATACGAACTAACCTCTGAGTGAAAAAGTTGCCCCTGGTCCCTTTTAAATCTCTCTGCTCTCACCTTATGCCTGTGCCCTCTAGTTTAGAATTCTCCACCCTGTGAAATACTCCACTGTGAAAGTTCACTTTATCCATGCCCCTCATGTTCTTTTACACATCAGCAAGGTCACCCCTCAGGTTCCTACACTCCACAGGGAAAATGCCCAAGCCTATCCAACAAATACAAAAATTGTTGTGAATTTATATGCTGCTCGGAAGAAGAACTACAGATTGACTGAGCGTAGAATTGATTTATAAGGATGTTGCCAGGTCTCCAGGGCCTGAGCTACAGGGAGAGGTTGGACAGGCTAGGACTTTATCCTTTGGAGCGCAGTGGGATGAGGGGTAATCTTATAGAGGTGTACAAAATAATGAGAAGAATAGACTGGGTGAATGCACAGAGTATTTTACTCAGAGCAGGAGAATTGAGAACCATTGGACATAGGTTTAAGGTGAGGGGAACAAGATTTAATAGTCTGAAGAAGGGTTTCGGCCCGAAACGTCGCCTATTTCCTTCGCTCCATAGATGCTGCTGCACCCGCTGAGTTCCTCCAGCAATTTTGTGTACCTTCGATATTCCAGCATCTGCAGTTCCCTTTTGAACAAGATTTAATAGCAACCTGAAGGGCAACATTTTTACACAAAGTGTGGCTTGTATATGGAGCAAGCTGCCAGAGGAAGTAGTTGAGGCAGGTACTATCACAATGTTTAAGCAACATTTAGAAAGGTACATGGATCGGACAGGTCTAGAGAGATAGGAGCCAAAAGCGGACAGGTGGGACTAGTGTAGATAGTGTTGGTTGGCGTGGGCAAGTTGGGCGGTAGGGCCCGTTTCCACGCTATATGACTCTAAGACTGATTAAAAGCTGCTTTTTGGTGGACGCGACGCTGTCGGTGGCTGCTCACATTATCTGCGCCTTTCCAGTGTAATGAATTTGACAATGTAGCTCTGTAACTGGAAGACCGTCGGCTTTAATGTTCCATTTCTTCTCCCATTGTTAGTGCACCTGTTTTTATTTTGTACCGATTCCACATCCAATTTAATAACTTTCAGTAATCCCTTGGCTCTGACTCCAACACTTCAAAGCATTCAAGTTGGCCGCTCTAATTATATCGTGAAGAGGTGGAGGCTTCCACTCAGCGCTGTTTTCTATACCTGACGTGTCAGGGTGATTAACATGCACAGTCTCCAATGCCAGATTTTATCTGAGTATGTTTTTTTAAAACTCTGAATAGAAGAGTACTATTCAATTAAGTAGTGGCAAAGATTTTCCACCCAACCCATGATCGTACAGAAAGAGGCGAGAAAGGTCTCCTACAAACAAACATTTCTCCTGCGATATTCCGACATGGACTCTGACAAACTATTCCCAGTTGGAGAGGGATGGCGTTTTTTGGCCAAAGCCTTTGTGTGGCGTAATTCTTTGTGTAAATGTCTCCATGAGTCAACTTTCAACATCACTTGTTACGAATGGAGGTTCAATTTGATTATGGGTTGACCCACAACACCTCTCCAGCTCGGCGCTGAGCAGTCACAATGCAGAGCGCTGTGGGTATGAACTCAGGCACTATCCGTGTCGATCCCAAATGTTGGAATTCATTCGAGGTTGCCATGGCAATTGTTTCCTTAGGGTTAGGACCTGGCAGATGGTAACCAGATTACTATATTTGCAAAGGCGCATAAAAGTCACCTCAGAGTGTCCAAAGGAACTCTGTGATCTATCAACTCTGCTCCTCACTCAGTGAGAGTACTGGGGGCATCGCTCCATCTGAAACTACAGGTAGAGAGTTCAATACCTGCTGCAGGTGCTCCAAGCAAGTGGAGACATGAACTTCACAAATATGTCCCTTTGGTATAGTCTGAAGAAGGGCGGCATGGTGGCGCAGCGGTAGAGTTGCTGCCTCACAGCGCCAGAGACTCGGGTTCAATCCTGACTACGGGTGCTGTATATACGGAGTTTTGTACGTTCTCCCCGTGACCGTGTGGGTTTTCTTTGGGTGGTCCGGTTTCCTCTCACACTCCAAAGACATACAGGTTTGAGGGTTAATTTGGCTTTTGAAAAAATTGTGAATTTGTCCCTAGTGTGCAGGATAGTACTAGTGTACAAGTATCGCTGGTCGGCACAGACATGGTGGGCCGAAGTATCTGTTTCCACGCTGTATCTAGAGACTAAATTAAACTAAAGGTTACGAACCAAATTAGTTTCTTATTGTCACGTGTACCAAGGAATAGCAAAATTATTTTTTCGTTGCGTGGCATCCAGTCAGCGATATGACTACACATGATTACACTCAGGTCGACCACAGTGTGCAGATACAGGATAAAGGGAATAACGTTTAGTGCAAGATAAAGTCCAAGTAAAGGTATCTTCAATGAGGTAGATGGAAGATCTGACCTGAAACGTCACCTATCCATTTTCTCCAGAGATGCTGGCTGACCTGCTGAGTTACTCCAGCATTTTGTGTCTATCTTTGGTATAAACCATCATCTGCATTTTAATTAGATTCCAGGTGAAGAAGGTTCAGTTGCACGGTTTGAATCTCCCCTTCAGCCCTTGCACTTCCAATTACCAACGCCTTGCAAACTTTCCGAGAGTTCGGAATGGAGAGCCTGTCCCGACCACAGGCGTTAACAATGAACAGACCGCTGTTATCCTGGGGCAGGTGTATGTCCTCCGTATTATCCTGTCCTGCTGTGCAGATTAGGCGGTTGGTGCGGGCTTTTGAAAGGTGTTTGGTTGGACACCAGTGCCACAGGAATGTGCTGGAGTGTGTTAGCACCCCACCCTCACCAAGCCCCCAGGGCCCCTGATGCCCACAGTGTTCCTCAATGCAATCGATACTTGACTGCACTCTCACAAACCCAAGGTTAAGGTGCAGTGAATGAAAATTATTAGCTCTCCAACCGGATGCAGCAAGTGTATATAAGGCACCCGTCAACAATGGTCTTCCAGCAATCAGAGGGAGATTATTTCCCGATAAACCTGTGGTAATTACATTGCTGAACCCTTAATCCCTATTCATCAAAGGGAAGCAAGAGGCTGGCAATTAACATCTGCACAGGAGCCTCTGCCAGCAGAAAACCTGCTCTAAGTTAACCCTTGGTCTCCCCGTACTGTAGCGAAGAGTTGTTGGGGGAGGAAAGAGATCATCGGATGTGTCATCCCATTGCTCTGCTCTTTGCTGAGAACCCAATGCATTATTCTCCCTCAAGAGTCTTACGTTCATAAATTCTAGTAGAATTAGACCATTTGGCCCATCAAGTCTACTCCACCAATCAATCATGGCTGATCTATCTTTTCCCCTCAACCCTATTCTCCATCCTTCTCCCCATAACCCCCGATACCCTTACTAATTAAGAATCTGTCAAATTCAACCTTAAAAATACCCAATGACTTGGCCTCCACAGCCATATGCGACAATGAATTCCACAGATTCACCACCCTCTGACTAAATACATTATTCCTCATCTCCTTTTTAAAGGTAGGTCCTTTTATTCTGAGTCCACTTGCAACCCAGTCATTCCCTCCTCTCCCCTCTCCCATCAGGTAGACGATTTCAGGTATAAAATTTAAAAGACATTTGGACAGGTACAAGGACAGAAAGGATCTAGAGGGATATGGGCCAAACACAGGCATGTGGGACTAGTGTAGATGAGGCAGCTTGGGCCAAAGGGCCTGTTTCCATTCTCTATGATTCTATGACTCTTTATATCTAGGATTCAAAAGCTTGAAAGCATGAATCATCAGATTCAGGAACAACTTTTTCCCCGCTGGTATCAAAGTCTTGAACAATCGTCTTACAAGTTCAGAATGTATTCCTGATCTCTTCCTCAATGCATCCCCGCGCACTCTTTATTTTATCTGGAGTTCCTCTGTAATGATATAATCCGCACGGTTTGATTGCATCAATATATGGATGTTTTACCTGGATTGCGCCCAACAAAGGTTTTCACTATAACTCGGTACACGTGACAATCTAATACAATATCAATGCCAATACCAATGCAGTTGCATATTAACAGCCATGTTTGGTTCCCCTTCCATTGCCCCAACAGACCTTGAGGTCCAGAAACCCAAGGCGGTAGAGTTGCTGCATCACAGACACCGGTTCAATCCTGACTATGGGTGCTAATTGTACATGGATAGGAAAGATCTAGTGGGATATGGGCCAAACACAGGCATGTGGGACTAGTGTAGATGAGGCAGCTTGGTCGGCATGGCAAGCTGGGCCAAAGGGCGTTCTCCCTGTGACCATGTGGGTTTCCTCTGGGTGCTCTGGTTTCCTCCCACACTACAAACACATGCAGGTTTGTGGGTTAATTGGCTTCTGTAAATTGTCCCTAGCGTGCAGGATAGAAATTGTGCACGGCTGTTAGCTGGTCAGCATGGACTTGGTGGGCCGAAGGGCCTGTTTCCATGCTGTATCTCTAAACAAAAGTATACTAAACTCAATTAACTGAACTCTCAGACCTACCTCATTGCTGACTTTGCACATTCTCTATCACTCTAACGCTGTAACATCACAACACTATATCACAGCTCTTTGCATTAATGATTCACACCTCAGATCCTCCCTGCATTATTAAATCTAGGTTCCTGGCCCCTGAACTATGAGATGCCCACCTCTCTTCCCGTCTTCCCAGACTAGCATAGAACAGTTCAGCATGGAACAGGCCCTTCGGCCCACAATGATGCCAAGTCAAACTAATTTCCTCTGAATACTATAGAGGGACAATATTAATAAACCAATACCAATATCCATACTAATACACATGCTTACGCGCCCACACATACGCACATGCACAGACACACATACGCACATGCACAGACATACATACGCACATGCACAGACACACATACGCACATGCACAGACACACATACGCACATGCACAGACACACATACGCACATGCACAGACATACATACGCACATGCACAGACATACATACGCACATGCACAGACACACATACGCACATGCACAGACATACATACGCACATGCACAGACATACATACGCACATGCACAGACAAACATACGCACATGCACAGACACACATACGCACATGCACAGACACACATACGCACATGCACAGACACACATGCACAGACACACATACGCACATGCACAGACACACATACGCACATGCACAGACACACATACGCACATGCACAGACACACATACGCACATGCACAGACACACATACGCACATGCACAGACACACATACGCACATGCACAGACATACATACGCACATGCACAGACACACATACGCACATGCACAGACATACATACGCACATGCACAGACACACATACGCACATGCACAGACATACATACGCACATGCAGACATACATACGCACATGCACAGACACACATACGCACATGCACAGACATACATACGCACGCATACATACACACACACTTGCGCACACACACATATGCATACACACGCACACACTCGCATCCACACACACTCCACGTACCTCACACACTCAAACACGCACTCCACACACACATTCCACACAGTCACACACTTACACTCACACACAGACTCACAGCTCCAACTGATGCGGTGCGGACAGCTGGCAAAAGATGATCAGATTGTTTGCCATCAATTTGGAGTCATCGGCTCCATCTCCGTTGCTAATAAGATGCTTTGTTCTTGAGGACGGACAACCTTATCGGTTTGCTTAGTTAGTTTTTTATTTAATCTTTCTCTCTTTGCTTGCAAATCCTCATGGATTCATTGCAGATGTTCCGAGCCCAGCGACAATAAGCTTACAAGCAAAGGTTGTCGCCGGCCCTTGGTTAGAACTCGGAGTGAACCCAGTGGGAAATTAACCGGACAAAAGAGGCAGCGGGGTGGGAAATGAAGGGAATGCTGCAGTCTAGCGTGAGCCAAGGACACACTGGACAAAGCCCAGCGGCGACATTGGTGAATGCTCGCCCACAACGCTCTACAACCACCACAAGACATAGGAGCTGAATTAAGCCACTCGGTCCATCGAGTCTGCTCCGCCATTCAATCATGGCCGATTTATTTTTTCCCCTCAACCCCATTCCCCTGCCTTCTCTCTGTAACCTTTGATGCCATTAGTATTCGTTAGATTTTAGCTCTGCCTCATTGGAAGCACCTTTGGGTGCTACATTTTTGCTGCACCTTATTTCTGCTGACCTTCGCCATCGAGGTGGAAGGGCAGGACTTGTTGGCGGAGCCGCCTACTCATGGAGGAAGGGTCCCAACCGGAAACGTTACCTATCCATCTTCTCCAGGGATGCTGCCTGACCCACTGAGTTACTCCAGCACTTTGTGTGCATCTTTGCATTCCAGCATCTGCAGTTCCTTGTTTCTACAGCCTACGCACGTGCTTTTGGAATTTGAAATCTATACTCAGCAGCATAACAGGTCTGTAAACACCATACACACCGACAATGTATAATAATCAAAGTACAATGCCAGGTGAGCTTTGCCTTACCTTAGCTCTGTACACCTTCAAGTCCAAAGCATTTAGATCCATGCTGCCAATCAGAGACCTTACGAAACTACTGTGAAAGGAGGAAAAAGTGAGCAGTGTTTAATATCCAAGTGGATAAATGTTATAGGTTTATAACGAAGATAGACAAAAAACGCTGGCTCAGCGGGACAGGCAGGATTTCTGGAGAGAAGGAGAGGGTGATGTTTCAGGTCAAGACCCTTCGTCAAGTTCACAGGAGCAGAATTAGGCTATTTGGCGTATCGAACCTACAAACCTACACATCTTTGGGCTGAGGGAGGAAATCGGAATACTCAGAGGAAACAAACAGACATGGTCACAAGGAGAACGTGCAAACTCGGCACAAACAGCACCTGAGGTCGGGACTAAACTCGGGCCTCCAGTGCTGCAAGGCAGCTACTCTACCCACTGCACCACTGAGCTGCCTATGTCTGGACTGTTTTGCTCCAATGTCTTATGTTCTTAGGACAGGCAAGGTTCTGAGAACACTGCTGGCCCTCGTGAAGCAGGTCCCAAAGCTGATTGCTGTCAAAATCATAGAGTGTGGAAACAGGCTCTTCCACCCAACTTGCCCACACCGACCAACATGTCCCATCTACACTGGTCCCACCTGCCTATGTTTGGCCCATATCCCTCTAAACCTATCTTATCCATGTACCTGTCTGAATGCTTCTTAAATGTTGCAATGGAACCTGCTTCATTTACCTCTTCTGGCAGCTTGTTCCATACACCCACCACCCTACTACTTAACCTTACCCGCTGCCTCGAGGATATAAAGTGCTGGATGGCCCAGAACTTCCTCCAACTAAATGAGAGTAAGTCTGAGGTCATCCTTCTCGGCCCCTCAGACTCAATCAAAATAGTAGCAGGCAGCCTTGGAAGCCTTACCTCACTACTCAAACCTCACGTCAAAAACCTCGGCGTGATATTTGCCTCAGCACTGAAATTTGACAAACAAGTCAATGCCGTGGTAAAAGCTAGCTTCTTTCAGCTTCGGATGATAGCTAAAATAAAACAATTCCTCCACTTTGATGACCTCGAAAAGATCATCTCCTCCCGCCTAGATTACTGCAACTCTCTTTACACTGGCATCAGCCAATCTTCCCTGTCCCGCCTGCAACTGGTCGAAAACGCCGCAGCGACTCCTGACGGGCACCCGAAAAAGGAACCACACCACCCCGACCCTGGCCTCTCTCCACTGGCTCCCTGTGCGGTTCCATATAGATTTCAAGACCCTCCTCTATGTCTACAAAGCCCTCTATGGGCTTGCCCCCTCCTGCATTAAAAGTCTTCTCACCCACCACTCCACCTCTAGGTCTCTCAGATTGGCCGACTTGGGACTGCTGAATATCCCGTGGTCTAGGCATAAGCTTAGGGGCGACCTCTCCTTTGCGGTTGCAGCCCCTAGACTGTGGAACAGCATCCCCTTTCCCATCAGAACTGCTCCCTCCATCGACTCCTTTAAGTCAAGACTAAAATCTTATCTATACTCCCAAGCCTTTCCTGACGTCCACTGAGCGAGGGTTATATGTATATATGTATGTAGTTTGTTTGTTTACACTATTCTAATAACAAATGTAAAGCACTTTGGCCAACGAGAGTTGTTTTTTAAATGTGCTATATAAATAAATGTGACTTGACTTGACCCGAACCGCTGTGTGATAATGTTGCCCCTCAAGTTCCAAGTAAATCTTTTCCCTCCCTCACAAACCTATGTCCTCTGGGTTTTGATTCCCTTACTCTGGCCTAAAGACTGTGCATTTACTTGATCTATTCCCCTCATGATTTAGTACACCTCTATAAGATCACTCCTCATCCTCCCACTCTCCAAGGAATAAATTCCTAGCCTGCCCAACTTCTCCCTTTAGCTCAGGCCCTCGAGTCCTGGCAACATCCCCGTAAAAGCAACTACAGAAACATCACCTCAGGAACGAGACAAGTTCAGCACCGCAATGTTAGTCGCTTAAGTGCAAGCGGTTAACTTTCTCGTCAAAGCGCTGGCCTGATGGTGAGTAGATTTGATAGCTTTGTGTTTGCTCACATGCATTAGGTGGGGCGAGAGGCAGACAATAGAGAGGACTCTGTCGCTACCCTGAAGAGTAACGGATAAAACAGTCTGTCACAGTGCCGGCCCTGTCTGCACTCCCCGCCTGACAATGGAAAGGTTTCAACATAATTAAGCAAAGACAAAAACGGACTCTGTCAGACGGTACTGTTCCTTGCGATGTGTGGTAGGTCAGGCCCCTGTCCCTGCTCTGTCCTGCACTCGTAACAAGCTCCCAAACCGATGATTAAATCAGAGCGGTAATGGGCTCTGGGCTTGTGTCTGGGCTTGTGCCTACCATCTCCCCTTTGGCGAATACGCCCTCGGGAAACATCATTGACAGAAACCATGGTCAACAAGAGAAGAAATGAATCGCGGGGCAAGGGGTAGTGCTGATCTTCGGACAATGAAGGAGAAAATGCAAACGGAATGACGATGTAGAAGCTGTGGACAAACCGGATTAAACCAGCTATGATGGGACGCATTCATATTATTAGTTTAGTTTAGTTTAGTTTAGAGATACAGCATGGAAACAGGCCATTTGGCCCACAGAGTCCATGCCGACCAGTGATCCCCATATTCTAGCACTATCCAACACACTAGTTTAGTTTAGAGATACAGCATGGAAACAGGCCCTTTAGCCTACCAAGTACACGCCAACCCGCAACCACCCTGTACACTACCACTATCCTATATACTAGTTTAGCTTAGTTTATTTTAGTTTGGTTTAGAGATACAGTGAGATAAACAGGCTCGAGAGTCGGTGCTGACCCCATCAGCGATCACCCCATTTACTGACATTATCCTGCACACTAGGGACAATTTACAGAATCTAATTAACCTACAAATCTGAACATCTTTGGAGTGTGCTAGGAATCCAGAGCACCCGAAAAAAACCCACGTGGTCACAGGAAGAACGTGCAAACTCCGTGCAGACAATGCCCATAGTCAGGATCGAACCCGGGTCTCTGGAGCTGGAAGGCAGCAACTCTATTGCGCGGGGAGCACCAGCCACAGGGAAAAGGAATACAAGTGACAACGAGGGGACGGTCAACATGCATTCTGTTTGTGCAGAACACTGTTGCGAGGTGAATTGTGACAAGTGAGGCAGAGGGTGAAAGCAAACATTAAGATGTATCTGTGGAAGGTACCTTTAGTCAACACCTTGTCACAAATCTACCAGTGAAAGAGAAGTAGAAGAAAGGAAATGCAGATGTTGGTTTATACAAAGGACACAAAATGCTGGGAGTAACTCAGCCGGGTCAGACAGCATTTCTGGAGTTCTCCAGAGATGCTGCCTGACCCAGTGAGTTACTCCAGCACTTTGTGTTTATCTTCACTCTATACCAGCATCGGGAGTTCCTTCCAACGCATCCTACTCATTTCTCGGTCTCTCCTTTATGTCCGATAAATCACTCCCTCAGACTGCTTGCACAGTTCACTCTTGAAGGCCCAAATGTATTCACCTTCATTGTCGACACGAGCTTCAAACTATAAGCAAAGCAACGCAAAGGAATAGACCATTTCACACGCAATGTCAATGTCGAACATGATGCCAAGTTAAACTAATCTCCTCTTGCATGCACTTGATCCATATCCCTCCATTCCCTTTAGGGAAAGAGAGACATTCCACTGAGGGTGAATAGGTTAGCGTGCAGGGTCAGATTCCTTGTGCTGTATAATGGCTGCTGCCTCACAATACCAGAGACCTGAGTTTGATGCTGACTACGGGTGCTGTCCGTACGGAGTTTGTACGTTCTCCCTGTGCTCCCCATGGGTTTTCTCCGCACTAAAGACGTGCGGGCTTGTAGGTTAATTGCATTCTGTAAATGTAAATTGGCCCCAGTGTGTAAGATAGAACTAGTGTGAACGGGGATCGCTGGCCGGGGCTGACTATGGTAGGCCGAAGGGCCTGTTTCCACACTGTATCTCTATCACCAAAACTATAACTGAGCCTCTTCCTGCAGCATGCCGCGCTACCTTACTGCAACAATCGCATGCCCTGCTGCATCACATCACCTCTCGCTGTAAACTGATAGAAGTCAGCAGGAAGCGCAAACAATGTGCCAACGCACAGGCCCTAACCCGGATCATGTTACCTCCTCCCAGAGCCCAATTAATAAAGTGCCAAGTGGATGAGTTGCCACATATTCAGACGTTTCCAGCCCCGTCTCTGTAACACGCTGCACTACAGGTGTCTCATTATTTCTTCCTCAGCTTTAAATCCTTCTAATCTGCACAGTCACGTTACTTTTTAGTGAAAACAGTACGAGCAGAGCGCGCTGACAGTGAGCACAGGCAGCCTCTCTTGTGCTGACCTGCTTGATGTCGTTCCACCATTGCTGGAGATAGACACAAAACGCTGGAGTAACTCAGCGGAAACAGGCAGCATCTCTTGAGAGAAGGAATGGGTGATGTTTTGGGTCGAGACCCTTCTTCAGACTGTCCAACATTGCTGGGCCTATCTTCAGCTACCGTGGACCCCAGCTCTGGCATTCTCTCCCCAGACCCAACTGATGTCTTCTCCCAACGCCCCCCCCTTCTTCAAAAGCTATCTCTGCAGGGCACAGTGCACAGCGTCCTGGGTTCGATCCAAACCTCGGGCCCTGTCTGGGTGGAGTTTGCACGTTCTCCCTGTGACCGCATGGGTTTTCCCAGGTGCTCCGATTTCCTCTCACATCCCAAAGACGTGCGGGTTTGTAGCTTAGTTGGCCTCCATAAATTGTAAATTGTCCCTAGTGTGTAGATAGAACTGGTGTATGGGTAATCGATGGTTGGCACGCTAAGTGAGCTGAGGGGCCTTTTTCGACGCTGTATCTCCAAACTCTGCTAAACTAACCTAAACTAAAAGCATGAAATGTTGTTAATTCATCTGTGCCTCAGCAGCACCTGCAGGGAAGAGCAAGCAGGTAGGTACATCCTTATCTTTGCAGCACAGTAATGCAGCAGGTAGAGCTGCTGTCTCACAGTGCCAGACAATGCTGACCTTGACTGCTGTCTGTGCGGAGTTTGCACATTCTCCCGGTGACTACGTGGATTTTCTCCAGGTGCTTCAGTTTCCTCCCACATCCCAAGGACGTGCGGGTTTGTAGGTTAATTGGCCTCTGTAAATTGTCCCTAGAGTGTAGGGAGTGGATGAGAAAGTAGGGTAACATAGAACTATTGAGAATGGATGATCGATGGTCGGTATTGACCCGGTGGGCCGAAGGGCCTGTTTCCATGCCATATCTTTATCCTAAACTATACCGGATCACACCCCTTAACTTTCAAACCTACAAATCTGCACTTCTTGGTGAAGTGGGAAGAAACTGGAGCACCAGGAGGAAACCCACATGGTCACAGGGAGAACGCGCAAACCCCTTAAAGACAGCACACATGGTCAAGATCAAACCCGGGTCTCTGGTGCTGTGCGGCAGCAGCTCTACCCGCTGCACCACTAGTTGTAGAGAGTGTGCTTCGCCGTACCCCAACCAAACTACAACATGCGAGTGCTGCTCATTTGCACTCGGGCTGTGGGAGGGAGTACAGGGCCTCGCTGGTGGAGTAGGCCACTGGAGGCCCTGAAGAAGCCTGGGGCTCGCCTGCAGCAGCCTGGGGTTCACCTGCAGCAGCCTGGGGCACCGCTCCAAGTGGCTGAGCGAGTGGTTTACACCGGGCACGGCCTACAGCGGTAAGGGAGCGGTGGAGGACACCGTGGTTACGTTTGGCAAGGCTGACCCTGCAAGGCCACCAGGACAATGGGCCTTCATGGTCAAGGTCAAGGACCTTGCCCTTACAACTGGGACTGGAAAATGACGCCAACACTGGCGACTCTATATACTGTGTATCACTGCTCAACACTTGTACTGTATCTGAGATGCTTATCAAAGAGCCTAAGTAGAGTGATACCTGTACTGAACTTTATACAAAAATTAATTTCACTGTACCTCGGTACATGTGACAATAAAGTACCACTTACTCCAGCGCTGAGATCTTGTGTGCCAGGCTGACCATCACCGTGAATAGTCGGAGATCAGTCAAGCCGCCAGTGATATGGTCATCCAAACTCTCCAGTATCTGGAACAAGAAGGTGGCGGAAAATCAGGACCGGTGCAGTTAGGGGGATTCAGAAAGGCTGCTGGCAAGGGGAAAATACACGTATATTCTCGAATAAGAAGAAGAAGGAGAAGATCTGTCCTGGGCCAACCACATTGATGCAACAGCCGAGGAAGCACACCAACGACTACTTCATCAGCAGACCGAGGAAATTCGGCATGTCTCCAATGATTCTTACAACGTTCTACAAATGCACTGTAGAAAACATACTGTCAGGTTGGTCACAGCTTGGTTTGGGAACAGCTCTGGCCAAGAGCACAAGAAATTGTAGACACATGTACCCCAGACCAGAATCCCCACCATCGACTCCATCTATACTTCACACTGCCTTGGAAAAGCAGCCAACATGATCAAAGGCTTGTCCCACCCCAGCCATTCCTCCTTCTCCCCGCTCCCGACTAGCAGAAAGTACAGAAGCTTATAGGCGCGCACCACCTGACTCAGGAACAGCTTCTTCCCCTCTGTTATCAGGCTTCTGAAATGTCCTTCTACAAGATGGGGCACTGTCTGATTCACCTCTACCCCATTGTGGACATTGGACTGAATCTATGGAACTGATGCGCTACAATTCTGAGAACTATACGCTACACTCTGCATCATCCCCTTTGCCCTACCTGTTGTACTTGAGTTTGATTTGATTGTATCTATGTATGGTATCTCTGATCTAATTGGATAGCATGTAAAACTTAAACCCTAAGGCCTAGACAGACAATAAACTAAAGATAGATTGAGGTTGTGGAGAGTCTGCTTCCATTAGTTGGAGAGTCTAGGTTCAGAGGGCACAGCCTCAGAATAAAGAGGACATACCTTTAGAATGGAGATGCGGAGGAATCTCTTTAGCCAGAGGGTGGTAAATCTATAGGATTTATTGCCACAGATGGAGGTGGAGGCCAAGGTTAATAGGTTCTTGATTAGTAAGAACGTCAAAGGTTACAGTTTTGGGGTGGGACCCTTTTCAGACTGATCAATCTGAAGAAAGGTCCCGACCTAAAACGTCACCCATCCATGTTCTCCTGAGATGCTGCCTGACCCGCTGAGTTACTCCAGCACTTGGTGGCCTTGTGAAGTTCCTTGTTTCTACCTCTTCTGGCAGCTCGTTCCTTACACCCACCACCTCTGTTTGAACAATTGCCTCTCAGGTTCCAATTAAATCTTTTCCCTCTCACCTTAAACCTATGCCCACTGGTTCTTGATTCCACTACCCTATGTCAAGGACTGTGCATTCATCCTATCTACTCCCTTCATCATACAGTATCTTCACACTCTCACACCAGCAGAATATGTTTCACTTATCCAACTCATCCTGTTGTGTCATAAACGCATAAGAAATAGCAGCAAGGTGAAAACTGGGCAGCAATGTTAAATTATGAAGCTCCTCCACTCTAGTCTAGTGGCCCGTCTTTATGAATGCCTTGTATGACGAGGTTTATCCTGAACCTGCGCAGATCCAGTGACCCACAGCATCCACCACTGAGCTAAAACTTTTCACTGTACCTCAGTACATGTGACAATGAACTAAACCAGAGAATAAGACAATGCAAATCCCCCCCCCCCCCCCCCTTATGTCAGGTCCAGCTGCAGATAAGGTTTTGAAAAGAACAATTCTGCATAAACTGATGGGCTTGGGAGGGGGAAGGGCAGGGGAAGGGCAGGGCAGGGGGGGTTGGGTGGGGGAGAGAGCGGGGTGAAGGTGTGTGAGACTATAAACACAGAGTGCCACCAGGCAGCTGTGTTAATACAATTACCCTGTAGACGTACACTTCCTCAGAGTGGGTGAGTGCCCCCGGTGGAACCATTCCTTTCAGAGCGGTAAGCAACTCTGCACTGGATAAGTATCCATCATTGTCCTCATCCACCTGACAGGCAATTGGGAGCAAACAAAGAGCGGACATGAAGGAGTTGGAACCGAGCAAAAAAGAACAGAGCAGGTACTCTACACTTCGGATGGCAAGAGACGGGCCGCATCCAGTTTAATGACATCCAGCTCACAGCACAGAGACAGGCGTGCATGGTGAGCCGTTAAACAGCTATTGACACACCCCGAGCCTGTTACTATCAACGCTTCCTCCTGCTGATCCCTCCCTCCTCAGTGCAGTGTCTTTGCACTTCACCTCAACCATTCACTCCCCAGATGCCAAGGGCTGAGGGAGAGGCCACCGGCACATCATCTACCTCACAGTGTCAGAGGTACAGGTTCGATCCCGACCTCAGGCGCTGTTTGTGTGGAGTTTGCACCTTCTCCCTGTGACCGCATGGGTTTCTTCTAGGTGCTCCTGTATCGTCCCACATCCCAAAGACACGCGGGTTTGTAGGTTAATCGGCCCTCTGTAAATTGCCCCCTAGTGTGTAGGGAATGGATGAGAAAGTGGGATAACATAGAACTAGTGTGAACGGATGATCGATGCTTGGCACAGTCTCGGTGGGCTGAAGGATCCCTAAAACTAAAACCCCAAGTTCAATCCTGACCATGAGTGTTGTCTGTGTGGAGTTTGCACGTTCTCCCTCTGATGGGTTTCCCCTGGGTCCTCCAGATCGAACCTGGGTCTCGGGCACTGTGAGGCAGCAGCTGCACTAGCTGTCCCATTATAAGTGGGATAATATAGAACTAGTGTGAACGGGTGATCAATGATCGGTGTGGACTCGGCGGGTCTGTTTCCACACTGTATTTCCAAAGTGTAATGTCTAAATATTCAGGATTGAAGGTTTCTGTGGATGTGGGCTGTAGCTGTGTAAGCAATGCAAACGGATCTTTAAATAAACGCCTACCGCCTCGAATCTTTTCTTGTACAGAGCCGCATCCCCTCGATTAAAAATGCAATACTTCTCCAGAAAGTTGACTGCAAATAAGAGAGAGAGAGAAAGAAACAGACCATTAGCTGGGGTAATTACAAATCTTTTCAGAAACCAATCCCCACATGGTCAGGATGCTGCCCGACCCGCTGTGTTTCCTCTAGCACTTTGTGTTTTGCTCCAGGTTCTAGCATATGCAATTTCCTATGTCTCAGCATTCTTATCCAGGCAATTAGTCTGTAGACAACAGGGGGGGGGGGGGGGGGGGGGGGGGGGAGGGGGGCACAGTGGCACAGTGGTGGAGTTGCTGCCTTTTACAGCCAGAGACCCGGGATCGATCCTGACTACTGTCTGTACACAATGCACCTTGCAAACAATTTTCTGCATGAACACAATGCAATGAATGAATGAATGAATGAATAAGTTTATTGGCCAAGTAGTCACATACAAGGAATTTGCCTTGGTGCTCCACCCACGTGACAACATGACATACAGTGACAGTAAGAATGATACATAAAACATTAATAATAAAACATTATAGGTTAAACATGTGAATTAAATAAAATACCAGAGCACAGGAGGCTACAGATTTTTGGTTATTGAGTAGAGTGAGCACTCGTGGGGAAAAAAGCTGTTTTTATGTCTGGCTGTGGCAGCTTTGACAGTCCGGAGTCGCCTTCCAGAGGGAAGTGATTCAAAGAGTTTGTGGCCACGGTGAGAGGGGTCAGAGATGATCTTACCTGCTCGCTTCCTGGCCCTTGCAGTGTACAGTTCGTCAATGGAGGGAAGGTTGCAGCCAATAACCTTCTCAGCTGATCGGACGATTCGCTGCAGCCTCCGGGTGTCGTGCTTGGTGGCTGAGCCAAACCAGACCATGACGGAGAAGGTGAGGACAGGCTCTACGATGGCCGTGTAGAATTAGACCATCATTGCCAATTTACAGAGGCCAATTATCCTACAAACCCGCAGATCTTTGGGATGTGGGAGGAAACTGGAGCACCCTGAGAAAACCCACATAGTCACAGGGAGAACGTGCAAACTCCACACAGACTGCCCCCAAGGTCAGGATCGAACCTGAGCCTGTGGCGCGGTGAGACGGTGCCTCTACCAGCTGCGACACTTTGCTGACCTGTGGGATTACATAGAACTAGTGTGAACAGGTGATTAATGATTGGGTTGGACTAAGTGGGTCTGTTTCCATGCTGTATCTTTAAACAGTAAATATTCTCCAGAGGTGCTGCCTGACCCCGCTACTCCAGCAGTTTGTGCCTTGTTTTGTAAAGCAGCATCGGAAGTTCCTTGTGTCCACCAATACCAATCTGATTGGTTCCCTCTTCCATTGGCTTCCAATTTTCATCGCTCCCTGTACCATGAACTCCATCTTCTTTCACTTCTCTATTCTATCGACACCCAGTCCCATTATTGTCTCCCTACATTAGCTTTCGATCCTGTTGGCTACCCACTGTGGCTCTTTGTCCCAGTGGCTGTCTTCATTGGTTTTATATCCCGTAGATTTCCTGCAGTAACCCTCCACTATTTACTTTCCACATTGACTCCACATCTACCAGCTCCCTCGTTTAGTTGCTTAGGGACAGCACAGTGGCGCAGCAGTCGAGTTCCTGTCCAACAGCACCAGTGATCCAGTTTCCATCGGGTGCTGTGTGTACGGAATTTGTATGTTCTCCCTGTGACTGAGTGGGTTTTCCCCAGGTGCTCCCATGTACACCCACACTCAGGTTTGTAGGTTAATTGGCTTCAGCAAAAATTGAAAATTGTCCCTAGTGTGTGGGATAGTGCTAGTGTACGGGTAAATGGTCAGAGCGGACTCAGTGGGTCGAAGGGCCTGTTTCTGCAGTGTATTTCTAAAGTCTAACCTACAGACTTCATATCCTTGTGGGTACCTAACCTATTAGTGCCTAGTTAACCATCACCTATCCTATTAAACCAATATTTTTGAGGGGGTTGAGAGGGAAGGACTGATCAGCCATGATTGAATGGCATAGTAGCCATAATGGGCTGAATGGCCTAATTCTGCTCCTGTAACTAATGAAATGATGAAGATGCTTTCCATTTTTTTAAAATGGTGTTTGGCGTTACCTCCTCGTTGAATATTTTATAAAATGGTCTCTCAGGAGAAAAAATGGACACCACAACTTTAAACTGTGCCCCATTAAAGATCAAGACAACTGCACAAATTCCAAAAGGTCTCTGTCATTTTTGTAACAGGTCATGAGTCCTGTTCTTCTGAAAGTTAGGCTGAACCTCCTACTTAAACTCCCACTCCCACTCCACCCCCATCCCGCCTCCCCTCCCCCCCTTCCCCTCCCCCTCCCCGTCAAGTGTTCTTAGTTCAGGGACAGCTGGCAAAGGCCAATCAAACTGTTTGTAATCAATTGAGAGTCACTGACTCCATCTCTTTCACTAATAAGAAGCTTGTTTTTTGTTCCGAGGGCCAGCAACCTTATCTGCTCACCCGGCTCGTTTTTATCTTTCTGTCTTTGCTTGCAAATCCTCATGGATTTATTGCAGATGTTCCAAGCCCAGCGAAAATAAGCTTACAAGCAAAAGATGCTCATCATCCCGTGGTTAGAACGCAGAGTGAACCCACTGGGAAATTAGCCGGACAAAGGAGGCAGTGGGGTGGGAAATGAAGGGGGGTTCATTGCTTGGGAGCTGTGACAAGCCTAACACTCTTAATTTCTCCTTGTCAAGCGCTGGTGACAAGTATTAGAAGTTGTCAGCAGTAACAGCTACATCGCTGAAGAGGAAAGCCACAAGTGAATATCTAAAAGACAAAAAAAGTCTAAGAAGGGTCCCGAGCTGAATCATCGCCTATCCACGTTCTCCAGAGATGCTGCCTGACCCACTTGGTTTGGTTTAGTTTATTATTGTCACATGTACCGAGGTACAGTGAAAAGCTTCTGTTTGCCTGCTAAGACTGTATATGAATACAATGAGGTCATCCACAGTGCACATATAAAGGATAAAGGGCACAACATTTCGTCCAAATGTACAGTACAACAGTGAAATCCAATAAAGTCAGCTTAAAAGTAGTTCAAAGGTCTCCAATGAGGTAGATGGGAGGTCAGAACCGCTCTCTAGATGTGATAGGATGGTTCAGTTGCCTGATAACAGCTGGGAAGAAACTGTCCCTGAATCTGGAGGTGTGCGTTTTCACACTTCTGTACCTGTTGCCTGATGGGAGAGGGGAGAAGAGGGAGTGTCCGGGGTGAGACTGGTCCTTGATTGTGCTGATGGCCTTAGCGAGGCAGCGTGAAGTGTAGATGGAGTCATTGGAAGGGAGGCTGGTCTGCGTGAAGGCTTAGACTAACTCTCCGCAGTAAATTGCGGTCTTTTTAGATTCCCCCATCCACCCCAACCCTGACCATGGGCTCTGACCCAGGCTACCTTCCATCTCCAACCTGGCCCTACAACATTTAGTGCAATTCAACATTCAGTCTGAAGAAGGGTTTTGACCTGAAACGTTGCCTATTTCCTTTGCTCCGTAGATGCTGCCTCACCCACTGAGTTTCTCCAGCATTTTTGTCTACCTTCGATTTTCCAGCAGCTGCCGTTCCTTCTTAAACATTTAGTGCAAGATCGGTTGAGTTACTCCAGCACTGTGCCCCTTTTTTTCCCCCTGTAAAGCAGCATCTGCAGTTCCCTGTTTCTACCACTGAGGATCTAATCCTTACTGTGGTGATTGAGAATTCTGAATTAAGATTAACATTTCAGCAAAGGTAGCTCCGAAACTGTTGAATTATCTTTTCAAAGTATTAGAGTCACAGAGTCACACAGCACAGAAACAGGCCCAACTCCATTCTGACGGTAGTGACCCTCTCTGAACTAATCCCATACGCCCACGTTTGGCCCATACTCCTCTCAACCTTTCCTATCATTTAATGCCCCTGTCCCACTTAGGAAACCTGAACGGAAACCTCTGGAGACTTTGTGCCCCACCCAAGGTTTCCGTGCTGGTTCCCGGAGGTTCCCGGAGGTTTTTGTCAGTCTCCCTACCTGCTTCCACTACCTGCAACCTCCAGCAACCACTTGCAACCTCCGGGAACCGCACGGAAACCTTGGGTGGGGCGCAAAGTCTCCCGAGATTTCCGTTCAGGTTTCCTAAGTGGGACAGGGTCATAAATGTGGTTATTGTACCTGCCTCAACTCCCTTCCTCTGGCAGCTCGTTCCATCTACCCACCACCCTCTGAGTAAAAAAGCTGGAACTCTGGTTTCTATTAAATCTTCCCCCCCCTCACTTTAAACCAATGTACCCTGATTTTTAAAGAAAAAAACAGGTCGGTCACTCTGCCCTTCAAGTCTTGCCCTTCAGTTAGATCATGGCTGATTTGGTTCTGAACTCCATTTGCGGCATTGGATCTTTGACCATAAAATGTTCTTTAGGATCCAGACTCGCTAAAAGTGGAATAATTAGTCCCCTTGAGTGAGGTGAGAGGGGAGAGATTTAAGAGGGACCTCAGGGGTAACTTTCTCATTCAGAGAGTAGTCCTTATCTGGAACAAGCTTCAGGAGGAAGCTATAGAAGTGGATGCAATTATGATTTTTAAAACACATTTGGACAGTTCAATGGATAGCAAGGGTTTAGAGGAATATGGGCCAAATTCAAGCAAATGGGACTAGCCCAACATGCCAATTTGGTCAACATGGACAAGTTGGGCCGAAGAGCCTGTTTCTGTGCTGCGCAGGTCTATGGTTCCATTTGAACCCCAGCTTTTAAGTAAGAAGTGAGGAAATTGCCCATTGAGTCACAGTGAGATACCTTTGGATACCTTTGGCTTCCTTATGCATTTACAGCAGTTGTTTTATTTTATTTGGCACAGCATTTAAAGAACATCACAGCCAGGTACTCCAACAACGAGTAAGAAGCGGCTTTTGTGAAGCCTTTCTTTTTGTTTGTTAACAAAGGACGGGCCTCTTTATCAAAGCAAAGCAGAAATCAAAATGCATCAATCAATACCACCACTTTGTCCAGAATTGCATTTATGGACTTCTCTGAAATTAATTCCTTGTATCAGCTTTCCTTTCCATAGAATCCCTACAACATTGTCCCCCTGTTCTAGGCTTACACCGACGGTGATGGGCTTTGTAGTCCGAGACCACTCCTGGTATGAAGTTTGCTAATTATAGGTTTTGCATTTTCAAACATACCTCTACAGAGGGATTAATAAAGCAAGTTCACCAGAGGCCATGTAAGCATCTGTCTTTGCGATTCCAATATTTGCAATTGCAATTTCCAAAGCCTGTTTTTTTTTTTAAAGAAATACATAAAGCTGCAGAACAAAGAGGCAGATATATTTGGTCTGATTGGGTGTCAGTGTCTATCTTAAGCTCACTATGCACATTTCAAATCACTTTTCTATTCTGTACAGCATCTCAGTGAAAGCGGCAGGGTGTAAATAACTTTAATTGTTTTGAAAACTTTTTAGTAATCTGATTGAAATCCCGAAACAAGCTAACATTTTGTTCGATATCCGATTATTCCAACGTTTGCCTGGCTGGTTTCCATTCTTTATCTCCAGGCAGAAGTGAAGCACCACATTGCCAACTTTCACCTCATTACCTATCGCCACTTTATTTGCCTTTCTGACCGACCACCGATTTAAAAAACTCTCTGCCTTATCCCTGTTCTCAGTGCCAGAGACCCCGGTTCAATCCTGACCTCAGGTGCTGTGTGTACAGAGTGTGTACATCCTCCCTGTGACCGCGTGGGTTTCCTCTGGGTGCTCCGGTTTCCTCATGCATCCCAAAGCTGTGGCGCAGCTACGAGCTTGGTTTGGGAACAGCTCTGCCCAAGATTGCAGGGAGTTGTGGATGTAGCCCGGTCCATCACACAGAACAGACTCCCCACCGTCGACTCCATATACACTCCACGCTACCTCCGGAAAGCAGCCAACAAAATCAAGGACCATTCAAGGGTCATTCCTACTTCTCCCCTCTCTCGTCAGGAAGAAGCTATAGAAGCTTGAAAGCACTTACCATCACATTCAGGAACAGCTTCTTCCCCACTGTTATCAGGCTACTAAACAGACCACCCATAAGCTAGGGTGTAGTCCCGATCTTCCAACCTACCTTATTGCGGACTTTGCACTTTTTCTCTGTAACAGTAACATTATAATGCTGTAACCCTATATTCTGACCTCTGGTATTTTCCTCTTTCCACTCCCCGTTGTACTTGTGTATGGCGTGATTGTATTCATGTATAGTCTCATTTGATTTGACTGGATGACAAAAACAAAAGTTTTTCAACGTAGCTCGGTACAATGATAAACCAACACGAACACCAGCCTTCTCCTCCAGATTTGCAGATTATAAATTCAAACTAAGCTACTCCAGTTCAGTATTGAGGCAATGCAGTACCGTCAGTGTTGTGGCCATTCATTGTGTTAAACAGTGTGCAGGTGACATACCTGGTGTTTAACCAACACTCAATGTCCGTCTGAGGAACAGATGATCTGCTCACTGGCACATTCAGTGAGCTCTGTCTGTGCACCAACCTGGCCTGTGGCCTGCCCTGCATCGCAGCGCTTTGTAAAGGCATTTCCCCTTCTTCCTCCTCCAACACACGGCGCTCACTCTCCAAACCGTGAAGTCAAGACAGCGAGCGGAGCAGCAAATGGACCCTGGGGGGGCAGTGTCCCAACACCGATCACGGATGTGGGGTTAATGTCAGAGCTGCCAGTGCGTGTATGTGAGAGAGAGTGTGTGTAGGTGTGGGTATATGTTTATTTAACAGTGCATGAGAGAGAGCATATGTGTGTGTGTGTGTGTGGGAGTGGGAGTGAGGGGGAGAGGGAGAGAGGGGGAGAGGGAGAGAATGTGTGTGCACGTGTGTTTGAGTACGTGCATGTGCATTTTATTATTATGTAGATGTGTGAGAGAGTGAAAGCATGACTTTGTGCCTGTGAATGAGAATGTGTGTACTTGAGTGTATGCACATGGATGTGTGTAAGAGAGCGTGTATAAGAGTCTGTGTGTAAGTGTGCGTGATTGACTGTGAGTGCGATAGAGTTTGTGTGTGGGTATATGTGTGCATGAGTGTGTGTGAGTGAGAGTGTATGTGTCTGAGTGTGCACATATGTAAGAGAGTGTGCATGTGTATGTGTGTGTGTGTGTGTGTGTGTGTGTGCATATGTGCAAGAGTGTGTGAATGTGTGAGTGGAGGAGTGTGTGTGCGAGGGTGTGTGTGCGAGTGTAAAAGTGTGTGCACCCCCCTGCCTGCGTGCCATCCATATCCCTCCAGTCCCTGCACATCCACGTGCCTATCCAAACACCACTATTGTGCCTGCCTCCGCAACCTCCCCCGGCCTCACCGGTCCTCCCTTAAACATTACAATCACTGACATGTTTTAACATTCTGTGTGGTTTGATCCATGGCCGCATTCAGTGTGAAGGAGCAGAGACTGGCAGATTTCCACTGATAAGAAAAACCAAACAGATTACATGCTATTATTCTTTGATATTACAGTGATTATCAGGTACAATATACCAGTAATAGGGGCCATTGTGAAAGGTGACTTGGTGGTTCACTTAATATAATGAGGTCTTTTACAGAATACAGTAAACAGCAGCTGCTTTATTAATCACAGATCAATGTGTTGCCGTTTGCTTTTATAATTATAATTCAATAGCACTTTTAATCGTTATGCTCCTGTAGGTTTCTGATAACCCAATCTTTGCACAGAAACACAGACTTAGGTTTCCGATATGCTACTGAAAATGAAAAGGTTTCCATTTTCACTTTGATCAAGTTGCGATTGTTTATTTTCCTTCTGCGTGTTTTGTACCTAATGTAACGCCGGTGAGGTTACAGCTTGCGTGAACTGATGTCCCTCCCTGATGTAGGCAGGACAATAGGGTGCAAATGGACAGATGCACAGATATCTTAACTCTGGGTACCGGCAACGTTTGTGGAGAAAGACGAATGTAGGGAAGGAGAGGGGGAGAGGGGGAGAGGGGGAGAATGGGAGAGGGGGAGAGGGAGGAGAATGGGAGAGGGGGAGAATGGGAGAGGGGGAGAGAGCGGGGGGGAGAGGGGGAGAGGGGGAGAAGGGGGAGAGGGAGGAGAGGGGGAGAAGGGGAGAAGGGGGAGAGGGGGAGAGGGAGGAGAGGGGGAGAAGGGGGAGAGGGAGGATAGGGGGGAGAGGGGGAGAGGGGGAGAAGCGAGAGAGAGAAAAAGAAAGCAAGGGTAAGGAAAAAGGAGAGAATGAGGGAGGCATTTAGGATGGGCAGGAGAGGAGGAAAAGAAGAACATGTTAAAGTGAATTATAGCTGAGGGCGGCACAGTGGGGCAGCGGTAGAGTTGCTGCCTCACAGCACCAGAGACCCGGGTTCAATCCTGACCACAGGTGCTGTCTGTACAGAGTTTGTACGTTCGCCCATTGGCTGTGTGGCTTTTCTCCGGGTGCTCCCGTTTCCTCCCACACTCCAAAGACTCGCAGGTTAATTGGTTTCTGTAAGTTTTCCCTAGTGTGTACGGGTGATGCATATCTCTGAAGATCTGTCCTAGATCCAGCACGGGTGGCAGGGTGGCGCAGCAGTAGAGCTGCTGCCTTAAAACGCCAGACATCCGGGTCCTGGGTTCGATCCTTATGGAGTTTGTACATTCTCCCCATGACCTGCGTGGGCTTTCTAGGGGCGCTCCGGTTTCCTCCCACACTCCAATGACATACAGATTTGTAGGTTAATTGGCTTGGTAGAAAATGTAAATTGTCCCTAGTAAGATAGTGTTAATGTGCGGGGATCATTGGTCAGTGCAGACACGGTGGGCCAAAGGGCCTGGTTGCGCACTGTACCTCGGAACTGAACCGAACAGCACCTTGATGCAATTGTAAATAATGCCCATCAGTGCCTCTACGTCCATAGAAGATTGAGAAGGTTCAGTATGTCAACGAATATTCTCTTGAACTTCTACATGTTCCCACCATCGAAGGCATCTACCTCAGATCTACCTTTCTGAGGTAGCGAAGAGTTGCTACCTAAGGAAGGCATCCAGCATCATCAGAGACCCACATCACCCTGGCCACATTCTCATTTCACTCCTGCCATCGGGAAGAAGGTACAGGAGCCTGAAAACTGTAATGTACAGGTTTCAGGACAGCTTCTTCCCTACAACCATCAATCAGGCTGTTAAAAACACTTCTAGACCTGGGGACATTATTTTCCACTTTGCACTATTATTGCCTGTTTTTAAAAAAAATATGTACTGAACTGTTTTTGTTGTTTATTATGTGTTTTAGAGTACTATGTTTACATATCTGTTGTGCTGCTGCAAGTAAGAATGTAATTGTTCCGTGTCGGGACGTATGTCAATAAAATATTCTTGACTCTTCTCCACACAATCTTCCACCACAACCACCTCAAAACAGGTTGTGATCAAATGATCAAACACACACGGCATTGCATTCAATGCGATGGTTTTACTAAGCAGCAAGATAAACCTTCATGAATGGTGTTCATGCAATAAATGACTGTAAAACATATTTAGAATCTTAAAACCACCAAAAAATGTATCAAGCAACGCATGCCTGGAAATGTTAGAGTGATATAATGGTTTATAAATTCAGCTTCATCGAAGGCATTCAATCCAATAGTTTTTTCCCCCAAACTGGTTAATGAGATGAGCAGGAAATGTAATGAAAGGGTGAGAGGGAAGACAGTTTGGCTCTTGCAGAATTTCCTAGATATATTTGGGACAGGATGTGGGTGGCACAGTTGCTGCCTCACAGCGCCAGAGACCCGGGTTTGATCCTGACTACGGGTGCTGTCTGTTTGGAGTTTGCACGTTCTCCCTGTGACCGCGTGGGTTTTCTCTGGGTGCTCCAGTTTCCTCCCACATCCCAAAGACGTGCAGGGGTGCATGTTAACTGTCCTAGTGTTGAACTAGCATATGGGATGATCACAGGTCGGTGTGGACTCGTTGGGCCAAAGGGCCTGTTTCTGCGCTGTATCACTAAAACTAAAGCACAAGCAGAGCGGGTCTAAGAGCGATGTACTACCAAGATGGCGGTGGACGTTGGTGGGGAAGGTCGGCGGCTGAGAATGGTCCATGAACTCATCTCCCGCACCCTCAGAAAGCACCTTAAAGTTTTGTGGTCGGTACAACAAGCGGCACACGGCGACCTTGGCGCGTTGAAGCAGAGGAGCGGCTGCTGGAAGGGCCTGTCCCACCAGCATGTGATTGCATGCGTCTAGCACGAATAAACGTGGTCGCTGGAGGCGTATGGCCGCGCGGGGGCGGTTCCATTTCCAAGCGTGGATGTGTATGTAGTTGTGCGGGGCTGGTCCCGACATCGCGTGGGGCTCCGAAAATCCCGCACTGTCGGAAATCTTCGCGTGCCAACGGCCTGTCGGCCCACAGGCACATTGAGGGCGTACCCAGCATCTCGCCGGCGTACGCAGCGTCTTGACGTCGTACGCAGCGTCTTGACGGCGTACGCCTAGCACGTGGCGCGATGACGTCACCACCCGGCGTGCAAATTTAGTCGGCCCGCCTCCTGCCCAGCTGATTGGTGAGCATGACGTAAATTACATCACGCGCGAGCTTTGCACGAACTTAGCGCAAACTTACCGCAAACTTAGCGCAAACTTAGCGCAAATTTAGCGCAAACTCCGCTTCCGTTTAGTCGCGCTAGACGCATGCAATCGCATGCTGGTGGGACAGGCCCTGGAGGTGACAGATGGTGGTGGTGGGTGGTGGTGGTGATGGCGGGTGGTGATGGCGGGGGGGTGGGGGTGGGGGGGGGGGGGGGGGGTAAGGGGGGGGGGAGTGGGGGTGGGGGGGGTTGCGGGCGGTGGGGGAGGTCCATGTTGGTGGTTGTTGGAGGGTTGGGAGAGGAGGGGGGGGAGGGCGGGCGGGGGGGGAGGCCGGTGGTGTATGGAGGGTGGTGATGGAGGGTGGGGAGGTCGGGGGGTGGTGGAGGGTGGTTGTGGAGAGGGTGGTGGTGGAGGGTGGGTGGATGGGATGGTGGTGGGGGCGGGGGGGGGGAGGGTGGTGAGGAGGGTTGGTGATGGCTGGGTGGTGGTGGCGTGTGGTTGTTGGTTGGTGGTGGTGGTGGTGGGTAGTGTTGGTGGGTGGTGGCGGGTAGTGTTGGTGGGTGGTGGTGGGTAGTGTTGGTGGGTGGTGGTAGGTAGTGTTGGTTGGTGGTGGCGGGTGGTGATGGCGGGTGGTGGTGGTGGTGGTGGGTGGTGGTGGTAGGTAGTGTTGGTTGGTGGTGGCGGGTGGTGGTGGCGGGTGGTGGTGGCGGGTGGTGATGGCGGAGGCGGCTGCGGGAGATCCTACAGTAGCCGGGTGAGCAAGTGGAACGAAGGCAGCCTGCGGCAGCTGCACGGAGCAACGGTGGAAGGAGCCGATAGTAATACAATGGGCCTGGCCCACCCCTACTTCACCCACCCATTACCGCCAGGACACCGGGCCTTAACTTGAGAAAATGATTCAATGGTTCCTTTATAGAAACATAGAAACATAGAAATTAGGTGCAGGAGTAGGCCATTCGGCCCTTCGAGCCTGCACCGCCATTCAATATGATCATGGCTGATCATCCAACTCAGTATCCCGTACCTGCCTTCTCTCCATACCCTCTGATCCCCTTAGCCACAAGGGCCACATCTAACTCCCTCTTAAATATAGCCAATGAACTGGCCTCGACTACCCTCTGTGGCAGGGAGTTCCAGAGATTCACCACTCTCTGTGTGAAAAAAGTTCTTCTCATCTCGGTTTTAAAGGATTTCCCCCTTATCCTTAAGCTGTGACCCCTTGTCCTGGACTTCCCCAACATCGGGAGCAATCTTCCTCCATCTAGCCTGTCCAACCCCTTAAGAATTTTGTAAGTTTCTATAAGATCCCCTCTCAATCTCCTAAATTCTAGAGAGTATAAACCAAGTCTATCCAGTCTTTCTTCATATGACAGTCCTGACATCCCAGGAATCAGTCTGGTGAACCTTCTCTGCACTCCCTCTATGGCAATAATGTCCTTCCTCAGATTTGGAGACCAAAACTGTACGCAATACTCCAGGTGTGGTCTCACCAAGACCCTGTACAACTGCAGTAGAACCTCCCTGCTCCTATACTCAAATCCTTTTGTTATGAAAGCTAACATACCATTCGCTTTCTTCACTGCCTGCTGCACCTGCATGCCTACTTTCAATGACTGGTGTACCATGACACCCAGGTCTCGCTGCATCTCCCCTTTTCCTAGTCGGCCACCATTTAGATAATAGTCTGCTTTCCTGTTTTTGCCACCAAAATGGATAACCTCACATTTATCCACATTATACTGCATCTGCCAAACATTTGCCCACTCACCCTGCCTATCCAAGTCACCTTGCAGTCTCCTAGCATCCTCCTCACAGCTAACACTGCCCCCCATCTTAGTGTCATCCGCAAACTTGGAGATATTGCCTTCAATTCCCTCATCCAGATCATTAATATATATTGTAAATAGCTGGGGTCCCAGCACTGAGCCTTGCGGTACCCCACTAGTCACTGCCTGCCATTGTGAAAAGGACCCGTTTACTCCTACTCTTTGCTTCCTGTTTGCCAGCCAGTTCTCTATCCACATCAATACTGAACCCCCAATGCCGTGTGCTTTAAGTTTGTAAACTAATTTCTTATGTGGGACCTTGTCGAAAGCCTTCTGGAAGTCCAGATACACCACATCCACTGGTTCTCCCCTATCCATGCTACTAGTTACATCCTCGAAAAATTCTATAAGATTCGTCAGACATGATTTACCTTTTGTAAATCCATGCTGACTTTGTCCAATGATTTCACCACTTTCCAAATGTGCTGCTATCCCATCTTTAATAACTGACTCTAGCAGTTTCCCCACTACCGATGTTAGACTAACTGGTCTGTAATTCCCCGTTTTCTCTCTCCCTCCCTTCTTAAAAAGTGGGGTTACGTTTGCTACCCGCCAATCCTCAGGAACTACTCCAGAATCTAAAGAGTTTTGAAAGATTATTACTAATGCATCCACTATTTCTGGAGCTACTTCCTTAAGTACTCTGGGATGCAGCCTATCTGGCCCTGGGGATTTATCGGCCTTTAATCCATTTAATTTACCCAACACCACTTCCAGGCTAACCTGGATTTCACTCAATTCCTCCAACTCCTTTGACCCGCGGTCCCCTGCTATTTCCGGCAGATTTTTTATGTCTTCCTTAGTGAAGACGGAACCAAAGTAGTTATTCAATTGGTCCGCCATATCCTTGTTCCCCATGATCAACTCACCTGTTTCTGACTGCAAGGGACCTACATTTGTTTTAACTAATCTCTTTCTTTTCACATATCTATAAAAACTTTTGCAGTCAGTTTTTATGTTCCATGCCAGTTTTCTTTCATAATCTATTTTTCCTTTCCTAATTAAGCCCTTTGTCCTCCTCTGCTGGTCTCTGAATTTCTCCCAGTCCTCTGGTAGGCTGCTTTTTCTGGCTAATTTGTACGCATCATCCTTCGCTTTGATACTATCCCTGATTTCCCTTGTTATCCACGGATGCACTACCTTCCCTGATTTATTCTTTTGCCAAACTGGGATGAACAATTTTTGTAGTTCATCCATGCAGTCTTTAAATGTCTTCCATTGCATATCCACCGTCAACCCTTTTAGAATTAATTGCCAATCTTGGTCAATCTTGGCCAATTCACGTCTCATACCCTCACGTCTCATACCCTCAAAGTTACCTTTCTTTAAGTTCAGAACCATTGTTTCTGAATTAACAATGTCACTCTCCATCCTAATGAAGAACTCAACCATATTATGGTCACTCTTGCCCAAGGGGGCACGTACAACAAGACTGCTAACTAACCCTTCCTCATTACTCAATACCCAGTCTAAAATAGCCTGCTCTCTCGTTGGTTCCTCTACATGTTGATTTAGATAACTATCCCGCATACATTCCAAAAAATCCTTTTCCTCAGCACCCCTGCCAATTTGATTCACCCAATCTATATGTAGATTGAAGTCACCCATTATAACGGTTTTTGCCTTTGTCGCACGCATTTCTAATTTCCTGTTTGATACCATCTCCAACTTCACTACTACTGTTAGGTGGCCTGTACACAACACCCACCAGCGTTTTCTGCCCCTTAGTGTTTCGCAGCTCTACCCATACCGATTCCACATCCTGCAAACTAATGTCCTTCCTTTCCATTGCGTTAATCTCATCTCTAATCAGCAACGCTACCCCACCTCCTTTTCCTTTCTCTCTATCCCTCCTGAATATTGAATATCCCTGGATGTTCAGCTCCCAGCCTTGGTCACCCTGGAGCCATGTCTCCGTGATCCCAACTATATCATAGTCATTAATAGCTATCTGCACATTCAACTCATCCACCTTATTACGAATGCTCCTTGCATTGAGACACAAAGCCTTCAGGCTTGTTTTTACAACACTGTTACCCCTTATACAATTTTGTTGAAAAGTGGCCCTTTTTGATTTTTGCCCTGGATTTTCCGGCCTGCCACTTTTACTTTTCACCTTGCTACCTATTGCTTCTACCCTAATTTTACACCCCTCTGTCCCTACGCTCACACATTTAAGAAACCCTTTCCCTTTAACTCCATCCTCCACTAGCCCATTCGACATCCCACCCCCCTTATTCAGTTTAAAACCACCCGTGTAGCAGTGGCAAACCTGCCTGCCAGAATGCTGGTCCCACACCTGTTAAGATGCAATCCGTCCCTTTTGTACAGTTCCCCCTTACCCCAAAACAGATCCCAGTGATCTAAGAATCTAAATCCCTGCCCCGTGCACCAGTTCCTCAGCCACACGTTCAGGTCCCGTATCTCCCTGTTCCTGCTCTCGCCAGCACGAGGAACTGGAAGCAAACCGGAGATAACAACCCTGGAGGTCCTGCTTTTCAGCATTTTTCCGAGCTCTCTAAAGTCACGCTGCAGAATATTCATCCCCTTCTTTCCGACATCGTTTGTGCCGACATGCACTACCACTTCCGGATGTTCACCTTCGCCCTTGAGGATTTTCTGCACTCTGTCCGTGACATCCTGGATCCTGGCACCAGGAAGGCAGCACACCATCCTCGCATCCCGTCTGTTGCCGCAGAAACCCCTGTCCATACCTCTCACAATGGAGTCTCCCACTACAATGGCGTTGCCTGCCTTAGGCCTTTTTGGTTTTGGCTCAACAGCCCTATTCGCATCACAAGCCAGTCCGCCGCCCAGTGTAAACCCTCTTCTGTCCCGACAGCTTCTAAGTGGGTGAACCTGTTCACAAGAGGTACAACACCCGGGGATGTTGGCATTCCATGCTTCCCTCCCGTTCTCACTGTCTCCCACCTTCTCTCTTCCAGTACCTTAGGCGTAACTTGGTATATCGCGTGTACCAAGCTAGCACAAGCATTAGAGGCTGAATGGACTCCCTGAGTGTCACAGACTTTATAAATAGCTCTTACTAAAACGAGCATCACAATGGGCTTTTTTTAGATGAATCTCAAATTGCTGCAGATTGCTCTGCTCTTGACAAGTCATTAATTACCCAACGTTTAGCTCTGATCATTCCTAATTAACCAAGAACCTTGGCTCCAAACTTACTTGCTTTATCAATCTAATTCTCCCAGGAAGATTATTAACCTGTGGTCTATCAAATTTTGTTTGCACAACTTAAATATTATTTGCCTTTCCACTACTGATCTAATTATTATCTCTAATATCGCAAACACACTAATAGTTTACGGGGGGTGGGGGGACCTTCTGGTGAATGAACTCCACTCATCTCATTCCCTGCCACATTTCTAATGGTATGTTATCACGGAACGCAAACAGATATATTTTAAGTGTACGATAAAGTTTAACATAGAAAGGTCAATATAGGATCTTCAAAATTAATCTGTGCAATCACAATTGATTAAATATTGAAATATTTACAGAGTGATGCTATCCAGCTGACATCCATTTGTCCTCGACCTGGTGAATATTTCACTCCCCAGTATGTGGAATATGGAACAGAGAACGCGACAGCACAGGGACAGGCCATTCGGCCAGCAATGTCTATGCCGAACATGGTGCCAAGACCAACCCTTACCTACCTGCACATGAACCATATCCCTCCATTCCCAGCTTATCTATGTGCCTATCCAAAACTCTCTTAAATGCCACCACTATCATATCTGCCTCCACCACCACCCCAGGCAGTGTGTTCCAGGTACCCACCACCTTCTGTGTAAAATACTTGCTCCCCACATCTCCTTCTAACTTTGCCCCTCTCACCCTAAAGCTATGTTTAGTTAAGTTTTAGTTTAGTTTATTATTGTCACATACAGTGAAAAGCTTTGTTGTTTTGTGGTTCTCTAGTTATAGTCATAGAGTCGTACAGCTTGGCAACAGGCCCTTACAGCCCGACTTGCCCATGCCGTACAACATGCCCAATCTACACTAGTCCCACCCCGACCAACACGCCCCATCTACACTAGTCCCACCTGCATTTGGCCCTTTCCCCTCTAAACCCATCCTATCAAAGTACTTGTCTAAATGTTTCTTAAACTTTGCAATAGTACTTGCCTCAACTACTTCCTCCAGCAGCTCGTTCCATGCACCCACACCCTTTGTGTAAAAAGGTTACCCCTCAGGTTCCTATTAAATCAATCTCCCCTCACCTCTAGAATCTGACCTTTCCACCCTGGGAAAAATGTTTTGACTGTCTACCGTATCTATACATCATAATTTTATATGCTTCTATCAGGTCTCCCCGCATCTTCTGCCATTCTAGATAAAACAGTCCAAGTGTGTCCAACCTCTCCCTGTTGTGTTTGTTTAAAGGTCCAAGCTTCCGAGTCGATCTGAACCGTATCCCTGAGGCCAGGAGAGAAGAGCAGGGGGGCTGCGGGGAGCGGTCAGGATAAGTTTGGTACTCACACTCCTTGTAGCTGGAGTCGGTGGTGAGCTCTGAACCAGACGCTTCCTGGCTTTCTGCCAGCCGCTGTTTGCCACGGGCTCTTGACCCTCCTGCTCGGGACTCCCGGTGTGTCCGAGCTCTCACCGCTGCCGCTGGGAGGTGTCTCGAGGTCCCTCTCAATGCCAACCTCCCTCCTGAGGGCCCCGGTACCCGTGCATCGCGACGGTCAGAGGTCGAACAGAGATCTGACTTCACTTCAGAGGCTGCACCTGAGGAGGAGAGGCGAGAACAGGGGATGTTTCAGAGAATGCACTCACCTGGCTTTTCGACATGCATGTGGATATGCAGGGAATGGAGGGATATGGATCACGTGCTGGCAGAGGCACCCAGAGGGCATGGCTTGCCCGCCACGGAACCGGGAACCCTCCTAGAGTGGGAGCCTCGTCCGAGACCTGTCCCCTACCTGTCCACCAAAGACCGGGAACCAAAGTGGAGGGTGGATGGAGTGGGTAATAGTGGCGGATGCTGGACAAAGGGGCTTGTTAGAAGAACCTGGAGGGTCTTACCATCCGCGCCTTCGAGGTTGGCTGCGGGAGGCACCTCCGGATCACGAAGGCTGAAGGTGGCCGGGCGAGGAGAGGGACGTCAGTTAGCAGGATGATACAGACGAAGGCGATGCCTGCAACGGGCCTTTCTGGCCAGCTGTAACTGGGACTGTGAAAATAGAGCCAAAACCTGGCGACTCTTGTACATGGACTCAGTGGGGCCACTTCTACATTCTGTACTTAATTAGGGATTGTTTGGCAATAATCTACTGATCTGTATGCAGATAAAGAATTTGACTGTACCTTGGTACACATGATAATGAAAGAACCATGAAACCATTGAGCAGATTAATGTATCCTGGCATCACCGTTCAGCATAGACATTGGGGGCTGAAGGTCCTGTTGTTTCCATTCTATTCTATGTTCATGTATTTAAAAGGCTTTTGCACAGATATATGTAGAGGAAGGGTTTTTGTCAGATATGGACCAAATGCAGGCAAAGAGGACTAGCCCAGGAAGGGCAATGAGACTAGACCAAGATGGGCCAAAGGGCCTGTTTCTGCATTGTGCAGCCCTATGACCCGGGTGCACTTTGGTCAGCATGGATGAGTTTGGCCAAAGGCCCCGTTTCCATGCTTATGACTATAATCACACACAAGCACATTTGCTCGCCTCTCAAGATGGATCTCGCTAAAATTATTTTTGGCTTCATGGAAATATAAGAAAGAGGGGCAGCCAGTTTGTGCAGATTCAGGGACAGTTTCTTCCCAGCTGTTCTCAGGCAATTGAACCACCCTCTCGCCAACTAGAGTGTAGTCCTGACCTCCCATCTACCTCATTGGAGACTCTTGGACTATCTTTAATCAGACTTCAATGGACTTTATCTTGCATTAAATGTTACTCCCTTTATCCTGTATCTGTACACTGTGGACGGCTCAATTGTAATCACGTATTGTCTTTCCACTGACTGGTTAGCACGCAATAAGAGCTTTTCACTGTACTTTGGTACACGTGACAATAAACTAAACTAAACTAAAAGGACTCAGGATTTACAAAGCTGAGGAGAGATCTGAAAAAGAAGAAAATCGTAACCGCACCGTTTGGCTTTGAAGAGGAGCCCGGTCTGTCCTCGTTTGGAGAGGGGATGGCTTTAGGTTGGTGAGCATTCTCAGGGGAGCCTGCCGTCCATGGTTCAGGAGAAGACTGGAGATCCGTGCCTCGTGGTAACTGGACCCCATCGCCCGGCAACACAGCCTGCATGGAGATGCATCAAATTCAGCAAAACAATGCACATCAAGACATTATTCCACATGGTAGACTTTAGAATGTAGAGATACAGCACAGACTCAGGTCCTTCGGCTCACCAGCGATCACCGCACACTCGCACTGTCCGATCACCTGCAAACCTGCACGTCTTTGGAGTGTGGGAGTAAACCAGAGCATCTGGAGAAAACCCACACGGTCAGATGGAGAACATACAAACTCCGTACAGACAGCACTCAGAGCCCGTGTCTCTAGCGCTGTAAAGGACTACTCCACGGTCACGCCATTGTACCGGCCCTAAATGTCCAAAAGACTTGCCCATCCATTAGAAGTACAGCCCAAGATTTAATACTCCGTTAATAGGCTGCAAGCATTATGTGAGAGAGGGAGAAAGGCTGAGAATGTTATCAGGCAACTGAACCATCCTACCAACACCCAGAGAGCAGTCCTGACCTACCATCTACCCAATTGAAGACCCTTGGATTATCTTTAATCAGACTTTGCTGGATTTATCTTGCACTAAACGTTAATCCCTTTTATCCTGTACCTGTATACTGTGGACGGCTTGATAGTAATCATGTATCTTCTTTCCACTGACTAGATAGCATGTCACAAAAAGCTTTTCACTGTACATTGGTAAAGGTGACAATAATATGATAAACTAAACTAAACTAAACAATGGTCTTGCTCCTTCCATCTGAAGATTCACAGGTAAGGTTATTCCTTAAACATAAAAGAAGACTCAGTGGGAGAGGACCACAGCCGAGGGTCCTTCCACTACTGGACATTGTGGGGCAGGGTCTGCAGGGGACACCCCTTAAACAAGGGAAGAGAGGACCAGGGGGCCACATGAGTGGCAAGGGTGCTTGATTTAAGGATAGTTGCCAAAACTACTGAATGTAACACCAATAATATATAGACACTGAGAATATCTGCACAGTTTTACATTGTTCTTGTTTTGTACATTATTTTTTATTGAAAATAAAAACGGAATGGCACAGTGGTAGAGTTGCTGCATGACAGCACCAGAGACCCTGGTTCGATCCTGAATACGGGTGCTGTCTGGACAGAGTGTGTACGTTCTCTCCGTGACCTCGTGGGTTTTCTACGGGTGCTCCAGTTTCCTCCAACACTCAAAAGAATTGTAAAGTGACCCTAGTGTGTGTAGGATAGTGCTAGTGTTCGGGGTGATAGCTGGTCGATGCAGACCCGGTGGGCCGAAGGGCCGGTTTCCGCGCTGTATCTCTAAACTAAACTCAAATAAAGTTTAGTTAGGAAATCTGTAAAAATCCGCAACAGCTGAATCTGCTGTGCTCGCCCCTGCCCTCTGCTGGAACTGCCCGGCATTGACAGTCCCAGGGGTGGGTGTGGAGAGGTTGCCGACATGGGCTGGTGTAGTTGGGGTTGGGCTCACTGGTGTGACTTGGGCCAAAGGCCCTGTTTCTGCATTGTATAGCTAAGCTAAACTAAACTAAACTAAACTTCCTCTGGCAGCTCGTTCCAAATGGCTACCTAGATCCCAGTTAAAAATCTGCTCCTCAGGTTCCTATTAAATCTTTCCACACCTCAAACCTATGTCCTCTGGTTTTTATTTCCCCTGCTTTGGGTAAAAAACTCAGTATTCACCCTGTCTATTCTCCTCGTGATGTTGTACACCTCTATAAGATCACTCCTCAGCCTCCTCTGCTCCAAAACATAAGGTCCTAGCCTGCCCAACCCCTCCCTATAGCTCAGGCCCCCTAGTCCTGGCAACATGATAAATGACGACAACAGGGAAGGATCTGTTCCTGAATCTGGTGGTGCGCGCTTTCAAGCTTTTGGATCTCCTACCCAACGAGAGAGGGGAGAAGAGGGAATGACTGGGGTGTGAGTGGTCTTTGATTATGTGAGCTGTTTTCCGGAGGCAGCATGGTGCAGGCGGTGTCGATGGTGGGTAGCGGATGTTTTTGTGCGTGTCTGTATGTGTTGGTGTGTGCCAATGTGCGTTAGTGTTCCTGTGTGTGTGTGTGGATGTAGAAGATAGACTATTACAGCACAGGAACAGATCCTTTGGCCCACAATGTCCATGCCAAACATGATGCCAAGATAAACTAACATCCTCTCCCGACACGTAATCCATATTCCTCTATTCCCTGCATATTCATGTGCCCATCCAAAAGCTTCTGAAACAACACTATCATATCTGCCTCTACCACCACCCCTGGCAGCACGTTCCAGGCACCCTTAGTGGAAAATCAACGTGCCCCAGACATCTCCTTTAAACCTTGTCCCAATCACATTAAACCTATGCCCTCTGGTCTTTGTGTTTGTGTGTCGGCATTCGTGTGTGTGTGTGTGTGAACATATTTGTGTGCATGAGAGTGCATATGCATGTCTCTGTGTGTTTGCGTGTGCGTGTACATGTTGTAACGTTGGATTGATGACTGAATAAGTGTACGCACAAGCCCCAGGCATGCACACACGTTCAGTTCTGTGCCATCGGGGGAATGAAGGAATGTGACAACAATTACTAGAGCGTCTCTCTCACACACGAGTGAGTGTGGCTGGCGGTGGGATGAGCAGATGGAAGCAGCAACAGATGGATAAATGAGCCGGCCCGTGGGAATGTGATCCATCACACTGTGGCCCTGTCAACAGCGGTCCCTGACATCGACACAATTCCACAGCACAACCAGCGCTCAGCGCACACTGGTCAATGAATTCTCTCATTTTAGGTAACCTCACCCCCCCTCCCCCAAACCCTTTCTACCTCCTCCCCCCCCCCCCCCCCCCCCCCCGTGCCCCACCTGGACTCGCATCTATTTCTCCCTACTCCCCTCCCCCTTCATTCCTTCCTCTGGCTTCACAATTTGCAACTCGTCAATCTTTCTCTCTCACACCTTGTGTTTTAATCTCTGACCTTTGTTCCAACCATCGGCCTCTCAAAATCCCCCTTCGCCTATGTTCACCTATTACCTGCCATGCTTTGTCCTGCCCCTCCTCTCTCCCAGCTTTCTCCCCTCCCCTCTACAATCAATCCGAAGGAAGGGTCCCTGACCCGAAACGACGCCCATCCATCTCCTCCAGAGATGCTGCCTGACCCGCTGAGTTACTCCAGCACTTTGTGTCTTTTTGTATAAACCAGTGTCTGCAGTTCTTTGTTTCCGCATCAGCTCTGCCCGTGGGTTAAAGTGCAAGGGTGGAGGGGTCTGAAGCTGGGACTAGTGGCCAGCCTGGGGCTGTGGGTAGCCCACTACCTTCCCTCAGACTCCAGGCACTGTGTCAGGCCTGGGGTGATGTGGGGTGGGGTGAGCAGGTCAATGGCTGTCTGGTCGCACCAGTCCAGGAGCAAGCAACAGCTCCTCACGTCTCTCCCCACATTCAGTGGCATGAAGGCCATCAACCCTCCATCAATAGTCCCATGAAACCTCTGCACCTCTCTGCCGACTGTGCAGCCCTCCCTCAGCACCGCTCCACTAACGGAGCAGCACTCAATATTACCCTGACAACAATGTTGGGAGAAATGACTGATTATGTCTCACAGTACAGTGGTGCAGCAGGTAGCTTTGCTGCCTCACAGCGTCAGAGGCTCGGGTTCGATCCTGACCTCAGGTGTTGTCTGCGTGGAGTTTGCGCGTTCTATGTGCTCTTGTTTCCTCCCATAACCCAAAGACGTGCATGTTTGTAGGTTAATTGGACTCTTTAAATTGCCCCTAGTGTGTAGGATAGAACTATCGTATGGGTGATCATTGGTCAGCGTGGACTCGGTGTGCTGAAGGGCCTGTTTACACACCATATCTATGTTACAATGGAGTTTGTACATTCTCTCTGTGACCGCGTGGGTGCTCCATTTACCTCCCACATCCCAAAGACGTTCGGGTTTGTCGGCTAATTGGCCCTCTGTAAATTGCCCTTGGTGTACAAGGGAGTGGATGAGAAGTGTGTCGGAAGGAACTGCAGATGCTGGTTTACACCAAAGATAGACACAAAATGCTTAACTCAACGGGACAGGCAGCATCTCTGGAGGAGGAAGTGGGATAACGTAGAACTTGTGGACGGGTGATCGACGGTCAGCACGGACTCGGTGGGTCGAAGGGCCTGTTTATACGCTGTATCGTGCAATCAATCAGTCTCACCTTGTGTGGCCGATCAGTCGTGGTCATGAGACGCTCGAGGTCCACGTCATTCTGGTCGCGTCCCCGGGGGGGAGATGGTTTCTGAACCGGTGAGAGGCCTCGCGGTCCAGGAACTGACGAGCCTGGCATGGAAGATGATAGGTTACCAATACTATACACAATAGACCAGGATAGAGTGGATGTGGAGAGGATGTTTCCACTAGTGGGAGAGCCTAGAACCAGAGGGCACAACCTCAGAATATCAGGACATATCTTTAGAAAGGAGATGAGGAGAAATGTCTTTAATCAGACGTTTAGTGTGGTTTATTGTCACATGTACTGTGCTCTCCAGCCAATTCTCCCAATTTTGCTAGCCCTTGCTGTCTCCTCCCCTTCCTTAACCCTCTAGCTGTCTCCTCCCACCCTCCCATCCGCCCGCCCTCGGGCTCCTCCTCCTCCTCCCCTTTTCCTTCTTTCTCCCCCCCCCACCCCCCATCAGTCTGAAGAAGGGTTTCGGCCCGAAACGTCGCCTATTTCCTTCGCTCCATAGATGCTGCTGCACCCGCTGAGTTTCCCCAGCCATTTTGTGTACCAGCGGAAAGACCATGTATGATTACAAGCAAGTTTCCCCCAGTCTATAGATACTGGATAAAGGGAATAATGTTTAATGCAAGATAAAGTCCAGTAAAGTGCGATTAAAGATAGTCTCCAATGAGTTAGATAGTAGCTCAGGATCGCTCTCTAGTTGTTGATAGAATGGTTCAGTTGCCTGATATCAGCTGGAAAGAAACTGTTCCTGAATCTGGAGGAATGCGTTTTCACACTTCAATACCTCCGGCTTGATGGGAAACGGGAGAAGAGGGAGTGGAGACTGGTCCTTGACTATGCTGGTGGCCTTGCCGAGGAAGCCTGTAGAGTGGTGAATCTGTGGAATTAATTGCTGCAGACAGTGGTGGTGTTCAAGTCATTGGGGTTTTTTTAAAGTGGAGATTGACAGATTCTTGATGAGTAAGGGTGTCAATGGTTACGGGGAGAAGGCAGGAGAATGGGTTTGGGAGTGAAAGCTAGATTAGCCATGATGGAGTGGCGGAGTAGACTCAATGGGCTGAATGGCCTAATTCTGCTCCTACGGCTTATGAACTTAGGAACTAAGTCATTGTGTTTTTTTTTTTAAAGCGGAGATTGATAGGTTTTGATTAGTCAGGGTGTGACAGGTTACAGGGAGAAGGACATTTTTCACCAGTGGTTTGTTCCAGTACTGAGTGCGTGGGAGTGAATCGATCAAAGATCTTCAGGAGAACTGAAGAAGACATATTATTACATAATTATTCCACTTTTAGTGAGTCTGGATCCTGATGAACATTTTATGGTCAAAGGCCCAATGGTTGCTAATGGAGTTCAGAACTAAATGAGCCATGATCTAACTGAAGGGCTAGGCCTTGAAGGGCAGAGTGGCCTACTTGTTTTCTTCCCTAAAAATCGGGAAGCAGAGGATAGTGCATACATGACAATAGAGAAATATTGAAGCATTGCACCATGGTGTGTTGTACTCACTGTTAAACTTGGACCTGCTACCCCTCTCCTCCCTCTCTCCTCCAGTCATTGACTCCACGCTCCCTGCTATTGACACCTGTGCCAATCGCTCCTCAAGCTGGTTGGTATCACGAGGATGATCATAGCCCCAGTGGTCAGCCAGTGACAACCGGCCTCCAGCCAGGCTGTCCTCAGCACCTGAGGTCCAGGAGATCTGAGACACAGACGATCCCGTGGCCACCTCTGCAGAGGAAGAGTGGAAGAGATTGTCAGTGAGACCCCAGCAACAGCACCAACTTCCACATCATTAACGCTGACACTGGGGCGGCACGGTGGCGCAGAGGGTACAGCTGCTGCCTCACAGCGCCAGAGACCCGGGTTTCAATCCTGACTACGGGCGCTGTCTCTACGGAGTTTGCACGTTCTCCCACGAGTGGGTTTTCTCCGGGTGCTCCGGTTTCCTCCCACATTCCAAAGATGTACAGGTTTGTAGGTTAATTGGCTTCTGTAAATTGTCCCTGGTGTGTACGTTAGAATTAGTGTATGTTTGATCGCTGGTAGTTGTGGACTTGGTAGTCCAGAGGGCCTGTTTCCACACTGTATCTAAGCTAAACTAAAGTAATCATTAGGGTTAGTTAGTTGGTTAGTTAGTTGGGCATAACAGGAAAATCATTAATCAACATTGTTGAAGAACAGAGGGAACTAGAAGTACAAGGACATCGTTCATCATAGGTAGATAGGATGGTGAAAAAAAGCTTTTGGAATGCTTGCCATTAAGCTGGAAAGCGTGCAAAGAAGATTTACAAGGGTGGTGCCAGGACTCAGGGGCCTGCACTATCGGGGGAAGTTCGGCAGGCTAGGACTTTATTCCTTGGAGCGCAGGAGACTAAGGGGTGATCTTAAAGAGGCGTTTAGGATCATTAAGCGGATAAATAGGATAAATGCATAGTATTTTACCTAGGGTAGGGGAATCCATGACATTGGGTTAAGGGGAGAGGGGAAAGATGTAATAGGAACCTGAGGGTAACTCTTTCAACAAAGGGTGGGTGTATGGAATGAGCTGCTAGAGGTGGTAGCTGAAATAGATAATATAACAATAGTTAAAAGACATTTGGACAGGTACATGGATAGGAACGTTTTGGCAAGATGTGGGCAAAACATGGGCAGGTGGGACTAGCCTAGATGGGGCATCTCGGTTGACATGGATGAGTTGGGCCAAAGAGTCTGTTTCCGTGCTGTAGTAAGGGAAGGTTAATGAGATTATTCTATGGGCTGGAACAGACTTGATGGGTCGAATGGCTGTGTATTTATCCTGGTTTCCCCTCCATCAAATAGACTGTTTACTTCTTTCTTGCTTCCTAAAGTTCTTGGTCCTCATTTAAGGATTAAAATCTACATCTATGGTCAACTAACTGACACCACTCTATGAAACCCTCTGAGATCTTAGACTTATGGATGGGAAAGGTTTAGAGGGATATGGGCCAAACATGGGGCAGGTGGAACTAGTGTAGATCGGCATCTTGGTCTGCATGGGCAAGTTGGGCCGAATGGCCTGTTGGTGTGCTGTGTGATTCTGCCACTCCCAGTAACATGGTGCAGAGTTGAAGGAGAAGCTGTTACTTTGGGTGAGATTTTGGCCTAATTATGGGAAGGATGTCAACAAAATAGAGAGAGTACAGAGGAGATTTACTAGAATGTTGCCTGGGTTTCAGCACCTACGTTACAGAGAAAGGTTGAACAAGTTAGGTCTTTATTCCTTGGAGAGCAGAAGGTTAAGGGGGGACTTGATAGAGGTCTTTAAAATGATTAGAGGGATAGGCAGAGTTGACGTGGATAAGCTTTTTCCATTGAGAGTAGGGAAGATTCAAACAAGAGGACATGACTTGAGAATTAAGGGACAGAAGTTTAGGGGTAACATGAGGGGGAACTTCTTTACTCAGACAGTGGTAGCTGTGTGGAATGAGCTTCCAGTGGAAGTGGTGGAGGCAGGTTCGATTTTATCATTTAAAAATAAATTGGATAGGTATATGGATGGGAAAGGAATGGAGGGTTATGGTCTGAGTGCAGGTAGATGGGACTAGGGGAGAATAAGTGTTCGGCACGGAATTGAAGGGCCGAGATGGTCTGTTTCCGTGCTGTAATTGTTATATAGTTATATGGTTATGTGTGATGCCGAGAGTCGTGACCAACCTGAATCAGACACCTCCTCAGCTGAACTGTCCGAGGGGTGGTGGGACATGGAAGACCCAGTGCACGGCTTGATCTCATCCAGCTCGTCATATGCACTGAGGTCACCAAGGTCATGCATCTCTTCACCGTCGTTCCCATATGGACCAGCTCCTGAACTTCCTGCGAAGGTCAGAGAGAAGGAGAGATGTATTAGAATGTGCTGAGTCTACGCTGAAGGTGGCACCTCTGGAGGAGACACCTCATTATCCATGGGTAGCTTACAACCCAACAGTATGAACGTTAAATCATAGAGTCATAGAGTGTGGAAACTGGCCCTTCAGCCCATCTTGTCCACACTCTCCCATCTACATTAGTCCCACCTGCCTGCGTTTGGCCCATATCTATCTAAACCTAATTTATCCATCTTAACCTACGACAACAACCATCTTGAGCAGCTCGTTCCCTTCACCCACCACCCTTTGTGTGAAAAAGTGTCCCCTCAGATTCTTATTAAATCATCCCTCCCCCCCCATCACCTCCACCAACCCCCCCCCCCCCCCCCCCCCATCACACCACCCCCCCGCTGGGCCCCTCTTTGTTCTCTCTCCAAGTGCTCCGAGTGTGGTCTCACCGAGGGGACGGGACAGTTGGCGGCTGGAGGTCATGCGGCTGGCAATGCTAGACTGTTGAGCCGAGACAAGGCTCACTTACAAGCCGATTGTCCTGTGAACTTTCTCTCGGTGGGACAGAGACAGGCTCGGACCGCCCGGCCTTTGGTCCGCTGGGACAAATAGCATAAAAGGAGCTCATTTGACAGGACACTTCAAAGCATATTGTCGCTGTCGGCTTTCCCATCACCTTCTGCCTGACTACACCATTGCAAACGGGCCAAGCAGTGCAGTGGAAGTTCAAGTGAAGTCATTTGGAAACGGCAAGCCACTTTGTCTTTTCTCGCAGCCATTTAAAAAGCCTGGGGACTTGGGCCCAGGGTATCAATGGAAGGGATGAACAATGGGAAGTTCTCCTTCATTGTCAAGGACAGCAGCACTTTGGAGACGATGCCCACAAGGGTTAAACTGGGTCAGCTGCTGATTGTTTAGTCCTGGAACACAGATCTTAAAGTGAAATCAAACTGCTACAATAGAGTTGTCCATCTGCAAGTTTAAACAGAGGCAGGGCAGATGGAGAAAGGATCAAACTATTTCTGGTTCTAATTTCTAACACACATAGGCAATGCAATCAGTTCAAAACAAATGGATAAATTCCCTTGCTCTCCATCCCTCCCCCACCCTAGTCATCCTGCTAGTTTCACTGTTGTTCTGCTGGTTTCACTGTTCATATTTCTTCATTATCACTTCTTCCACAGCAAACAATGGACCATTGTGGGCTTCACCTTTCCTTGGCTCTGATTTGTTCTGTGCACCATTTCATACTTTTAGTTTCCCTCCCCCCTGACTCTCAGTGTGGAGAGGGGTCTTGATCCGGAACGTCATCTAATCCTTATCTCCAGAGATGTTGAGTTATTCCAGTATTTTGTGTCTATCTTTTGACTAATCAAATGCTATAAATTCACTTGGAGTAATGTGTTCAGTCCTGGTCACCCTGCTGTAGGAAAGATGCCATTAAACTGGCAAGAGTGTCATAGTGTCATAGTGCCATAGGGTCAAGAGTGATACAGTGTGGAAACAGGCCCTTCGGCCCAACTTTCCCCACACCAGCCAACATGTCCCAGCTACACTAGTCCCACCTGCCTGCGCCCTTGGTCCATATCCCTCCAAACCTGTCCTATCCATGTATCTGCCTAACTGTTTCTTAAACATTCAAGATTCAAGATTCAAGAAGTTTATTGCCATGTCAACAAGTTGATAGGAATGTGTCTTGGTTCGCTCTCAGACAGATACAATACAGTACAATACAACCACCACATACACCACAATAAATAATACAGACAATACCGTACGAAGGACAATATATACAGGAAGGACAGTACCCAGCAGCGTCATGTTAAGCGTAAGTGCAAGTGCAAAAGAAAGTGCAAAGTGATTAGTGCAAATTCAAATATCTGATGGCTTGGAGGTAGGTGCTGTCTCTGAAGCGAGATGTTTTACTTTTAATGCTTCTATATCTCCTTCCTGATGGGAGGAGATTAAAGAGGTAATGTGCCGGGTGAAAGTGGTCTGCTATGATTTTTTTGGCCTTTCTGGTGAGTCTTGTTGAGTAAAGTGATATCACTGAGGAAAGTCTGCTGCAACCGATGATCTTAGAAGCTCGGCGCACTATTCTCTCCAGCCGAATCTTATCCTGCGAGGTTGTGTGACCTTACCAGACAAGCATGGAGAATGTGAGTATGCTTTCTATGGTAGACCTATAGAAGTGGGTCATGGCTGGTCGACTGACCCTGAATTTTTTGAGCTGCCGCAGGAAGTAGAGTCGCTGGTGGCACTTACTGATTATGAGACTGGTGTTGAGCTCCCATGATAGGGATTGATGTATGGTGGTGATGTATGTTGGGACAGAACCCGAGGTCAGGATCGAACTGGGTCTCTGGCGTTGTGAGACAGTGGCGCCCAGTTGATGAGATGGAAACGCAGGCTATAGGCAGACTGGAGATGGGTGAAGAAGTCAACAATAACAAAGGGATAGAAATGACCCATTAGTGAGCCAGGCAATGAACGGTTACCCGACCTGTTTGCGGTGAGATGGGCGGGAGAACGGGCCACTGCTTGAGAAGTCGGCTGTGCCAGATTTCTACGAATGGCGGAGTTCTCTCCACCAGAGTCTCCCTCCCGGTGGAGGGTGAACCGCAGTGTGAGCGGTCACTCAATCTCCCGTCCAGGTTTACCGAACTCTCGTAGAGACCACCGGCCCCTGGCCAAGCGGCATTCCGGAGCAGGACTCCGTCAGACTGACTGGCACACACCACGGGAAGCTCGGAGTCGGGAGAATCCCTGTTGATCCAGGAGACGGAGGAGCGGCAGAGTCGCGAGAGGTTGCTGCTGCTCCCTGCCCCCGAGATGGAGGATGTGTCGCGGGTCTCCAGAGCTTGGGAGGCAAGGAGAAGGATGTTAGAACTAGGATCAGAGTTAGCTCATCAATGCCTCACTTCTCTGCACTATCCCTTATCTGTGTAGAACGGAACTGCAGATATGGGCCTCACCCTTCCTTGGTCATCTGTTGCTGGCCCTGCTTTGTTCTGGCCTTTTCTTACCTCCAGTTCCCCCTCTCTTCTTTCAGTCTGAAGAAGAGTCCCAACCCGAAACGTCATCCATCCTTTTACTCCAGAAATGCTGGTTGACCCGCTGAGCTACTCCAGCTTTTTGCGTCTATATTTGGTTTAAACCAGCATCTGCAGTTCCTTCCTACCCATGTCCTGTTTAGTTTGGTTATATTTATTATTGTACAGTACAGTGAAAAGCATTTTAGTTGCATGCTATCCAGTAAGCGGAAAGACTATACATGATTAGTTTTAGAGATACAGCGGGAAACAGGCCCCTTTGGCCCAATGAGTCCACGCCGACCAGCGATCCCCGCACATTAACACTATCCTACACACACACTAGGGACAATTTACATTTACAGAAAGCCAGTAAACCTACAAACCTTTGGAGTGTGGGAGGAAACCGAAGATCTTGGAGAAAACCCACGCGGGCACAGGGAGAACGTACAGACTCCGTACAGACAGCAGCCGTAATCGGGATCGACCCCGGGTCTCCAACGCTGAAAGCACTGTAAGGCAGCAACTCTACCACTGCACCACCATGCTGCCCAATGCAGCCGTCCTCAGTGTACAGATACAAGTTGAGGGAATAACGTTTAGTGCAAGATAAAGTCCATTAAAGACCGATTAAAGATAGTCTGAGGGTCTCCAATGAGGTAGATGGTAGGTCAGGACTCCTCTCTAGTTGGTGATGGGATGGTTCAGTTGCACGATAACCTAGTTTATTTTAGCTTATTACCGAGGTACAGTAAAAAGCTTTTTGTCGCACACTTTCCACACAAAGAATAAGACTATACATGGTTACAATCAAGCCGTTCACAGTGTACAGATACAGGATATAGGGTACATTTAGTACAAGACCTCCAACCTCCAGGCCTTCATAGATACGACAGTAGCATTAAGAGGCTTTTAGATGGACACACGGATATGCAGCAAATGGAGGGATGTGGATTACGTGCAGCCAGACAAGATTATTTCGACGGCAACATGTTCAGTATCCTATAGAAACAAGGAAATGCAGACGATAGTGTAAAAAAAAGACACAAAATGCTGGAGTAACTCAGCGGGTCAAGCAGTATCTCTAGAGGATAGTACTAATGCACGGGTGATCGCTGATCGACACGAACTCAGTGGGCCAAAGGGCCTGTTCCCACACTGTATCTCTAAAGTCTAAAAGATACATGGAATGAGCTGTTATTGTTCAGGGCCCTTCAGGTCAGATCTGAAGAAGGGTCTCGACCCAAATGATCAGGCATGATCACATTGAATGGCAGTGCTGGCTCGAAGGGCCGAATGGCCTACTCCTGCACCTATCGTCTATGTATCTATGTAAATTGTCACCTATCCATGATCTCCAGAGATGCTGCCTGACCCGCTGAGTCCCTCCGGCAATTTGTGCTTTTGCTCAATATTGCAGCACCTGCAGTTCCTTGTGTCTCCTTTATCAGACGTCAGGCTGGTATCTCTCCACAAGTTAGATGTTGGTCATAAGGCAACGAGTGGCAAGTGAAAAGATGTGATTACCTGTTTCGTCGTTGTCTCTGTCAAGGCCTGACGCGTAACCCTGGCTATCCACGGGCGACGGCAACCCGCTGCAATGTGCTGACGTGCCTCCCAGCCCTGACTCTCTGGGGCCATCCACTTCCTCCATCCCCGGGTCCTCCAGTTGTGCCTTGTTCCAGAACTCTTCGCCCCTCGCCCGCTCTTGGTGGGCATCTGACTCTTCAGCCAGCTGTTCTTCACTGGTTCCAGGTGGACCTTCCCCGTGCCAAACTCCTGTCAAGTCCCCCGAGGTCACCGCGCTTGGCGGGGGCGATTTAGGCTGAGGTTTGGAGCGACCAGATGATCCCAGCCGGTATCGGTGCCCGGGATGTGCTGGAAGGTAGAAATGTCAACACAGGTAAGAGTGTGAGGTGGAGAATGAGAAGGGGATTCCTTTAGCCAGAGGGTGGTGAATCTGTGGAATTAAATGCCATAGACAAGGCATTGTTTAATTTAGTGTAGTGTTTTGTCACGTGTACCGAGGTACTGTGAAAAGCTTATGTAGCATGGTAACTAGTCAGCATAAAGATAAACATGATTACAATCGAGCCATCCACAGAGTACAGATACATCCTAAAGAGAATAACGTTTAGTGAAAGATAAAGCCAGTAAAGTCCGATCAAAGATAGTCCGAGGGTCTCCAAAGAGGTAGATAGTAGTTCAGGGCTGCTCTCTGGTTGTAGGTACAATGCTTGATAAAATTGGGTATTTTTTTTATCAGAGTTCAACCCGTACAGGTTCTTGATTGTGTCAAAAGTCACGGGGAGAAGGCAGGAGAACTGTGTTGTGAGGGAAAGATAGATCAGCCATGATTGAATGACTGAATATGACTCGATGGACCAAATGGCCTAATTCTGCTCCTATGACTTGTGCACTTATGAAATAGCGACTGGCCCCCAGACTGTTCAACGCAGAGGGATCTGGAAACGCAACTGGCCCTGGACACAGGTCTTCAATACCACGCTGGAATATTGCCTGGGATAGGTCGACCTGGATAGTGCAGAAAAAGGGGGGTCCTCCCATTTAAGGTGCAGATGAAGAAGATTTTCCTCTTTGGGAGCCAGAATCTTCTTTAGGGAAATGTGGAGGCTGAAGTAACTATGCTTGCATACAGATACAGGGACAGTTTCTTCCCAGCTGTTATCAGGCAACTGAACCATCCAACCACCTTCTAGAGAGCGGTCCTGAGATCCCACCTACCTCATTAAAAACCGTCGGACTATCTTTAACTGGACTTTATCCTGCACTGAAGGTTATTCCCTTTATCCTGCATCTGTACACTGTGAACGGCTCGATTGTACTCATCTGTAGTCTTTCCGCTGACTGGTTAGCCCACAACAAAAAAGTTTTCACTGTACCTTGGTATACGTGCGAATGATTAGGACCCTTCTTCAGACTGACCCCAAACACCACCTATCCATGTTCTCTAGAGATACTGCCTGATGTGCTGAGTTACTCCAGAACTGTGTGCCTTTATTTGAATTTATAACTTGACCCCGGTTGTTGTCATGTTCTCCGTGTGACTGTATGTGTTTGTAGGTTAATTGGCGCTTGTAAATTGCACCTATGTGTCGGGACTGGATGAGAAAGTGGCACAATATAGAACTCGAGTAAGCAGCTGATGGATGGTCGGCGTGGACTTGATGGGCCGAAGGGCATGTTTCTATGTTGTATCTTTCAATCATCAATTCAATCAATATATGTTTCATTTACTCCAGGGTAAAGCAAACAAATGGAAATTCTCATCCTCTCTCGGTGGAGGAGGGCACGATGGTAGAGTTGCTGCATCACAGCGCCAGAGACTCGCGTTCCATCCTGTCTGTACGGAATTTGCACGTTCTCCCTGTAACCTGGTGGGCTTTCTCCGGGTGCTCCAGTTTCCTTCCACACTCCAAAGATGTACTGATTTGTAGGTTAATTGGCTGCTGTAATTTGTCCCTCCCGTGTAGGATAGAACCAGCGTAGGGGTGATCACTGGTTGGCATGGACTCGGTGGGCCGAATGGCCTGTTTCCGCGCTGTATGTCTAAAGCCTAAAGTCTCTCCAACAGCCCCAGTGGCCCTGCCAATGCATCTGAAATGCCTGCTCAAACTATTTTCTTTATGATCGGTTCATCTGTCACCGCCATTGCTGGTAAATTGGACGGACAGAAGTTCTGTCGGGCCCTGCAGCTAACAACACGATGCTGTGCTTTCTCCCTTCCCAACTGAGGCAATCGCTGTGAGGGAAGGATGTTCACTTTGCTGCATGTTGCCTATGGTCGGTGTACCATTGTAATCTAGTGTGATGGTTTAGCTTAGCTTAGTTTAGAGATACAGCGTGGAAACAGGCCCTTCAGCCCACTGAGTCTGCGCCGACCAGCGATCACCCGTACCCTGACCCTACATACTAGGGACAATTTACAAAGGCCAATTAATCTGCAAACCTGCACCTGTTTGGAGTGTGGGAGGAAACCGGAGCACCCGGAGAATTCTATGCAGTCAGAGGGAGAATGTGCAAACTCAGTACAGACACCAGCTGTAGTCAGGATCGAACTCGGGTCTCTGGCGCTGTGAGGCAGCAACTTCATTGCTGCACCACTATGCCATCCTGCAGTCCTGATCTCTCATCTACCTCATTGGTAGAACTTTGAACTATCTTTAATCAGACTTTATTTCTGCGCTTTATCTTGAAACTCTAAAGTATAAACTAAATTGACTAACCAGACGGAAAGTATCTAAGTCAGGGCGTGTTGTACAGGAATCGCAGAGGTTGGCTGGTGGTCCACTTTCAGACTTCATTCATCTTTTGTGTCATTAATATCAATGGCCGCGACATGTCCTAACCTCCAGTTGGAAAGCAGCCTTTGATACTGAGGGTAGGGGGTGGGATGGGAGTGAGAGGTGCCATATTGGCATGCTGGGTCCTTTTCACATCAGAGGCGGGCGTTTCAATGAAGGATTCCTCGGGAAGCAGTGCAAGAGTGTGTGGCTAAGGTCAACTCTGAGAAACACTGAACAGATGTGCGCAGCTGTATGGGGGCCGCAATCTGAGGCAACACAATCGCAAATCCAATGGCTCATGAGAGACTAACTCCTGATCTAGAGATCTGGCCTAATAATCCAGGGATACATGTGGGGAAATTAAATTCAGTTAATGAAAGACTGGAATTAAAAAGCTGGTATCAACTATCATGAAATGACGTGACTGATTACTGTTCTTCAGGGAAGCTAAGTTAAGTCAAGTTAAGTTTATTGTCATCTGCACAAGTACGAGGTATATGTACAATGAAATTGTTTTAGTTTAGTTTAGTTTATTGTCACGTGCACTGAGGTACAGTGAAAAGCTTTTGTTGCATGCTGCTAACCAGTCAGAGCAAGTCAATAAATGATTACAATCGACTCATCCACCGTGTACAGATACAGTATAAAGGCAATTATGGTTAGTGCAAGATAAAGTCCAGTAAAGTCCGATTATAGATAATCTGAGGGTCTCAATCGAGGTAGATAGTAGCTCAGGACCGCTCTCTAGTTGTTGATAGGATCTTGAGGTAGAATCTGCAGAAGCTGGTCTATACAAAATGACACAAAGTTACTCAGTGGGTCAGGCAGCATCACTGGAGAACATTGATAGGTGACATTTCAGGTCGGGATGTTTCTTCAATTTTGGGTCGAGCTATGCAACTATCAGCAACTATGAGCTACTATGGGCTTTATTTTGGTTGCACTACAGACTTTGGTTTTGCACTGTTATGGTCTGGTTACCAAGTGTTACTGACTAGTACTGCCTATTATAATATTATATATTAATCTATATATTATTACATTAGTGGACCAGTAAAGTGCAACAAGTAAGACAAATAAACACTTAACTTGATCTTTAGACTTCCGACTTTAGCCTTTAGAGATACAGCATGGCAACAGGCCCTTCAGCCCACTGTGTCCGTGCTGACCCGTACACTAGTTCTATCCCTACACAGACACAATTTACAGAAGCCAATTAATCTGCAAAAGCGGCACATCTTTGGAAATCGGAGCACCCGGAGAAAACCCAAGTGGTCAAAGGGAAAACATACAAACTCCATACAGACAGCACCCGGAGTCAGGATCGAACCGGGGTCTCTAGTGCTATAAGGCAACAACTCTATACCGCTGCGCCACTGTGCTGCCCTTCTGATTACTGATTGGTTATATTATTGATTATTGTATATTTATCCGTATATTATTGTATCAGTGGGACAGTAAAGTGCAGCAAGTGACACAATTAAACATAGCTGACAATTAAACACTCTCGACTCGTATCCATCATAAACTAATGGCAATATGTGTTGCTGCTAAAGCTGGGGTTACCTGTAGATGTCCAGACATCTTTGGGCAAAGTGCGTGTCTCTGTGTCAAGAGGTCCAGCGTAGAGAGTCCGGGCCTTGTTGGTGAAGTTGCACGGTAACTGTAGTCTCCTAGATGAAGTATTCATGTGGGCGATGAACCTGGGGCAAGGCAGCGATGGCCCGCCTGGATTTGCCTGTAGGTGAGACTGGCAGAGCAATGTCAACGTACAGCAATTAATACAGGTCCACCACTGATTCCTGGCAACTGAGGTGGCACATTGGTAGAGTTGCTGCCTTACACCGCCAGGGATCCGGGTCTAATCCCGACTACGGGTGCTCTGTGTACGGAGATTGTATGTTCTCTCTGTGACCGCATGGGTTTTCTCCGGGTGTTCCGGTTTCCCCCCCACACTACAAAGACATACAGTTTGTAGGTTTGTAAGTTTGTCTCTTTGGTAAAGATTGTCCCTAGTGTATAGGATCATTCTAGTGTACAGGGATCGCTGGTCAGTGCGGGACTCGGTGGGTCGAAGGGCCTTTTTCTGTGCTGTATCTCTAAACTAAACTAAACTAAACTGGTGGTCTGGCACCTCCTTTAATCCGGAGGATTCCTGAATCCGGAAAGAACTGTGGAAGCAGCCCAGACCATCACACAAACCAACCTCCCTTTCATTTGAACCTCACGTTGCCTCGGCAAGGCCACCAGCATAATCAAGGGCCAGTCTCGCCCAAGTGAGGCGAGAGGTACAGACATTTGAAAGCACACACCTACAGATTCAGGTAATTATATATAGTCTTTCCGCTGTGGATAGCATGCGACAAAAATGCTTTTCACTGTACCTCAGTACACTTGACAGTAATATTCAACTAAACTACACTCTATCTGACCCAATGGGGAGGTGGACCAGTGTCCTTGGAGCCACCTCCATGTTCTCTGTCTGACAGATGCAGCGTGGCATGGAGAGTGCCTCTTATCCTACACTCCAGGATCACTTCAGCCCCTGACTGCAGCCAGAAAATTACTTCATATCTGGCAACCGTTCACTTCACGGTAAAGCCAGCAGAACAGCAAATATTGTCACTTACTACAAGGCATCGCATGGGCCCGCGCATTGAGTGACTGCCTTTGACTTCCTGATGGCCTGGACACGGCAGCACCGGATCTGACAGTACTATCAACATTAGGCAAATATTTAAGCGCAATAATTTTTCTGAATGAGTGTTGCTTCCTTCCTTTGCCAATGGGCGAATTACTCACGGCTTATTGAGAGCTGAGGCACCTGTACCTTTGAGGCCAACTCATCCAAGTCGGGCGGCACAGTGGCGCAACGGTAGAGTTGCTGCCTTACAGCGCCAGAGACCCGGGTTCAATCCTGGCTACCGGTGCTGTCTGTACGGAGTTTGTACGTTCTCCCTGTGACCGCGTGGGTTTTCTCCGGGTGCTCTGGTTTCCTCCCACACTCCAAAGACGTGCGTGTTGTAGGTTAAATGTGTGGGAAGGAACTGAAGATGCTGCTTTAAATTGAAGATAGACACAAAATGCTGGAGTAACTCAGCGGGACAGGCAGCATCTCTGGAGAGAAGAAATGAGGGGGGTTTCGGGTTGAGACCCTTCTTCAGACTGAAGTTACTCCAGCATTTTGTGTCTATTTTCAGGTTGCTGGTTAATTGGCTTCAGTAAAAATAGCAAATTGTCCCTAGTGTATAGGATAGTGCTGGTGTACAGGGTGATCAGCACTGATTTGGTGGGCCTGTTTTTATTCTGTATCTCCAAACTAAACTAAAGTCTCACTGTACTGGGTCCAGCCTCGGCATAAAAGTGGGCATTCAGCCCATCCTCATCGTGCTGGCTCTTTGAAAGGATTTCTGAATGGAATATCTTGGTTATGTTTTACCCATGGACATCAAGACAGGAGTTTCTCAGAGCAATGTCCTCGGTCCAACCACCCCGAGCTACTTCACCAGTGACTTCCACCCTGAGGTCAGAGGTCATCTGTAATCTCATGGCACTGACCTTCCATCTACCTAATTTAAAACCTTCAGACTATCTATAATCAGTCTTTACCTTGCACTAAACATTATCCCCTTTATGTTGTATCTGTTCACCGTATACATCTGTTACAGCTTGATTGTAATCAAATTTAGTCTTTCTGCTGACTGGATAGCATGCAATTAAAAAGCTGTGTACTGTAACGCGGTACATGTGACAATAAATAAACTAATCTAAACTGAACCTTACCAGCGATAACCGCATATTGTGTTTCAATGTGGATTTTAAATGCTCCAGATACAGAGACAGTTTCTTCCCAGCTGTTATCTGGCAACTGAACCATCCTATCACCAACTAGAGCACAGACCTGAGCTACCATCTCCCTCAGACCTTCTTTGATCGGACTATACTGGACTTTACCTTGACTAAACATTAGTCACCTTATTCCCTTTATCTTGTATCAGTACACTGTGGATGGCTCGGCTGTAATCATGTATAGTCTTTACACTGACTGGTTAGCACACAACAAAAGCTTCTCACTGTACCGCGGCACACATGACAATAAACTAAACTAAACTAAACTAAACTAAAATGCTCCAAGCTAATAGTAATTTCCGCAGAGTCTTGAACGACCTCTCTCTTGCTCTCATTCCCACATGGGCAGGGGGAATCAGGGTCAACTCTAACCTGGTTAAATCCCAAGGACTGACCATAACAACAGATTGGATTTTTAATCATTGAGATCTGTTCCTTCTAATTAGTTCCATCAGAGGCCTCTCACAGAGGGAAGTATTGTCAGGGAGCTGGGTCTTTGAGCAAGGAAATCTGATTAGCGGCCTGTGTCAGAGCTAAGCCATTATGCAGCTTGTATCTGCCCAGTCTACACATAAATGCTGCTGTATTGCGGGATTCTGAGTTACCGCTGCTAATTAATGTAATCTGTTGCTGATAAATGATCCCGGCCCCACAAACAACTCCATCTCATCCAGAGAAGACTGGTTTCGTGAAGTCCCAAAACGTTTTGCAGCTGGCTTGTGCACAGCAGGATTCCACCATAAGACGCAGGAGCAGAATTAGGCCATTCGGCCCATCGTGTCTCCTCCGCCATTCGATCATGGCAGATCTACTTTTCCATCTTTTACTTTACCTTTGTTTATTATTGTCAAGTGTACCGAGGTACAGTGAAACGCTTGTTGTTGCGTGTTATCCAGTCAGCGAATATGACATTATTGCAATCAAGCCGTCCACAGTATACAGATACAGGATAAAGCCCAGTAATGTGGACCGAGGGTCTCCAATGAGGTAGATGGTAGGTCAGGACCGCTCTCTGGTTGGTAACAGGATGGTTCAGTAGGATAGGATCTCAACCCCATTCTCCTGCCGTCTCCCAGTAACCTTTGACACTCTTACTAATCAATCTTCGATTTTAAAATATCCAATGAGTTGATCTCCACGGCCATCTGTAAAGGAGGTTTACAACATTGATCCCATGGATGATTGGGTTAACATTTGATGAGTGTTTGATGGCTCTGGGCCTGGAGATTAGAAGGAATAGGACTTTCCTCATTGAAACCTACCTAATGCTGAAAGGCCTGGATAGAGTTAATGTGGAGAGGATGTTTCCACTAGTGGGAGAGTCTAGGACCAGAGGGCACAGTCTCAGAATAAAAGGACGTATCTTTAGAATGGAGATGAGGAAGATTTTCTTTAGCCAGAGGGTGGTGAATCTGTGGAATTAATTGCCACAGACATCTATGGAGGCCAATACATTGGGTATTTTTAAAACAGAGATTGATATGTTCTTGATTAGTAAAAGCATCAACGGTTACGTGGAGAAGACCGGAGAATGGGGTTGAGAGGGAAAAATAGATCAGCAGTGATTACATGGTGGAGCAGACTCAATGGGATGAAAGTCCTAATCTTGTTCCTAGTGTATGTCTGCCTTATGGTCACATCATACCATAATGAGTATACGCAGACCCTAAACCAGTATAACAGATAGTGCAAAAAGAAAAATACCAGAGCGTAGAATATAATGTTACAGGGTCACAGCTTTACAGTTTCAGCGAAAGTGCAGATAATGGAAAAGTGCCAGGTCAGCACTGAGGTAGGTTGGAAGATCTAATTCTGCTCCTGCGTCTTACGGGAAAGTTATTTCAAGAATCAAAAGATTTAATTGTCATATGTATCGGCAACAGGGACAATAAAATTCCTACTTGCTGCAGCTTGCAGGTCAAGGAAACACAATTATAGATAAATGTATAATACAATAAATTAGTAATCGTAATCCTAGATAACCGTAATAGTACAAAAACCCAAGTCTGTAGTACATAGAAGGTCATAGTTACTGAGGTTGCATAGATAGAGTCTAGCATAAATAGATAGAGTTTATACATAGATAGAGTCTATACATAGATAGATCGAGTCTATACAGAGATAGATAACATCCAGCATAGATAAAGTTTTGAACTTCCTGAGTGAAAGAGGTCATTTAAAGCTGCCATCAATCCAACAGTCCCTCCGAATGGTACAATATTGGCAGTTGCTTCAAAAGACAATGACTATTGGCAGATCAAGGAAATGTGGCATCTTAGTATAACTAAGCTGCAGGCTGTAAGAAGTTTTAATCTTAAACTCAATTGGAAAAAATTCCAATCCAATTAGTATATGCAGAAAAGAACTGCGCAAAAACACAAAGATCTCCACTCAGTGCTGGCTCAAGGTTTGTTCTGTGACTCTGTGGGACCGAGTACAATGAAGACAGAGCAATCTAATAAGGGATTTGCATTCAACAACACAATGTGATTTTGTCCTTTCCTTCTGCACGTTCTAAATAGCCACACGTGCGATTAACCCTTCAATCCGCCAACACCTCTCCTGTTTTGAAAACGTCGAGCGTTTTTAGTTTTGAGAGCATTTTTCTCCACGGGTGAAATGGTAATCTTCGCAATGCACTCACCAAGAGCATGCTGGAATCAGGTCGCGGACAGCATTCAAGTGTCTACACCAACCCGACTGGATGGCATGCAACAAAAGGCTCTTCACTGTAACTCGGTACATGTGACAATAATAAACTCAACCAAACCCTCAACTCAACTCAATCAAACCAAAGCCAACCCAACTGAGCTCAACTAAATGAAACCAAACATAAAAGGTATAGAAGGCCTTGAGCCAAGTGATGGAAGGTGGACTAATATGGATGGATGTCCACTGGGCGTGGTGGGCTGAATGGCCAGTTTCTGTGCCATGTACTGTGCTGTCGTAGTCAGAGGGTCAGGACATCGATCCAAGGATGGGCAAAGATGGGAATCTTGGTCGGCATGGACAAATCGAGCCAATGGGCCTGCTTTTGTGCTGTCTGGCTATGACTCATTAAAACTCTTCAGGGGAGGAACCTGCCCTTTTTTCATGTCGAGTCCAGGTGAGTCCAAACCAACCACGAATGGACATCAACCTGGCAGAAGTGACCCATCAAGTTACCCATTTCAAAGGACAATGAGGAATAGGATTCACCCCCTTCTCTCCAAACCTGGTCAAATCTAATCTAATCTAATCTGGTCTGGTCTGGTCTGGTTTAGTTGAGAGATGCAGCGTGGAAACATGCCCTTCGGCCCATCGATTCCATGCCGACTATCGACCACTTGTTCACACTGGTTCCATGTCATTCCACTCCCTACACATCAGGGGCAATTTACAGAGGGCCAATTAACATATCATGTTCTATCTTGTCTCTCCTCAACCTCTAATCTAAATTCTATCTCGCCTCCCTTCTCTGTTTAGTTTTATTTAGAGACACAGCATAGAAACAGGCCTTTCGGCCCATTAAGTCTATGACGCCCAGCAATCACAAGACCAAACACCACTAGTTCTATCCTAGTTCTAGGGACAATTTGCAATTTATAGGTAAATTAACCTAAAGACATGCTTGTTTTTGGAAAGTGAGAGGAAACCGGAGCAGCAGGAGAAAAGCGGGAGAACATGTAAACTCTAACAGAGTCAGCTCCTGGGGTCAGGATCGAACTCGGGTCTCTGGCGTTGTGAGGCAGCAGCTCTACCGCTGTGCCACCGTGCCACACTACTGAGAGAACAAAGTTCAAACAAGCTGCTTGTGAAGACAGCAGATTTGGTAATTGTGGTCTGGGACGGGGGGTGGGGGGGGGGGTTGGGGGGCCAACACGCAATCTCCCAGATTGTTGCTTTGACTGGAGATGCGGGTGCTGCTGTGACCACTCGTTCTGGCTAAACGCCAACACCAATCATTCACCCTCTATGTGACTCCCACATCCCCGACGGCAACTAAAAGCAAGCAATTAAAGCAGAGCTACTCAAATCCCTAAGATAAATAAATAAAACATTGATTCCCTTTCCTCTTCTTTCAAAGCTTCCCCGGTGTTTGGATCCAACAATAAAATGCTTAAGCGCAAGTATATTTAAACACCTGCTCCCAATTTGTCATCAATTTTTCATATTCAATGCACACACAACAATGGTAAATTAAATGCAGCATTGAGGGGCGTAGCTGAGCACATCTGCCAAAGGTGAGTCAATAGACAAACGCGTTCAAGTGACTCCACGCAGCAAGGTTCACCGGTAAAGCAGAATGGGTGGCAGAGGAGGCTTCCAACTTCACACAGACTGGGGGAACCGTGACGATGTGATATGAGAAAAAACACACAAAGTGCTGGAGTAACTCAGCGGGTCAGGCAGCATCTCTGGAGAACAAGGATAGGTGACGTTTCGGGTCGGGACCCTTCTACGGACTGCTTGTGTGTGTGTGTATGTATGTGTGTGTGGGGGGGGGGGGGTTATTGAGTGTGGATTTCCTCCAGATGCTCCGGTTTCCTCCCACATCCCAAAGACATGTGGGTTTGTAGGTTAATTGGCCCTCTGTAGATTGCCCCTAGTGTGTAGTACGTGGATATGAAAGTGGGAAAACATAGAACAAGTGTGAAAAAATGCTAGAGTAACTAAAAAACTAACATACATTTTAAAAAGCATGCAGTCCACAGAGAACATACAAACTCCACACAGACTGCAATCGGGGTCAGGTTATATATTCAAAGTGCTGGAGTAACTCAATGGGTCAGGGAGCATCTCAGGACAACATGAATAGGTGACATTTCGGGTCGGTTCTTCAGAAGACACTCTTCTCAGTCTGAAGAAGGGTCCCAACTCAAAACGTCACGTAGCCATGTTCTGCAGAGATGCTGCCTGACGCGCTGAGTTACTCCAGCACTTTGCGTCTTTTGCTGTAAAAACCAACATCTGCAGTTCCTTCCTTCCGCAATGGAATATGATGGCTATATCAGTGAACAGCTAACATTGGTAAGCTGATTATAGCTGTTCTAAAATCAGCTTATGGAATATAGAATAATACAGATCAGGATCAGGCCCTGCGGCCCACAATGTCCGTGCCGAACATGATGGCAAGTTAAACTGATCTCCTCCACCTGTACGTGATCCATTCTCCCTCCCTTCCCTGCATCTTCATGTGCCTATCTAACAACTCTCTGAAACACCACCATCAATTCTGCCTGCACCATCACCCCTAACCACGCACCCACCACAATTTGTGTAAAAATAAAACTTGACCCAATCTCCTTTGAACATTCCTCCACAAACTTTATAGTTGCCACTCTTTGGTATTTCCACCATGGGAAAAAAAGTTTCGGACCGTCCACCCTATCTATACCTCTCATCATTATATATACTTTTATCAGAGCTTCATGTGACAAGGGATTTCATTGCACCCCTGGTCTAAACGGCAATCAACTGAATCTGAATCTCAACCTGTATTTTCTTGGGCTTGAGTTTTATTTCGCAACAATTTAACTTGGCCATAAAGGCCCGTTGTCCTGGCGACGGCATTGGGCTGGAGTTACAGTGGTCGGCCTGGCCAGGTGATGATGTCAGTGTCCTCCACTGCTGTCCTCGAGTCTATGCGGGGGGGGGGGGGGGGGATACGTGGCAAAGCAATTTACTTAATGGCTGCGGTGAAAATGCCCTATGATTACCACTCCAGTCTTCTAAGCTGCTTGAATCCAATAAATATCCACTTCCTTCATTTCATCCCATTCTCCCTTTGCCGAACAAAAGCTCAATTTACGGCAGTTGATTTGCATACTCTAAAATTGATTTGAAGTGTCCTGATTAAATGGCAGTGGCTAATCACCAAGATTCGCTGACAATTCCACTGTGAGTGCCTCTCACATTGCCACGTGGTTAAAGCCTGCACCATTACAGATGGCAGTCCTTGCTCTGACTCCAGAGACATTACAGAAACCAGACCTGGTTAGGAGGGAAGATTTCTCCTCCTGAAAGATACCAGTACAGCAACAAAAAGGCACAAAGTTCTGGAGGTCAGTGGGTCAGGCAGCATCTCTGGAGAACATGGATAGGCGAGGGGGGGGGAGGGGGAGGGATACTGGAAGCTATAAAATACCAGGACAAATCAGCGCCAGCCATAGGTGACCATAGGCAGAGTGTGGGAGGAAACCGAAGCACCCGGAGAAAACACACGTGGTCACAAGGAGAACGTGCACACTCCACACAGACAGCACCGTGGTCAGGATTGAACCTGGGTCTCTGGCACTGTCAGGAAGCAACACTACCACTGTGCCACCATGCCGCCCCAGTGTGTATGTCCGCTCCTTTGTGTCCCTTGAACAAGAACACGCAGTGTCCACGGGCACCATAGAGGGGTTCCAGGACCGCAGGGCACCGCGGGGGATTGACGATCCTGGATCAGGATCGTAGTCTAGTAATCTGATGTTTAATAATAAGATTAATGCACGGTGGCGCATCGGTAAAGCTACTGCCTTACAGTGCCAGTGTCCCGGGTTCAATCCTGACCACGGGTGCTGCCTGTACGGAGTTTGTATGTACTTCCTGTGACCACGTGGGTTTTCTCCAGGTGCTCCAGTTTCGTCACGCACTCCAAAGACGTACAATTTGTAAATTAACTGGCTTTGATAAAACTTGTAATTTGTCCCTAGTGTGTAGGATAGTGCTAGTGTACGGAGTGATCGCTGGTCGGCGCAGACTCCGAGGGCCGACGGGCCTATTTCCACACTGTATCTCTAAAGTCGAAAGCGTACGTGGATCAAGCTGCCGGAGGAAGTGCTAGAGGCAGGTATAATTATAATATTTAAGAGACACCTGGACAGGTACATGGATAGGAAAGGTTTAGAGGGAAGTTAGCCACGCGGACAATTAGGACAGTGGGCCGAAGAGCCTGTTTCTGAACCGTATCGCTGACGTCTAAAGTAAAATACTTGGCAATTGTGTGTTAAGGTGGTGGATGTTTTTTTATTTGTTGTGTAAATTATTGATTTATTGTCAATAATTGAATAAATTTAATTTTGTAAAAATAAAAGAAATTGTACTCACGAGGTTGTGAAGCTGCCCTCGATCCCACAGGCGAACACCGCTCACAAAGGTGAGGTAGCGCTGGCAAACCTGCAGGAAAAAAATCAGACTCATCTCACATCCCCACTCATGGCTGAACACTGGCCAAGCTAAATCTTACAGAGCCAGTAGCAGAATATTCTGTTCCCGGTAACATGGAACATGGAACAGTACAGTGCAGGTATGTCGGGGCACCAACCTTGCTGTCCTTTGTTTTACAGCCTGAAATAGAGCAGCCTGAAATAGAGTACACTTCCACGAACACTACCACACTTCAGTGTAACATAGCACAGGAACAGGCCCTTCGGCCCACCAAGTCTCTCCCAAACATGATGCCAAGTTAAACTAATCTCCTCTGCCGGCATATATTCCATATCGTCCCTCCTTCTAGAGTTGTACAATATCACGAGAGGAATTGATCGGGTAAACACACAGAATCTCCGACCCAGAGTAGGGGAATCGAGAATCAGAGGACATAAGTTTAAGGTGAGGGGGGGGAAAGATTTAATAGAAACCTGAGGGGTAACTTTTTTATACAAAGGGTGATGGGTGTATGGAACGAGTTGCTGGAGAAAGTAGTTGAGCCAGGTACTACTGCAACGTTTAAGAAACATTTCAACAGGTACATGGATAGGACAGGTTTAGAGGGATATGGGCCAAACGCAGGCAGGTGGGACTAGTGTGGATGGGAAATGTTGGTCGGTGTGGGCAAATTGGGCGAAAGGCCTCTTTCCACGCTGTATAACTCTGTGAATCTATTCCCTGCATATCTATGTGCCCATTTAAAAGCCTCTTAGACGCCACTATCGTACATGCCCCCACCACCCTCTGTGTAAAAAAACCTGCCCCCCCCCCCCCACCAACACCTCCGTTAGACTGTCTCCCTCATACCCCGGGACACAGAGACGGTCGGGTGAGGAGAGAGACGTCGGGTCATGGGGCTTAGCAGGTTGACGGTGACGGAGGAGGCCTGACAGCAGCCTGGGCCTTACCTGGGTAGGACTTCCAGAACTTCCAGCATGTGGACCGGACTTTGGACTTTTTCGTTGTAAACGGCGCCAAAATATGGCGACTGTGGGTTGTGCAAAAGAATTTCACTGTGCTGTGCATACGTGACTATAAAGAGCCATTGAATTCACGCTAGAGATGGCATTATAAACTCATCATTATCGTTTAGCGTCTGTGAACAATGGCTCATTAATGGAAGCCGAGAGATGAGGGCGAATTAAACTTCAAATCGTTGGCACTTGGGGAAACAATTAACTCTTTGGAGATAATCAGCTGCCGGAGGCAAAATGAAAGGTATTTGGAAGCGACGTCACACAGAGCGAGGGTAGACGGTGGCAGATAGATAAGGAATAGCTCTGTTGGAGAAAGCTATTGGGGAACAGCTAATCAAACAGGAGGGATCTCCAGCAAAGCACAAAGCCTGTGTTTCACAAACAAAGGCCGTGGGGAGGTTGCTACGGGTAGATAGCATGGGGAGCACTAGTTACCATTTAGGTGATGGCAGATGGCTTGTAACGGGTTGCGGTCGATGGTTTGGAGCCCCGTAACAAAAGCACGCACAAGTGATCCTCTACAATACAAGTGGGCAGCAGAAAGCTCAAGAGGACATTGTCTGTCAGCTCCCTGCAAAGTGCTTGGCGGGCAAGGATGTAACGAGATGGTCACAGCTAGAGATGGACACTCTCACTCTCTCCCTGACCATGTTGGTGAGATTAGCTGTAGGCTGATGACATCCACCAGCAAAACCAAACAAAACAGGAACAAAACATAATCCAAGTCTCATGTCATTAGTAACGTTTAACCAGTTGGAGACAAAATCTGACTATAAAATTTAGGGCCAGAATAATTCCAGGATTGTATAGAGTTGCCAAATGGCGCCAAAACATGGTGTATCTTGCATGTTGGCTCAGTAGACTTATGCCCCTGTCCCACTTAGGAAACCTCTGGAGACGTTGCGCCCCACCCAAGGTTTCCGTGTGGTTCCCGGAGGTTGCAGGTGGTTGCCGGAGGTTGCAGGTAGTGGAAGCAGGTAGGGCGACTGACAAAAACCTCCGGGAACCGCACGGAAACCTTGGGTGGGGCGCAAAGTCTCCAGGGGTTTCCGTTCGGGTTTCCTAAGTGGGACAGGGGCATATGTCTGTACATTTGCTAATCGCGGATCGGTGGTGTGGCAATACTCCATTGGACTCTTTGTAAGATAAAGAATTTCACTGTGTTACCACTTTGCTCATGTGACAATAAAAGTGAGGGGCAGCAGAGTGGCACAGTGGTGGAGTTGCTGCCTTACAGGACCAGAGAATCCAAGTTCAATCCTGACTCCGGGTGCTGTCTGAGCAGAGCTTGCACGTACTCCCCCTGGCCACGTGGGTTTTCCCCGGGTGCTCGGGTCTTCCCCCACAGTCCAAAGGCATTCTGGTTTGAAGACCAATTGGTTTGATTAAAAAAATAGTAAGTTGGCCCTATTGTGTAAGATGCTGCTAGTGTATGGGGTGATCACTGGTCAGCACCGACTGAGTGGGCTGAAGGGCCTGTTTCCACGCTGTATCTCTAAAGTCTACAATCTAATTCAGATGCAACACTGCAAGAACTCGCTCCAAGCTGTGCCTCCAGCGAGCTAACAAAAGCTTCTGCCCAGATTAAAGCTGAATCCCTTATTTAGTCTGGAACCTCTGTCATTAGAGCATTGAAATGCAGAAGAGGTTAAGTTACTTGCATTCTCAGTGGCTGGGGCAAGTAGATGGGAACCAATAATCGAGGCAAGTTTAAGCACTGATTATAAGCATGAGGCTGCAATTATTCAAAATTGGAAAGGTAATTAGTACTTGCTTTTAAAATTAATTTGAAGTGCTGCTATAATGTGGACCCTCTCCCAATTTCTCCCATTGAAGTTCAGAGTACAATTTAGCTGCTGTAGACAGGCTCACATCTTCCACACTGAGCTGCGCAATGGCTGCCTGGACTGTGCATGTGGGACACCTCAAGGTTCATCATAATGCTTCTGCTGAGATGGTCTTGATCGAGGCACTCACGGTATCGGCCAACCATTCCTGTTCTCTCTGAACACAACACACCTTGTAGAGTCATAGAGTCATGCAGTGTGGCAAAAGACCCTTCGGCCCAGCTTGCCCATGCCGACCAAGGTGCCCCATCTACACTAGTCCCACCTGCCCGCATTTAGCAGATATCCCTCTAAATCTTTCCTATCCATGTACTTATGCAAATATTTGCAACTTTTCCCTCCCACCTTAAACTCACACCCTCTTGCCTTCCCTGCCATGAGAAAAATATTCTGAAGATACTCCCTATTTAAGCCTCTTGTAATCTTGTTTACCTCTATCCGATCACCCCTTAGCTTCCTTCACTCCAAGAAAAATGAGCCCAGCCTGTCCAATCTCTCCCCATACGTAAAGTGTTCGACTTCTGGCAACATCTTGGTGAATCTCCAATAGATTGTGAGATCATGGCGGCACGGTGTTGCAGCGGTACAGCGTCAGAGACACGGGTTCGATCCTGACTATAGGTGCTGTCTGTACGAAGTTTGTACGTTCGTCCTGTGACCACGTGGGTTTTCTCCAGGTGCTCCGGTTACCACCCGCACTCCAAAGACATACAGGTTTGTAGGTTAATTGGCTTTGGTAAAATTGTAAATTGTACCGCATGTGCGGGATAGTGTTAGGGTAGGGGCATCGCTGGTCAGCGCGGACCCGGTGGCTGAAGGACCTGTTTCCACGCTGTATCTCTAAAGTCTAAACAAGAGACCGAAGATGCTGGAATCCTGAGCAAAGGACAAGTGCTGGAGAAACTCAGAGGGTAAGGCAGCATCTGTGGAGGGAATGGACTGTTCGGGTCGGGACCCTTCTTCAGTATCATTCTCGTTAAGATACGGACAGAAGAGGAGAAATTGTGAAGCCGAAGGGATGTAGTTCTCTATCAAGTTCAGATTAAATCAGTCCCCTCTCACCTTAAACCAAGGATATTAGGTCTGAAGAAGGCCCACGACCTGAAACGTCACTTGTCCATGTTCTCCAGAGATGCTGCCTGACCTACTGAGTTACTCCAGCCCTGTGTGAAATGTCACCTACCCATGTTCTCCAGAGATGCTGCCTGACCTGCTGAGTAACACCAGCCCTGTGTGAAATGTCACCTACCCATGTTCTCCAGAGATGCTACCTGACCTGCTGAGTTACTCCAGCACATTGTGTCTTTTCCAGGAAGTATATTCTCCGTGCAGATTCCTTCAGTATGTGAGGTCCATTGATTAACTGCCCTTGTTGAAAACCTGACAGAAATGTCCTCGAGCATGGAAGGGCAGAATGCCAGCACTGGTGCAGTGAGGCAGTGAATCAGGAACGTCACAAATAAGCCTTCACAGTGGCTCTACCTTTTTCAGTTCCAGACAAAGGATGCTCCAGTCCTTCTGGTCAATAACACTGGCCATAAAACACAGGGCTTTTCAAAAACAAATTTAAGCAAGAAAATTCAATTGTCTTTAATTAAGTTCTTCCCGAGAGAGACTGGCCATTGAGGCTGTGCGGAGATTATGGAAGGTCAGGTTTCTGACAATCAGTCTCTGACCTGAAGACAAACTCTAAATGCTGGAGTAATCCTGCTACCCATGACACTTCTACATTTGCAATCGCCCCTTTCAGCTGTAACGTGATAGGGGTCGGCCCTGTGGGCCCCGTCAGGACCTTGCAGATAGGGGTCGGGGGCGGGGGAGGGAGTTGAGGTTGAATAAATGTTATGTTACAGATCCTTGAACTGGCTCTGAAAGGAGTTGGAAGCAAAAGGAAGCGAGTACAAAAAGAAAGGGTGTGCTCACCCCAGGCCCTGCGGACAATGGACCGGCTGCAATCTGCCCCTCAGTGGCTGACCAGTCACTGATCACTTCAAAGCCCCGCAGATGTGGTGGAGTTCCCCGCCTCACAGAGCTAGCCCTACACACACGCACACGCGCACACTCACACACCCTGCTCTCACACACACACGCACGAACACGCATGCATTCATACTCACACGCGTTCACACGTGCACGTACACACGCACACACACACCCTCACGCATTAGCACGCATGCACACACATATGCACATGCACACACATGTTTACACTCACACATGCGCACGCACGCATGCACAGACACACACGTGCACACACACAAGTACACACTCACACACGTGCACGCAATCACACACACCCGCATATGCAGGCACGCACACACACACATGCACACACAGTCGCACACACACTCACGAAGACTCGCACACACGCGCACATACACTCATGAATGCGCGCACACACACACATGCGGACATGCACACAAACGTTCACGCACACAAGTACACACGCACACATACACGCATTCACACTCACACGCATTCACACTCACATTTGCATATGCACGCACGCATGCACACAGTCGCACACTCACGAAGACTCGCTCACACACGCACATGCATGAGCACACACACGTACACACACACGCTCACATACAAAAGCACACACATGCACACACACACACTCACAAACACTTACACAGACACTCTCTCACGCACATTCACACTGGCACACTGTCACACACACACTGACACTCTCACTGACACACACTCTCACTCACACTGACATGCACACACACTCACACTTGCACACACTGACACTTAAGCACACTCACGCATATATATACACACACACACACACACACACACACACACAAAGACTCACAGTCACACTCACACATGGTCACATACTCACAGACAAACACAATCACACACTCATGGTCACATACACTCACAGATAGCTGCACACACATACACAGAAACACACACACGCAAACATTCACACGCACATACTCTCACAAACACACACACAGGGTCCCTCATACACACACACACACACACACACACAGGGTATCTCATACACGCATACACACACAAGGTTCAATCACAGATGTTTCCATCCTCCCCTGTACATGTACCTTGGACCTGCTGCCCCCCATCGGGTTGCCCCATGGCTGTATAAACCCCTTGCCCTGAGGTTGAGGCCGCGCTGATGTCACCTCCTGGCGTCCACACATCCACGGCTCGCTCTGTCCCAGTGCTGGCCCCGGTCGGTGGCGAGAGTTGTCCCAAAGCCACAAGTGCATCCTGCTCTTGCCGGCATTCCGACCGTCCCTGGCATCCCCCTGGCAGAGGCGGGGAGGAGGGCATCTCAAAGCCACCGGTCTCATCTCCGGTTCCCTGCAGATGGAGAACAGACATTTGCAGAGAGTGCGGGAGAGGCCGGGCAGGGAGGAGACGAGCTCATGGACTGAATCCCTCTGCTAAAATTGTTCAGGCGGGGGACAAGAGTCATCACCCACAGGACATTACATGCCTGAGATCTACAATCTTGGGTCCGTCTGTAAATATTCTACTGGAGAGGAATGCAGACTCCAGTGGACCAAGGACAGGGTGCAGGAAGCAGACTGTAACACACCAGTACACGTCAGCAAATACCATTTATATCAAATGTACAGTTGGGAGGAGGAGAGGAGAGGGTAGGATAGACGCAAAATGCCAGAGTAACTCAGCAGGTCAGGCAGTATCTCTGGAGAACATTGGCAGGAAACGTTTCGGGTCGGGACCCTTTCTCAGATCTCCAGTGCAATCCAAGTACATAGGGTAACCTAGACACAGTCCACAGTAGACACAAGGAACTGCTGGTGCTGGTTATTGTCTATTGTTTACAGAAAAGGACACAAAGTGCTGGAGTAACTCAGCGGGTCAGGCAGCATCTGTGAAGAACATGGTTAGGTGACATTTTGAGTCAGGACCCTTCTTCAGATTGATAGTAGGGGGAGGGGGAGGGGGAAGGAGGGGGAGGGTAAGATCCAGGACAGAACATGGCAGGTAATAGGTCGACAAGGGTGTAGGGTGGGAGGGTCTGAAGGGCTATTATTTGGAACAATGGTTCGGATGCAATGAGTATTTTTTTCCCACCAAAAAAGAATAAAATGACAGTGTCTTGCACAACCTCAAGATACCACCTTGCAGCCAAGGAAGTCAATGCTGCAATGCTGGAAACATGCACAGCAAGATCCAACATACAAGTTCAGTGTTTCTCCCTCTGCCTGGCTGAAACTAACCTGGCAAATTCCTCGGGATGTCGATCCACGTTAGCCGAGGTTTATTGTCTGTTTCTGAGGCGGAATCTCTTGATTCTTTTAGTTTAGTTTAATGATCCATCGTTCTTGATCATCGCATGTACCGACATACAGTGACATTCTTGTTTTGCCAACAGTTCAGTGAAATATTACCATACCTAAGCACAATCCCCAATAGTACAAAGAGCATAAAATAGTTCTTCTTCTCCCCTCTCCCGTCAGGCAAGAGGTACAGAAGTGTGGAAACGCACCCCTCCAGATTCAGGGACAGTTTCTTCCCAGCTGTTATCAGGCAACGGAACCATCCTCTCATTAGCTCGAAATTGGTCCTGACCTACCATCTACCTCATTGGAGACCCCCGGACTATCTTCAATCGGACTTTACAGGACTTTATCTTGCACCACATGTTCCCCTTATCCTGTATCTGTACACTGTGGATGACTTGATTGAACTCATATGACATAGTCTTTCCGCTGACTGGATAGCACGCAACAAAAAAGTTTTCCATTGTACCTCCTTACATGTGACAATAAACTACACTAAACTAAACTGCTTTTATTCTGTTTATGCCTCTGCAAATCAGAACCTGCTGCCTCACAAACTGGCCCTGAACCCAGGCAAACATGCACCACTGTGCGGGAAAATTCACCTAGTGAGTTGCTCCAGGCAGAGGTGGGTTTCAGGCTGGGCTTCAGCTGGTCAGTGCAGTTGGTCAGAGGGGTGGGGGAGTGAATCACACCAGCGCAGATGTCACAGGCAGAAGCAGGAATCGTGCCACAAGGAGGTGGCTGGGGTCAGAGGCTATTCCAAAGGGTTCACGAGATGGCCTCAAAAGAGCATCGTAACAATCCGATCACAATTCAGCACATCTCTGAGTGTTGGTGGGTGTGAGAATGGAGGGGTGAAGGTCTCAGCAACTAATTTTCTTTCTTTCTCTCTCTCTCTCTCTCTCTCTCTCTCGCTCTCTCTTTCTCTCTCTCCATCACACAGATCATAACATCTCACCAGTTGCCATGCCGCTACAATTCCTGATCAATACATCTGGTTGCCTTTCACATTAGGGCACAGACATCCTATTCTCTCACTGCCCGCATTGTGGCAAGAATTTTAAAAAAAGGGAATTATATCAAGAAAAGGCACAAAGTGCTCTAGTAACTCAGCGGGTCAGGCAGCATTTGTGGAGAACATGGATAGGTGATGGTTAGCGTTGGGACCCTTCTACAGCATTGTATCAGCTAGTTTCGTGTAGTTTAGTTTAGTTTACTTTAGTTTAGAAATACAGCAGGGAAACAGGCCCTTCGGCCCACTGAGTCCACGCTGACCATTGATCACCCGCTCACACTAGTTCTATTTTACGTATTCACTCCCTACACACTAGGGGAAATTTATAGAAGCCAATTAACCTACAAGCTCCTACGTCTTTGGGATGTGGGAGGAAACTGGAGCACCCGGAGGAAACCCAGGAGAACGTACAAACTCCGCACAGGCAGCACCCGAGATCAGGATCAAACCCAGGTCACTGGCATTGTGAGGCATCGTGTTTGGCACAGATATGTGGCTTGGTGAGTCTGTTCATGTGTTATGCTATTCTATGTTTAACGCTATTAAAGATGTTTTGAATTATTTATAAACAAAATTTGTTTCAGCACCCGTCAGGATCAAACCCGTGTCTCTGGCGCTGTGAGGCAGTAGTCCCTGCCAGCTGCGCCACTGTGCCACCCCAATATATCACGGATCGCCTTGCCTTTAAACACGATACCCACAATGTAGAATCTAGTCCTGGGGTAAGTCAAGGGTCAACTCCGCAGTCATTGTGATGCTTTGGCCGATGAACTTTGCCCTTTGGCTTGAGGTCAAAGCCAAGACCTCTGCGGACTATAGCTGGTCAACAATGAACAATTATGACTCCACCCTGTCCCTTCTCCGGACGTTTGAATGGTGTAAATAGAGACATCTAGACCGAGAGTTTTCCACTCAACAGTTGCGAATGATTCTGAATCAACAATTGCATTCATAAATCTTCGAGACTAATTACATTAAAGGGGGAAATCTAAGGGGGTTGCCGTGGAAACGGCAACTTATCAGCCGTTCCAATCAAAGCATCAAGATGAGTTTTTACTCTGCCCCCTCTCTTGCTCGGCTTGCGAGCATTTTAAGTTCTGCTTGTTATCACAAAAAGTTCTCTATTGGTAAATATTAACGAGCTCTGTCTTTCTAATTAATATAAAGGGAAGCTGCTCGGGCCTGTCGTAACCATTGGCAACGCAGCGGCCAACTAATGCACGTCCTTTCAATGCCCAGACGCAGTCAGGAGCTGTATGATCTTTGGTCAGGAGTACGACTGTGGCGGCTAGAGATGCTGTTTTGTTCCATGTCCTTCGATCCTGGTCATTGGGAGATGCCAAAGCGCGTGGGTGGAGATGGCAGATGCCCAGTCTTTGCCAACTAAACCCACGTGCCAGCCCCAACAGGGGTTCAGAATAGAAGTCAACCAGTGGTATTTGTTGGGTATCATAAAAACATAGAAACATAGAAAATAGGTGCAGGAGTAGGCCATTCGGTCCTTCGAGCCTGCACCGCCATTCAATATGATCATGGCTGATCATCCAACTCAGTATCCCGTGCCTGCCTTCTCTCCATACCCCCTGATCCCTTTAGCCACAAGGGCCACATCTAACATCTAACATGTCTAAAGTGCTGGAGTTACTCAGAGGGCCAGGCAGCATCTCTAGAGAAAAAGGATGGGTGACGTCTCGGGTTGGGACCCTTCCTCAGACCTTCATAGGAACTGGTCGCTGCTTTAAGGTGGAGAACATGGCAGCTGCGTTGGACACAGCGAGGTCCTCTACCAAATCCACTGGCATTACACCCAACAGGACAGTTTGGTAAAAGGACACAAAGTGCTGGAGTAATTCAGCGGGTCAGGAAGCATCTGTAGAGAAAATGGATAGGTGATGTTTCCTGTCTGGACCTTGCTTCAGACTGATTGTGCCTGAAGAAGGGTCCCAGCCAGAAACGTTACCTATCCACGTTCTCCACAGATGCTGCCTGAGCTGCTGAGTTATTCCAGCACTTTATAGCCTTTTCTGTAAATCAGCATCTGCAGTTCCTTGTTTCTACAGTGGTGTTGGTTTATTATTCTTGCTTGTACAGGTACCGAGTTTAGTTTTAGTTTAGAGATAAAGAGTGGAAACAGGCCCTTCGGCCCACCGAGTCTGTACCGACCAGCGATCCCAGCACACGAACACTATCCTACATACACTAGGGACAATTTACACACACACCAAGCCAATTAACCTACAAACCTGTACGTCTTTGAAGTGTGGAAGGAAACTGAACATCTCTGAGAAAACCCACGCCGTCACGGGGAGAACGTACACACTCCGTACAGACAGCACCCGTAGTCGGGATCAAACCCGGGTTTCTGGTGCTGCAAGCTCTGTAAAGGGCCTGTCCCACTTTCACGACTTAATCTAAAACCTCTGCCGAGTTTAAAAGACCTAAAAAAAAATTAAGTCATCTATGAACTACGACCTTTCACGAATATGCTCACGAACTGGAGTGACACACGTGTTGATGTTGACTTAAGCTTTTTTTTCACTCGCCTTTTTTTCTCTGTGCAGCTGCCGAGCTATCAGTATCCACGAATATCTATGAGTACCCTCACGGCCTACTACGGTCTGCCCACGAACTAACTACGAGTAGAAAGTTGCAATTTCTTTCATCCCAACAATTTTTTTACTCGTGGACATTTTTCATGGGGCTGGAAAAACTGTCCCGACTTACATGATGCCCCGAGTACCTACGGCTAGCATAACGAGCCGCTACGATATATCTACAAACTCCTACGGACTCGTTACGAACATTCTGCGAGTTTGAATCAGGGAAAAACTCGGGAGAATTCGTGAATTACCTCGTGAAAGTGGGACAGGCCCTTAAGGCAGCAACTCTAATTTTTTTATTTAACTTTTATTTTGACAGTCACAGCATGGAAACAGTTCCTTTTGCCCACCTAGTCCACTGAGAAAGTGGGATAGCATGGAACTAGTGTGAATGGTCAGCGTAGACTTGGTGGGCAAAGGGGCCTGTTTCCATGCCGTATCTCTAAATGAAACAATATTTGTCGAAGATAGACGCAGATAGCTGGAGTAAGTCAGCGGGACAGGCAGCATCTATAGAGAGAATGAATGGGTGACGTTTCGGGTCGAGACCCTTCTTTAGATATAGAAACATAAAAAATAGGTGCAGGGGTAGGCCATTCGGCCCTTCGAGCCTGCACCGCCATTCAATATCACCATGGCTGATCATCCAACTCAGTATACTGTACCTGCCTTCTCTCCATGCCCCCTGATCCCTTTAGCCACAAGGGCCACATCTAACTCCCTCTTAAATATAGCCAATGAACTGGCCTCAACTACCTTCTGTGGCAGAGAATTCCAGAGATTCACCACTCTCTGTGTAAAAAATGTTTTCCTCATCTGGTCCTAAAAGATTTCCCCCTTATCCTTAAACTGTGACCCCTTGTTCTGGACTTCCCCAACATCGGGAACAATCTTCCTGCATCTAGCCTGTCCAACCCCTTAAGAATTTTGTAAGTTTCTATATGATCCCCCCCCCCCCTCAATCTTCTAAATTCCAGCGTGTACAAGCCGAGTCTATCTGTCGATTTGCTTTACTTTCTGCTGACCGGTTAGCACACAACAAACGCTTTTCACCGTATCTCGGTGCACGTGACAATAAACTAAACTCAAACTCTTCCGATCACGTTTTTCTTTTCCTGTTCTTTTCTTTATTGGTCGGAGTTGGGAGAGTCGGGTTATTAGTTTCCAGCCGTTATCTGTTACGTGTGGGGAACTGCCAAAGGGTCGCTGCCACAAATAAGAAAGGTTGTGCAGCATCAAACCCCGGCTTCAAGCAGAGAGGTCTGCGTGGTTTTGAAAGGAATGCCAGCGCCTATTGTGGAGACTATTCCTTTCTATGGAAAGGGGAAACAAAAGGCGTTGACCCGAGCGGCCCCATACCGTGCCGAGGCACAGCACCCCCTCCACACGCACAGCGGAAGCTGACAGCATCCAAATAGCCAGCCTCCACACGGTTGCTATTGCTATTTGTACTTCCTATTAATCTGTCACTTGGCTAGTCAAACATTCAACACAATATGGTCCGCACATTTCTTCATTAGTCCCCGCTGAGTATTCACCAAGGAGGATTGAGTGAGCTGTAACCTGTCTCTGCTTTTGCCCAACTCCACTCCTTTCAGGGCGGCACGGTGGCGCAACGGTAGAGTTGCTGCCTCACAGCGCCAGGGACACGGGTTCGATACTGGCTATGGGTGCTGTCTGTACGGAGTTTGCACAATCTCCCTGTGACCGCGTGGGGTTTCTCCGGGAGCTCCAGATTCCTCCCACGTTGCAAAGATGCATAGGTTTGTAAGTTAATTGGCCGATGTAATAAATGTCCATAGTGTGTGTAGGATAGAACTATTGTACGGGAGACAGCACAGACCCAGTGGGCCAAAGGGATTGTTTCCATGTTACATCTCTAAAGTTAACGAAACTAAACTAAATGACAGAGGTTTGCTGAACAGAAGGAAGTCACGAGAATGGACCGGCAGAGATGAGTTTAACCAGGCATCATATTTAGCACAGACATAGTGGGATCAAGAGCCTGTTCCTGTGCTGTACTCTTCTATATTCTATGTTCACAACCTCACAGATTGAAGAGGATACAAATAAGATTATTAAGATACCAAGTAGAATCTATCTGGCATTCTCGTGGGATGAATAGTGCCAAATAAATTCTACTCGGTATCTTAACAGTCTAAAGACCCGAAATGTCACCTATCCATGTTCTCCAGAGATGCCGACTGAGTCGCTCCAATACTTTGTGTCTTTCTTTTCCGTAAACCAGCATCTGCAGTTCTTTGTGTCAACATCATAACTAAATTATTTGTTTCCTCTTCAATGTGTGACGTTGTGAGCATAGGGTGAGAATGATGAAGCACACACACAGCTACTGAGCAAAGCAGGGACAGGTCTCTTTGCAAGCAGTTGCAGACAGTGAGGTGATCTGTGGGGCTGGATGAGGCATGGCTGTGACATTAGTCTCGACAGCTTTGTTGCAGCATATTGTCCACGGATTATTCACCGGGTACAAGAGCTCTCGTTCTCTCACCGTGTCGAGGGAGTGGGTGGGGGAGGGAGGGAGGGAGGGGAAGGTTAGCTGCTGGTCTTGATTTACCGAGGCCGGGTGCTACGAGACACCTGCACACCACATGCCTGCAAACCGCGATGAATCCAATCACAACTGCTTCCCCACCAGCTGAATGCAGGGCAGCCAGTGTAAATCAGGGGCGGCGGACGGTAGCATTCCTACAGAATGCAGCCTGCGTGGTGAATGGAGGAACGGCAGATTCTCCCCGCAGCCCATTCCTCTCCCCGTTCCCTCCCTGCATTCCCACACGGGGAGATGATTCAGTCAGGGGTGCTTTATTGCCCAAAGTCCCAGACAGAACAATGACTTTCTTACTTGCAGCAGCACAACAGAATATGTCAATGTAGCACTGTCAACTATATCATAAACGGGAAAAAAATGTTCAGTCTATTAATATATACGGTATACACACACACACACACATAGACACATATATACACATACACACACAGACACATATATACATACATACACACACATATACACACACACATATACACACACACATATATATACATAGACATATATACACACACATAGACACACACACATATATATATATATACATAGATACATATATATACACATACACACACATATACATACACATTTGTACACACACATATAGACACACATATATACACACTTATACACACACACACATATATATATACTGCATATACACAGACACGCACAGTTATTTATTGGAAGCCTGGGGTTGGGCGACTGCCTGGCGATCAGCAGGTCTAAGGACAGGCAGCGCCTCGACTGACGTGCTTCCATCGCAGCAACACCATCTGCTCCCTGTCAGCGCATTGCCTACATGTCTGCCCCGTCGCTGTGGCAACCAGTGATGTACGGCGTGCAGGGATCATTGATACTGGGGGTTGCACTGGAGGGAAGGCGGCAGCGACAGCGACACACACACTAAAGATGTCTCCCGCACCTCCCCCACAACAGGCTGCAACATTACGCCGGTCCTACTGTAACGTTGACCCTTTCAACTGGCCCTTCCGCCGATTAGGTCGTCCCCCCCCACCCCACCCCCCCCCCCCCCCGTCCCGTCCCGTCCCCCCCCCCCCCCCCCCCCCCCGTCGTCCCCCCCCCCCCCGTCGTCGTCGTCCCCCCGTCCCCCCCCCCCCCCCCGAGTCTGCCCCGTTAGGGGCAAATTTACGGACGCCAATTAACCTTCAAACCTGCACGTCTTTGGGATGTGGAAGGAAACCAGAGCAGCCGGAGGAAACCCACTCGGTCTACACACACAGGTCCCTGGGTCAGGACCAAACCCAGGAGACTGGCGTGGTGAGGCAGCAACTTCGTCCGCTGCGCCACCGTGCCACCCCGAATGAAACTCAATGCCAACATCTGCTTTCTTAGACATCACATTATTCACAATTTCATATTGGTTGAATGGTAATACATCATCGCATGTACCTGGACATATCGAAATTCATTGTTTTGCACACAATTCAGTAAAATCATGCAGTACAATTATGTAAGCACAATCATACACAAGTACACAATTGTAGTGTAAGAATAACCCAATTAATAATAGTGAACTAGCTTAGACAAGACATCTTGGTCAGCATGAACGAGTTGGGCTGTTTTTTTGCTGTGGGACTCTATGACTTTGTGACCTAGTTGGTACAAACAAGGTTGGCCGAAGGGCCTGTATCTGTGCTGTACAGCTCTATGACTCTATCTGCTCAGAAATTTCACTGCTCTTGGAGGGACCTCGCTGTGTCCAATGTATCTGCTACGTTCTCCACCTTACAGCAGCGGCCAGTTCCTATGAAGGTCTGAGGAAGGGTCCCAACCCGAGACATCACCCATCCTTTTTCTCCAGAGATGCTGCCTGACCCGCTGAGTTACCCCAGCACTTTATGTCTTTTTTCGCACTACTTCTATGTTATCCCCCATTCTCGTCCACTCCCTACACAAGGGGAGCAATTTGCAGAGGCCAATTAACCTACAAACCCTCCCGTCCTAGGGATGTGGGAGGAAACTGGGAGCACCCGGAGAAAACCCACATGCAACCCCCAACACAATCCATCTGAAGAAGGGACTAGACCCGAAACGTCAACCATTATTTTTCTCCAAAGATGCTGCCTGACCCGTTGAGTTACTCCAGCATTTTGTGTCCACCCATGAAGAGCTCCACTAGTTGCACAGAGGTTGAGGGAGCTCAGACTAGATGTGCAGGCAGCTTTGGCTGCGGCAAACACCAGGACCTCCGTCTTAAATGTTGACAGAAGTGGCGTCCTTGCATCTGGCCCGCTGCCAACTGGATGGCAAGCAGAGTTCACCAGAGCCTCTACAAAGAATTTAATTGCAGCGTAATCTGGGGACTCTGACTGATCAATGGGTTGGAGGGCCAGAGGGTTCCCTGCCTCAGCAGAGAAGCACCTGGAAGGCAGGTGATGAGGCTCCTTTGTTTGTTAAAACGTTCATCAGCTCTGCTAGATCCGACAGTTCAGTTACTGGGTTAGTAATCCAGAGGCTTTAACCAGGTCCCTGTTCATTAACAAAGGTTTGATTACTATCCCAGCTAGCCACGAGCTTTCATAAATATTGTAGGACATGACTTACCAACGGCAAGGGTGATGGGTCGTCATCAGGCCCATTGTAGTACAACAAGGTCTTGCATCATGTTAGATACACAAGGATCTACGGGTTTTACAGAGCACTATGTTTACATATATCTTGTGCTGTTGCAAGTAAGAATTTCATTGTTCCATTTCGGGACAAAAGGCTCTTGATTTGATTCTTGACTACGATAACAACATTTAACAGACATTTGGACAGGTACATGGACAGCAAATATTGAGAGGGATATGGGCCAATGTGGCTATGGGTGGATATGAACATGGATAGGTGATGTTTTGGGTCGGGACCCTTCTTTATTCTCCTTGACTTTTAATTTAGGTTAGTTTAGTTGAGTTTATTGTCACATGTACCATGGGACAATGAAGAGCATTTGTTGCATGTTATCCAGTCAGTGAAAAGACTATACATCATTACAATCGAGCCGTCCACAGTGTACAGATTCACGATAATAACATTTAATGCAAGATAAAGTCCAGTAAAGTCTGATTAAAAATAATCCGAGGGTCTCTAATGAGGTAGATTGTAGCTCAGGACCGCTCTCCAGTTGTTAATAAGATGGTCCCTTTGCCTGATAACAGCTGGGACCGTTTCTTCCGACCCCACACATCACCTACCCATGTTCTCTCGAGATGCTGCCTGACCTGCTGAGTAAATCCGGCACTGTGCCCATTTCTGTAAACTGGCAACTGCAGTTCCTTATTTCTCCACGAGGAGCATGAGGGGACTGCATAGTGTATGCACTGAGTCTTTTACCCAGAGTAAAGGAATCAAGATCCCGAGGACATAGGTTTAGGAGAGGGGAAAACATTTAATAAGACAGCTTTTTCCACAGAGAGATGGGTATATGGAATGGGCTGCCAGAGGAGGTAGTTGAAACAGGTACTTTAACAATATTTGGAAAGGTACATGGGTAGAATAGGTTTAGAAGGATAGGGGCCAAATGTGGGAAGGTAGGTCTAATGTAGATGGGGCTTCTTGGCCGGCCTGGACGAGTTGGGCCAAAGGGCATGTTTCCTTGCTGTATGACTCTATGACCTCGCTTAAGATGCTAGTTATCCCAACAGTTCACCTCCGACATCAGGGCGGTGGAGATGGAGTTAATCTTTCTATCAGCTTGACACGGCCGACACAGCACAAAATGTAGCGACTTAAGTGAGCCAATTACGACAGTGAACGTCCACACTGTAGCCAAACCGCAGATTACACTCAAGGGCTGCACTAATTCACTGGCACTCAAGGAGCTGTGCTCTGAACTCAAGGGTTGACAGCACCCTATCACCAAGGTATAACTCAGTCCACGCTGACAAAGGTCTATTGTGCTGGAACATTTGACAACTGCTACTAATGTCCCACTGACGACAGTGCATTCAAGGGCAAAGTCGTGCATTTTATCAATATGTCATCTCTTGAAGTGTTTTGCTCTTCACATGGACTTTCATCTGCAACCACAATCTACCAGCTTCTTAATCAGTCGTAATTATCCAGGGGAATATCTGAGTGCAAAATGGCGTTTGGGTGCATTGATTGTTTTGTTTAGTTTAGTTTACAGATGCAGCACGAAAACAACCCTTTCGGCCCACCGAGTCCATGTGGACCAGTGATCCCCTACACACGGGGATAATTTACAGTTTTACACAAGCCAATTAACCTACAAACCTGTACATTTTTGGAGTGTGAGAGGAAACCTGAGCACCCAGAGAAAACCCACGTGGTCACAGAGAGAACGTACAAACTCAGTACAGACAGCACCTGTAGTCAGGATTGAACACAGGCCTCTGGCGCTGGAAGGTAGCAACTCTACCGCTGCGCCACCCGATGGATCAAGTGCTATTAAATGGGATTGCAATACAGCCCTCAGGCCCATTGAAGGGTGACTGACTCGGAGAGAGCTGGGAACTCAGAGTGTGCGCTTTGGCAGTTAGTCTGAATCAAAGTTCCCCTCCCAAGGAGAACGGAAAGGAGACACAAAAGACTGCTGTTGCTGGGATCCTCAGCAAAACACGAAGTGCAGGAGGAACGGGTCAGGCAGCATCTGTGGAGGGAATGGACAGGCGACGTTTAGGGTCAGGACCCTAATTCAGGCTCAAAGAAGAATTGTAGACACAAGGAACTGCAGCTGCTGGTTTACAAAAGAAAAAGTCACAAAGTGCTGGATTAACTCAGCAGGTCGGACAGCATAGAAACATAGAAACATAGAAATTAGGTGCAGGAGTAGGCCATTCGGCCCTTCGAGCCATTCAATATGATCATGGCTGATCATCCAACTCAGTATCCCGTACCTGCTTTCTCTCCATACCCTCTGATCCCCTTAGCCACAAGGGCCACATCTAACTCCCTCTTAAATATAGCCAATGAACTGGCCTCGACTACCCTCTGTGGCAGAGAGTTCCAGAGATTCACCACTCTCTGTGTGAAAAAAGTTCTTCTCATCTCGGTTTTAAAGGATTTCCCCCTTATCCTTAAGCTGTGACCCCTTGTCCTGGACTTCCCCAACATCGGGAGCAATCTTCCTGCATCTAGCCTGTCCAACCCCTTAAGAATTTTGCAAGTTTCTATAAGATCCCCTCTCAATCTCCTAAATTCTAGAGAGTATAAACCAAGTCTATCCAGTCTTTCTTCATAAGACAGTCCTGACATCCCAGGAATCAGTCTGGTGAACCTTCTCTGCACTCCCTCTATGGCAATAATGTCCTTCCTCAGATTTGGAGACCAAAACTGTACGCAATACTCCAGGTGTGGTCTCACCAAGACCCTGTACAACTGAAGTAGAACCTCCCTGCTCCTATACTCAAATCCTTTTGCTATGAAAGCTAACATACCATTCGCTTTCTTCACTGCCTGCTGCACCTGCATGCCTACTTTCAATGGCTGGTGTACCATGAAACCCAGGTCTCGCTGCATCTCCCCTTTTCCTAGTCGGCCACCATTTAGATAATAGTCTGCTTTCCTGTTTTTGCCACCAAAATGGATAACCTCACATTTATCCACATTATACTGCATCAGCCAAACATTTGCCCACTCACCCAGCCTATCCAAGTCACCTTGCAGTCTCTTAGCATCCTCCTCACAGCTAACCCTGCCCCCCAGCTTAGTGTCATCCGCAAACTTGGAGATATTGCCTTCAATTCCCTCATCCAGATCATTAATATATATTGTAAATAGCTGGGGTCCCAGCACTGAGCCTTGCGGTACCCCACTAGTCACTGCCTGCCATTGTGAAAAGGACCCGTTTACTCCTACTCTTTGCTTCCTGTTTGCCAGCCAGTTCTCTATCCACATCAATACTGAACCCCCAATGCCGTGTGCTTTAAGTTTGTATACTAATCTCTTATGTGGGACCTTGTCGAAAGCCTTCTGGAAGTCCAGATACACCACATCCACTGGTTCTCCCCTATCCACGCTACTAGTTACATCCTCGAAGAATTCTATAAGATTCGTCGGACATGATTTACCTTTTGTAAATCCATGCTGACTTTGTCCAATGATTTCACCACTTTCCAAATGTGTTGCTATCCCATCTTTAATAACTGACTCTAGCAGTTTCCCCACTACCGATGTTAGACTAACTGGTCTGTAATTCCCCGTTTTCTCTCTCCCTCCCTTCTTAAAAAGTGGGGTTACGTTTGCTACCCGCCAATCCTCAGGAACTACTCCAGAATCTAAAGAGTTTTGAAAGATTATTACTAATGCATCCACTATTTCTGGAGCTACTTCCTTAAGTACTCTGGGATGCAGCCTATCTGGCCCTGGGGATTTATTGGCCTTTAATCCATTCAATTTACCCAACACCACTTCCCTGCTAACCTGGATTTCACTCAATTCCTCCAACTCCTTCGACCCACGGTCCCCTGCTATTTCCGGCAGATTATTTATGTCTTCCTTAGTGAAGACGGAACCAAAGTAGTTATTCAATTGGTCCGCCATATCCTTGTTCCCCATGATCAACTCACCTGTTTCTGACTGCAAGGGACCTACATTTGTTTTAACTAATCTCTTTCTTTTCACATATCTATATAGAAACATAGAAACATAGAAAGTAGGTGCGAGAGTAGACCACCAGGACCGTCGAGCCCGCACCGCCATTCGCTCATGGCTGAACACTAAACAGACACACTTACCCACAAACAGTAGACACAAGACACAGAACACAAGACACTACCCTCCCCTTTATACCGCTATCACCCCTCTCCACCCCAAGAACCGCGTGATCTCCAGGGGGTGGCAAAAAACCGGATAAAAACCCAGGTCCAATTCGGGAAAAAAATCCGGGAAATTCCTCTCCGACCCCAATCCAGGCGATCGACACTTGTCCAGGAGATCACTCAGGTCTTACTATACTAACCATACCTAGGTCCATATCCCTGCCCTCTCCCCGTAGCCCCTTATCCCCTTGGCAGCTAAAAAACCATCTATTTTAGACTTAAATATATTTAACGTTTCTGCTTCCACTGCTCCCTGGGGCAGTGAATTCCATAAATTAACCACCCTCTGGGTGAAGAAGTTCTTCCTCATCTCAGTTTTAAAAGAGCCCCCCCTTATTCTGCAACTATGTCCCCTAGTTCTAGTTTCCCCGATCATTGGGAACATCCTCGGTGCATCCACCCCGATCAAGGCCCCTCACGATCTTATATGTTTCAATGAGATCGCCTCTCATTCTTCTAAACTCCAAAGAGTAGAGTTCCAGCCTACTTAACCTTTCCTCATATGTCAATCCCCTCATTGCAGGAATTAATCTTGTAAACCTTCGCTGCACTGCCTCCAGGGCTAGTACATCCTTTCTTAAGTATGGACCCCAGAACTGTACACAGTATTCCAAATGTGGTCTCACTAATACTGTGTACAGCTGCAGCAAGACCTCCGTGTTTTTATACTCAATCCCCCTAGCAATAAAGGCCAAAACTCCATTGGCCTTCCTGATTGCTTGCTGCACCTGCATACTAACTTTTAGTGATTCATGTACTACTACCCCTAGATCCCTTTGCGTTGCATTACAACGCAGCTCCTCCTCATTTAGAAAATAACTTGCCCTATCATTTTTTTTCCCAAAGTGAATGACTTCACATTTATTAGTATTAAATTTCATCTGCCAAGTTGTTGCCCACTCACCTAGCTTATCTATATCCTTTTGCAGACTCTTCCTATCCTCCTCATCCCCTACTTTTCCTCCCATTTTTGTATCGTCCGCAAATTTTGATATATTACACTTGGTTCCCTCCTCCAAATCATTTATATAAATTGTGAACAACTGGGGTCCCAGCACCGACCCTTGCGGAACCCCGCTAGTTACCGGTTGCCATCCCGAGTATGAACCATTTATCCCCACTCTCTGCTTCCTATTTGTTAGCCAATCCTCTACCCATGCTAATATATTACCCCCAATCCCATAATTTTTTATTTTTAGCAATAGTCTCTTATGTGGCACCTTGTCAAAAGCCTTTTGGAAGTCCAAGTATACCACATCCACCGGTTCCCCTTTATCCACCCGGGTTGTTACTTCCTCAAAGAATTCGAGCAGATTCGTTAAACAGGACTTCCCCTTCACAAAACCATGCTGGTTCTGTCCGATGAAGTCATGTTTATCCAAGTGCCCCGTTAGTGTTTCTTTAATAATTGTCTCTAACATTTTACCCACCACCGATGTTAGACTAACCGGTCTATAGTTACCCGCCTTCTGTTTACTTCCTTTTTTAAATATAGGTGTTACATTGGCCATTTTCCAATCCACTGGGACCGTTCCTGCCTCCAGGGAGTTTTGGAAAATTATCACCAATGCATCCACAATCCCCACCGCTATCTCCCTCAAGACCCTTGGATGTAATCCATCAGGCCCAGGGGATTTATCCTCCTTCAGTCTCATTAATTTCCCTAATACCACCTCCTTGGTGATCTTAATAGTATTTAGCTCCTCCATTCCTACCGCCCCCTGTTTATCCAGCGTTGGAATATTTTTTGTGTCTTCTATGGTGAAGACTGATACAAAATACTCGTTTAATGCCTTTGCCATTTCCATGTTCCCCACCAACAACTCTCCAGTCTCACCCTCCAATGGACCAACGTTCACCTTAGCCACCCTTTTTCTTTTTATATAGCTATAAAAACTCTTACTATTAGTTTTTATGTTGTTCGCTAAATTCCTTTCATAGTCTATTTTCCCCGTCTTAATTAATCTCTTAGTTATTTTTTGCTGACCTTTAAATGCTTCCCAATCCTCTACCCTCCCACTATCTCTGGCTACCTTATATGCCCTTGCCTTCAGCCGAATACTATCCTTTATAGTTTTACTGAGCCATGGCTGACTGTTCTTACCCTTACCCCTTTTTTTCTTCATAGGAATAAATTTTTCTTGAAGGTTATACAGTAGATCCTTAAACGTACTCCACTGCTCATGTACCGTCTTATTCTTGAGTCTGCTATCCCAGTCAACTTTGATCAGCTCAGTCCTCATACCTTCATAATCCCCCTTATTTAGACTAAGCACCCTAGCCTGAGTTTCAACCTGCTCCCCTTCTATTTGAATATGGAATTCGACCATATTGTGGTCACTTGTTCCCAACGAGTCCCTAACTATGACATTTTTAATTAATCCTGCTTCATTACACAGGACCAGATCCAAGATTGCCTCCCCCCTTGTCGGTTCTGTGACATACTGTTCCAGGAACCCGTCTCTAATACATTCTATAAACTCTTCCTCTAGTCTACCCTGCCCAGTTTGGTTTGCCCAATTAATATGAAAATTGAAGTCCCCCATGATTACAGCAGTTCCCTTTTTACATGCGTCAACTATTTGCAGATTTATGTTCTGACTAACAGCGTCACAGCTATTTGGAGGTCTATAAATTACACCCACTAGTGTTTTTTTTCTTTTTTTTCTTTTGCAGTCAGTTTTTATGTTCCCTGCCAGTTTTCTTTCATAATCTATTTTTCCTTTCCTAATTAAGCCCTTTGTCCTCCTCTGCTAGTCTCTGAATTTCTCCCAGTCCTCCGGTATGCTGCTTTTTCTGGCTAATTTGTACGCATCATCCTTCGCTTTGATACTATCACTGATTTCCCTTGTTATCCACAGATACACTACCTTCCCTGATTTATTCTTTTGCCAAACTGGGATGAACAATTTTTGTAGTTCATCCATGCAGTCTTTAAATGTCTTCCATTGCATATCCACCGTCAACCCTTTTAGAATTAATTGCCAGTCAATCTTGGCCAATTCACGTCTCATACCCTCAAAGTTACCTTTCTTTAAGTTCAGAACCATTGTTTCTGAATTAACAATGTCACTCTCCATCCTAATGAAGAACTCAACCATATTATGGTCACTCTTGCCCAAGGGGGCACGTACAACAAGACTGCTAACTAACCCTTCCTCATTACTCAATACCCAGTCTAAAATAGCCTGCTCTCTCGTTGGTTCCTCTACATGTTGATTTAGATAACTATCCCGCATACATTCCAAGAAATCCTCTTCCTCAGCACCCCTGCCAATTTGATTCACCCAATCTATATGTAGATTGAAGTCACCCATTATAACTGTTTTGCCTTTGTCGCACGCATTTCTAATTTCCTGTTTGATACCATCTCCAACTTCACTACTACTGTTAGGTGGCCTGTACACAACACCCACCAGCGTTTTCTGCCCCTTAGTGTTTCATCTGTGGAGGAAACGGATATGAGAGGAATAGATCATGTAAATGCATTCTTTTGCCCAGAGTAGGGGAATCGAGAACCAGAGGACATAGGTTTAAGGTGAGTGAGGGAAAGATTTAATGGGAACTTTTATTACACAAAGGATGGTGGGTGTATGGAATGAGCTGCTGGAGGAGGTAGTTGAGGCAGGTACTAACGCAATGTTTAAGAAGCATTTAGACGGGTAGTTGGGTGAGGTAGGTTTAGAGACTCATGGGCCGAATGCAGGCAGGTGGGACTAGTGTAGATGGGGCATTTTGGTCGCATGGACAAGTTGGGCCGAAGGGCCTGTTTCTACGCTGTATGACTAGGACTATGACATTTTGGGTCGGGACCCTAATTCAGGCTCAAAGAAGAGTCCCAATCTGAAATGTGGAAACAAGAAACTGCAGATGCTGGTTGTCAAATAAAGAAAAGGAAAAAATAAATAAATAAAAATGCTGGAGTAATTAACTCAAGCAGGTCAGGCAGCATCTCTGGAGAATATATATCGAAACATATCAAATAGAATGGGTGAATGGTCTCGACCCGAAACGCCACCTATGCCTTTTCTCCGGAGATGCTGTCTGGCCCCCTAAGTTACTCCAGCTGGATGCAAGCAGAAGCCTCCACGTGGCGCATCCCGGGCAACACTGACGAAAGAAACTGTACCTCAGTGACTGACTGAAGTAGCCAATTCTGCAACCGCCGGCCGTCAACCGTCACTGACCGACCGGAAATACATGATATAGAAGGTGGCCGGACACGAGGAAGAAGAAGTTACTCCAGCTTTTTGTATCTATCTTTGGGTGAATGTACAGAGTCTTTTTCCAGGGAAGGGGAATAAAGAACTGGGGGACATAGGTTTAAGGTGAGAGGGGAAAGATTTAATAGGAGCCTAAGGGAAAACCTCTTCACTCAGGTATATGGAAAGAGCTGCTGGAGGAGGCAGATACTGTAATAGCATTTAAAATACACTTGGACAGGTACATGGATAGGAAAGCTTTAGAGGGATGTGGACCAAATGCAGGCAAATGGGACTAGTTTAGATGGGGCATCGTGGTCAGCATTGACGAGTTGGGTTGAAGAGCCTGTTACCATGTGGTATGACTGTATCGTAAACCCATTCAACAGCGCTTCATCCATAGGACAGCACGGTGGCATAGCGGTAGAGGTGCTGCCTTACAGCACCAGGCCCGGGTTCGATCCTGACCATGGGTGCTGTCTGTATGGAGTTTGCATTTTCTCCCTGTGAACTCGTGGGTTTCCTCCCACATTTCAAAGACGTGCAGGTTTGTTGGTTAATTGGCATCCATAAATTATCCCGTGTGTAGGATAGAACTAGTGTACGGGGTGATCGCTGGCCAGCGTGGACTCCGTGGGCCGAAGGGCCTGTTTCCATGCTGTATCTCTAAACTAAGCTAAATTAAACATCGCCTTCAATACGCGAGTGAATTAAGTGCTTGTCTACATATATATTAAAGATTGTTGTGTTGGTTGTGTCGTGTTGATCGATGGTAGGGCCGCGTTACTGAGGGCTGTTTGTCTGCTCTGACAGGTCCAACAGGCCATGTCCGTGATCAATGGTGACAGTTCACAGCACCGCCTGTTCATGTCCTCCTCTTGACAGAGGTTGCTGGGCTGAAGTTGCCGCAAGCAGCTCTGAACCAATGGCTCAGTTTGAGATCGTGACCTTTGCCCGGACACCACCGCGTTTGTTATTATACCTGCTATCATTAGTGTGACCTCTGTCCGCCCCAATTTACACGCACATCAGAAATCACTGTGTATAAAATCATGAGAGGAATAGGTCGGGTAGATGCACAGAGTCTATTGCCCAGAGTAGGTGAATCGAGGACCAGAGGAAATAGGCTTAAGGAAAAGATTTAATAGAAATCTGAGGGGCAAATTTTTCACACAAAGGGTGTATGGAACAAGCTGCCAGAGGAGGTAGTTGAGGCTGGGATTATCCCAACACTTCAGAAGCAGTTAAGGGGCTGTCGCACTGCGGCGACCTGATCCACGAATTCAGAAGAGTGTCTTCGACCTTCAAGCTCGAGGGCACTCGCCTGGAAAACCTCGAGCTGGATTGACCGTCAGCGATTAAACCGCGAGCTGGATCGACCGTCCGCACACACACACGCACGCACACACACACGCACGCACGCACGCACGCACGCACGCACACACACACACACACACACACACACACACACACACACACACCGCGCACACACACCGCACACGCACACGCACGCGCGCACACACGCACACGCGCACACACGCGCACCGCGCACACGCACACCGCACGCACACCGCACGCACACCGCACGCACACACACACACGCACACACACACACACACCGCAAAGGCGGGAGCCAGGGAAAGAGGGGGAGCGCTGTCTGAAATTCATACCCGCCATGAAGAGGAAGGTAAAAGACGGCTGCACAGTGTACGGTAAGTCCTTTAGAGAGTATGGAGGGGGTGGGGGGGGGGGAAGAGGGGGAGAGACGGGAGAGAAGGGGGAGAGTAGGGGGGAGAGAAGGGGGGAGAAGGGAGGTGAAGGGGGGGGTGAAGGAATGGAGACACTTTTAAGAAGTCAGACAACGTTTAATAAAGTTTTATGAACATTTAACCTACCGGTCGGTTTTCCTTGGTCCTGAAAACTCCAGTGAGCCAATTCAAATGCCCGGTCAGCGAAGGAGATTGCCTAAGGCTGCCCTCGACTGCCTGTAACTACATAGCGACCCCGCTCCACTACGAGTTCAAAAGAACCATGCCTACCAATTTTTACTCAAGGAAAAATTTTCAACATGCTGAAAAAGTTTCCGTGACCTAGCTGAGGCCGCGAGTATTTGGGAACTTCCCTCGAGCATGAAGGAGAGTTCCAGTGACCTCATAGGATCTCCTAGGACCACGTGTTGACTATGTTGCGAGTTTGAATCGAGGGCAAACTCGTCTAAACTCGCAGATTAAGTTGCGGCAGTGGGACAGCCCCTTAAGACAGGCAGGCAGGTGGGACTAGAGTAGCTTGGACATGTTGGCCGGTGTGTGGGCAAGTTGGGCCAAAGGGCCTGTTTCCACACTGAATCACCCTATGACTATGACTTCCTTCCAAAGAGACAGTCAACATGAATCAATCAACTTCCCCATTTGAAGGTAACATCTCAAGGTAAATTTATCTATCTGAAGAAGGGTCTCGACCTGAAATGTCACCTATTCCTTTTCTCCAGAGTTGCTGCCTGACTCGCTGAGTTACTCCAGCATTTTGTGTCTATTTAAGGTAAATTTAGTTTAGTTTATTTTAATTTAGTTTAGAGATACAGCTCGGAAACAGGCCCTTCGGCCCAACGAGTCCACACCAACTAGTCATTCCCCGTACACTAGCACTAACTTACACACACTATGGATAATTATACAACTTACCGAAGCCAATTAACCTACAAACCTTTACGTCTTTGAAGTGTGGGAGGAAACCGGAGCACCCAGAGAAAACCCAGGTGGTCACGGGGAGAAGGTATAAACTCTGTACATACAGCATCTGTAGTTCTGGCACAGTAAGGCAGCAACTCTACCACTGCACCACTGTGTTGCCTGTAAATGGCAAACAAAAAAAATAATTTTAAATGTTATAATCCAACTTGGCTGTGACACTTTTGGACATGAGGCAAAGTGAAACAGTTCTTCCACAAACCTACTGTGTAGGAAGGTACTGCAGATTCTGGTTTATACCCAAGATAGACATAAAATGCTGGAGTAACTCAGCGGGTTTTGTTCTGGCCTTCTTTATCTTTCAGTCTGAAGAAGGGTCCCGACCCAAAGCGTCACCTATTCCTTTTCTCCAGCGACCCGCTAAGTCACTCCAACACTTTGTGTTTATCTTCCAAAACATACAGCAGGCACGATCACTGTAAATAAGATGAGATGAGGAAGAACCTTTTCACACAGAGAGTTGTGAATTTGTGGAATTCTCTGCCTCAGAAGGCAGTGGAGGCCGGATGCATTCAAAGGAGAGTTAGATAGAGCTCTTAGGACTAGCGGAATAAAGGGGTATGGGGAGAAGGCAGGAACGGGGTACTGATTGTGGTTGATCAGCCATGATCACATTGAATGGCGGTGCTGGCTCGAAGGGCCAAATGGCCTCCTGCTGCACCTAGTGTCTATGTATCTATTTAAATAACTGGCATCTCCTGAAAGATTCTTAAAGGTCTTCCTTTGACAGAGAAGCTAATCGGTTTTGTTTTATCTGTACTTTCCCCCTCTGCAGGTCACCACAACCTGCTGTGTTGATTTATTGATTGATTGATTGATATTGGACATAAATACAATCAAGCCAAACTCAAGTACAATAGGTAGAGCAACAGGGAAGATACAGAGTGCAGAATATAGTTCTCAGCAATGCAACACATCAGTTCCATAGACAAAGTCCAATGCCCACAATAGGGTAGCAGTGAAGTGCTCTATCTTATGGAAGGATGGTTCAGAAGCATAACAGAGTGGAAGAAGCTGTTCCCGAGTCTGGTGGTGAGCGCTTTCAAGCCGTACCTTCTGCCGGACGGGAGGGAGAATGCTTTGGATTGAAAGCCTCTGACCTGCTGATATTTCAAGACGTGCGCCTGCTTCTCTATTATCTGAGGCCTCATTCATGAATCCAAAAAAATAATCTGATAACAACCGGCAATCTGCATGTCTGGTAAATGTCCACAACTACTTATTTCTCTCAAACACAATGAGGCCTCAACAATCTCCAAAGGCATTATGCCACACGACATGAAGAATTTAGGGGCGGTGCAGTGGTGCTGCAGCCTTACAGCACCAGAGACCCAGGTTCGACCCCGACTGCGGGTGCTGTCTGCACGAAAACATACGTTCTCCCTGTGACCAGTTCCAGCTCCAGTTTCCTTCCACAGTCCAAAGACATGCAGGTTGGTAGGTTCATTGCTGCTGTACATTGTCCCTAGTGTGTAGGGGAGAGAACTGGTGCTCGAGTGATCGCTGGTCGGGGAGTACTCAGTGGGTTGAAGGGCCCATTTCCCACACTATCTCTAACCTAAACAAAACTTATTTCAAAGACGGAACCTGGCTCAGAAAATCTAAGCAGAAATTCTGGAAACCAATCAAAATTTCACGTTTATTTTTTTAGCTGAAAAGACCATATTGTGCCCACTGATCAGTTTTCAATCATATTCCCGCCTGCTTGGGACGAATCATCGTGGCTTTCTCCTGTTCAAATTTCCATACTATTCAGAGCACATCCACAAGTCATTGGTGAGGCCACACTTGGAGTGTTGCGTTCTGTTTTGCTCACCTTGCTACAAGAAAGATTCCATTAAGTTGGAAAGGGTGCAGAGATTTACGAGACTATTGCCAGGTCTCGAGGGCCTGAGCTAGAGAAAGAGGCTGGGCAGGCAAAGACGTTATTCCTTGGAGTGCAGGATGCACCCTTTCCAACTTAATGACACTGTGCTCCAAAAGTGACCATACCAACATTTTGTATAGCTTTTGGGATTCGTGAACCATCCAATAACCCACAATCCATCTACACACTTCCTATGGATAGGGTTTAGAGAACTGTAGCCAAATGGAGCTAGCCCAGAATGTCATCTTGGGTGGCATGGACAAGGTGGGCCAATGTGTGTGTCTATGCTGTATATCTCCGTGAATCTGTTCTGCTTATCAACATTTTTCCTGCCTTTTTTCGCTAAGCAATTCTGCTGAATTCAGATTTATGACCAATCTTACTATTTATGTTTAACAGTAGACATAAGAAACTGTAGATGCTGGAATCTTGAACAAAACACAACAGTGCTGAAGGAACTCAGAAAGAGACAGGGGAGAGGGGAGAGAGTGTGTTAAATGGGAAACTCAGAGATGGAAAATTGAGTGCTCGAATAACTACGCAGGTCAGGCAGCATCTCAGGAGAAAAAGGATGGGTGATGGGTTGGGCATGATACATCATGGAGGCAGGCCCTTTGGCCCACCGAGTCTGGGCCAACCAGCGATCACCCCGTACACTGGTTCCATCCTCCACATTAGGGACAGTTTACAGAAGCCGATTGATCTACAAACCTGCACGTCTTTGGAATGTGGGAGGAAACCGGAGCACCGGGAGAAAACCCACGCGGTCACAGGGAGAACATACAAACTATACAGACAGCACCCACCACCCGGGTCTCTAGCGCTGCGTCGGCCCCTGGTTTGTAGGCTGCCCATATGGTTAATTTACACTCAGTCTTGCACAATTGCACAGTCTATCCCTACCCATCTACTTCATGCAGCCTGTGGTTCCAGCTTCTGTACTGTGCTTGACACAAAGTGCTGGAGTAACTCAGCGGGTCAGGCTGTATCTCTGGAGGGAAAGTACAGGTGACGTTTCGGGTCAGGACCCTTCTTCAGACTGAAACGTGACTTTGTCTGAAGAAGGATCCCGACCTGACCCACCCTTTTCCTCCAGAGATGCTGCCTCGCCCGCTGAGTTACTCCAGCACTTTGTGTCTATCTTTGGTATAGCCAACATCTGTAGTTCTTTGTTTCTCCATTCTGTACTGCTGTTTAGTAAGGCCTCGTGTACAGCTCGCTGTACGCAGGCATAAGGGTACATTGGCAGTGGCTCTTCCCTAGTCAGGGGTTGGAAACCCAAGACCTAGAACTATCCTGTCTCACATCTCCGGTCCTCCATTGCCACCTACAGGACTAATGGTGGAGAGCAACACACTTCCAGAGAAACAGTGCTGGAGTAACATAAGGGGTCAGGCAGCATCCCTGGAAACATGGGTAGGTGATGTTTTGGGTTGTGTCCCTACTTCAGACTGGTAAGTCATAGTCTGTAGAGTATGAAGACAGGTGTCGACCTGAAACGTCACTTACCCATGTTCTCCAGAGATGCTGCCTGACCCGCTGAATTACTCCAGCACTTTGTGTCCTTTTGATGATTTAGAAACATTCGGCCCTTCGAGCCAGCACCGCCATTCAATACGATCATCCAAAATCAGTACCCCGTTCCTGCTTTCTCCCCATATCCCTTGATTAGCCTGAAAGCTATATCTAACTCTCTCTTGAAAACATCCAGCGAATTGGCCTCCACTGCCTTCTGAGGCAGAGAATTCCACAGATTCACAACTCTCTGGGTGAAAAAGATTTTCCTCGTCTCAGTCCTACCCCTTATTCTTAAACTGTGACCCCTGCTTCTGGACCCCCAACATTGGGAACATTTTTTCTGCATCTAGCCTGTCCAATTCCTTAAAATTTTTATATATTTCTATAAGATCCCCTCTCATCCTAAATTACAGTGAATATAAGTCCAGTCGATCCATTCTTTCATCATATGTCAGTCCTGCCATCCCGGGAATTAACCTGGTAAACCTACGCTGCACTCCCTCAATAGCAAGGATGTCTTTCCTCAAATTAGGAGAACAAAACTGCACACAATACTCCAGGTGTAGTCTCACCAGGGCACTAAACAACGGCAGTAGGACCTCCTTGCTCCTATTTGTAGTATGTTGACTGCCAATTTTCCTGGGGGAAAAAAAGACACTAAGTGCTGAAGTAACTCAGCAAGTCAGGCAGCATCTCTGGAGAGCACCGATATGCAATGTTGTCTAGATTTGCTGCCCGGTCCGCTGTGTTATATTAGTACTATAGACCATAACACCTTAAGACACAGGAGTAGAATGAGACCACTCGGCCCATCGGGTCTGCTCCACCATTTAGTTGCTCTTTATTATCACCTGCACCGAGGCACAGTGAAATTCCTTTTGACATACGGTTCAGTAAATTATTACTATACATAAACACGCTATTTCTACAGTTCAAGCTACAGTTGGCCGTAAAGACCCGTTGCAGCCATCGCCTCCGTCCGGATCATTCCGCGAACCGTTGTCCTTCTCCTCGCACGGCCTTTGTGTCTTGGGGGTGCCTCTTTGCTGTCTTTACTTCAAAACCAGCACCTGTGGTTTCTTGAATCTCTTTTTCAATGTTTCTGTGGACACTGTGTCCAGACCAGAGTACATTTGTAGGCACCCAGTCACATCCCCAGTTCCAATAACCCCTCGTTCACCCAGCAGCATTAAACCCATGGACGGCATGATCTACAAGCCACTGCCCATGAGAAACCCGCACACACACACAGCATGCTAGCTAGCTTTTCTTCATTTTTAATGTTAAAACATCTTTTTGTTTCTTTAAATTAATCTGGTATTTTCACTTTCTAACTTCCAAAACAACACCAGCCTCTCCTGTTACAATATAAAGTGATTTACAAGGTGCTGAACACTGTACATTTCAATTCATCTGAAATTACGTACAAGAATATTTCTGCTCTATTTAAATAACCGCAGTATTCAGCAAAAGGTGATTTACAATAACGTCACTATCACAGAAATGTTAAACTATCACAGAATCCAACACAAATGTGCTGTAAGACTTAGCCAAGAAATGACCAATGCCCAAAATATGCACACAATATATTTTATCATCAGCAAACCGTTACAATCAAACAGAATACCTAAAAATGACCTGAAGACAGTTTCAGAAGACACTCTACTGTCTTGAAAACCAAAAAAAGAAACAGGAATGTTTGTGTTTTATTACTTTGGACTTCAGTATCCATAAAGGCCATAATGCTTGCGCCGAGGGTATTCACAGGGAGACTGGAATGTAGCTTGGCTGTTCAGAGATGATCCCGCCAGTCTTACAATCGTCTTCATTGCCTGACTCAAGTGTATTTCTTGCTCAATGAGAAAGAGCCAGGCAGATCAGGCAGCTACTGTGTTGCCTGACTTTGTCCTCCTAGGCAACCTAGGTCCAGTTATCACACGCCAAGGTGGTTAAGTCAATCGTCGGTGCCATCTTAACAGATGCTGAGGAGCAATTCGTCAAATAAATTATGTTGCGGTACATTCAGTGAGGCTCCAGTACTGGTCCCAGAAGCATCTTCTTACTGAGTGGAATTTAGACAGAAGACAAGACAGGGAGGACAACCCTCTCACAGGGAACATTTTCAAGTCACCTATCAAACGTATGGTACGTTTTTGAAGCACTGCGCGGCTTTCACTTGGTAAGGCCACGTGAGTTTCACAGCAGCAAAGAAATGGAACAAACTCCCGTATAAAAGCACAAAGTACCCAAATGGAACTGAAACACATTTAATTGGTCTTCGCCCGAGGAAGGTCCGCAGTAAGTGTGGGGAACGGCTAGCCGAACAAGTCCTTCAGGTCGTTGTTGGCGGAGCTGCTGGAAGGCATGGAGTTCGTGGGCAGGCCGGTCTGTGTAGGGGTCTGGGGGGACATGAAGGGGTTGGCAGGTAGAGGGGGCATGTTGAAGGCTGGCTGCCCCACGGGCCTGGGCTGTTGGCCCCCCATCGAGCTGCTGGTGGCCGGCGAGCCCTGGGCCGGTACAAACTGGCTCAGCCACTGGGTCTGAGCGGCCGGGGGGCTCTGCACTGCCTGGACCATTTGGTTCATGCTCATCTTGTTCTTCTGCGGACCCAGCAGGTTGTCCAGAGCCGACAGGTCCATGGACTTGTTGGGCTGCGAGGTGGGGCCACGCACAGGCGGGCACATCCCGGTGAACGCCGGCAAGCTGGAGGCTGATGAGGTGGGCATCCGGACAATACCGGGGGTGCTCCGGCCAGCGTAGAAGCTGGGCCCGGCGCTGCCCATTGCCATGTTGTTGCCGTAGGCCGGCTGGAAGGGCAAGGCACAGCCAAACCCCGCCCCGTTGCTCATGCCCCCCAATGTATGAAGGCTGGCGCTGGGCTGGGCAAACCCCATGCCACTGGTGGTCACGCCCGACGCAGAGAAGTCGCTGGTGGATGCAGTCTGCGCAGAAACCGACTTGGAGGAGCTGATGGAGAGCGTATTCATGGACGTCATGTTCTCCAGCAAACTACTTGTCAGGTCTTTGGTCTGTGAACAAGAAAATGATTTAGACTTCAAGTTGAAGTTCAAGTGAGTTTATTATCATGTGTCCCAGATAGGACAATGAAATTCTTGCTTTGCTTCAGCACACAGAACATAGTAGGCATTTACTACAAAACAGATCAGTGTGTCCAAATACCATAATATAAATATATACACACATGAATAAATAAACCGATAAAGTGCAAATAACAGATAATGGGTTATTAATAATCAGAGTTTACAGATGCAGTGCAGAAACTGGTCTTTAGGTCCACCGAGTCTGCGCTGACCAGCAATCACCCCATACACTAGCACTATCTTACACACTAGCGACAATTTACAATTTTACTGAAATCAGTTAACCCGCAAACCTACACGTCTTTGGAGTGTGGGAGGAAAGCGGAGCATCTGGAGAAAACCCACGCGGTCACAGGGAGAATGTACAAACTCCGTACAGTCAGGATTGAATCCGAGTGCTTGGCACTGTCTGGCAGCAACTCTACCACTGCACCACCCTGCCACCCTTTTTGTTAGGTTTAGGTTCATAATTGTCACAGGTACAGTGAAAAACGTTGTTTTGCGTGCTATCCAACAGAACTGATATACCATAAGTACCACAATCAAGTCAAACTCAAGTACAATGGGTATAGCAAAGGGGAGGATACAGAGCGCAAAGGAGACACAACGTGCTGGATTAACAGCTGATCAGGCAGCATTCCTGGAGAACATGGATAGACGACATTTTGGGTCAAGGCCCTTCTTCAGACACAATGCCTCAAAGCTTCCAGGTTCTCCAGAGATGCTGCTTGGCCCGCTGAGTTACTCCAGCACTTTGACTCTATATTTAGTAATCACAATTTTATGTACCCAATTTACCTGTCCAAATGTTTCTTAAACTTTGCGAAAGTATCTTTGAAGAAACATTTAGACAGGGTACATGGGTAGGATAGGTGGGAGGAGTACTACACCAAGGAGGACCCGTTGGGTCCCGTCCCCTCAACGCACAGTTGGGGGGGGAGGGGGGGTGGGCCTGCGGCATCACACACACACTAACCACCCCACAAACACACACTAACCACCCCCTTGATATTATATTAATATTATTCATTGGCTCCTTTTACCCCATCCCCGCCTTATCTCGAGGGGCAGAGAAAGTGGGGCAGAGAAAGAGGGAGGGAGAGGGGGGGGAGGAGAGGGGGGGGAGGAGAGGGGAGGGGGGGAGGGGGGGGGGGAGGGAGGGGAGGAGAGAGAGGGAGGAGAGAGAGGGAGGAGAGGGGGAAGGGGGTGGAGGGGAGGGGGGTGGGAGGAGGGGGAGGGAGGGGGGGAGGGAGGGGAGGAGGGAGAGAGGGGAGGAGGGAGAGAGGGGAGAGGGGGTGAGAAGGGGAGAGAGAGTGGGGAAAGGGGGGAAAGGAGGGGGAGTGGGTGAGAGGAGGGGGGGAGAAGGGGAGTGGGGGAGTGGGGAGAGGAGGAGGGAGAGGAGGGGGGAGAGGAGGGGGGAGAGGAGGGGGGAGAGGAGGGGGGAGAGGAGGGAGGGCGGACTTGAACTCGGCAAGTGGGCGGCGCGGACGGGGCAGACTGCGAATGGGCGGTGGGCCTCGGTAGCTCTCGGGACCTTGCGGGCCCTCTTAAGCCCTCGGAAGCCCAACCAAATTACTGCGTGTTTAGCGGCTTCAATCCAGAGCCCTGGGGGGGGGGGGGGGGGGGGGGAGGGGAGAGCGGGGCGCTGCAGACGGCCGGCCGAGTGTGAGTTACGTGCGGGGGTGGGGGGGGTTATGTAACTCGCAGCTCGTGGAAAACAGTGGCCAGCAGGCTGCGCGTTGAAAACTCTGCGTAGCTGGACGCGAGGAGCAGAGCCATTGTGATGTCATCAGCTCGTTAGCTTCAGCTCGTTAACTTAAAAACCGAAACGTGAAGAATTTGAAGAAATAACAAGAAATAATGAATCAAATTTTCAGATGAGGCGATGTTCAAGATCATGAGGTAAACCTCTACCGGAATATATAAAAATTTTATCGTTAGCGCGTCGGGTTTTCGAGGAGAAACATCCAAGATCAGATTTTTGTAATAATATCGATGGGCCAAATGTAGGCAAGTGGGACTAGTATAGATGGGACATGATGGTGGGTGTGGGCAAGTGGGACTGAAGGAGTTGGTGCGGGGTGGGGCGGGGAGTGTGCCTGGTCCGTGTGATGGATTGGGCTACATCCACAACCCTAAGCAGAGCTGTTCCCTAACCAAGCGTCCTGCTGTGATCTACAGTTCCACTGTGCACCATACTCACCACTCTGGGAATCAAAGCCAGCCCTGTAATCTTTCTTCATATAATTATATTTACGCCACTTACAATTTATTTGGGGTTTTATGGAGTGCTCTGAGAGCTGCAACTCATGCAGTCAAAAACAGACAGACAAAATCAACTCATTCTGCCAATGGCCAGAGTTGGATTAATCTCCTCTGCCCACTGAGTCAGTGTCAGCTCCTGGCGTTTAGGAGGCTGCAAAGGCTCCGCAAGGATGTACCTGTGAACTGGGATTGGAAACCTTCACGGCCTTTGGGGCAAGAGGCTGCTGGTTGCGGAGTTTCTGTGCCTGTTCCTGGTCCTTGGCCACCCGCTGTTTCTCCTCCAACGTTAGGGAAGCCTGGTTGTGCAAAAGAAATGGATGCCAATCATTTCAAAGAATCAGAACTTTACAGCTCAGGAGGCTGCGAAACTAATCATCACACCTGCACAGCGCTGGGCAAATATCCGGAAATTTTAAATCAAGGACATTCATGCTCTGAGATCACACTGATACACAATGTATACATCACCTCGTTCACTGCAGTGTTTAGACTTTAGAGATACAGCATGGTAACAGGCCCTTTGGCTCACCGAGTCCACGCTGACCAGTATTTACCTGTACATTAGCACTATCCTACACACTAGGGACAATTTACCAAACCCAATTAACCTACAAACCTGTAGGTTTTTGGAGTGTAGATGGAAACCGGAGCACTAAGAGGAAACCTACGCGGTCACAGGGTAAACCTACAAACTCCGTACAGACAGCACCCGTAATCAGGATCGAACCCCGGTAAGGAAGCAGCTCTACTGCTGCATCACTATGCCGCCCTGTTCTGCAGCATCTGCAGTTCCCTGCGCCTCACTTCTTACCTTGACTTGCTTCTGTGGATTGGAGACCAAGCCATTTTCTTTTTTATTGCCCTCTCTGTCAACGTCCACTCCAAAGCCAGAGAAGATCTTGTCAATCTGTTTGAAAGGGGGAAAGGACAAATTAAAAATAAGCCAGAACTGCAACGCAGGGGCAGGCGGGGAACTGACCCAAACAAACAAACAAACGCCAATCGAGCCTTCCCACTGCTCTCAATTTCAAAATCCTAGACATTAAGGCAGAAAAAAACCCATCTGAACTCTTCAACTGTCTTGCCATTTCTAATGCCATTCCCCAATCTTCTTTTAGGTTTCTTAAGAACTTAACATATTTTTTTATAAGTGACATGATAATCTATGCCACAATTTTCTTCTCTGAAATGCCAGAGGTAAAGGGGAGACCTCTGCAAATAATATAACATTATGAGAGGCATATAGAGTAGACAGAGCCTATTTCCCAGGTTGGAAATGTCAAAGACAAGAGGGCATAGTTTTAAGGTGGGAGGGGTAACGTTTAAAGGAGATGTGCGGGGCATGATGTCTATTTTTTTGCACATAAGTTGGTGGGTGCCTGGTATGCACTGCCAGGTGTGGTGGTGGCAGCAGATACGGTAATGGTTTTTAAGAGGCTTTTAGATAGGCGCATGGATAGGTAGACAATGAGGGATATGTATCATGCTGGCAGACATTAGTTTAACTTGGCATCATATTCAGCACAGATATTGTGGGCCAAAGGGCCTGTTCCTGTGCTGTACTGTTCTACGAATGCAACACAGTAGAATGGTGCAAGATTTTAGAAGGTGCAAGATATTAGGGCAATCTGAAGTAGTGCAAGAAAAATGTAATGTACAATAATGGAATAACCCAATGAGTTGGAGTTTAGTTTAGTTTCGAGATACAGCGCGGAAACAGGCCCTTTGGCTCACCGAGTCCGTGCTGACCAGCAATACCATATGATACGAAAAAACTTTATTCATCCCCGGAGGGAAATTGTTCTGCCGACAGTCACAACACACAAGGTACACAAGGTACGATCATCCGTACACTAATTCTATGCCACACACAAGGGACAATTTTGCAGAATCGAATTAACCTACAAACCCGCATATCTTTGGAGTGTTGGAGGAAACTGGAGCAGCCAGAAAAAACTCACATGGTCACAGGGAGAATGTGCAAACTTCACAGAGACAGCACCCAAGGTCAGGATCAAACCTGGGTCTCTTGCACTGTGATGCAACAACTCTACTGCTGCGCCACTATGCCGCCCCTTAGTTAAGAGAATGCGGTATTCCCTAATAAATCCAGATTGCTTTATTACTTTAAATGAACCTTCTTCCATTCTGTGTTTGTCCTCCAGCAATCGCCACTGATTGTGGTAGCTGCATTTAAGAGTCACATATCATTGCTGACACTTCAGATCTCTCAGCACCAGGTGGCGCTGCTAGTCCACACTGGCCTGACGCCATGGTGCATTTGAACCTCACTTTTAAATTCAGCAGGGTCTACGTAGATGGAAGTAAGAAACAACAAAGAGAAGTGGGCACAGTGAAGGGCATCAAAGTGGTGCAGTGGTAGAGGTTCTTCCTCACAGTGCCAGAGACCCGGGTTCGATCCTGACTACGGGAGCTGTCTGTACGGAGTTTGTACGTTCTCACTGTGACCGAGTGGGTTTTCTTCAGGAGCTCCGGTTTCCTCCCACATTCCAAAGACATGCGGGTTTGTACGTTAATTGGCTTCGGTAAATTTGTAATTTGTCACTAGTGTGCAGGATAGTGCTAGTATACGAGGTGATTGTTGGTCGGCGTGGACTCGGTGGGCCGAAGGGCCTGTTTCCATGCTGTATCTCTAGAGTAAAGTTATTTCAGAGAAAGTTCACCACGAGGAAAATGTGCAAACTCCACATTGACTTCAATGAAGGTCAGGTGTAACCCTGGGTCTACCTATTATCGACAACATCTTCAATTTACAAGGATGTTGCTAGGCCTCGAGGGCCTGAGCTATAGGGAGAAGTTGGGCAGGCAAATACTTTATTCCTTGGAGAGCAGGAGGCTGAGGGGTGATTTTATAGAGGTGTATAAAATCATGAGGGGAATAGACAGGGTGATTGCACAGAGTCTATTACCTAGGGTAGGGGAATAAAAAACCATAGGACATAGGTTTGTAAGAGGGGAAAGATTTAACAGGAACCTGAGGGGAATCTTTCACACAGAGAGTGGTGGGTATATAGAACAAGCTGCAAGAGGAGGTAGTTAAGGCCGGTACTATAACAACATTTAAAAGACATTAGGACAGGTAGGTACATGGATAGGAAAGGTTTAGAGGGATATGGGCAAAACGTGGGCAGGTGGGACAAGCGTAGATGGGGCATCTTGGTTGGCATAGCCGAAGGGCCCAGTTCTGTGCTGTGTCTAACTCTACACCCATAATATAGCAAAATGGCTTCAGGATAGCGTTAACACTTAACAATTAGATATTTAGGATGACTAGCAGGAAGAGTAAGCATCAATTTAAAGGAGATATTGAACGGTATACACAAGGCAAATACAAAGCTTAAAGCTTACCACAGCTTCTAATGCACACGCCACATAACTTAATTGATTCAATATTCAAGAGGATTTGAACCACAAAGACCACAGTAACAGTCCTAATAATTTTTGTTTAAAAAAATTACAATTAGGTGCAAAAAAGGCAGTTTGATAAATGTAGAATCATGCAGTACTGACGAAGGCTATTCAACCCATGTTTATGCTGTCTCAATGGAACATTCCCATGGTTCTCCTCCCCCAGACCCTGCACGTTCCTTGTGGTCTTTCAGTGTTAAACCACAAGAGAGCAGCTCTGTCGCCATAGATAGACACAAAAACGTGGTGTAACTCAGTAGGACAGCAGCATCCCTAAAGAAAAAGGGTGGGTGACGCTTTGGGTCGGGACGAAAGGCATGAGGAAGGTTCCTGACCCGAAACGTCACCATCCTTTTACTCCAGAGATGCTGCCTGACCCGCTGAGAACTTTGTGTCTATAAAATATATCAAATCTTCCATGAATGATGGAAGATACAAAATGTAACTCAGCGGGTCAGGCAGCATCGCTGGAGAACATGAATAGAAGACTATTTGGGGTTGATCCCGAACCGAAACATCGCCTATCCATGTTCTCCTGAGATGCTGCCTAACCTGTTGAGTTACTCAAGAACTTTGTGTTCTTTTGGGTAAACCAGATTGTATGGCTATAGAAATGGTGGAACTGGGATGTGGGACCTGCTTGATTTGAAAATGTTGAGTCGTTGTCCAATAATTGGCTGCACATTTCTCTTCTACTTACTGATGCTTTACCTGATTGTCCTGATTTTCCTTTGATTCCGTGGTTTTGGATAACTGGCCAGGTAGATCCAGACTTCTAAAGGAAAGAGAGCAAAATTCCATTACTGTATTGACAAAAGGATAAAAAGCATTTTCGTTTTAGTAGCAAGCTCAAGATAGTCCAACTTGCAAAGTAGTTTTGAAGTGTTGTTACATTAGTCATATAGGAAATGTAAAAGGCAATCTTATATCTGTGGGAATTTGCTGCATGCAATGTGTTTGATTGATTGAAATACACAACATGGAAGCACCCAGAGGAAACCCACTCAGTCACAGGGGGAACGTGCAAACTCCACACAGACGACACCTGAGGACAGGATTGAACACAGGTCTCCAGTGCTGTGAGGTAGCAGCTCTACCTGCTGTTAGGAATCAGAACAGTGCTAGTGATGTTGCTTTAGTGATAAATATTGGGGAGATCCTCGATTAGCAAGTGAGTGAATGGTGACCCAAGGGAGAATGGCAGACAGGTGTAGTCTTGGCTACAGTCAGATCAGCCAAGATCTTGCTGATGGAGAAGGCATGAGGGATCATGTGGCCTTCCACTGCTAACTTATTGTCCAAGGACAGCTGTATCTAACTACAATATTCAAGAGGATTTGAACTCCAAAGGCCACCGTAACCGTCCTAATCTTTTTTGTTAAAAAAATACAATTAGGTGCAAAAAAAGGCAATTTGATAAATGTAGAATCACACAGCACAGAGGGAGGCTATTCAGCCCGTGTTTATGTTGTCCCGTTGCAACATTCTCATGGTTCCCCTGGTGGATGCACGGCTTTCAAAGTGGATGTGGAAAGTTACTTGAAGGAATTAGCTAAAAGGACCAGAAGGGAAGGGAACAGTCTGCTTTAGAGGATCTGGCATGGACATAATGGACCAAATCTTAGCATCTGGAAGACACAAAATGGTGGAGTAACTTAGCAGGTCAGGCAGCATCCATGGACAACATGGATAGGTGATGTTTCAAGGTCAACACCCTTCTTTAGTGTGTGAAGAAGCATCCCAACCCAAAACATTACCTATCCATCTTCTCTAGGGTTGCAGCCTGACCCACTGAGTTACTCTGGCATTTTGTCTTTCGTTGGTAAAAAATCAGCATCTGCAGTTCCTTGTTTCTACATCTTAACATCTGGAGCTTTGCAGTTTAAACTGCAAAATCCAACCCCTTCCTTCTTTCCCACCATTCCCCAATGGACGGACAGTCTAAAGAAAGCCTAAAACACAAGACCACATTTTCTCCATTCACTTTTATTTCAAGAACAGCAATGGTTTAACGAGGGCCAACCTAATGGTTGAAAGAATATTACGTGGCTTGGACCCAGAGTGAACAGGCTTTTTTGCTGCTCTCTTTCTCTCCCTCAAGTGTCTCAGCTGACAACCAACTCCATGCTCCTCGAGTTACATCGCAGTACAATCAGATTGCAGGCTTAACGCATGCTGCGAGCACCCTTTACCTCTGCTGCTCCTGCATGCTGTGCAGCTGTTCCAGTTTAGTCTTGTGCTCTGCCTCCAACTTACTTAACATTTCCTTGATCACTCCCATGAAAGAGTTAAACTGGAATCGGCAGAAAAGAATACAGAAGGTTAATTTTTGAAAATTATACAAACTAACGCACAAAGTGTAAGATGATTCAGCAATGATTCAATTATAAGACATACGAGCAGAATTAGGCCATTCGGCCTATCAAGTCTACTCCGCCATTCAATCAAGACTGATCTATTTTTCCATGTCAGCCCCATTCTCCTGCCTTCTCCCCATAACGTTTAAACATTACTTTAAAGATACAGTGAAAACAGGCCCTTCGGCCCACCGTGTCTGCACTAACCAGCGATCACCCCGTACACTAGCACTATCCTACACACTAGCGACAATTTATAATTTTACCGGAGCCAATTAACCTGCAAACCTGTACATCTTTGGAATGTGGGCAGAAACCGGAACACCCAGAGGAAACCCACACGGTCACAGTGAGAACATATAAACAGCACCTGCAGTCAGGATCGAACCCGGGTCGCTGGCGCTGTAAGGCAGCAATTCTACCGCTGCACCACTGTGCTACACTCATTGAATTCAATGCGCTGCAGGCTGGAGAGAGAGGGCACGGACAGGGCAGTGGAAAGGGTCTGACCTGGTTCAGATTCAGGTTGTTGTCGATGCTGAGAGGAATGAGGTGTGGCAGCACTTTGGAAGCCAATTGTTCTTTGGTTATTCCTAGCTTCTTGTGGCTGAAAGTACATTTATAGATACCTGAGACAAAAAAGTGACAAAACAAAATTAATACTCACTGCCAAATGTATTTTCTTATTTTCAATGGTTCTTTATTGTCAGTATGCACAACACAGGGACATTCTTTTTGCATAGCACACACATGCACGTTGCCATATTTTGGCACCATTTCCAAAATGAAAGTCCAAGTCCAAGGTGCGGTCCATGTGCTGGATGTACTGAAGCACGTCCATTCCAGGTAAACCAGCAAAACGTGCAGGACGAACCCTCACCAAAGTTTGGCCCCCAGGAGACCACCCCATGGAGGTGAATGGTTAGGAATGTCAGAATGAAAGGAATGGATATTCAAACATGCTCCTCAAAATCAGCCACAATTACAGAGGAAAAAATAAATTGATTGTTCATAAACGTCAGCTACATAAGGGAAAGACATAAAATGCTGGAGCAACTCAGCGGGTCAGGCAGCATCTCTGGAGAGAAGGAATGGGTGACGTTTCGGGTCGAGGTCCTTCTTCACCCATTCCTCCAAAGAGTTGCTGCCTGTCCCGCTGAGTTACTCTAGCTTTTTGTGTCTTTCTTAGGTTCCGTATCAGATCTTCAGATTGATTCAGGGCCGGAGTGAAAATGTCTCTCACCTAATTCATATCAACTCTAGATTATCCATCATCCTTCGAGCCTACTGCCTGACATTGGCTTCCAATTTGGAATTGGTTTCAAAATGTTCATCTATTTATCCTTCCACACCCTCATTAATCATTGCAACTTCTTCCACAGGGCTCTCGCTTAACTTTTTTTCCTTGTTCCCAGCCGGGCAACCTTGACAGCTTTTTAGGTTGCCAAATGACAGTTTAGGTGGTCATTTAAGACGGTTTGCATGAAGCGTGTGATAATGTGTTTGGATAAAGTGCGTAGTTACCAGTTGGAATTATGCTCAATGAAGCATTCACATATTATGTTCAAGAAGGAACTGCAGATGCTGGAAAATTGAAGGTAGACAAAAGTGCTGGAGAAACTCAGCAGGTGCAGCAGCATCTATGGAGCAAAGGAAATAGGTAACGTTTCAGGCCGAAACCCATCAGTCTGAAGAAGGGTTTCGGCCCGAAACATTGCCCATTTCCTTCGCTCCATAGATGCTGCCGCATCCGTTGAGTTTCTCCAGCACTTTTGTCTACATTCACATATTATTTCTGCTTCAAATAAAGTCACAAACTAAACATATTCACCAATCACGACATTATATATACCGCAATGACATGCAGCAAAATTATAATACAATATCTCAATTATTTTTACATATTGCAATTGATGCAAGCATGTTTTCTGTGAAGGACCGAAAATTACCATGACATGGCCATAGCATGGGTCGTTATTGCTATTGGCACAGAAACACTCTCACTTCCCACAAAATTTATCCATAACAAAATATACAGGTTGCAAGGAAATTTCTAAAGGCATTTTATGATAATAGCTGTTCAAACCGACTACCCATCTGACAGGTTAAACATTACACTAACTGACAAGAGATGGCCAAAGGACATAACTGCAGCAAATGTTCTTTTGGTAATATGTTTAAAGGTGTCAAAACAAATAATAACATTGGGAATTAAAACACATTTGATTGCATTCCATTATCAAACATAGTCAATGTTCGCTCTGAAGACCATGAAGCACAATAGGGTCAGGGGGGGTGTGAATTAGTGTGGGGTGGATAGATGGCGGGGGGGGGTTGAGAAGGCAGTCGGTGCGGAATGGATGGATTGAGGCAGGTGAATTAGTACGTGTTGGTTGGAGTATGTAAAATTGTGAGGGGAGATGTCAGTGGTGTTGAATGGGGGGGATCAGTACGGGAAGGATGGTGGGGGGGGGGGGGGATCAGTACAGGATGAATGGGATTAGACAAAAATGCTGGAGAAATTCAGCGGGTGAGGCAGCATCTATGGAGCTAAGGAAATATGCAACGTTTCGGGTCGAGACCCTTCTTCAAACTGTTCCTCCCATTCTTCTTGAATGGGGGGAATCAGTCCAGGATGGATTGGGGGGGGGGGTCAGCACAGGGTGAATGGGGGGGATCAGTACAGGATGAATTGGGGGGGGGGGGGGGGTCAGGACTGTGGATCGGAGGGTCTGTGCAGGATGAATGGGAAATCACTACAGGATGAATGAGGGGATCAGTATAGGATGAATGGGGGATCAGTACAGGATGAATGGGGGATCACTACAGGATGGATGGGGGGGATTGGTGCAGGGTAAATGGAGGATGGGTCAGTACGGGATGAATGGGAGGTTCAGTGCAGTATGAATGGGGGGAGAAGTGCAGGATGGATGGGAAGGGGGGTCAGTACAGGATGAATTGGGGGACCAGTGTAGGATGGATGGGGCGGGGGTGGCAGGAGAATCAATGCGAGGTGGGTAGTGTGATGAATAGATTGGGGGGGGGTGTAGTTGGGGAGGGGAGGACATGGGATGTCAATGAGGACTGAATAGAGGAGGAGGTAATGGGGATCAGTGTGGGATGGAGAGGAAGTGTCCCAGGATAAGAGGGGGGGGGGGGGGAGGAGGGAGGTGGGGGGAGGGAGGAGGGAGGAGGGAGGAGGGAGGAGGGAGGAGGGAGGAGGGAGGAGGGAGGAGGGAGGAGGGAGGAGGGAGGGGGAGAGAGAGAGAGGGAAGGTGCAGAGGAGGTGGGGAGGAAGGAAGGTCAGCGCTCCTGGGACAACATAGCCCCGCTGCCTTGGACGACCCTGTCCAACGCCAAAGTGCCGCCGCCTCCATGCCACCGCCTCCCTCCTCCGCCAGCCGACAGGAGGGTGCGGGGCCGAGCGGTGCAGCTCAAAGATCCTATAGCTATAGAATCTGTCGTGCAGCTGTTTCAGACAGCGGAAGGAGGCCTCCGCCTTCCCCACCCTCTCCTCCCTCCTCCCGGCCTTGGCGTGCGGGAGGGGTTGTGAAAGCACCGTTGGCGGATTTGCAGCCGCAGCTGTTGCCGCTGTTTGGAGCCCATCATTCGCTTCGACCCTTCGCCACCACGCACCTAGTGTCTTTGCCCCACAATCAAAGATACTAGACGAATACAGCCGCCGCCGCCGACACGAAACGTCACATTCCTTTTCTCCAGAGATGGTGCCTGACCCGCGGAGTTACTCCATTTTTTTGTGTCTATCGGTATAAACCAGCATTTGATTGCCAAGCCGGGCAAAATGAGTCGGCATTTAGGTTGCCCGGCTGCACTTTGAGTGGTCAATGGCACCCGGGCAACCTCTAATTTCGAGCCCTGTTCCAGCCCCAAAACCCAATCTATTCAATTCACAATTCAGATTGATCAAATTCCAGCACTGGAAACTTTGCTTTGATCAACCCTGCATGGTGGTGCAGCGGTAGAATTGCTGCCTTACAGCGCGAGAGATCCGGGCTCGATCATGACTACGGGTGCTGTCTGTAAGGAGTTTACACGCTCTCCACGTAACCTGCGTAGGTTTTCACCGGGTGTGTTCCAGTTTCCTCCCACACTCCAAAGACGTACAGGTTTATTGACTAATTGGCTTGGCAAAATTGTAAATTGTCCCTAGTGTGCGTAGAATAGTGCTGGTGTACGCGGATCACAGGTTGGCGCAGAAGGGCCTTTTTCCATGCTGTATCTCTAAACTAAACTGAACCAAGTTTGTGAATTTCCCCCCTTAAACATCTGCCTCTTTGATCAAGCTTTCATTTATCTTACTCTATTATGTGGATAGGAAACTAAGTTTGTTCATGATAATACCTTAAAACATCTTTAAAAGCATTAAATGTGCGAGAATATACAACAGTACAACACGGGAACAGACTCCTCAGCACACAATGTCTTTGCCAAACATGCTGCCTCACCGCCAGAGACCAGAGTTTGATCCTGACAGCGGGTGCTGTCTGTGCGGTGTTCACACATTCTCTCTGTGACCACGTGGGTTTCCTCCAGGTCCTCCGGTTTCCTCCCACATCCCAAAGATGTGCGGGTTTGTAGGTTAACTACATTGCCCCTCTGTAAACTGCCCCTATTGTGTAGAGAGTGAATGCGAAAATGAGATGAAATAGAACCAGTGTGTTTCTATGGTCGGCATGGACTCAGTGGGACAAAGGGTCTGTTTCCATGCTGGATCTAAATATGATCCACGTACCTGCATGAGTGGGGGAAGTGCAGTTTATTCTGCTGTTGTTATGTGAGTAAAACTAAAATCTACCCCAGAAAGGTTGAAAATATCATAATTTAAATCCATCAGGTGGTCTTACCTAAAATTCCCATTAACACTGCAGGCTCCCGGGATGGAATCTGCTGCAAGAAGGGAAGGATCTCGTCCAGGACAAACCACTTGTCCAGATATTCTAAGAGCTTGCCAAGGCAGACCAGTGAATTTACACGCACCTGTAGAGATTGGAACAGGAGCAATGCTGTCACGGTAATTCAGAGATCCACAACCAGTGGGAAAGTTCAGTGATTGTTGCTGTGCAGGGACCTCGCCTTTTACCCGGGAGGGATTTCATGCTTTGAAAAACAGCGTGGAATTCGAAAACGTAAAGCAAACATATACGCGACCATGCCGTCAGCAGCAAATTTGATTGTGGTATTCTGAAAATATCAGTATGTAAATTAAATTTTGGTATGAAAAGATCAAGCGATTTTTTTTTTCATGCCTAAATTGAACACACGTAAAAGGCGAGGTGTCTGCATAGCTAACGACAAGAAAAATCACGGGAATTATAAACTGAATTAACTTAAATATATCCCAGTGAGTTGGTAATATTGAGCAATGGACTGGGGAGTCAAGGCATTAAACAGAGGGGGGTGTGATTTGCTGGAAATGGTGTTATATGCAGTTGAGATGTGTGCAGGATTATGGAATGCATGTGTGAGAGATGGGGGGATGGGGGTAGCAGAGAAGAGACTCGCAATACAATTATGGCAGAGAGATGACAAATAATGGTCTCCTGCTGTTTGTCCAATAATTGATGCAAAATTGTGGACCTATATAAGTTCAGACACAAAAGGACACCAGGTGATGGAGTAACTTAGTGGGTCAGGCTGCATCTCTGGAAAACATGGATGGTGCCATTTCGGGTCGAGACCTTTCTTTCTTTAGACTTCAGGGATACAGCACGAAACAGGCTCTTCGGCCCACCAGGTCCGTGCTGACCAGTGATCCCTGTACACTAAGGGAGTGTGGGAGGAAACCAGAGCACCCGGAGAAAATCCACACGGTCACAGGGAGAAGGTACTAACTCCGTACAGATAGCACCCGTAGTCAGGATTGTACCCAACTACCTGGCGCTGTAAGGCAGCAACTCTACCACTGCGCCACTGTACCACCCCTCTATGTTCAGTCGCATCAACCAGCTGAGAATTTGACTTGGGCAATGTTCATTGCACCCCTGGAACATATCCACCAGGTGGCACCAGCAAATGGCTGCCTCGCCAACAGTCTGTCTGTCCCTTCCTTCTTTGTTGTTTTTTTTAATATGTTTTAAATGTATGTTTTAGTGTTCTTTAGCTTGTTTTATGTGGGGGGTTGGGGGGGGGGGATCTGTATTGTATCTCCGTCTGCACTGCAGCCTAACATCGAGGAGTTGGCGGCCTTTGCTGGAGACCGACTTCCAGAGCTCCAACCGCAGGAGCTGCGGACTTTAACATCGTGGAGCTCGCCATCTCTGGTTAGAGACCGACTTCGGGAGCTCCAACCGCAGGAGCTTCAATCGCCCAGACGCAGGAGTTTCGACCGCCCCGAACCGGGGGCTTCGACCGCTCTGACGCGGAAGCTTCGATCGCCCCGACTGTGGATGATTCGATTGCCCCCACCGCGGGAGAATATAGAGGAAGAAAATTAGACTTTATTGCCTTCCACAACAGTGAGGAATGTGGGAATCCGCTGTGGTGGATGTTTATGTTGACTTTTATGTAGTTACCTGTTTTGTTGTTTTTTTTTTAGTATGGCTGTATGGTAATTCGAGTTTCACTGTACCTTAATTGGTGCACGTGACAATAAACTGACCTTAGAACCTTTGAACAACTCCATACAACTGGAAAGGTTGCAAATTGAACAAACATTGGTATGTATGATAATAATCTACTTACTGCAAGCGAGGAGGTCTGTAAACTTGCACTCTTAATGCGAGGTATTAAAGAGTTCTTCATGGACGAATATTCTATCAGGTTTGCAAAGGTTGGAATTATGTTCAGACAAAGCTCCTGAAAGACAAAGTAAATAATTAAACTACCTGAAAATGCGGCAAATGTGAATGCAATAGTCAAGTAAATTTGATGAAAAAGGTGAAGTCTGTAGAAACTGAGCAAGGAACGGGGGTCAGAAAGAGTGGAAGATAATTATTTCGAAGAGCTGGCAGAGGCACAATGGGCTGAATGGCTTCCTGTTCCATTTGATGCAACTTATTAATTATACACACATGATACAGATCTGCACCACATAGCTGTGTCAAAGCCCAGCGTTTCTCTGTGCTATTTAGTAGGACATACCTGAATCTGAATTGATGGGGTTTCCAGAGCCCGGTAAACCATCGGTAAGACCGTGCTTTTTATATCTTCCGCAGGCGTTTTAGTCAGCAGCAAATCCATCTTTTGCAAGAAGATCAACAGTACCTAACCACAACAGCAATGCGAGTCATTTCAGTAAATCACGTTACTTCACTAAAACACATAAAACAAAGAGTGGCAAAAAATGCAAGAGCTAATAACACTGCCTACTTCTTTCTCGCTGCATATTTACTGACGTGCATCAAACTCACCATGTTGCTAGCCTGAAGCATGAAAAGGAAAGGAATAATTTACTTAGAATAGGGTAATGCAATTCATAAACACAGTGCATAGTTTTCTAGAGAATGTTAAAAAGCACACACATAAAAATAATATTTTCTTCTTGTGCAAGCAACAAACAGAAATTCACCCAAAAGCGATTTACGTGCAGGAGCAAAGACAGATTTGGCAGATTGGGATATCAGGATGACACATGCCAACACAAAGCTAAACCAGAAACTCTCAACAGTTTAAGTTAACGGACTTTCAGTGGTCCAATATCCACCTCAAAGGGAACTGTGAAAGACTATTACACCTGCCCGCTGTTAGCACACACCACTCCCCACTGAATGGCTGGCGCTCACACTAACAATTGCGTATTTTTAAACTGGAGAATGATACGTTCCTGATGAGTAAAAGCTGAGTCTCACGTTGCGAGTTGACACAAGACGTGACAGCAACTCCAGCCCAGCCCCGCTCCAACTGCAGAGGAACCCGCTCCCCGAGAAGTTTGGGGCAGAAGCTGATGGTGTGCAAGGTAGTCTTGTTCTTGGGGTGGCGGATGAGGGGGTGCAGCTCGGGCTGTGGGCGAACTGCCACTTGTCGCCGTAGCGGCCCATCGGGGAGCGGGTTCCTCTGGAGTTGGAGCGGGGCTGGGCTGGAGTTGCTGCTGGCTGTGGGTCTCTGGGTTCTCCGTGCTTGCAGTGGGCCTGGTGGGCCTGGGGGTCGGTGTCCCGTTGGTCCTGACGTCTCCTGCCACCCCCCTGGACAGGAGCTGAGACTGGGAACTGTACCACCCTTGCCCCCTCCCTCTGCAACTGCAAACAACCCCACTCTCCTGCTCACCTAACCCACCCATCCCCCCCCCCCCCCCACCTTTCCCTCCCAACTCCAGTCCCGTCCCGACCCCCTGGGAAACTGAATGGAGCGACTGCCCCGGGGCGACTGGCACTGACCTGCTGGCATCGCCGACGTGAAGACAGTGCAAAGCCCCCGCGCCGGTGCAATGGGAGGGGAGCTGGAGAGGGGAGGGAAGGGGTCACACACATGGCCGGGAAGCAGAAGGGTGGAGGTGGGGGTGGTGACAGATAGGGCCAACAATGAGTGGAGAAAGACAGAAACACCGACATGCAAAGGAGACCTAGGAGAAACAGTGCATGATCTCTCTCGCGTTATGGCAGGTGATTGTCGCTGGGAAACTGAAGCGAGCGACAATCTGCTGCTGCCTGCCCGCTGAGTTAAAGAGTTCCCACGGTAGACTCATGATACACTAAGGTAATCGCACGGGCCACAACGTTCTTACAACGAGTTAAAATGTTTCAATTCTTAACCACAAGAGTAAAATTGACTCATGGAAAATTTTAAACATGTTTGATTTTTTGCAAGAGTTGACAAGATTCACGAGTACCTGCCGTTAGCTCCACGAGTCTCTAAGTTGCGTCCACGAGTTCCGTACGTTAATCGTACGTTATTACCACGAGTTTTAACTCGGGGTACCTCTTGTGTCAACTCGCAACGTGAGACTCAGCTTTAAGGGTGTCAAAGGTTTAGCTTAGTTTAGAGATACAGCATGGAAACAGTCCCTTTGGTGCATCAAGTCCACGCCGACCAACGATCATCCGTTCACACTAGTTTTAGTTCCACACACTGGAAACAATTTACAGAAGCCAATTAACCTACAAATCCACACGGCTTTGGAGTGTTGGAGGAAACAAGTGCACCCGGAGAAAACCCAGGTAGTCACAGGGAGAACGTGCAAACTCCATACAGACAGTGCCCTAAGTCAGGATCGAACCCAGGTCTCTGGGGCTGTATGGCAGCAACTTGACCACTGCACGACTGTGCTGCAGTGAAGTTATGTGGTTACGGAGAGAGAAGGTAGAAGAATAGGATTGAGAGAATAAAATAGACCAGCCATGATGGAATGGCGGAGCAGATTCAATGGGCCAAATGGCCGAATCCTGCTCCTGCGTCTTATGGTCTAATTGAATTAATGTTGATGTTTAAGTGGGCAACAATGAGATTAACCTGCCACAATATTATTTCCTTTTTAGCTTACGTGCCTCAAACCAAATAACCGAGCGCTTATCAACTCCTGCAGGTCTCAATGGTCTGTACCTGTATGGGTTCCTGCAACTTGAAGACTGGAATGAGGTCTGGGAGGATTAGCTTGACGTACTCCTCTTTGGTACACTCTTCAACGATAAGCAGGACATTGGGCAGGACAAAGGGCACCATGTCTGGATTCACAAACTCTGTCACCAAGCTCGGAAGGATGCGTTGCACCACAACTCGCTGGAACAAAATAAACCACGGCGGCAGGATTAATGCAGAGCTCCCCCTTTCATTAGAGTGAAGAGAAACTTAATTCATTAACCATGGTCAGAACAGACTTGAGTACTGGTCAATCACTTTAATTACAGTTAGGAGTAACTTAACTGGTCCTTGTACACAGAGAATCTCTGTAGATAAGTTTAGCTATTAAATATTTTTATTTAATTATTTTTACTCATTGATTATTTGAATATGACGGAAGCTTCTGTTGTAGACGCAAGAAACTGCAGATGTTAGAATCTTGAGCAAAAAGCAAAGTGCTGCAGGACCTCAGCGGGTCAGACAGCATTTGTGGGGGGGAATGGACAGACGACAATTCGGGTTGGGACACTTCTTCAGATTGAGGGGGGGGGGGGGGGGGGAGTTGGAAAAGAGGGGTGGGGGCGGGGCAAAACCTGGCAAGTGAGAGATGGATATAGAAGAGGGAAGGTTGGAGATGAAAAGGAGACAAAAAGGTGTCAGGTAAGGAGAGAAGTGTAAAATGCAGAGAGGAGACACATGTGGCTGAGGTAGCAACTCCATGTCAGAACATGGTCGAAGATCAGGAGACCACCAGGAATCATGGAGGGGGACAAGGGTCCTGACCCAAAACAATGCCGTATCCAAGTTCTCCAGAGAAGCTGCCTGACCTCCTGATTACTCCAGCACACCAGTGTCTATTTTATAGTACAGAACTGTAAACCTGGATGTGGACAGGGTAGGAGATGTAAAATGGAAATATGAGACTTCAATGTTTTAAACTTTGATTCAATCTATCATTGGTACTTCCAATCTTTTGTTTTAAAAACATTTACTACCACATTCCCCTCAGCGAATCATGGTCGAAGATCAGGAGACCAGCAGGAATCACGGAGGGGGACAAGGGTCAGCAGAGAAGGTTATTGGATGCAACCTTCCCTCCATTGATGAACTGTACACTGCAAGGGCCAGGAAACGAGCGGACAAGATCATCTCTGACCCCTCTCACCCTGGCCACAAAACTCTTTGAATCACTTCCCTCTGGAAGGCGACTCCGGACTGTCAAAGCTGCCACAGCCAGACATAAAAATAGTTTTTATCCACGAGTAGTTGCTCTACTCAACAGCCAAATATCTGTAGCCTCCCTTTGATCTGGTATTTTGTTGGTTCACATGCTTGATACAATGGTGTTTTATCATTAATGTTTTATTATTATTAATGTTTAGTGTTTGCTGAGTCATTCGTAACTGTCACTGTATATCATGTTGTTACTTGTGGGCGGAGCACCAAGGCAAATTCCTTGTACGTGAATACTTGGCCAATAAACTTACTTACTTACTTATTTACCTTCCCCACCAGTCAACCACAACATCCATTTATATTTCAGATTCCCCAAATTTGTAGATTTTTAAGAATATCTTTTACTTGGTTCATTCAGGCAGCAATGGGCCTGAGAGAGCTGAACCATGCTTGTGATTTGCCAGGCTAAATTAGTTTAGTTTAATTTAGAGATAATGATTCACAGCAACCATGGCAAATCATAGTGGGACCAATCATACCTTCGGGAGCTTTGGCAGAATTTTCGGCAGACCTTTGTAAAACTGTGACTTCTGGAGGTTGTCTCGTTGGAACAGAGAATCAAAATACTGCAAAGTCATAGCACCTACATCATCAAAGAAAGGGATCTGGGGAAAAGCACATATAATTAATTAATTAAAAGAAAGATTATGAGTCTGAAGGCTGCACAGACATTTAATACCATGCCAGAATTATTTTTCAAACGTTTATGAAAAACTAAACACTGTGAAGAAAAATATTTTTCAACATTGTGTATACATTGTCACAGAAACACTACTGAACTATTGATGAGGTGATTATAATGCAACATTGAGGTAGTGCAGCAGCTCTAGGGAGTCTGTAATGAGGAAAGTAACAAGGAAGTTCGACATGTTTTATTTAGTTTAGAGATACAGTGTGAAAACAGGCCCTTCAGCCCACTGGCCAACGATCACGCATACACTTGTCCTATGTTATCCCACTTTTGCATCCTACACACGAGGGGCAATTTACAGAAACCAATGTATCTACAATCCTGCACACCTCTGGAGCGTGGGGAAAAAGGAGCACCCAGAGAAAACCCATGCGGCCACAAGGAGAACGTAGAAACTCCATGCAGACAGCACCCATAGTCAGGATGGAATCTGGGTCTCTGGTGCTGCAAGGCAGCAACTCTATGGCTGCACCACTGTGCCGCCCTGTCTCCAAAGACTCCTACAAAACTTTGACAGATGCACCATTGGCATGTATCACAGCTGGGTTTGGCAAAAATTGCCCAAGAGCGCAAGAAATTGCAAAGAGTTGTGCATGTAGGCCAGTCCATCACACAAATAAACCCCCCCCCCACCCCCCCCTTCCCGCACCCTCCACCCCAACCCTCGACTCCACCTAATCTTCACACTGCTTCAGGGAAAACAGCCAACATTATCAAGGACCATTTAGACTATGCAGCCAGGGATGGTGGTGGAAGCAGACACAATAGTGGCATTTGTGAGGATTTCAGATGGATATGGAGGAATATGGATCATGTAACATCATGTTTGATACAGACATTGCGGGATGAAATGTTAAGATGTTGCCCTGTTTTCTCATAAAAATGTAACAATTCTCTAGCAACACCTCAAGAAAGGCAAGGAGTCTCTCCCCAGAGAACTGAACCAACATCTTAAACACAGATTAGCCTGTCATCTCTTACAACCACAGGTTGAAGAAGCTTGCGATGCACATAATGCTTTTTTGTTTTGTTCGTTACGTTATTAAAGTCCTTTCCTGGCTGGGAATCACAATAGAACTGAACAGGAGAAATAGTCGACAGCTGTAGAGGTGTAACTCCGTACGCGCGAGCCAACTGCCTGCTTACCTTACACAGCTGGTCAGCATCTGGTCTCACAGCGGCCGTTACATTCAGCAGCAGCTTCAGATGCTCCCGAACCTCCTCAGGAACCTTCTGCAGGATGCTGGGGCCTAAACGAGTCAGCTAAAAAAAAAAAAGAAAAAAAATTCAGACTTTAAAACAAGTGACAAGTCACGTTTGCAAATCACTCTCTATTCATCCTTAGCCGCCAGCATCATCAGAGATCCACACCCACCCGGCCACGCTCTCATTTCACTCCTGCCATCGGGAAGAAGGTACAGGGGTCTGAACACTAACGTCCAGGTTCAGTAACAGCTTCTTCCAACAACCATCAGGCTATTGGACATGACAAACTCCAACTGAACTATGAACTGCCTTGATTACACTAGGGACTTTGAACTTTGTTTTGTTTTTTGCACAAATTTGGGTTCGTTTTATTTAGGGTCATACAGCATGGAAACCGGCCCTTCCACCCAACTTGCCCACACCGACAAAAATGAATCATCTATACGAGTACCACCTGCCTGCATTTGTCCCATATTCCTCTAAACCTATCATATCCATATATGGTACCTGTCCAAATGTTTCTTAAACATTGCGATAATACCTGCCTCAACTACATCCTCCTGCAGCTCGTTCAGTATTCCCACCATCCTCTGTGTGAAAAAGTTACACTAAGATTTCTATTAAATTTTTCCCCCCTCACCTTAAACCTATGTCATCTAGTTCTTGATTCCCCTACTCTGGATAAGAAACTTTGTGCGTCTAATGTTATCGAACTTTGTTTGATATTTGTTTATTATACTATATATTGAGGGGCGGCACAGTGGCGCAGAGATAGAGTTGCTACCATACAGCACCAGAGACCTGGGATAGATCCTGACTACGGATGACGACTAACCTGCTGAGCATTTGCTGCTCCGCTGATTTTTTAATTTATTTCAGAATCTAGCATCTACAGTGTTTGCTTTTCAACTTGCAGTTTACCTGATCGAGTTGCTTGCTGAAACTCTTGAAGATGTCCTGCTTGTTGACTTCGAAGATTGGTTTGCCATCGTTAAACACAGTGTACATGATACCACCTAAGGAGTACATATCACTGGCTAGGTCACAACTTACTGACAGGATATACTCAGGAGCAACATATGCTGGGTTAGGCAGGCACAGGGGATGGAGATTTGGGTCCCATTCCTTGCAAGTAAATTTAAGCTACAAAAGGGAAAAAAAAATTATTTAATCAAATACGAATTCAAACTTGGATTGTTTTCAAACTTCAATTTTGGTGGATGGTTATTTTTTACCCAGAAAATCATGTAGTGTTAGAATGACAAATAGCAATTGAATTCATTACTCCTCCCTACCTCCTGTTCCGAGGAATTAGAAGAATAAATGCAGAAGTCAAAACCCATGATCTTCCAGGCACCACTCTTATTCAAAATCATATTCTCTGGTGTCAGGTTCCCGTGAATCATTTTCACACTGCTGTGCAAAAAGGAAAGGCCTTCACAAACCTACAAGTGAAACAAATCCAATGTTATTGCAGCTTTAAAAAGGACTTCATTAAGTAACTATGCTATTGCAAATGTGTACATATTATTCATCCAAAATGGCATGTCCTGCTGTAAATTCTGGAGTCTCCAGGCAACTAACGTAATAGTCAGTTATCCCTACCATGCCCTGCCACAATAATGTTTGTTAGACAATAGATACAACAAAGTGTAGAGTCTTACACTACTGAGTAATTTGCTTATTGGTTGGATCACAAGCAGCCCGGGAAAATAGTTACGGAGAACAAGGAATTTGACAGTTATTTTGCATCAATTTTTATGGAAGAAGTTACTACAAATATTCTGTTTGGAAGGAAGAATTAAATAAAGGAATTTAGAAAACCATCAAGTCATTAGAAAAATTTAAATTATTAGAAAATCAATCTTGGGCAAACTTATGAATCTGGAGGCTAATGTCCCCTGACCAAGATTACTTAGCCCCTCACTACTGTAAAGAAGTGGTGAGTGAGATAGCAGACGCACCTTACAAAATTTTATAGAATAAGAATAAATGCTAAAGGATTGGAAAACTCCAACTGATGGCCATTCAGAAGGGGAGATGGAGCAGGGAGGCAAAAGAGAAGTAACTAGTCTATTCAATGTTGGAAAAATGTTATGGTTGATATGTATTGAAGCAATATTATCACGTTTGGCCAAATGAACTGACCAAGCTGAGACAGCATGGCTCCATGGGATAATTTATTGGAGCTCTTTAGATAAACCCATCCAACCTGCAGAGTCAACAACTCACTATGTTCAATACGACACGATTGGGTAAGCGTATGATGAGTATTTGATAGCGCTGGGCCAGTACTCGCTGGAGTTTAGAAGGATGATGGAAGACCTCATTGAAACTTACAGAATTGTGAAAGGCGTGGATAAAGTGGACGTGGAGAGGATGTTTCCACTAGTCGGAGAGTCTAGGACCAGATGCCATAGCCTCAGAATAAAAGGATGTACCTTTAGAAAGGAGATGAGGAGAAATTACTTTAGTCAGAGGGTGGTGAATCTGTGGAATTCATTGCCACAGGCAGCTGTGGAGGCCGTCATTGGGTATTTTTAAGGCGAGATTGACAGATTCTTGATTAGTAAGGATGTTAGTAGTTATGGGGAGAAGGCTGGAGAATGGAGTTGAGAGGGAAAGACAGATCAGCCATGACAGAATCTCCATCTCCATCGTGCACAGACTGTTGATAGGCCTCAAGGGGCAGTCGGTCTAGACTTAACGTGCTTTTGTTTAATGCATTAACTATTCTGCTGTTGTATGAAAGATGTGGTTTCGAGCGCAGACAAATAGGAAAAGCTAGAATGGGGCACCTTTGTTGGCATGGACAAGTTGGGCCGAAGGGCCCTTTTCTGTGCTACGTGACTCAAAAATAATACTAACGAATAATGAAAGCAGATTATCTGACCATTATCACACTGCTGCTTGTGGGGTCATGCTTGTTAAAACCTTTTGGTTTCTTTTCACAGTGCAGAAATTTGAAGCGGTGAACCTCAGAAAGCTCAACACCATTTAATCCTTGAATCTTCTCCACCATTGGTTAGTTCCTTAACTCACAGGGGCTGATTGAGTGAGCTGCCCATTTTTCCAGGATTTGACAACATGTTCTTGGGTGGAAAGTTAAATCAAGCTCAGCTATTTTCATGACTTCCGCAAATCTATTTGAATAGAAGCAAAACTTGTTCCTGGCCCTGCTCAATGTCACACCTTGAGAACAACAAAACCATCCAACCTGCCAATCAGCTCAGGCACAAATTGGTTGTGTTGATACTGTACACAATACAGCTGGAACAGTCACCCTTTCAATTACAGTTCTCTCCAACACAATTCATAGAAGCAGAATTAGGTCCTTCAGCCAATTGAGTCTGCTCCACCATTTGATCACGATTGATCATGTTTTCCCTCTCAACTCCATTTTACCGCCTTTTCCTAGTAACCTTTGACATATTTAATCCTTTCTGTACTGAAAGAACTCATTGCTATTGTATTGCTTGCTGGGATGCTTGGTCAAATTTTTGTGGCTTCAATTTTGGGTTTTTTTAGACAAGATTTCTGGTTGAAGAGTTCAATCAGATAAGAGAGGCCAGCTAGGTGAACTAACTGATAACAGGACAAGACACCAGCTAGCATAGAGAAACAGCTCATTGTTAGGACTGGACTATGGCATCTTGGGGGGGGGGGACAGCTAATGTCTTTGAAATGCTTGGTTTTAAGCAAAAGGTAAAAAACAACTCCATATTTGGACTTGGCTAGTGTTTCTTGGGACATTACCTAATGCCCCTAATATACTGTATACGGGACTCTTGTTGTATAAAAGACCCCAAGATTCTGTATTAATTTGAGTGGTATTTTGGGAGAACCAAAAGTATCACTGGATACTTCTGGACTGTAGCATCTCCAGCCACTCCCGTCTGACGTAAAAGTAAAGATTGTATGGTCTACCTTAACTCATTGTATTTGACTGTTTTTTAAGAAGTGAACCTTATCATTAACATATGGGAATTCCTTAATTTTTGTAAAAATTATCAGACTTTAGCGATACAGGGTGGAAAGAGGCCCTTCGGCCCACCAAATCCGCGCTGACCAGGGAGCATGATCCTAAACACTATGAACGTCATAGTTTTTTTACCAAAGCCAATTAACCTACGAACTTGTATGTCTTTGGAATGTGTGAGGAAAACAGAGCACCCGGAGAAAACCCATGTGGTCTCAGGGAGAACGTACAAACTCAGTATAAACAGTTGTCAGGGTCAAACCCGGGTCTCTGCGTCTGTAAGGTAGTAGGTCTCCCGCTACGCCACTGAGCTGCCCCATATCATTTAGGGTCTCTAACCATTTATTTGAGATCTGACATAGATCACTGAACTAAATGAAATCTTAGAAATCTGTATCTTATCATTTACAGTGCCCTCCATAATGTTTGAGCCAAAGACCCATCATTTATTTATTTGCCTCTGTTTTTGACTTTTGAGACAATTTGAGATTTGTAAAAGAAAAAAAAAATCACATGGTTAAAGTGCACATTGTCAGATTTTATTGAAGGGTATTTTTACACAGTTTAGTTTCACCATGTAGAAATTACAGCAGTGTTTATACAAAGTCTCCCCATCTCAGGGTACCATAATGTTTGGGACACATGGCTTCACAGGTGTTTGTAATTGCTCAGGAGTGTTTAATTGCCTCCTTAATGCAGGTATAGGCGAGCTCTCAGCACTTAGTCTTTCCTCCAGCCTTTCCATCACATTTGGAAACTTTTATTGCTGTTTATTAACATGAGAATCAAAGTTGTGCCAATGAAAGTCAAAGAAGTCATTATGAGACTGAGAAACAAGAATAAAACTGTTAGAGACATCAGTCAAACCTTAGGCTTACCAAAAGCAACTGTTTGGAACATCATTAAGAAGAAAGAGAACACTGGTGAGCTTATTAATCGTAAAGGGACTGGCAGGCCAAGGAAGACCTCCACAGCTGATGACAGAAGAATTCTCTCTATAACAAAGAAAAAATCCCAAACACCTGTCCGACAGATCAGAAACACTCTTCAGGAATCAGGTGTGGATTTGTCCATGACCACTGTATGCAGAAGACTTCATGAACAGAAACAGAAATTATCAGCTCCGCTCTGAGGACTTGTTCTTACTAACTGTACCTAAAGTCCGTACTGAACTGGGGAAAAGGGCATTTAGTTATGCTGCTCCCTTCGCATGGAACCAGCTGCAGAATGAACTGAAACTTAAGGAGCTGGTTTCTATAAACAGATTTAAATCCCTTCTTAATGATGTTGAAGCGGGCTCTTCTGTCTGTACATGCTTTGTTTGATGATGTTCTGACTGTGACTCTATTTATATGTTCTCTGTTGTTTTTAAATTATTGTCTGTAACTGTGGAACTGTGCTGCTGCCTGTCTTGGCCAGGACTCTCTTGTAAAAGAGATTTTTAATCTCAATGAGACTTCTCCTGGTTAAATAAAGGTTAAATAAAAAAAATAAAAATAAAAAAGAGGCTACATTGCAAGATGCAAACCACTCGTTAGCCGCAAAAATAGGATGGCCGGGTTACAGTTTGCCAAGAAGTACTTAAAAGAGCAACCACAGTTCTGGAAAAAGGTATTGTGGACAGATGAGACGAAGATTAACGTATATCAGGGTGATGGCAAGAGGAGGAGAGAAGGAACTTCCCAAAATCCAAAACATACCACCTCATCTGTGAAACACGGTGGTAGGGGTGTTATGGCCTGGGTATGTATGGCTGCTGAAGGACTGGCTCACTTATCTTCATTGATGATACAACTGCTGATGGTAGTAGCGCATTGAATTCTGAAGTGTATAAGACACATCCTATCTTCTCAGGTTCAATCAAATGCCTCAAAATTCATTGGCCGGTGGTTCATTCTACAGCAAGACAATGATCCCAAACATACTGCTAAAGTAACAAAGGAGTTTTTCTAAGCTAAAAAATGGTAAATTCTTGAGTGGCCAAGTCAATCACACGATCTGAACCCAATTGAGCATGCCTTTTATATGCTGAAGAGAAAACTGAAGGGGACTAGCCTCCCAAACAAGCATAAGCTAAAGATGGCTGCAATACAGGCCTGGCAGAGCATCACCAGAGAAGACACCCAGCAACTGGTGATGTCCATGAATCGCAGACTTCAAGCAGTCATTGCATGCAAAGGATATCCAACAACATACTAAACAGGACTACTTTCATTTACATGACACTGTTGTGTCCCAAACATTATGGTGCCCTGAAATGGGGGGGGGGACTATATATAAACACTGCTGTAATTTCTACATAGTGAAACCAAAATGTATGAAAATGGCCTTTATTAAAATCTGACAATGTGCACTTTAACCATGTGCGTTTTTTTCAAATTGTGGAGTACAGAGGCAAATAAATAAATGATGGGTCTTTGTCCCAAACATTATGGAGGGCACTGTTTATGCATCAATTATCGTACAGATTGAAATATCCAGTAAACGCACCATCTGCTCACCTGCAGCAAACCATATTTGATTTCCACATCATAAAGCTTGTGCTCTTTAATTTCGGGAGGTACAGGAGATGGTAGGTGTTCATAGCAACCAAGGACGTTGGCTAAACTCGCAAAGACGGGTTCCGTACAAAAGGCTAAACAGTCCCTATAAAGTGAGGTTTAACCACAAGAGAAAGCATCAGTTTAACAAGAGTTCATCTTCATTTGAAAAATTAGCAACACATGCAGCAGAATGTCACTACCTGGACTCCTCCAATGGGTGCTGAACAGTCAGTAGACGAGGGTGCCTCAGTCTGGTCAGCTGTTGCACACCTTTTTTCAATGATTCAATTACATGATCCTTTTCAAATTTCTGGCACTTCTCAATTAGTTTTTTGTCAAAAACAAATACAGCCACTTCCTGAAGCAAGGAGATAAAACAAAATGTTAATCGATGTCACGGAAATGAATGAATAAATGACCTTTCTATGCATCACTTTGGATTCTGATATCATATCAGTACTCTAATTTGAGATTTATATGCAGGCAGGTGGGACTAGTGCAGATGGGGCATCTTGGTCAGCAGGGGCAAGTTGGGCTGAAGGGCCAGCATGACTCTATAACTATAAGGTAATGGAGAATTCAGAGAGACTCTGCAGGTATATTAAAGTATATTAAAGGCAAAATAATAACTAAGGAGAGAACAGGAACATTTACAGATCATCAAGCACATTGGTATGGAAAGCACAGAAGATGGGCGAGATGCTAAATATTGCTCGTCTGTACTTACCACGACTGTGAGTGAAGGTAGCATGGTGACTATGTTTACGGATTACACTAAATTTGGTGGATAAGTGGACATTGAAGAAGGTTATCTACGATCACAACAGGATTATGATCAATGAGAATTCAATATTCATGCCTTGTGTTGGACGCTATCATACCTCAAATAATTTGTGATGAACCGAGCGCTAAATAAAATAATTAATTGTATTGGTGAAGAGAAATTTAAAGGAATGTACAACCTGACTTGCTGTGTGATGAGTAGAACCAAGGAACTGCTGATGCTGGTTTAGAAAAAAAGACACTAAGTGCTGAGGTAACATGGATATCCATAATCTCCAGAGATGCTGCCTGACCCACTGAATTATTCCGGCACTTTGTCAGTTTTTGTTGTGCTACGAGATGGCCTAGCATTTTTACAATCCTCTAATATAGTATGAAAAGAATTTTTGGAACGTAAACTATCATTCATGTTCAAATCAGAGTAAACATGTAACAACAATGAGTTCCGACAAGGAGGCAATGATTTCTCCGTCTGTGCGGTGATGTTGGTCTTGCCTGGTCCTTTACTAATGAGGGCATCGACAAAGGCACTAATTAATTCCCACGGGCTCTGCTTAATGCTAATAATTAAATTCTCAGCAGGGAGTCCCAATTAACCAGTTCCAATTCTAAAGATTTTGAAAACAAAAACATTAAAAAAAAACCCAGCTTGACTCTGAGACACAAAAGCCAGAATAGCCCACCCCACTCCCCACCCTCACAAGCTGGTTAGACAGAGTTTGAAATAGATTGAAGAGACAGAGGAGGTCAATTCAAACACAAAACAAACTGAAAACTAAAAGCATAGATTTTAATGGCATTGAATACTTGATAGGATTTTGCAGTTTGATAGCACTTTTGTTCGGCTGCATTGGAGCATTGTGAGCAATTTTGGATCACTATGGTTGATAGTGAAACTGGATGGTTGTGGAGGCTTTGCCGAGGGTACAGAAGACATTTACCAGAATGCTGCCTGGATTAGAGGATATTATTAGAGAAGTTTGGCAAACTTGAATTGGTTTCAATAGACAATAGGTGCAGGAGTAGGGCATTCGGTCATTCGAGCCAGCACCGCCATTTAATGTGATCATGGCTGACCATCCCCAATCAGTATCCCATTCCTGCCTTCTCACCATATCCCCTCACTCTGCTATTTTTAAGAGCCCTATCCAGCTCTCTTTTGAAAGCATCCAGAGAACCTGCCTCAACCGCCCTCTGAGGCAGAGAATTACACAGACTCACAACTCCCTGTGAGAAAAAGTATTTCCTCGTCTCCGTTCTAAATGGCTTACTCCTTATTCTTAAACTGTGGCCCCTGGTTCTGGACTCTCCCAACATCGGGAACATGTTTCCTGCCTCTAGCGTGTCCAAACCCTTAACAATCTTACATGGTTCAATGAGATTCCCTCTCATCCTTCTAAACTCCAGAGTGTACAAGCCCAGCTGCTCCATTCTCATACAGGTTTTTTTACGCACAGAGAGCAGGTACAATAACAACACTTAAAGGACATTTAGTCAGGTACATGGATCAGAAAAGTTTAATGGGATACGAGCCAAACTAAAACGCGTAGCTGTAAAGTGAGAGAGGAAACGTGCAAAGAAGATGTGCAGGCCGAGTATATTTTACATGAGAGAGTGGCGAGTGCCTAAAACGCACTGCTAGGGGTGATGGTTGAGACAGATATGAAAGTAGCATTTATGAGACTTTTAGATAGGCACATAGATATGCAGGGAATGGAGGGATATTGATCATGTCCAAACAGATTAGCTTAATTATTCTTGGCATCATGTTCATCATCAGTATTGTGGGCCAAAGGGCCTGTTTTTGCACTGTGTTTTTCTATGTTCTAGTTCAAATGCAAGTAAATGGGGATAGCTTAGATGGAGCATCTCGGTCAACTTGGACGAGTCGGGTCGATTGCCCGTTTCCGTGCTGTACGACCCTATGACCCAGTTTTAACTTAACTACCTTTAAACAAGAAAAAAGTTTGGGACTGAAAAGGTGAGACTTTTTTTTACCTGCTTGGTTGACTTCTTTACACCATGAAAGATCTTCCAGGCCATGCCTGTTCCACCACTTGCTATGTGGCGCCCCACTTCAAACTCCCTGGTAATGGGATTTCCCATCACTGCACTGGTAACATCAGCTGTTACCTTGGTAACAGTGCTCTTCAATTTATTCAACATTAACTCCATGGTTTCAGATGAATGTGTTACCTGTAGGAAGGCATGAACAAAGGATCAGCAGAAGTAAAATCTATTTCCTCATTTCCTTCTCATTGGAAAGCTGTTGCCACAAACAGCGCTGCATGCAATGCCAATACTCAGTGCTGAATTTCCGACAGGAGTTGTACTTGTAACTAATTAATCTCCGCAGAGGCACAGATGTGGCACTGTCTGTGGCAAAGCGACGGCAGAATGTCGTCTGACACACGAACAAAAATGAGCAGACTGTTTCATTAAACAACACTCTACTGAACTACCTACTGAAAACTTGACCAGAATCCGTGGCAACCTGCCTATCCGGTATAGGATTGACCCTACTTTGGATTATATTTTAGTGCTAGCTGCCATATTTCTGAAGAGTCCCGATCCAAAACGACCTCTCTCCGTTTCCTCCACAGATGCTGCCTGACCTGCTGAGTTCCTCCAGTACTTTGTGTTTTGCTCAAGATAGCAACATCTGCAGTCTCTTGTGCCCACATTTCACTGAATCTTAGCTTGTGCCAACTGTGGTGTCCCTATAAATTTGCCCAGGGCGGCACAGTGGCGCAGCTGGCAGAGCTGCTGCCTCACAGCATCAGAGACCCAGGTTCAATCCTGACTTACGGTGCTGTCTATATGGAGTTTGTGCGTTTTTCCTATGGGTTTTCTCGGGATGCCTCAGTTTCCTCCCACATCCCACAGATGTGTGGATTTGCAGGTAAATTGACCTGATGGACTTGGTGGGCCTGTTTCCACGCTGTATCTCTAAACTAAACCATTTATCTTTTGAGCGTTCATCTGCTCCCACTGACTTTTACGAAAAGTTGCTGCTATTTTCTGAAGCCACCATAAAAACAGATTTATGACCTCCAGCATCATGTTTAGCCCCGTGGCACTGCACCTGTGGATTATGCACTTGTTCAGAAGCATTCAATGTTGAAGATTTAAAATTTAATATAATTAAAAATAAAATAAAACAAATGATCAGAAATTAAAACGTACATTTCGAAGAACATTTATGAAGACAATATAAATTAGTAGCTTGATATCACCCGCTGAGCTACAGAATGTATTTTTGGCTGCTTAATCTCTTGGATTTTCTCTCCCTTTCTCACTTTACCACGTTCCTTGAGTTGCTGATTTAACCAAGACTCTACAGGCCTTTGCCTAACTGCTTGAAACATACATCACTCCCCCATTGGTAATTGTGCCTTCAGCTGTCCAAAGTCCTGTTTGAAATCCCAACTCCTAACCTTTCTTGGATCAAAATGCACTGTTTGAAACCATCTTAATATTTCCACATCACTCGGTCAATCTTGAAGGTGCTATGCCAATGCAATTTTCAAACGTTAGCTGCCTACATTGTACATAAATGCATCAGCTCACGCCCACTGACAGTACATTCCTGTTTCTGATTACTAGTCGATTAAATCCCGAGCGAAGATAGTTTTAAAGGCTAATTGGATTATCTCCAAAGTCAATGAACCTGTGAACACTCAACATTTAAATCATTACAGCTCCCAAGGATCCATAATCTTCTTAATGCAGTACTCATTTTCAAATTTCAGGCAAGGCAAAGCAAACCAAGCAGACCAGTAGTTTGTGGAGTTATTACCCACTCCCCTGGGGTCAAGGAAAGAGCGTTCACGTCACGGCCCTGTTTCCACCAATCTTTCCACCACTGCGCACAAGAAGCGACAAGACAGACACCATTGTATGCAGATGCCGAGAAATGTGTTCAGATCTGGCTGAACAACTTCTAATCTTGTATGTGGACTCGATAAGACTCACTCCCCTTGTTTGTCCTGTTTTGAAGAGGTGCGTCTTAGCACCACCGCTTGGTGCAACAGCAACTGACAGCGCTTACATAACAAAAATGCCCCAAAGCTTTTTACAAGGGATATTATCTTACACATTTTAACAGTGTACACGGGCTGATTAGTGCTGGCAACCAGCGGCTTGACCAAAGCTGCAGGTCAAGGAACATTGTAAAGAGAGGCAGGGAGGTAAATATTCCAGAGATTAAGTGGCCAAAAGCACATGCTGTAGCTCAGCGGATCAGGCAGCATTTCAGGGAGGATCACAGTCCAGGGTCTTACCGCTGCTGCACATTGGGGGGGGGGGAGCAGGATGTGGTGGAGACACCCCTCAAACACGGGAAGTGATATCACCCCAAGGGGCCACATGACTGTCAAGGATGCCAGGTATAATGTGTAGGAAGGAACTGCAGAATCTGGTTTAAACCGAAGATAGACACTCAAAGCTGGAGTAACTCAGTGGCACAGGCAGCATCTCTGGAGAGAAATAAAGGGTGACGTTTCGGGTCGTGACCCTTCTTCTCCAGTCTGAAGAAGGGTCTCAACCCGAAACGTCACCTATTCCTTCCCTCCAGAGATGCTGCCTATCCCGCTGAGTTACTCCAGCTTTTTGTGTCTAAGCCAGGTATATTGATGGTTTTGTGAACACTACAAATATAATGTAGATTAATGTACGTATAGCCGCTGAGAATGTCGGAAGAGTTTTTCTACTGTTCTTGTTTTGTATATATTTAATATTCTGAATAAAGTCTTTAATTTAGGAGGAAAAAAAATCACAGAACATGGATTGGTGACGTTTTGGGTTGGGACCCATCATCAGACGAAAGAAGAACTTAAAAGTATACACATACCTTGAGGAGATTTCACAGTGGAGCAGTAAAATGTAGAAACAAGGAACTGCAAATGCTGATTTAGAGAAAAAGACAGTGCTGGAGTAGCTCAGTAGGTCAGGCAGCCTCGCTGGCAGAAGAGACGCTCTCCAGAGATGTTGCCTGACCTGCTGAGTTCACACAGCACTTTGTCTTTTTTTTGGATCCAGCTTCTGCAGTTCCTTGCTTCTGCAGTTGTTTTGTATCAACAGGTTAAAAATTAAAATTGCATCTGTTTCTATGCCCTTTTTCCTGAGAATCAATGTATTTCTACAGCAATTGAAATGTCAAAGGGCTCCATATGCTGCTGCTGCAATTACTTCAGATTGGATGGAAAGTAGGGCAAATCTCACAATTATTTACACCTAGTCTTCGCTTCTCTCAAACACGGTGCTTTGGATATTTGGTGTTTTTGGAGTTTTACTAATCCCCTGAGACTCATTTATATGCAGCTCGAGTGTAAATAAATTTTAAATATGCCCTTTGATGTACTGATGGCGAAACAATTCCATAACTTCACAATAAAATAAAAAAATAATTAAAAACATAGAACATGAAGCAGTACATCACTGTAGATTGCCCTCATGCCCAATTTTTAATTTCAATTCACTTTAATTTTATTTCAATTTTTAAAATCAGCCATTTGACCAAACATGTTCTGCATTAATATTACACGTGTCACATGGGAGGCCTACGAAATCTTTACACACATTTAACAATTCAGATCTTTTCACCCAGAGCTAGAATATCAGAGAATCACTCAGCATTCCATCTGTATTCACCCATATTTCATCCATGCCCACATTTGTTCTTCCCAGTAATGCTATCAAGCCCTTCAGTCCATTTTATTACTACTCTGCATCTTAACAAATGTCAGCTCCACCTGCTTCCACACAGTTATCATGCACATTTAAAATGATTAACTAAGCTAGCATAGAGAGCTTCCAAATAAAGAGAGCTCCGCATTCCCAAAAGCAATGTTCTGATAAAAGGTCACTGACCTAAAACATTAACTTTGCTGTCTCTCTCTCTCCCTATCTCTGCCCATCTCCCTGCTCCCTATCTTCTATCTCTCTCTCTCTCCTCCCCAATCTCTTTCTGTTTCCCCATCTCTCTCTCCATGCTGCAAAAATTCTGCCTGAACTCCCGAGGTTTTGACGGTTTCTCTCACCCCACACCCAGCTTTGGCTAGCGACAAACGCCCGAGCCAGTCGTGCCCAGAGCCTTCCCTGTGACCTCCACCGAGAAGCTATCACTGAACACACAATCATGCTCACCACTGAATAATGAACAAATAACTCGTTTATTTCTCTCTACAATGGCCAGCTACGATACAGTGTATGAGCTAGTTAAAAACTTTTATTTTACTTCAAATATAAAAGTTATTGAATATGTATGTGTTTCACTACCACAATAGGAGAATGATTATGATACAAATATTATGGATAATAAAAGGGAGGCATGGTGACACAGTGGTAGAGCTGCTGCCTCACAGCGCCAGATACCTGGGCTCGATTCTGACCTTGGGCGCTGTCTGTGTGGAGTTTATACGTTCTCCCTGTGAATTGTAAATTGTCCTTGGTGTGTAGGATAATGCTAGTGTACAGAGTGATCGGTGTGCCGAGGAACCCGATTCCACGGGGATCTTAGGAATAGTGAACAACTTTTTGCTGGAGTAGAGGAATTAAGAACTTGAGGGCATGGTTTATGGTGAGAGGGGAAAGATCCAATCGGAACATGTGGGGCAACCTTTTCACTCAGAGGATGGTTGGAAAATGGATAGAGCTGCCAGTGTAAGTGGTTGAGGCAGGTGCACTGACAACATTTAACAGACATTTGGATAGGTACATGGTTAGGAAATGTTAAGAGGGATATGGCCCAAATGCAGGCAAATGGGATCAGCTTAGATGGGGCATCTTGGACAGCGAGAAAAAATTGGCAGAGAATGTCACAATATCCAAATAGCAATTGGTCAAGCAACTGAATGGCCATGGCAGAGAAAGGAACTGGGGTTAATATAGATGTATACTTGCTGGTTGGCATGAATGAGATGGGCTGAATGGCCTGATTCCACTGATTGTATGACCCTGACCCTATTGCCTCCCCACCCACAGTCTGATAGTGACTATAGCCTGCTGTCTGACACTGACACTTTTGTGACCACCTCCCACGTTTATGATCCTGAACCTTTAGACTGACCTATTCTCCAGCCCGACACTGACCCTAACCTCATGTCTGACCCCCCCCCCCTCAGCTTGACAGTGACCCTTGCCTCTGTTTATGATCTTGATCATTTTGACTGACCGCCCCCCCCAGCTTGACACTGACCATGGTCTCTAGTCTATAATGGACTCTTTTGACAGACTCACCCCCCAAGCCCAACACTGACTAGTTTATGACCCTGATTATGACCCCACCCCAATATGTTTATGAGCTTGATGTTTTGGGCTGACCCCCACCCAGCCTGACACTGCCCCTAACCTCACGTCTGACCCTCGCCTCCATTTAAGATCCTGATTTTGACTTACCCCCACCCTAGCCTGGTGCGTTTGACTGACTCCCCCTCATCTCAACACTGACCCTAACCTGTCGTCTATAATGAACCCTTTTGATTGACTCGGAAACTTTTTGACAGACTCACTCCACCCCCAGCCTAACACTGACCAGTGTATGAGCCCCTACCACCCCCACCCTAACCTGTTCATGACTTTGATCCAGTCTGAAGAAGGGTCTTGACCCTGACCCGAAACGTCACCCATTCCTTCTCTCCAGAGATGCCACCTGTCCCGATCAGTTACTCCAGCTTTCTGTCTATCCTCTTGACTGACCTCTCCTCCAGACTGTTACTGACCCCGAACCTCTTGTCGGACCATCAGTCTTTTGACACTGACTCGAGCCTCTCACATCTATAATGAATCATTTGACTGACCCTGATCCTTTTGACACTCACCCCCTCCCCAGCCTAACACTGACAAGTTTATGACCCCCTGACCCTTTTGACTCACCCCCACCCTAACCAGTTTATGAGCCTGACCCCCCCCCCCCCCGGACCCCCCCCCCCCCCCCCGTGACCCCCCAGTGGCAGCGCCCCCGCCCTCTGTGACTCATGCCCGGCCTCAGCCTGGCACCCACTCCGCCGGGGCCTCACTCTACCCCTACCGGGGCCGCCATCACTCACCTGAAGGTGGGCGGGGAGGGGGACAGCTCCGGATCCGGACGGTGGGTGAGAGGAGTTGCGGACAGCCCGCCGGCCCGCGGCGATCTCACAGCGGCGGCGGCGGCAGGAGGATGAGGCCTTCCGCCATCACAACACTCGCCGCCCGGACACCTCACTTCCGCTTCCGCCCGCGGACACGTGACCCGGACCTCAAGGGGCGTGGCGTGGCTGCAGGTGTCAACAGGTGGTCACCGCCGCTGGGCTGCTGCACCATCAACTCCCAGGCAATGGCCTCTGGCTTTCATCACAAACATGCATCGGAACATTGCAGGTAGTTATAGGCCGGTGAGCCTTACATCAGTGATTTTGTTGGGAAGAACTTTTTAAAATTTAAGTTTGAGTTTAGTTTATTATCATATGTACCAATGTTCAGTGAAAAGCTGATATTGCGTGCTATCCAATCAGCGGAAAGACTCTATACTACTACTTTATTAGCCAAGTAGGTTTTGCAACATATGAGGAATTTCATTTGCCAAGTCAATCAAACAAATAAAAAGCAACAGAACACACAAAATACATTTTAACATAAACATCCACCACAGTGACTCCTCCACATTCCTCACTGTGATGGAAGGCGAAATAAAGTTAAATCTCTTCCCTTCTTTGTTCTCCCGCGGTTGGGGGCCTCTAACCTTCCATTGACGGTACGATCTTGACTCCTGTAACCGGCAACATTTGAGCCCTCTGCGTCAAGCCGATCAGCTCCCCCGCGACTGCGATCAGACCCCGGGTCGGGGCGTCGAACCTTCTGCATCGTTGGAGCTTCCCGACTCGACCTCTCCCGAGACTGCGAGCTCTTGATGGTAGAGTCCCAACAATCCCAGCAAATCTCAACCAATCCCAAGGGATCGGCTACGATGTAAGGCGGTAGGTCTCAAAGTCAGTCCGAGGAGACCTCCAGCTCCATGATGTTAGGCCACAGAGCGACCGGAGATACGACCCGGAAAACGATCGCATCTCCGGCAAGGGAAAAGACAGTAAAAAAAGTTACCCCTCCCCCCTTTTACATTTTACATTTACACAAACTTTTAAAATACACTAAAAAAAAATTTTAAGGACGGAAAACCAGACAGACTGTTGGCGGGGCTGCCAATCGTGCGGCACCCCTGGTGGTGAATGATACATGATTACAATTGTACAGACACAGGATAAAAGGAATAGTATTAATAAAGTTTAGTGCAAAATGCAAGTTAAAGTCCAGTAAAGTGCTCAGGGCTGCTTTCTAATTGTTGGTAGGATAGTACACCACAGGAACAGACCCTTCTGCCGACATTGAACATGATGTCTACTTACATGATGATAACATTAGCAACAGATGTAAGGTACGATGAGCGTTTAACAGCTCTGGGCCTGGACTCGCTGGAGGTTAGGATGAAGGGTGTCCTCATTCAAACTTACCAAATAGTGAAAGGACTAGAGTCAAGGGCAAGAGGACACAGCCTCAGAATAAAAGGACGTACCTTTAGAAAGGAGATGAGGAATTTATTTCATCAGAGGGTGGTGATTCTGTAGAATTCATTGCCACAGGCCATTGGGTTGTTTCAAAGCAGAGATTGACAGATTCTTGATTAGTAAGGGTATCAAGGGTTAGGGGAGAAGGCAGGTGAATAGGGTTGAGAGGGAAAGATAGATCAGTGATGGAATGGAAGAGTAGATTTGATGGGCCGGATGGCTTACTTCTGCTCTGATGACATAAATTTATGAACAAATCTTTGGACTTAAGAAATACAGCTGGGAAACAAGCCATTCTGCCCAGCGATCACCCTGTACACTAGCACTATCTTGCACACCAGTGACAATTTACAATTTTTACCGAAGCCAATTAACCTCCAAACCTGTACGTCTTTGGAGGTGGGAGGAAACCGGACCATAGGGAGAAAACTCACAAGGTCACAGGAAGAACGTACAGACTCCATACAGACAGAATCCATAGTCAGGATTATGTCTCTAGTGCCGTGAGACAACAACTATACTGCTGCGCCACTGTGCCCACCTCTAAATCTCAGGGGCAGGATTTACTCCCATTTGGAAGAGAATGGGACAATATTTCCACCCTAGGGTAAAAGGCTCTGACGATCTACCATTTCTATGCCTCTCAATTTTATTTACTTCTATCGAATTTTACCCATCTTGAGAAGGTGGTGGTGCTTCACCTGCTGCAGCCTTCTGAAAGGACTTGCATGGAGCTGTTACCCAGTATACAGCAATGAAGGAAAGACAATATATTTTCAAGTCAGGTTGGTGTGTATAAGGCAAGGACCTGCAGGTGGTGGTGTTCCCCTACATTTACTCCCCTGACCTTCCTGCCATTAGAGGTTGCAGATGTGCACCGTGCTACTTAAGTCATCTTGGTAATTAACATTTTAAATTTAGTTTAGTTTAGAGATACAACATGAAAACAGGCTCTTTAGCCCACTGAGACCACGCCGACCATTGACACTAGTTCCCCGTTTGCCCATTTTCTCATTCACTCCCTACACACTGGGGGCAATTTACAGAGGCCAATTAACCTGGAGACCCGCGCGTCTTTGGGATGTGGAGGAAACCGGAGCACCTGGAGGAAACCCACATGGTCACGGGGAGAATGTGCATTAGTGATTGTAATTATGTATATTCTTTCCGCTGACTGGATAGCACGCAACAAGAAAGCTTTTCATTGTACCTCGGTATATGTGACGCTAAACTAAACTAAACTCCATGCAGACAGCACCAGAGATCAGGATTGAACCCAGGTGTCTGGCGGTGAGAGGCAGCTGCTGTGTCAGTAATGCCACTTCCATATATTACGATAAGCTGGAAGGGGTGACATTGGTGGAAGGGACAGGGGGGGTTGGGAAAGAGGTTGACAAAGTAAGGAGGGGTGGAAGATGACTGGAAGGAGGAGAGGAAAGGAGTTCAATTGGCTTTTTCCCCCCAAAAAGCACACTAACTTTGTTTTATCTTGCGCGTGGTAATGCAGAAAATCATAAAACACGTGGGGAAAAAATGACAGACAAAACTATTAATATTTCAGTTTCAAATCTGGATAATTCAGCAAAATATATCCTGAACAAGTCTTTGACCAAAGGCATACTATTGAAACAAAATACCTAGTTATATTAATTTATTACATGACAGAAAATTACATTGTTTACCATTTTTCTTATTGAACATTACATATAAGAAGCATCCAGCTTTTTCTGCAATTAATCTCCCCAATTTTCTCAGTTTTGTTGGTACTGTATATATCCTTAGTGCATATTAATGATCCTGATTTAGAGATACAGCGTGGAAACAGCCCTTCGGCGCACTAGGTCCACACCAACGAGCGATCACCCTGGACACTAGCACTATGCTGCACACTAGGGACAATTTTACAACTTACCGAAGCCAATCAACCTACAAACATGCATGTTAACTGTGGGAGGAAACCGAAGCACCTGGAGAAATCCCATGTGGTCACAGGGAGAATGTACAAACTCCCTACAGACAGCACCAGTAGTCAGAATCAAACCCAGGTCTCTGACGTTGTAAGGCAGCAAGTAGACCGCACCGCCATTGTGCCGCCCTCAAGATAAGATGCCCCTCAGAGTTAGGAAACAGGATGTTAAGCTTACTTCTGCAGTTTACCTCCCACTTAGTTTACGACTTTCCTAATTTAAACCTCTTCCACGATTTGAGTGAAGAATAATACACCATGCCCAGTGCAAGGGCGCAACATAATTCATGGAGTCCACTACGTGCAGAGACAGCAGGTGGTTGTTGGATCATTCTTTCTCATGAAATGTCCATCATATTTCTATGGCACCGTGAAGCTGCTCCAATCGGAGAAAAGATGGCGTGGAGAGACCAGGGACTGCAGATGCTGGTTTAAGAAAACAAAGTGTCGGAGTAACTCAGTAGGTAGTGTCTGGAGGATATGGATAGGTTATGTTTTGGATCAGGACCCTTCTTCAGACAATTGTGTTGGGGATGGGGGTGAAAGCTGGGGGATGGACACATCCTGGCAAGCTTACTGGTGGGATATCATTGAGGTGAAGTTGATCAACAGAAGGATAGACAAAAGCAAGTGTTGAAAAAGAAAGAAGGATGTCAGTTAAGTGAAATGTAAAACTAGGGGAGGGAGGGGTGGAAGGGGATGGAAAAAGGGGGTGGTTGAGTAGTGGGAGAAAGAGGTTTGCACAGGGTGGGGCAGAGAAAAGAGAGGGGGAAGAAAAAGGGGTGGTTGCAACTTAATATTGGACAATTCAAAGTTCACACCGCTGGGTTGTAATACTATTGGACAATTCAATGTTCATAATGCTGAGTTGTAATAATATTGGTGATTTTAATGTTCATACCGTCAGCTTGTATGCTACCTAAGTTGAATACGAGGTGCTGTTCCACCAGTTTGCATGTAGCCTCACTCTGGCAATGGAGGAGATCCAGGACAGAAAGGTCAGTAAAGGAATGGGAACGGGGAGTTAAAATAGTTATACAAGAGGGTATGAAAAGTTCCCACTTCTGGAGGAACCTCACCTGTTTGCAAGCCCCATGAAGATTGTAGGTTAGTTTACTTTAGTTTTGAGATATAGTGTGGAAACAGACCTTTGGACCCAATGAGTCCGCCCTGACCAGCAATCACCCATACATTGGTTCTCTGCTATCCCAGTTTTGCATCACACACTGGGGACAATTAACCTACAAACCTGCACGTCTTTGGAATGTGGGAGGAAACCAGAGCACACGTTCACAGGGAGAAAGTACAAACTCCGTACCGACAGCTCCCATAGTCAGGATCAAACCACGATATCTAGCGTTGTAAGGCAGCAACTCTACCGCTGCGCCAAGATATCAAATTGAGCCAGTGGACAAAGCTCTCCATTCAGAAAATTGGCATTATACATCATCCCTCAGGTAGAGGGAGCACAATGACTACATCTGAAAAACTTAATGTGCAATATTTATCAGTAGTATTATTCTCATTTTGTGCAAATTAAATTGAAAGAGAATCAAACTTAGATTATAGCACAATAATAAAAAACCTTGCAGTCACAGTTACCGTGTCAGCTCCAGTGCTATTACTGTTACAATTCTATGATCCATACAATGAAATTCAAGTAATCACTCAAAATGCTACAAGTAGTTGCTGAACCTTGAGAACCATCTTACTGATGTTCTGCTTCTAACCAGCAGTTTGGGAAGCAGTGAGAGAACACGGAGGGATGGTGCTTCCGGAAGTCCTGCAGTAGCCGGTTTCTTTCCTTTCCACACGTGTTGCGGTCTTGACTGACATCCTGCATTAACTGTTGAAGTTGCTCAAAAGTGGTCTGAAGTTTCTGTTCCTCAAACTCTTTCTGCGTTACACGCTTGCAGAATGTAAAGCCTATCGCAAAATAACGAGAACACAAATCAAGTATGGATGTATTGGAGGGCTTCGCTCATGTTAAATTGAAGCAAACATGCACTTAGAGCTCCTGATTACGTACTCGTGTCAACCTAAACCAAAGACTTGATCTGTCTGGAGAAGGGTCTCAATCCGAAAAGTCACCTCTCCACGTTCTCCAGAGATGCTGCCTGACCTGCTGATTTACTCCAGCACTTTGTGTCCGTTTACGTATTAACCAGCATTAGTAGTTCTGTAATTCTACACTTGAACACCAACTTTGTCTAGATACTTAAAGGAAACAGTAAGTGTGCACTCGTCAAGATTTGGATGAATGGTTAGTAAGGTCCAAGGTCCACAAAATCACTGAATTACTGACCTATCATGATTTTCACTTGCAATACCATTTAACGGTTTAGCCAAACACTTCCCTCATTTGCTTTTTTTCAGAAAGCTTGCTTTGAACAAAGTTGTTGCTAGATTTATCAACACATGAATACCAATTAATTAATTCTGAGATGCTTCAAAATTGGTATTAGTAATAGTTTATCATCATGCACTAAGGTACAATGAGAAAAACTTTGTGTGCAATCCAGGCAAATCTGTCCTACCATACAACAGGTCGTACAAATAGAGAAAGGAATAAGAATGCAGAAAAAAAGTGGCCACTTTGAGAACCAGAGAACATAAACGTTGCCATGGTAATGTAGTTTTCACTTTCCAGCAACATAGATAGAAACAAGCGAAAAGTTCAAAATTATGAAATCCAGAATTATTGGATGTTAAATTCCCTTTATTTAATTAATCATTTATCTACTGTAAGGCCAGCCCATATCAGGGAGGCAAAGCCAGGCTTTAGGTGGCTTTATTGTAAGTTTGGAGCCTTTCGGACATTAAATAACTCTGAATTCTCCATTTTGTGCGTATTTTGAACATACTAATTCATGCCTGCAGGCAAGAAGATTGTCATAGTGACTAACAAGGAAATGGAAAGAAATGAAATGACTTTGCATGCTGTTATAAGGGCGTATGCAACATACCTGCAATAGCATTGGGATTCCTTCCTTCCTGAAGAGAAAGGAGCTTCTTCCTGACCATTTGAAGCAAAGAAGTGGGGATCTGTTTAAGAAGAAAGGCTTGCATTTATAATCACACCTTCACTAACTTTAGGACATTCCAAAATATGGATAAAGAGTGCAATCACTGTTGTAATTAAGTAAACACAGCAGTGAAATTCTCAGGGAGCAAGCTCCTTCAAACAACAATGTAATCGTCAGCAATTCATTGTTTTTTTTCAGTGCTGTTGATGAAATGGATACATATGTCCCTGTGATACTTCCTTTGGTTTCCTTCAGAAAAGCACAAGATCTTTTCTATTCCATTCAAAGAAAAAAAAAAAAAGAAAAAAACAGGGTCTTTGTTTAGCATCTTCTCCAAATAATTGTGATGGTCAGGAGGGAACTGAGGCCACGAGTCAGTGAACTGGAGAATTGAGGTGAGGCACTGGAGAACCATGGCATGAAAGCTAGGCAAGAAAAAGTAGATCCATTGGCAATTCCTTTTCAATGCAGATCTGGGATTGGCACCAATTTAAGAGTCATCCAGAACAGAAACAGGGCCTTCAGGCCAAGTCGTTGTTGCCAACATAGATGCTCATCTATGCTAGGCCCACTTGTCCACATCTGACCCATATCGCTCTGAATCTTTCCTGTACGAATGCCATTTACCTAAAGTTATTGCAACTGCCTCAACTACTTATTCTGGCAGCTTGTTCCATGTACATACTATGATCTGAAAAAATATATTAAATCTTTCCCTTCTCACCTTAACATATGCCATCTAGTTCGATTCCCCTTCCCAGGGAATAAGACCGTGCATTCACCCCATCTATTCCCCTCATTTTATAAACCTCTGTCACATCACCTCTCAGTTTCCTGCGCTCTAAGGAATAAAGTCCCTGCCTGGCCAACCTCTCTCTATCACTCCGGCCCTCTAGTCCTGGCATGTCACCCGTCGCACCCTGGCCACTCCCTCTTCTCCCCTCTCCCATTAGGCAAAAGGTGTGTGAAAACACACACCTCCAGATTCAGAGTTTCTTACCAGCTGTTATCAGGTACCTCAATCATCCTACCACAACCAGAGAGCAGTGCTGAACTACTATCTATCTCTCCGGTGACCCTTGCACTATCATTGATTGGGCTTTGCTATCTTTACCTTGCACTAAATGTTATTCCCTTATCAAATATATAATCCATTATTCTTACAGTCAAAATTATTAAAATTAGAAGATTTGGTTGCATTTAAAACAGCACAGATAATGTTTAGGGCCAAAAATAAAAACTTACCTGGAAATATACAAAAATTATTCAATGAGCGAGTGGGGGGTTATAATTTAAGAAGATTATTTAATTTTAAGGTACAAAGAGTCCGCACGACCAGAAAAACTTTTTGTATTTCGGTCTGTGGAGTAGGATTGTGGAACAGTTTGAATGTGGAGTTAAAGCAATGTCCAAACATGAACCAGTTCAAAATGACATACAAAAAACTTTTTTTCACAAGGTACAGGGATGAAGGGGATGGTTGACAAACAGGGGTTAATGTTTATTTATTATTTTATTTTTTATTTATTTATGTTTTTTGGTTACTTCATACATATTACTTGTATGTGTACATCAGTTGTATGTATATATATGTCTGTATGCGTCTCTAAAAATTGTCTGGGGTATTATTATTATTTATTAATTAATTATTAAATATGGAAGAAGGGTTTAGGGAGAAGGGGTGAGATTAAATAAGTTATTCTTCTTCTCACTCCTTTTCGAGCTTGTAAAGGAAAAGTGTTGGACATTTAAATTTTGCTTTATGCTTTTCATTGCTTTGCAAATATTGCCTGGAATGTCCAATTGTTTGACTATTTCGATTTTGTTGTTGTTATTTATTCCTATTTATGTCTTTACTTGTTCGGAACAAATAAACAAATCAAAATCAAATCAAATCAAAAATAGTCCCATATCTATACACTGTAAATGGCTCAATTATAATCATGTATCGTCTTTCTGCTGACTGGATAGCACTAGATAAAAGCTTTACCTGGGTACGCATGACAATAAACTAAACTGAACTGATATCCTGTTTAAGAAGGAACTGCAGATGCTGGAAAATCGAAGGTACACAAAAATGCTGGAGAAACTCAGCGGGTGCAGCAGCATCTATGGAGCGAAGGAAATAGGCAACGTTTCGGGCCGAAACCCTTCTTCAGACTGATATCCTAGTAGATCTTTTCTGTACTATTTCCAGATTAATGGCATCTTTCTTACAGCAGTGTGACCAAAACCTACACAGTACACCAGGTGCGGTTTCACCAACATCTTGTACAAATGCAACGTAACTTCTGTACTCAATGCCTGGGTTGCCCAGATGCCGTAACGTCTTCATAATTCTCACAAGTTTCAGCAAAATCAGTTTGAAGTTTTAGTGTCTCACAGCATACGTCACGCTTATCTCAATCCACAAGCCTCTCCTTGTGCTTGGCACAACAGTCCCACATCTTTCATGTACCTCGTCAGCCAATTATAAACATCAGGCAAAGAACAGAGGGGCTGCACGCTAGTGCTGCGATAGAGCTGCTGCCGCTCAACACGAAAGACCCAAGTTCTATCCTGACGATGGGTGCTGTCTACGGAGGTTCGATCCTGACAACAAAGTTTGCACCTTCTCCGTGTGACTATGTGGTTTCCTCCAGGTTCTCCGGTTCTCTACCACATTCCAAAGATGTGCAGGTTTGTATGTTAAATTGGCTCTGTAAATTGCCCCTGGTGTGCAGGGAGTGGATGCGAAAGTGGGATAACATAGAACTACTGTGAATGGACACGTGGACTCATTTGGCCGAAGGTTCAAGTTCAAGTGAGTTTATTGTCATGTGTCCCTGATAGGACAATGAAATACATATACTATAATATAAATATATATACACATGAATAAATAAAATGATAAAGTGCAAATAACAGATAATTGGTTATTAATAATCAAAGTTTTGTCCAAGCCAGGTTTAATAGCCCGATGGCTGTGGGGAAGTAGCTATTCCTGAACCTAGTTGAAGGGCCTGTCTCCTCGCTGTATCTGTAAACAAAAGACAAAAATATCTTCAAAATATCTTTATTAAATGGGCCATTGTACCTTGAAAACCTCAGTGTGGTTGTCCATGAGGAACATGGCCAGCCCCTCAGTCTGGACCTTGGACAGAGACTTGTTCTGAACAATAGCTTTGGTAAACGTTCTCTTCACCACGGTCCTGTTGGTATTCTTTGAAAAACAAACACACACACGAAAATCAAGGGGGATAAAGCACAAGTGAAAATTAAGTCGACAAAGGTGAGTAGAAACAAGGAACTACAGATAGGTGACATTTCGAGTTGAGATCTTCTTCAGACAACTTGGATAGATGGAGGTCGTCTGAAAAAAGGTTCCTTACCCGAAACATCACCAACCCATATTCTCCAGAGATGCTGCCGGACCCACTGAGTTACTTCAGCACTTTGTGTCCTTCCTGATTCAACCTAAACAGGAGCACTGTGTACAAGCCTAAACACTGACTGACAATAATGATGTCTAGTCACCCCAACAATGCCGAACTGAGGGAATAAATAAATTTGCATTTAGGCACAGCCTCAGAACACACTAAAGTGCTCCTCAGTGAAACAAAAGTTTGCAGCTACAGCTGTAACAGCAAACAATAAGGCTGCAACCAGTGGCGGACTGGCCAGGGTGTCAGCTTGTCCGATGGCAAGTGGGCCCCCTATATCAAGTGGGGCCCTGATGAAATAGGCCCCCTTTGTCTCCCGACAATCAATATTTTTAGACCCATTCCGCTACTGGCTGCAACTCTACCGTTGTGCCACTGTGCCACCCCATTAAGGCTAAATCATGAGAAAAGGCTGAGGATGATTCATCCTGGACATCAGCAAGGAAAACATTCTAAGTACTTCAAGGAATAAAACATGACCCAAGATTATTCAAAAGGAAGGCCCAGTGCTGATGTACCATGCTGAGATCAAAAATGAATTACTGAATCACATCAGCAAAAGTTTTACAATTAGAACAACTGCTCTTTCGCCATCAACTGCCTGTAGAAAGCTAACATTACTGGATTTCTATAGGAATGTTACAGTAAGCATACTCACCCAGTAATTATCTAAGATAACATTACATTTGCACAAGAATTCTCTGTGGTTAGCACATGCTGTATTGTTTAATGGCCAAATATGATGGCACGGTTCCCTTGTCCTCAGGGATATGGCAACCTCAGCTGCGGGACATTTAACATCGCCCGCCGGGGGCTTTGACTCTGTCTTTGACTCTGACATGGGGGGGGGGGGGGGTGAGAGGGGAGTGCAGGGGAGAGATATGTTTAAGTTTTGCCTTCCATCACAGTGAGGAGGACTCGCTGTGATGGATGTTTATGTGAATTGAATTGTGTTGGTGTGTGTCTTGGTTCTTTTTTTGTATGGCTGCAGAAACCAAATTTCGTTTGAACCTCATGTGAGGTTCAAATGACAAATAAAAGGTATTGTAGGTATTGTATTGTATTGTATTGTATTGTATTTGCAATACTGCGTGGTTCGATGTTGGAAACCTCTTCACACAGAACAGATGCAAGTCATAGCATTCGATACCGTTAGGGCGACACAGCGGTAGAATTGCTGCCTGACAGCGCCAGATACCCGGGTTCAATTCTGACTATGGGTGCTGTCTGTATGGAATTTGTACGTTCTCCTGTGGGAGAACGTGTGGGTTTTATCTGGGTGCTCCCGTTTCCTCCCGCACTCCAAAAACTTACAGGTTTGTAGGTTAATTGTCCTTGGTAAAAATTGTAAATTGTCCCTAGTGTGTAGCATGCGCAAGTGCAACGGGGATCGATGGTCGGCGTGAACTCGGCGGGCCAAAAGACATGTTTCCGCGCTGTATCTCTAAATTGAACAAAATCTGGGACATCAGCACCTCAAAACAAAACTTTAGGATCTGGCAGGATCTCTGGAGAACATGGACACGTTTCGGGTCGGGACCCTTCCACTTAATTAAGTCACACAGCACAGGGAATACCCACTGTCAACCAAGCCCCCACCAACCATCAAGCACCCATCTGTACTCATCCCATTTCTTAGCTCTCAGCCACAGCCTTCTGTTTCTTGCCAATTCAATTCATCAAGATATTTCTCAACTGTTGTGAAAGTACCTGCCTCAGGAAGTTAACTCCAGTTAACCAAACTCTGTGGGAAAATTTTTGTTGTCAAATTCCCTTTAAACCTTTACCCCTTACCTGAAACCAAGGCCCTCTGATTTTAGACACGCCAGAATAAGGAGAATTTTCCCACAATCTACCTTTTAATGCTTTGTAAATTCTATCAGATGTGTGGGAGGTTTAGAGAAGATCTCAGGGTTTTTATTTCACGTCACCTGGATGTCATCTGGTGGTGGAGGCAGATGCTCTCAGAACATGGACCACCACTTGATTTGCCACAGCATAGAAGGGTACGGACCAAATGTGGGAAAAAGTGACTAATATATGGGTGCAACAGTCGACATGGAAGTGATGGTTCCAAACGGCCTTTGTTCTGTACGACTCCTTTTGTTGTCATGAATGGATGGCAAGAGCTAGCAGTATTTTCATAAGGTCTGGATAGAGTGATTGCGGAAAAGATGTTTTCACTAGTGGGAGAGTCTTGGACCGGAGGTCACAGCCTCAGAATAAAAGGACGTACCTATAGTTAGAGGGTTGTGAATCTGTGGATTTCATTGCCACAGACGGCTATGGAGATGGTCAATGGATATTTTTGTCGGAAATTGACAGATTTTTGATTAGTAAGGGTATTGGGGGTTATGGGTCGAAGGCAGGAGAACGGAGTTGAGAGGGAAAGATAGATCGGCCGTGATTGAATGGCAGAGTCGGCCTGATGAGCCGAATGGACTTACTCTGCTAGAATGTGTATTTATGAAATTATGAATGTGACAAACCTGTTTCTGTAGTTTGTAGGCACCAGGGCTCCCTGCAACAGCCATGAAGGGTAGCAATCTGTGCAATTCCTCTCTCCAGGTAGGCTCCAATAACCGAATACAAAGCTGAGCAGCTTCCAGAGCTTGTCCAGTCTCCCCACTTTCTATTGGGTTTTTTAAAAGAAAAAGTTACTTTTATAATCGATGTATGGCAATAATTCTTGAGATTGCAGTGATAAATAATCAAATTCACACAGTATTTCTCTGAATGGCTCAGAGTTTCCACTGTATAAGGAAGAAAGTTTTGGATTATCTGCACTTAATGTAGTTAGTTAGATGGGTTTATTGTTATGTATACCGAGGTACAGTGAAAAGCTTTTTTTGCTTGCTAACCAGTCAGCAGAAAGACAATAGATGATTACAATCAAGCCATCCACAGTGTACACAAAACGTGTCAGAAGGAACCGTAGCTGCTGGTTTAAACCAAAGATAGACACAAAATGCTGGAGTAACACAGCGGGGCAGGCAACATCTCTGGAGAGAAGGAGTGGGTGGCTCTTCGGGTCAGAAGGGTCTCGACCCGAAACGTCACAGATTCCTTCTCTCCAGAGATGCTGCCTATCCCGTCCGAGTTACTCCAGCATTTTGTGTCCATCCGTAATGTACAGATACATAATAAAGGGAATAACATTTAGTGCACGATAAAGTCCGATCAAAGAAAGTCTGAGGGTCTCCAATGAGGTAGATAGTAGCTCAGGACCACTCTCTGTACTCTCTTTAAACATCAATTGCCAAGCACAACATGGACTGCAGCATTGAACCCATTAGAAGACAGAAAATGCTGGAGTAACTCAGCCAGGCAATCATACTGAAGAGAGGTCCTGACCCAAAACGTCATCTATTCACGTTCTCCAAGGATGCTGCTATTGCAAGTTTGTTGGTGACTAATTAAATAACATTTTATTTCTTAACTTCTGCTGGAAAGGTGTGGTAGGTAAGACTTAAAGTAAGATACTTTGGTAAGAGTATGACTCAACATTTTCAAATGGATAAAGTAACAGACTGAGAAGGAAGTTCTACACCCAGGTCACAGCATCCTATTCTCACATAACATTTTCATCAATGCAGGTGAACCTTTCCTCAGATCAACTGTGAAAATCTACACTTAACTTAGTTTAGTTATACGGCGCAGAAACAGGACGTTCGGCCCACCAAGACCGCACTATCCTAGACACTAGGAACAATTTACTATTTTCACCAAAGCCAATTAACCTACAAACCTGCAGTGTGGGAGCAGACCAGAGCACCCGGGGAAAACCCACACGGTCAGACAGAAGGCACAAACTCCGTGCAGACAGCACCCGTAGACTGGGCTGAGCCCAAGTTTCTGGTGCTGTAAGGCAGCAACTCTACCACTACGCCACCTTAGTTAGTTAAAATGCACAAAGAACAAAAGTCATGTCTTTCCACACTTAGCACCAAGCTACCAGTATTTATTTCTACTTACACAGTGCTGGAGAAAGATATCTTACCCATAAGTTTAATTATCCCAGCATGTATGTCGTGATACCGGCTGCACAAAAGCGGCTCCCTGTTCTGGCTGTAGTGCTTTGCCATAGTTTCAAACAGAATCCTTTTGTAGGTCTCTGCAGCATCAACGTCCTTCGTGGTCTGAGATAACAGCTCACTTGCGTGCACAACCAACTGGTCCGGGCAAATATCCAGGCAATCCATAGCAGCCAACAGCCACTCATCAGTGCTGTAGAGGCCAATGAAAGCACAAAGGAGAAATTGAGCGAGTGCAAATCAGGTGCATGTTGAACACAATGAATCTTTCTAGCCTGACAAAGCCAAGAAAGGTTCTTTGAAATTTACAGGATTAACCCTTCCTCCAGCAAGTTGCATTAAGCTCGTGTTTTAGTTTAGTTTAGAGACACTGTGTAAAAATAGGCCCTTGGCCCACCGAGTCTACTCCGACCCATACACTAGTTCTATCCTACACACTAGGGACAATTTACAGAGGCCAATTAACCTACATGTCTTTTGAATGTGGGAGGAAACCAGAGCACTTGGAGAAAACAGGGAGAACGTACAAACTCCTTACAGACAGCTGTACTGAAAACCGGACTCAACCTTATTGCTGCGCCACTGTGCCGGCCTGAATAAGGTTATATAACTTCTTTAGGAGTGCCTCTGGATTGCCTGTTTTCACTCCACTTTAAGGGCTTTTTAATTCATTAACTCATTCACAAAACATGGACAATTCTAGCAATGCCAACATTTATGGCCTGCCCTTAAATCGACATAGGATCAGTGAAAGAATGGAAGATGCATTAAAAGTCAAATGGTATTCCTCCTAACCTCCTGATGCTAGTGAACGGGGAGATCGAAGGGCCTGTTTCCATGCTGTATGTCTGAAGTCTAAAAGGGGAGGGAGCGACTAAGTGGGAGACACAAGAAACGATTTGCCTAAACTGCACACATTTGGAAGAAAATAATTCAAAATATGCAACAGCTCAGAGTTTTGCCACTTTCATAAATGGAGAAAATAAACAGGTGTTATCTATTTAACTTTCATTATTCTTTATAAAGCTTTCTTTAATTTTCACTATTCCTTGAAGATACTATTCAGTTAAGTGTTTTTGGCCACAAATCAATGCACCTAAAATATTGCTTATTGCAAAATAAAGATGAAAAGTTGTTAGAAAATACTAACTAAGGTAGATTTAGGCTCTTAGAAACCTCTCGATCCAGGAACGTGTTGGAGATAACAAGGTCAGAATGCCGATTGATATGAACTGCTCCTCTTCTTTCCACCTTCACGGGGGGTTGCAGAATGCTGTCCAGGATGGGAAGGTGAATTAAATGCAGCAGCTGCAATAAAGTCGCCTGCTTCCAAATATCCTCAACAACTATTTTGGAGCAAGTCAGATGCATGGTTGAAAGTAGAAGCATAGTAGAAACATAGTTAGTGTTTGCATGTAGAAACACAGAACTGCAGATGCTGGTTAATACACAAAAGGACATAAAGTACTGGAGTAATTCAGCGGGTCATGTAGCATCTTTGGAGAACATGGATAGGTGACATCTCGGGTTGAGACCCTTCTTCAGGCGTCTTAGATAGGCTTGATCTATTTTCAGCAGAATTTAGTCAAACAGAATTCTCAAAGGACATGACAGCATATACAGTATGTCAGGAGGAATAGAAGTCATGGGCACAGAGTAAACCATTTCAGGCTGAATTGGCCAAAAGGGGAAAACACGAGTCTTGATCCAAAATGTATCCAAATGTAACCTATCCAAGTTTCAGAAATGCTGCCTGATCTACTGAGTTACTCCAGCACTTTGTGTCCATTAGTCTTTGCATGCTCGGTTTTAAAAACGTACATATCCCATACATTTGTCATTGCATGCAATCTGCATTTCAAAATATAACATTCAGTTTATGCGTTAATTTCTTAACGTGCAGAGTGGTAGAAATTCGTTAGGTGCTGTGTTTGTCTACATTACAACAGTGACAACGTAAGAAAAAGTATTTAATAGGATGTAGAGTGTCAACGGCAAAGTGTCATTGCTACTGGAATTTCAGAGTGAAAACAGTTAATGGTTTGAAAAAAGATCAGTGGGTCAGACCAGACTTGGGTGCACAGGATTAGGCATAAATCTAACCCCGATTTAAACAAATTCCTCATTCCAGAAAACCTTTAGAGGGCATTACTGATAATGATATTAATTGTGGTGAGTTACGTACCAGCATTTTACCACAAAGATCCAAGGAAAATTGAACAGTGGGGTTAATTGCCTCAATTTACTAGCTCAAGAAGACCCTTTGAGGGAAAGGTTTGAGAGCAGTTGATTAGCTCAGATTAGCAGATGCAGTGAAAAGCTTTATGTTTTACCGAGCCTTATGTTTTACCAAGTGTACCGAGGTGCATTGAAAAGCTTTATCCAGTTAGCGGAAAGACAAAACAGGATTACAATCAAGCCGTCCACAGTGTCCAGCTACAGGATAAAGGGAATAACGTATGGTGCAAGATAAAGTCCAGTAAAGTCCGATAAAGAGGTAGATGGTAGGTTAGGACCACTCTCTAGTTGGTGATAGGATGGTTCAGTTGCCTGATAACAGCTAGGAAGAAACGATCCCTGAAGCTGGAGATGTGGTTTTCACACTTCTGTACCTCTTGCCTGATGGAGAGGGGAGAAATGGGTGTGACAGGGGTGAGACTTGTCCTTGATTACCGGTATCCTGCTAGTGATACTCAAACATAATCCAATTCTTAGAAGGCTTAGAATAACAAACACAATACTATTGTTCTCAAATGTTCACCTCATAAACACAACCAGATAGCTGGCATGGAAAACAGACTAAAACTCAACGTTTGAGATTGTGCCAAGGATTATCCTTAAAGCAGAAAGCAGGTTATCTTTGCACCCTGAGAATATAATGTAAAAGGATTAACAGCACTCACCTGAGTGTCATTGAACGTTATTTGAAGCTATTTCTTAACCACACAGACGAGCTCAACCTCAGGACTCCCTCATCACCTTCACTCAGTCACTTACTCATAAGAACTGGAGCACGGACTGGATATGGGAAATGGCGCCTCTTGCATGCAAGCTCAATTGCTAATTATGGATGGTATGGCAATACTCTACTGGACTGTTTGTAAGAAAATAATTTCACTATGCGCATCGCTGATCTCTTGCCTATATTAAGTAATAAATGTAGCCACCACAGGTATCGAAGGTGGCAGTGGAAGACAATCATACTTCCCTACAGCCATTAGGCAAATAAACACTACAACCTCCTAATAAGCTCTGAATTGTATAGACGGGGTGTGATTTTGTGTCTTTTGGTCGGTGTGCAAATGTGCAACTTTTTTCCGTTTATTATATTGTTGTCAGAGTACTATGTTTACATATTCTGTTGAGCTGTTACAAGTAAAAAATAATTGTTCTGTTCGGGACATTTGATAATAAAACACTCTTGATATTCCTCAGCATGCCCTTTATCCCCTTCTTTCCCTATCCTGATCACTGAATATCAATCGCATTGACGAATTCTCCAAATCCAGTTGCAGAATTGATGCCACTGGCCAGGAGATGCTAAAAGGAAGGTAATGAGAATCAACGTTGAAATGAGTTCTCAGGCTCAGTGTTGGCTGAGATCCACATTAATCAAATTAATGCAAAAATAAGGATTGGAGGCTTACAAGCTTCCTGCTGACTTGAAAACCTGAGCAAATGTACATAAAACCAGACATTTATTCCAATGTGTTCAGCAGTAAACTAAATGAATGCCCAGGATCTTCCCTTAAAATCTTTCCCTAACACGGTGCTGAATTTAGTTTAGTTTTAATAATACAGAGCGAAAACAGACCCTTCGGCCCACCGAGTCTGCTCTGACCAGTAATCCCCATACACTAACACTATCCTACACACTAGGGACAACTTACAATTTACAGTTTTTACGAAGCCAATTAACCTACAAACCTGCACATCTTTGGAGTGTGGGAGGAAACCGGAGCACCCGGTGAAAACCCAGGCTGTCACAGGGAGAACGTACAAACTCTGTACAGACAGAATTTACAAGAAGTTTTCATTTAAGAACGTTTCATTACATCATTAACAAAGCACCACAAAAGGCAAGCATTAAGGAAAATGAAAAATCTGTGTGCATTTGCCGATGTGGTCATAGTTATTATTATTATTATTATGCACGTTTACCTTTCGTAGGCAGCAGGCTGGTTGGTGCTTTTATTTTTAGGTTTGTGGGTGGTGATGGACGAAGGCTGATTGATTGCAAAACTTCTTCAATTCTTTTCTCACAAGCTTCCAAGGCAATGGGATTTTCAAAGATTATTTTATCTGGTCTGTTTAAAGGAAAAAAAAATTGTTCAGTCTGTTGAAAGAAAAATTGTATTTGTTGCATAATTGGTTAACACTGTTTTTTGAAAATAAAGACTTATTGAATACATTCTCGTCATTGCTCATTTCTGATAGGTATATTTTTTTAAATCACATAGCTAGTCATATGAAACTGATGGCACTGAACTAGCTATTTTGTGAAACATCACCTCTGTTTAGAGGTTGTCAGATCTTTGCTGTTTTTAGACGAATAGTCTAGTGAATGTCTATGTGGAGTATGCATGTTCTACCTGTGACCATAAGGGCAGCACAGTGGTTGGAGCTGCTGCCTCATAGCACCAGAAACCAAAGTTCAATCCATACTATGTTTACTGTCTGTGTGGAGTTTGCACGTTCTCTCTGTGACCTTGGATTTCCTCCAGGTGCTCCAGTTTCCTCTCGCATCCCAGAGATGTGTAGATTTACTCCAGCACCGAACACACCGAGTACTCCAGCACACTGTGCCAATCTTAGGTTTGTAGGCTAATTGGCATCTAAATTACAGAGTGTGTACAGAGCGGGATAACAGAACTAGTGTGAGCGGGTGATCGATGGTCAGAGTCAACTCGGTGGGTCAAAGGGCCCGTTTCCATGCTGTATCTCTAAACTAATCTCTGAACCACAGGGGTTTATTTGCTTGTGGATCCATGGCCAGGGCACAATGGCAAAGGATGAGAAGACCACAAAATGACATATTAACATTCCAGGTCATTTTTCTTGTGTGGAGCAGATCAGTGAGGCCACTTTGTCTGTTTTTGGGCTGTAAATTCTCTGATCATTCTGTATTCTGCACAAACAAGCTCCCTAACAGCTGAGAAAGAGAAAACAATGCTAAAATCATAATTTAAAAAATACAACAAATCCCATATGTTTTCTTACTATTTTTCAACCTGTTATAGAGGGCAGGGGCAATCTGAGCTGCAGATTCGTAAACAAACCCCCAGCTAAAAGAACAAGAATTCTACGTGTGGCATTCACATCATATTTTTCCATCCAAGTTTATCCGTTTCAGGGAGAGGAATAAAGTTAAATTGTTATATTCAAGCAAAAGCAACACCAACAATGCTATGGAGGACAAAGAAGGACCTGGTGTGGTGGGACCGCCGAGAACTAAGGGGGGCCCGCTGGGGAAGACAAAGGTGGCATGCGTACTTTTTGTAACTTTTTCGGCACATTTATGGCGACTCTTTTGTGTACTTTGTATGCAAAACAAATTTCACTGCACCTAACTAGATACAAGTGACAATAAAGTATCATCATCTTATCCAAGGGACTGAGGGTTGGGTTGGTAATGGAACTGATATTTCAAAATAACTAAAATTCAAATTCAGAAACTTCAGAAACATCAGTCTGAAGAAGTGTCCCAACCTGAAATGTCACCTATCCATGTTCTCCAGAAGTACTGACTTACTTACCAGTGTCTGCAATTCAGCGTGTCTAAAATTCAAACATAACAGTTCCAAAGATTCACATTAATTTCCTTTGGAAACAAAATGAGCCTGATGGGAAAACCCACATGGCCCATTAATGAATTTCGGTAAAACGAAACCAGCCAACGCAGTTGACCGTACATTTGATTCCAGACCAAGTCGAACTGCTCTCCACAATTGATTTAGATGACAATGCAAAGTGCTGGAGCATCTCAGCAGGTTAGGCAACATCTCTAGAGAGCATGGATAGGTGACGATTCGGGTTGGGCTGACGTAGATGAGTGTAAACTAAGAACATTGACCTCGCTGGCAATGTCAAAGTCAGAGAAAGGAACGTAATCTTACTTGAGACTCGTCTTCCTTGGCACCAGTCTCTCTTGATGGTACAAATTCTTCCTTCCCAGTTCCCCTCCTGAGGGAATACCATCGTCTACAAACCTGTAGAGATTACTACTGCGGTCCTCAAACATTGTCTGTTGTTCTTTGTTGAAGAGTCTTGTACTAACGGGCTCAAACACTCTGTGGTCCATCAGCGCTTGGCAGAGATGTGCTGCTTTCAGACGCGAAACGTCGCTGTTGGCGAAGTACACATTCTGCATGAGGTGACTGAGGACCACGTCAACCGCAGCGGCACCGGTGAAGCAGCAGTCGTGGGTTCTCCACAAGCGTCGATACTGCCTCACCTCCACCTGCAACTGCAGGGCATGGATAATGTTGTTCCAGAGCCGAGTTGCATGGAAAGGTTCCAAGTGCGCTACAAAAATAATAAAAACATCACAATGTATTAAATGTATATTTGTATCGCTTCTATAACATCCCATCAGGGAATTTGAAAGTTTGCACGTCAACGTTGTATAGTTAATGTCATGAGGTACAGTGAATGTTTCGTGCTATTTAGTCAACAAAAAGACTATACATGATTGCAATCGAGCCGTCCACAGTGTGCAGATATAGGATAAAGGGTATAACATTTAGTGCAAGATAAAGTCCAGTAAAGTCCGATTAGATGAGTTTAGAGATCCAGTGCTGAAATAGGCCCCTCGGCCCACTGAGTCTGTGCCAACCAGTGATCACTCTGTACACGAGCACTAACCTGCATGTTAGGGACAATTTATAAATTTTACCGAAGCCAATTAACCTACAAACCGGTACATCTTTGGAGTGTGGAATCAAACCAGAGAACACACGGTCATGGAGAGAAGGTACAAACTCCATTCAGACAGCACCCATGGTCAGGATCGAACCTGGGTCTTGGGCATTGTGAAGGAGCAACTCTACCTGCCACCGTGCTGCCCCTTTTTTGTTACATGCTATCCAGTCAGCAAAAGGAATATACATGATTACAATCAAGCCACCCAAGGTGTATATACATACAGGATAAAGGGAATAATGTTTAGTACAAGATAAAGTCCAATAAAGTCTGATTAAAGATAGTCCGAGGGTCTCCAATGAGCTAGATGGGAAGTCAGAACATTGGCCAATACAAATCACCTTCAATATGCAGGCAGCTGATGGAATTTGGGGGGGGGGGGGAGGAGGGGGGGGAGGAGGGGGGGGGAGGAGGGGGGGGGGAGGAGGGGGGGGGGGAGGAGGGGGGGGGGAGGAGGGGGGGGGGGAGGAGGGGGGGGGGGGAGGAGGGGGGGGGGGGGAGGAGGAGGGGGGGGGGAGGGGAGGAGGGGGGGGGAGGAGGGGGGGGAGGAGGGGGGGGGGGGAGGAGGGGGGGGAGGAGGGGGGGGGGAGGAGGGGGGGGGGGAGGGGGGGGGGAGGAGGGGGGGGAGGAAGAGGAGGCAAATGCGAATGGAGAGAGAATATAATGGTATTATTTAACCTTGTGGTGGTAAATGGGTGCCGGATAGCCAGCACAGATTTGTTGGGTCAAAGAATCTAACTACTTCAAAGTTATTTTGCAACTTCCTTTCTTTTTCCTGCATGTTCTTACCGTATGAACAGGAAAACCTACAAGCAATCAAAGTTACCTACCCTGTACTGCCTTTTCCCTAACCTCTGTCAGTGAGAAATGCAAGTGCAGCCATGTCCCGTGAAGATCAACAGCTCAGGCTTTCCCTCCACGCCACACTCACCATCCTGATCTGGCTATACTTGTGCATTGAACAATGTCACATCAACGTCACTAAAGCAACAACATTCAGAGACGAGAGCTGCAGATCAGTGTTGGTAATTCATCATGTAATAAAAAGGAAATGCTGGTGCTGGTTTATACCAACTATACAATTGGAAGTTCATAACTTCTTTTAGGCAATAAACACTTTCTTGCCTTCCATACCTTTATCCAAAGAAATAGCACAGGCATTGTGGGCTGAACGATCTGCTCATGTTCTGCATTGTTCTATAAGATGGCGGTGGGCTTTCTATTTTGCTCTCTATGAAGTGAACATATTCCCTGACTATTTGCAAAGGAGATGCATGGATGTTGGCCAGGAAACAAAGCAAGCAGTATGCTAACTGGAAGGATTATTTTGTTCCCATGTGGTGCAACAAGCTAAAAATACGATATATATGCAAACTTTGAAATGAATTAGATGCTAACCACTTAATGCATTATCAACCTTTGCAAATCAAGCCTGGCCATGAAAGCATAGTCAGCTTATCCACAGTTTTTTTTTAAAGAGTTACAGTAATGCCAATGAAGACAGATGATTTCTATTAGAATCGGTGGAAATTCTAAGTGAGCTTCAACAATTTGAAAAGTGAAATAGGAAACCATAAAACTGAATTGTATAAACTGTGTGAAGTGGTTTTACCTAACCATGTGCACATGGTTCTCAAAAATGTAATTACGGCTATCAGAAGATACTCTGAAAAGTATACACATTATACCAAAACACCTTGTGATTTGCTCCACATTTATTTTTCCAATAACTTTAAGACATTTGGACAGCTATATAGATAGGAAAGGTTTAGAGGGATATGGGCAAATGGGACTAGCTTAGATGAGGCATCTTGGTCGACATGGAAGAGTTGGCAGGAGTCTGTTTCCATGCTATATGTCTAAATCAAGAAATGCAGGGTTATAAAAAATAATTATGTGTTGGGTGGTTTTAATTCTTTCTCATGGAAGACCAACTACCTCATATGTGTGGGTATGAAATGCACGCATGGCCGTCCGAAGGGGGGGGTGCGTTGGGTGCGACCGCACCCCCCTTTTTTCCCCCCTAAGAAAAGGTCACCAAAAAAAAAACATTTAAAAAATAAATAAATCTACGTTTCCACTTTGGAAATGGCCAGTTCTCTGTTCTCCCATCCCCGGGCGGGAGTGGCTGAATCTGAACCCAACGGCTGTAACCCCAACACCAGACGCCGCTGCGGCGGAGCCCGCTCCCCTCGCCTCCCCCCACCGCCGGGGCCCAAGCCATCTTCCCCCCACACCACCCCCGCTGACCCCTAGCCACCCCCGCTGGGCTCACGCCAACCCCTCTGGGCTCACGGCACCCCTGCTGGGCCCACGTGCCCAACATGACCCCCCAACTTCTATACTCAATACTCTGACTGATGAGGGCCAAAGTGCCAAAATACGTTTTGACCACCTGATATACCTGCGACACGACCTTCAAGGAACCATGCAACCATCAACCATTCCTCTGCCCACCTGGCATTGATCCAGATCCTGCTGCAATCTTTCACAACTATATTCACTATCTGCAAAACCACTCACTTCTGTATCATCAGCAAACTTGCTAATCTTGCCGTGTTCTGTGACGTTTCACAGAGTGCTGGAGTAACTCAGCGGGTCAGGCTGAGTATAGAAGTTGGGAGGTCATGTTGCAGTTGCATAAGAAGTTGGTGAGGCCGCATTCAGAGCATTGTATTCAGTTCTGGGCACCATGTTATAGGAAAGGTGTAATCAAACTGGAAAGGGTACAGTGAAGATTTATGAGGATGTTGCCTGGACTAGAGGGCCAGAGCTATAGGGAGAGGTTGAGTAGGCTGGGACTCTATTTCATGGAGCACAGGAGGATGAGGGATGAGGTGTATAAAATCATGATTTGAATAGATATGGTTGAGCCTTTTGCCCAGAGTAAGTGAATCGAGGAGCAGAGGACATAAGTTTAAGGTGAAGGGCAAAAGATTTAATAGGGATCTGTGGGGTATGTTTTTCACACAAAGGGTGGTAGGTGTATGGAACAAGCTGCCAGAGGAGGTAGTTGAGGCAGGGACTATTACAACATTTAAGAAACAGTTAGACAGGTACATGGATAGGACAGGTTCGGAGCTATATGGATCAAACGTGGGCAGGTGGGACTAGTGCAGATGGGACATGCTGGGCCGAAGGGCCTGTTTCCACACTGTATCACTCTATGACTATCTTTCCCTCTCAAACCCATTCTCCTGCCTTCTCCCCAATCTATGACTAAAAAGTGAAGAAGAAAAATGCATGTAGATAAGTAGAGCAGATTTGTCATGCCACCTCCCTTTTTGAAAAGCTTCGTACGGGCCTGGCACGTGTTGGTTTACACCGAAGATAGACACAAAGTGCTGGAGTAACTGAGCGGGTCAGGTACTTTTTGTGTCAGGACCCGTTCTTCAGACTGAAAAGATGTATCACAGCATGGTTTGGGAACAGCTCCATCCAAGCTCTCAAGAAATTGCAGAGAGTTGCAAACATAGCTCAGTCCATAACGCAAACCAACCTCCCTTCTATTGACTCCATCTACATTATGCTGCCTCAGCAAGGCCACCAGCATAATCAACGATGAGTCTCAAGCCGGCCATTCCCACTTTTCCACTCTCCCATCACGCAAGTGGTACAGAGGATTGAAAACGCATTCCTCCAGATTCAGGGACACTTTCTTCCCAACTGTTATCAGACAACTGAACTGTCCTCTCAACAACTAGCGAATGGTCATGACCTCCAATCAACCTCATTGGAGACCCTCACACTATTTTTAATAGGGCTTTACCTTACAATAAATGTTATTCACTTTATCTGTACACTGACGGCTTGACTGTAATCAGCAGTCTTTTCGCTGACTGGATAGCAAGCAACAAAAAAAAATGTCACTGTACCTTGGTACGCGTGACAATAATAATAAACTAAACTAAGTGCGGGTAAGGCAGGTAACAGTTTGAGCAAGAAACATATATTATGGTTGAAATTCACCGGGGAACCTGGGCTGGTTCAGGAGAACTTTCTTCACAGGAACTGGCAATAGAAGGTGGAAGGAGAGCGGGGTTAGAAGAGAGTCCGTCAACGAAAATGGGAGTGTGATTGCATTTCACTGAGTTAAAAGGGAAAGTACAAAGCAGTCAACTATGAAGGGAAAAGTTTTAGAGCTTGTGCAACTTGGAGAGAAGCAGTACCCATTTAAAAATAAGTCCATGCAGGGAGGGTTAAGCAGCAACAGTAGTTTAAATTGCTGTGCCAAGTTTAGGATATTGGACCAAGCTGTTCTGTTGAAACAAAAGAGTACTTTTGGGAATGTCAGGAGAGTATATTTGCCAAGATTCAATCTGCTTGAAACACTACACCATGAAAAAAATTGCCGAGTTTCCAAGAAAAATCAAGTTTCCTGAAGCACAAGAATTAAGTAAACCCAGTCCATTAATTTAAGCATTTCTTGGTACTGCAATTTATTTTTTCTAATTACATTGTCAGACTCAAAATAACAGTGGTTGACTATTCAGGGCAGAGATGAGAAGAATCATCTTCACACAAAATGTAATGAGAGTGGAATTCATTACAGAGAAGACTGCAGAAGGTCAGCGATTGAATATGTTCAAGACTTAGATTGATAGACGTTTATATAATGAGAATCAAGGGCTAGTGAATTAAGTAGTTCTATAAAAAAGATTGATACAAACATATTGAATTGTGAAATAGGCAGGAAAGGTTCCTGTTTCTAATTCTTATGTTCTTACTGCCAGGAGTTAGATGGAAGAAATCCCTGTGCAAAGAGAATTACATGGCTGACAGATGTACGAAGCTCTGTTTAATAGTGGTGCAGCTGGTAAAGCTGCTGTCTCACAGCACCAGAGACCCAAGTTAAATCCTGACCTCGGGTGCTGTCCGTGTGGAGGTTACATATTCTCGTTGTGACCGTGCAGGTTCCTCCCGGACATGTGGATTTGTAGGTTAATTGGCTTCTGTAAATTGGCCCTAGAGTGAAGGGAGTGGATGAGAAAGTTGGATAACATACAACTAGTATGAACAGATGATTGATGGTCAACGTGGACTCAAGTTCAAGTTCAAGTGAGTTTATTGTCATGTGTCCCTGTATAGGACAATGAAATTCTTGCTTTGCTTAAGCACACAGAAAATAGTAGGCATTTACTACAAAACAGATGGGCCAGTGGGCCAAAGGTCCTGTTTCCATGCTATATCTTGAAACAAAAGCAAACCCTTCAGCTCCTATTTTAACTGCCTAAGACTAGCTCAGATCAGCAATGGCTCAATGTTGGGAGATCCTCACATTATTTTCAAATCCATCACCACAATATTATTCCCTCTCTGTAAAGACCTTCATCCTTACAAATTTACAAAATTCTTAAGGGGTTGGACAGGCTAGATGCAGGAAGACTGTTCCCGATGTTGGGGAAGTCCAGAACAAGGGGTCACAGTTTAAGGATAAGGGGGAAATCTTTTAGGACTGAGATGAGGAAAACATTTTTCACACAGAGAGTGGTGAATCTCTGGAATTCCCTGCCACAGAAGGTAGTTGAGGCCAGTTCATTGGCTATATTTAAGAGGGAGTTAGATGTGGCCCTCGTGGATAAAGGGATCAGGGGGTATGGAGAGAAGGCAGGTACAGGATACTGAGTTGGATGATCAGCCATGATCATATTGAATGGCGGTGCAGGCTCGAAGGGCCGAATGGCCTACTCCTGCACCTATTTTCTATGTTTCTTACAAACATCCTAATTGCATCCTCGTGATAATCCTTGATTTTAAATCATGCGCACCACAAATATTAGATAAAGGAAAGTTTGTTTTCAGAACAGGTCACTGGATTTGGAAGAATATCAGATACATGTTTTTGTGATGTCGCAATGCCAAATGCTCGCAGATGTCCAATCGGAATGGATCCATTTACATGTACGGCTTCCGACTGCATTTCTTCCTTTGATTCCCTGCAACTCCGAAACCAGACGCAGAATCGCCGACATCTTTTCCATTTCGGTAGAGATTTCACTTTTCTTTCTAAGTATCCGCTCCTCATTACATTTCGTCGTGTTTAAGTACACGTTTTAAATCAAATTCTCCCCCCCCCCCCCCCAATATTTCAAAAATAAACTGGTTTCGCACCCATAGAAGCAGCACCAGCCCCAGCCCCTGGTGAACGTTCCATCGTGTGATGTCACAATGCCTGATGTTCACAGATGTCCAATCGGAATGGATTCATTTACATATGCCTTTGCAGGAGCCCCAGCCCCTGGTGAACGTTCCATCGTGTGATGTCACAATGCCCAATGCTCAAATACATTGTTGCCATAGAGGGAGTACAGAGAAGGTTCACCAGACTGATTCCTGGAATGTCAGGATTTACATATGAAGAAAGACTGGATAGACTCGCCTTGTACTCGCTAGATTTTAGAAGATTGAGGGGGTATCTTATAGAAACGTATAACATTCTTAAGGGGTTGGACAGGCTAGATGCAGGAAGATTGTTCCGGATGTTGGGGAAGACCAGAACAAGGGGTCACACTTTAAGGATAAGGGGGAAATCCTTTAGGACAGAGATGAGAAAAACATTTTTCACACAGAGAGTGGTGAATCTCTGGAATTCTTTGCCACAGAAGGTAGTTGAGGTCAGTTCATTGGCTATATTTAAGAGGGAGTTAGTTGTGGCCCTTGTGTATGGAGAGAAGGCAGGTACAGGATACTGAGTTGGATGATCAGCCATGATCATATTGAATGGTGGTGCAGGCTAGAAGGGCCGAATGGCCTACTCCTGCACTTAATTTCTATGTTTCTATGTTTCCCTCTCCTCACCCCTCTCCCTCTCCCACCCATCACTCTCTCCCCCACCCCCCTTCCCTCTCTACCCCACCCCCTTCCCTCTCTCCCCCCGCCCCCTTCCCCTACCCCTCTGTCCCTCTTCCACCAGTCCCTCTACCCCTCCCTCCCCACTCTTCCACTTCTCTCCCCTTACCCCTCTCTCTTCACCTCCCTGTCCCACCCCTTTCCCCTACCCCTCTGTCCCTCTTCCACCACTCGCCCGTCCCTCTTCCACCACTCCCCCTACCCCTCCCTCTCCCACTTCTCTTCCCTTACCCCACCCCTCTCCCTCCCTCACCCCCCCTCCCTTCCCCTCTCTCCCCCACCCCTTCCCCTACCCCTCTGTCCCTCTTCCACCACTCCCCCTGTCCCTCTTCCACCACTCCTGCTACCCCTCTCCCCCTCCCTGCCTCCCTCCCTCCCCTCTCTTCCACTTCTCTCCCCCCCCCCCCCCCCCCCCCTCCAATTCCACTCTCCCCCTCCCTCCACACTCTTCCCCCTCTCCCTCCTCATTCCCTTACCGTGCACGGTCTCTGTCTTTAAGAAGGAACTACAGATGCTGGAAAATCGAAGGTAGACATAAAAAAAAGCTGGATAAACTCAGCGGGAGCGGCAGCATCTATGGAGCGAATTGAATAGTCAACGTTTTTGGCCGAAACCCGGAAGAAGGGTTTCGGCCAAAAACGTTGCCCTTTTCCTTCGGTCCATAGATGCTGCTGCACCCGCTGAGTTTATCCAGCTTTTTTGTTGTTGTACCAGCCTCTCGCTCTCTCTCTGCCCTTTTCTCTTCTCTCGACTCATGCACGCCCGCTCCAACCGCTCCCCCCCCCCCTTCACCTCTCTCTCCCATCCTCTTCTCCCCCCCCCCCCCTCCCCCTCTCCCTCTCCACCCTCCTCCTCCCCTTCCTGACAAAATATTTTTTGTGGGGGCGGGTCCTCAGTGTGTGTGACTGTTTGTGGAGGCGGCCACGCGCTCTCCATTCAAGAAGACGCTCATCTGTTTGTGGAGGCGCGTGCTTAGTATGTGACCAAAGATCTTATAGCGGAGCTCTCCGCTACAAAATCTTTGTGTGTGACGACACACGCTCCCCCCCCCCCCCCCCCTTTGGTGCAGGAGGCGAGCGCAGCATCTGAACGCTCAGCGAATATTCGAATTCTTCACTAACCGTCATTCTGACTTTGCTTGTGAAGTGAAAAGTCCTGAATTGCATTTGTCTGATGCAGGAAGATTGTTCCCGATGTTGGAGAAGTCCAGGACAAGCGGGTCACAGTTTAAGGATAAAGGGGAAATCCTTTAGTACTGAGATGAGGAAAACATTTTTCACACAGATAGTGGTGAGTCTCTGGAACTCTCTGCCACAGAAGGTAGTTGAGGTCAGTTCATTGGCTATATTTAAGAGGGAGTTAGATGTGGCCCTTGTGGCTAAAGGGATCAGGGGGTATGGAGAGAAGGCAGGTACAGGATACTGAGTTGGATGATCAGCCATGATCATATTGAATGGTGGTGCAGGCTCGAAGGGCCGAATGGCCTACTCCTGCACTTAATTTCCATGCTTCTGTTTCCCTCTCCTCACCCCTCTCCCTCTCCCACCCATCCCTCTCTCCCCCACCCCCCTTCCCTCTCTACCACCACCCCCTTACCCCTACCCCTCTGTCCCTCTTTCACCACTCCCCCTACCCCTCCCTCCCCACTCTTCCACTTCTATCCCCTTACCCGACGCCTCTCCCTCCCCCACCCCTCTCTCTTCCGCTCCCTTCCCCTCTCTCCCCCACCCCTTCCCCTCTGTCCCTCTTCCAACCACTCCCCCGTCCCTCTTCTACCACTCCCGCTACCCCCTACCCCTCCCTCCTCCCCACTCTTCCACTTCTCTCCCACTCTCTCCTCCCCCTCTCCTCACCCCTCTCCCTCCCACCCCCCTTCCCTCTCTACCCCACCCCCTTCCCTCTCTCCCCCCACCCCCTTCCCCCTATCCCTCTGTCCCTCTTCCATCACTCCCGCTACCCCTCTCCCGATGCTCCCGATGTTGGGGAAGTCCAGGACAAGGGGTCACAGCTTAAGGATAAGGGGGAAATCCTTTAAAACCGAGATGAGAAGAACTTTTTTCACACAGAGAGTGGTGAATCTCTGGAACTCCCTGCCACAGAGGGTAGTCGAGGCCAGTTCATTGGATATATTTAAGAGGGAGTTAGATGTGGCCCTTGTGGCTAAGGGGATCAGAGGGTATGGAGAGAAGGCAGGTACGGGATACTGAGTTGGATGATCAGCCATGATCATATTGAATGGCGGTGCAGGCTCGAAGGGCCGAATGGCCTACTCCTGCACCTAATTTCTATGTTTCTATGTTTCTCCTCCTCCCTCCCCACTCATCCACTTCTCTCCCCCTTCCCCTCCACTCTCCCTCCCCACTCTCCCCCCACCCCTCTCCCCCCACCCCTCTCTCCATCCCTCCCTCCCCATCCCCCCTCCCCCACATCTCTCTCCCCATCTCTCACCCCCTACCCTGCTCTCCTTTCCCTCCCAAATCTATCCCGTTTCCTCCTCCTCCTCTCCCCTCCCTCCCCTCTTCTGACCCCCCCCCCCCCCCAAACCCCGTTGGGGAAACAGACCCAACGGGTCTGCACTTGGTCTAGTTATTCTTAAAATTCAATCCGTAAGTTAAAAAAATAAAGCTCCAAGAAATAATGGACTCTTCCAAGGTATGCAAGAGGAAATAGTGAATGCTCTTAAATCGCCTGGTGTAGAAAATTCTATTAGAGAATGGTGAAAAACAGCACATGCATCTTTCACAAGACCGTTTTCTGAAACTGGAGTGAAGAATAGTAAACCCAGTAATTCAACACGATTCCAATCCTAGGGCAGTTAACCAGACCACTCCTCTATTTCTCACCTGCCACCTTAGATGAGAAATGTGGCAGGAGCGATTTGAATGGGAATGCTCAGCTGTTAAACATATGGAATTTAAAAGCACATCAAAGCAACGCCCAAAATGGTCAAAATGTTGGCACAAGAAATTGTAGATGCTGGTTTACACAAAAAGACACAAAGTGCTGGAGTAACTCAGCGGGTCAGGCAGCATCTCTAAAATCAAATCAGGACCCTTCAAACTGAAGAGCACAAACTTCTTGCAGAGGGGGATGAATTTCTGGAATTCTCCAAGTCTATATCATCCCATCCTACCCCTCCCCTCACACATCCATCCCCCACCGCCCCTCTCTTCCCATTCTCCTCCGACTCCTGTACACATCCACCCCTTCTCACTCCCCTGTCCCTCACGAAACGCACTCTCAACTCTCTCCCTCACACTCCCTTCACCTGACACTACCCCCCCTAAGCCACCCTCTAACCTTACACTCATCTCCCTCACCCTTATTCCCCTCACCAGGCCCTCTCCCCTCCTGCTCACCCCATCCTTCACCGTCAGCATCCTAACCTCATCTTGACTCACTCCACACCCTTCCCTCCACCCTCTCACTCATATCTATATCCTCCCTCTCTTCCCAGGTGTCGGCCGCCGGTACCTCTCAGTCTCAAGGACCTGCCGCTATCCAACCGCCGGAAGCGCGGAGTCAAATTCACCGCCATCGCCGCCTCCCGCCCTACGTCATCAGACCACGCCTCCCACCCTACGTCATCAGACCACGCCTCCCACCCAACGTCATCAGACCACGCCCCCACCCCGTAAATCACCAGGCTACGCCTCCCGCTCTACGTCATCAGACTCCACCTCGTCCGCGTCACCAAGTCCCGCCCAGGTTTGAGTGACAGCCTGTCTTGGGCGACAAGCTGTTCTTCACAAGGTACACAAAAAAGCTGGAGAAACTCAGCGGGTGCAGCAGCATCTATGGAGCGAAGGAAATAGGCAACGTTTCGGGTCGAAACCCTTCTTCACAAGACTGCCCTTGAACCAAAGATCTTATAGCGGATCTTTGCCTTGAACTACATTGTGCAAGAAGAGTCAAGAGGCAAGAGTGTTTTATTGTCATATGTCCCAGATAGAACAATGAAATCCTTACTTGCTGCAGCACAACAGAATATGTAAACATAGTACACTGTAAACAATATGATAAACGAGAGAGAATTCAGTGTGTATACATACACATACTCACAAGTACGCACACACATATATATATATACACACACATACTCAAAAAACAAACAATAGTAGTGCAATAATAATAATACTAATAATAATAATAATAATCTATAGTAGTTCAGAGCTTATTTGAGTGTTTAATAGCCTGATGACTGTAGGGAAGAAGCTGTTCCTGAACCTGGACGTTACAGTTTTCAGGCTCCTGTACCTGAAGGAACGAACTGCAGATGCTGGTTTAAACCAAAGATAGACACAAAAAGCTGGAGTAACTCAGCGAGAAAGGCAGCATCTCTGGAGAGAAGGAATGGGTGACGTTTTGGGTCTCGACCCAAAACGTCACCCATTCCTTCTCTCCAGAGATGCTATTTGAACTAGATTAGATGCATTTTCTCCAATACAACTTTGACTCTAATTCAGAAATATTTAATGGCTGCAAACTGCTTTGGAAAAAAGGGAGTTGTGAAGTGTTGAATGAATACTGTGTTTTACAATGGCCGCTCCTCTATTTCTCGCATTTTGGTATTCACTCAACACAGTCACTCCTCAATTCTCAGCCATGCCTTTCATTTCTAATTTCCACCTCACTACAGCTTCTTTAAAATGCTCCTTTAAACTTGGACTAAGTTTCAATGTTTCAATAGATCTTTATTGTCGCATGTACAGAAATACAGTGAAATTATTTATTTTGCGTACAGTTCAGTAAAGTATTACTATACGTGCACACAATCATAGATTAAGTACAAAGTGTATTGAAATGGTCCTCCGAGCATATGCAAGAGACGCCAGGTTTTGGCGCCATTTTTAAAGTCCAAGCTGCAGCTGGCCATAAAGGCCCGTTGTCCTGGTGGTGTTGCAGGGTTGGCCTGGCCAAGTGAAGGTGTAGTCGTCCTCCACTGCTGCTCCACTGCTCCGTGCCACTGAGGGCCACGTCCAGACTGCGCGCTTGGTCTCTTGGAGCGATGCCCGATCCAGGCAAGCCCGATGCTGCTACAGGGCCTCCACCCGTCACCTCGATCCATATCATCCAGTGAACCATCGTCCCTCTCCTTGCCCAGCCACCATGCTGCCATTGTGCCCCAGGGGCGTTTCACACAGCCACCTTGTGGGTCACGAAAGGTAAGAGCTTGGTTCCTCTTGCCGGCCCTTTGTACTTTGCCTCCACCTTTGCCTTGACTCTCTGGTTCTCCAGTCCTCGGGGACAAGCACGGTCTGGGCTTGGCGGATTCCTTCTCAATGACGGACTTCTTTTGGTCTCAGCTCAAAATCAGTTTGTGGTGACTGACACAGGGCATGCAACTATCTTAAGGGTGCTCCGTAAATGCTTTTGTAAGATTATACCCATTATTACACTCTTCAAAATATGCATCCCAATTTGAGGCAAAGACCTTCGACTTTCAAAACTGCTGAAGCTTTAAAAGTGCAATTCCAGGTGAGTTACAATGGAAAATCACCAATCTGTTTCTCACCGCATGATGGATGCAAAGGGTTTGGAGAGGTTGCAGAAGAGGTTCCCCAGGGTGTTACTTGGATAAGAGGGTATTAGCTACGAGGAGTGGTTGGAAAACCTGGATTGTTTTCCCTGGAGCGTCAGAGGGTGAGAGGAGACCTGATATTCCTCAGAAGTTTCCTGACCTGCTGAGCATTTCCAGAATTCTCTGCTTTTATTCAACTAAAGGTTAAACGGAATTCTTTCCAGTTCTTCCAGAGATTTAACATTTTCTCAAAGGAGAATGCAACGAATGTTTGAATTAATTGAATCCAAATTTAATGAATTATTGAAATAAATATACAGAAGGATTAACATAAGAACTGGCTGCTTGTTAGTAAACAATGACAACCTTCCATTCAATAGCGAATAGACATTAATTCAAAATAAATTAAATGGCTAATTTAACCTTCATGGCTTTTGGGAATTGGGAATGACCTGGATAAGCTGAGGCTTTTTACCTTGGAGAGATGGAGGCTGAGGGGTGACCTTATAGAGGTATGTAAAATCATGAGGGTCATGGAGAAGATGAATGGTCAGTCTTTTTCCCAGGGTATGGGGATGCAAAAACCAGAGGGCACAGACTTACGATAAGAGTGGGAAAGATTTAAAAGGCATCTGAGGGGGTAACCTTTTTTGAAGGAGGTGCCAGAGGAACTAATTGAGGCAGGTACTATAACAATATGTAAAAGGCATTTGGATGGATAAGAAATGTTGCTCAAGTAGGCAACTTGGTCACAGGGGCAAGTTGGTCCGAAGGTTCTGTTTGCATGTTATTTAACTCGACAACTATGAAATAGAGGGAAGGTTGCTGAATTTATTTCAGGTGGTAAATTTCAAGATACAAAGGCGGCAAGGGGTGTGAAAGAAAAGGAGATTATGACATTGAGGTAGATGTTCACCATCATTGCTTCGAATAGCAGAGGCACAGATATTAGGGTGGCATAGTGGCGCAGCATTAGAGTGGCTGCCTTACAGCATCAGAGACCTGAGGTAGACACAAAATGCTGGAGTACCTCAGCGGGCCAGGCAGCATCTCTGGAGAGAAGGAATGGGTGACGTTTTGGGTCGAGACCCTTCTTCAGACTGATGTCAGGGGAGTGGGCGGGAGAGATAGAATGTAGTCGGTGACTGTAAGACTGGTGGGGGAACTGGGAAAGGGGAGGGGATGGAGAGAGAGGGAAAGCAAGGGCTATTTGAAGTTAGAGAAGTCAATGTTCATACCGTTGGGGTGTAAGCTACCCAAGCGAAATATGAGGTGCTATTCCTCCCAATCTGTGCTGGGCCTCACTCTGACAATAGAGGAGGCCCCAGACAGAAAGGTCAGATTGGGAATGGGAGGGGAAGTTAAAGTGCTGAGCAACTGGGAGATCAGGTTGGTTAAGGCGGACTGAGCGGAGGTGTTCAGCGAAACAATCGCTGAACCTGCGTTTGGTCTCACTGATATACATGAGTTGACACCTGGAACAGCGGATACAGTAGATGATGTGGAGGAGGTGCAAGTGAACCTCTGCCTCACCTGAAAAGACTGTCGGTGTCCTTGGATGGAGTGGAGGGGGGAGGTAAAGGGACAGGTGTTGCATCTCCTGCGCTCCCAGGGGAAAGGACTAGTTGACCAGGGAGTTGCGGAGGGAACGGTTTCTGCTGAAAGCAGAAAGGGGTGGGGATGGGAAGATGTGGCTGGTTGTGGGATCCCGTTGGAGGTGGTGAAAATGTCGGAGGATTATATGCTGTATGCGAAGGCTGATGTGGTGGAAGGTGAAGGGGGACTCTGTCCTTGTTACAAATGGGGGGAGGGGGAGCAAGAGCGGAGCTGCGGGATATCGAGGAGACCCTAGTGAGAGCCTCATCCATAATGTCCCTGTTCCCTAAAGAATGCGGAAATCTCTGATGTCTATCCTGACTTTGGCTGCTGTCTCTATGGAGTTTTCACGTTATTCCTGTGACCGCGTGGGTTTCCTCCAACATCCCTCCAATACTTTGTGTCCTTTTCATAAGTTCATAAGTTATAGGATCAGGATTAGGCCATTTGGCCCATCAAGTCTACTTCACAATTCAATCGTGGCTCATCTATCTTTCCCTTTCAACCCCATTTTCCTGCCTTCTCCCCATAACACCTGGCACCCTGACTAAGCAAGAATCAGTCAATCTCCACCTTAAAATTATCGATTGACGGGCTTCACAGCCTTCTGTGGCAATGAATTCCACAGATTCACCACTCTTTTGGGTATGAACATTGAATTCTCCAATTTTAGGGAACTTACCAAACGCCCCACCCCCCTTTTTTCTCCGCTCTATCCCCTTTGTCCCACTCTGATGCACCCATTTATACCCCCCCTCCTCATCCCCACCATCCACCGACATTACTTCATCAGGCTTCATAATTCACAACCCTTCAATCCTTATCTCATATCTTATATCTGGTCATCTCTGGCTTCTGACCAGACATTCTGCCTATCAACCCCACCATCCCCACACCCGTATCCATCTATCACTCACCAGGCTTTGTCTTGCCCCCAACTCTCTTCCAGCTTTCTCCACACCCACTCTAGCACAATTAGTGTGAAGAAGGGTCCGAACTCAAAACATCCAGAAATGCTCCCTGACCCGTTGAGTTATTCCAGTTTGTAGTAAGGAACTGCAGATGCTGGTTTAAACACAAAAAGATAGACACAAAAAGCTTTGTTAAACTGAAGAAGGATCTTCGACCCGAAACATTGCACATTCCTTCTCACCGTCCAGTACTTTGTGCCTATTTTTGTAAACCGGCATCATTGTTCCTTGTTTCTAATTGTTCACTTTGCCTATTTAAGTGTCTGTCTAAATACCTCCTCAAATAAAAGGGATTGTATCTGAAACCTTTTTATCTCTTTACCTCTTTCCTGATTTTTCTACCCTCTTCTTAAGAACAAGCAGTGTAAGTGCATGGGGAGATGTCTTGTCAAAGAAGGCGTAGGGTATGCTTGCCTTCATCGGTCGAGGCATCGATTATAAGACTCAGGAAGTCATATTGCAGCTTTATAAAACTTTGGTTAGGCTGCATTTGGAATATTGTGTGCAGTTATAGTCGTTCTGGATGTGGAGGAGTTGGATAGGGTGCAGATGAGGTTTACCAGGGTGCTACCAAGATTACAAGATATTATCTACAGGGAGAGGTTGAGCGTACCTATCAATTGCCAGCAAAGCAAGAAGTGCTGGAGGAACTCAGTGGGTTAGACAGCATCTGTGGAGTGAAATGGACCGATGATGTGTCAGGTCCTGATTCTCTTTCCCGCCCATAAACACCATCTGCTCATTCCCTCCACAGATGTCAATAGTCAATAGTGGTTTTATTGTCACATATGTTCATTGTTATCACAGTGAAATTATTTTTCTTACAAACAGTCCAGTAGAGTATCACCATTCCCTCGATCCCCGATTAGCAAATGTACGGGACCAATCTACTGAGTCGCATGAAGGAGGTGCCATGTTCAAAGTTATAGTTCTTATGACCCAGGCCTGTACAAGGCAAGACCCACAGGTCAGGACCAGAAATGCCGTCTGTCCATTTCTCTCCACAGATGCTGCCTGGCCCGCTGAGTTCCTCCAGCACTTTGTGTTTTGCTGGAAACATATCGCCTCTCTTTCATTGTCTTTGGGTCTAAGTCTGGAAACTGCCTCCCCGCCTGCACTGTGGGAGCACCTTCACCAGAAGGATTGCAGCAGGTTAAGAATGTGGCTCACCACACCTTCCGTAGGGGGATTACAGATGGCAATAAACAGTGGCCTTGCCTATGACGGCCCCAGTCTATAAATGAATAAAACATTTATTTATGAACACCAGTAAAGGCATAAACCTCAGAAAACGTCCTCTTACACAAACGAGGAATCTTCTTAGTTTTAATGCTAACCATTCTGAAGTAATTCTCAATTCTTTATGGCTAATTACTTTAAGCTTTTAACTTTTGGCATTTAGCTTCAAAGATATTTATGTGCTAATTATCTGGAATCTTACATGGTTTTTAACCTTTTTATTTGATCACAATTTCACAGCAATTACTGCTGAGGGTCAACCCAGCGTGTATGGAACTAAGTTCTCTTTCAGGGATTTTTCACAGCAGTTTCAAGGCAATTTCACCAAGAATTTCAAAGGCGCTGTTGAAATAATTTAAACCAAGGACATATGTTTCCTTGAGAGAAACCCAATGATAAGCCCCAGTGTAATGCAAATAAAACAGACTATCTGGCCACATTGGGTATCTCGAGGAGAGCTTCTTCCTCAGTTTGAAGTCTGAAGAAGAGCTCCAACCCAAAATGTGACCTATTCTTTTTCTCCAGAGATGCTCAGACCCAGAGTTACTCCAGCATTGTGTTCCTATCTTCAATGTGAGCCAGCAGTGCCTTCCTACACATTCTTCCTCTGTTCCATTGATTGATTGAAAGCCGCAGCATGGAAACAAGTCCAGTCACAGGGAAAACATGAGGAATAATTAAATAATATTTTTCTCCCGGTCACGCCTCCAACATAATTTCCCCTGCAGTTGAAAAAGTTAATTAACAGCCAAATTAGTTATAATATAATGCTTAAAGAAAGTTTTCAACCTACTCAATCATCGATGGCTTATTGAAAGATACAGCATGGAAACAGCCCACCGAGTCCACGACGACCATCGATCATCCATTCACACTAGTTCTACATTATCCCACTTTCTCATCCACTCCCTATACACTGGGGGCAATTTATGGCAGCCAATTAACATAAACCCCCACGTGCTTGGGATGTGGGAGGAAACTGGAAGAAATCAAAGTGAGTTTTAGAATTTTGTATTTCAGGGACTAAGATCTATTGAACCTGTGTATCGATGCTGAGATGCTAAGAACTATATTCTGCACTCTGTATCTTCCCTTTTGTTCTATCCATTGTATTTGAGTTTGACTGGATTGTATTATGTGTAGAAAATCTGATCTCCACAACACCATGCAAAACAAAGCTTTTCACTGTACCACGGTACATGTACAGGTGACAAAAATAAACCTAAACCTAAACTTGAGAGTCTCAGTCGCCGTGTACATACTTGGCTGAGATCAATACATCGTTATGTTCAAGAGGAATTTGGGGAGAGGCGTTCTGGGAAACATGGTGGTGGTGAAACAGTCTTGATATTGAAACGAAGAACAGACTGAAGAGTTTGTCTGACCAACCTCTATTCTGATTTCAAAAGTGCTAAAGTGCTAAAGGAACTGAGCGGGTCAGGCAGCATTTGTGGATGGAATGGACAAGTGATGTTTTGCGTCAGAACCATTCTTCGTCTTCAGACTGAGTGACAAACCAAAACATTGTTTGTCCATTCACTTTTAAATCCTGACCCTAGGAGTTCCTCCAGCACTTTGTGTTTTGCTCCAGGATCCAGCAACTGCAGTTCCTTGTGCCTCCATTTTACTGCTCCACTGCCTCAATCCTCATTTCTCATGTTGCAGCTTTAACCGCTCACTGCCCAGTAGCTAACACTGTTTAACTGTCATGTGCACCTCAACGGAACACAAAGTTCCCACTTGCAGCCACAGGCGCAGCGGTAGAGTTGCTGCCTCACAGCGCCAGATAACCAGGTTCTATCCTGACAACGGGTGCAGTCTGCACGGAGTTTGTACGTTCTCACTGTGAACGCGCGGGTGTTCTCCGGGTGCTCAGATTTCCTCCCACACCTCAAAGATATGCAGATTTGTTGGTTAATTGTCTTCAATAAATTGTAAACTGTCCCTAGTGTGTAGGATAGTGCTCACATATGGGGTGATTGCCCATTAGCGCAAACTCGGTGGGCCAAAGGCCTGCTTCCACGCTGTATCTCTAAAGTCTAACAGTCCTGTAAACATAATACATAAATAATATATAATAAACAAAAATAAACAATAAATGATTTAGCACAATACGAGAACAAAAAAAACTTGAAGTCTTTCATGCAACCAAAGACAGTCCATCAAAGTTCATAGCTGAGGTTTGTGTTCAGATGTCTGATGATTACTGGGAGGAAGCGGTTCTTAGTTTAGTAGAGTTTAGCGATACAGCATGGAAACAGGCCCTTCGGCCCACCGAGTCAATGCCAACCAATGATCATCCATACACCAGACCTATCCTACACTCTAGGGACAACTTACAGAAGCCAATTAACCTTCAAACCTGCACGTCTTTACAATGTGGGAGGGAAACCCGGGCTCTCGGAGAAAACCCATGCTATCACCGGTAGAATGTACAAACTACAGACAGCCTGCACCCATAGTCTCAATTCCACCGCTGTGCCACTGTGTTGCCCTCTTGTACGTGGGGGTCACAGTTTTCAGACTTCTGTACCTTCATCCCGATGGTAGCAGCAAGATGAGAGCGTGGTCAGGATGGGACTTTGAGGCAGTACCTCCCCTGTCGAGCCCATTGAGGCTTCGATGATGGGAAGGTCAGTACAGGGTGGACCGAGAAGTGTCCAGCACTTTCTGTAATCTCCTTTGTTCCTGGGCATTCAAGTTGCCAAACCAGTTAAGACGCAAAAGAACTAGCAGACAGCTGAAGCCAAACAGATGACATTTAAGATCTGTAGGAACTAAGTGTAGATGATGGTTTACACTGAAGATAAGACATAAAATAATGGAGTAACTCAGCTAGTTAGGCAGCATTCTGGTCTCGACCCAAAACGTCACCTATTCCTTTTTTCCAGAGACGCTGCCTTACCCACTGAATTTCTCCAGCATTTTTACAAGTTCACAAATCATAGGAGTAGAATTAGGCCATTCAGCCCATCGAGTCTATCCGGCCATTCAATCAGGGCTGATCTCTGCCTCCAAATCACATTTCCCTGCCTTGACTCCTGTTCTAATCAAGAATTTGTCCATCTGTGCCTTAAAAACATCCACTGACTTGGCCTCCACAGCCCTCTGTGCAATGAGTTCCACAGATTAACTACCCTCTGACTAAACCTCTAGCTCACCTCCTTTCTAAAAGAGCTCCCTTTAAGTCTGAGGCTGATGTCTCTCCCATCAGTGGAAACATCCTTTCCACATCCACTCTATCTTTGCTTTGCATTATTCTGTAAGTTTCAATGAGGTCTCCCCGCAATCTTCTCAACTTCAGCGAGAACAGGCCCAGTGCCGTCAAACGCTCATCTTATGCTAACCAACTCATTCCTGGAATCATTCTTGTAAACCTCCTCTGGATCCTCTCCAGAGCCAGCACATCCTTCCTCAGATATGGGGCCCAAATTTGCTCACCTTTTGTGACATTTAAGATCCTCAGCCGTGTAATAAGACCAAAGGAAGGCGTAACAAGCGGTGATTGAAAAGACAAAGAGTGATATCAGAGGAGACAAGAATAAAGAGAGGTGATAGAAGACGGGGGTGTTGAGGATCTTGAAACAATCATTATTACAAGCATCTTCTCGTTACTTTGCAGAAGTATTAATAGTTAGCCCAGTATTACCCTGTTATTTCAGTCACTAGAGCGTTCAGCTTAATTATAACCTGAGTTCTATTACTCCCCCTTGACCTTCCTGTGAGCCCATCAGCACTTTGCATAAAGATGGGTTGTTAAAAATAGATTTTTTAATAATCTAAGCTATTGCTTTGGTGCTGTGGTGCAGTCTGATCTCTTTGGATTGTATTAGTTGGATGAGATGTCAAACCAAAGTCACGCCTGCTCTGTGAATGACGGTTCATGGTGTGTCACAGCACAGGAGGGGGGTCAATGAGCTGACGGAATCTGGCAGAAGCTCCAACTGGTCTCCTAGCCAAGCACTGCCCAGGCACACTGGTGCAGCAGGTAAAGCTGCTGCCTCACAGCGCCAGAGACCCGGGTTCAATCAGGACCACTGGTACCGTCTCTGTGTGGAGTTTGCACGTTCTCCCTGTGACTGCTTGGGTGTTCTCCAGTGTTCTCCGGTTTCCTCCCACAACCCAAAGATGTGCGGGTTTGTAGGTTAAACTTTGCTCCCAGTGCATATAGATTCTTGGCTAAAGTGAATGGTAGAACCTTTGGGAAGTTGATAGGAAGGTGGAAAGAATAAAGATGGGCTTAATAAGTTAATAAGTCATAAGCTGCAGGAGCTTCGATCGCCCCGACTGCAGATGGTTCGACTGCCCTGACTGCGGGAGAATAAATGTGGAAGAAGATTGGACTTTGTTACCTTCCATCACATTGTGGGGAATGTGGGAATCCACTATTGTGGATGTTTATGTTAACTTTTATGCAGTTGTGTGTCTTGTTGCCTTTTCTTTAGTATGGCCATATGATAAATCGAATTTCACTGTACCTTAATTGGTACATTGACAATTGACAATAAACGGACCTTTGAACCTTTGAGCAGATTTTCAACACCATTCTCCTGCCTTCTTCCTGTAACCTTACTAATCAAGAATCTGTCAATATCCAGTTTAAAAATACCCAATGACTTGGCCTCCACAGACATCTGTAGGGTTAATGTAGGATTGCCACGGACTCGTTAGCCTGAAGGTCCTGTTTCCCTGTTACACCTCTCTATGCTAACAATCCACTTAACGGGGTATTCACAGACAGCAGTCCAGGATCTCTGGACAATTCCTCCCCATGGTCTTGGATGGCTTCCTGTGAATATCCTGCTTAGCAGACTGTGGCCATTGAGTCAGACGGCTCCCTCAGTACATTGTGCAGCACTGAGTTACAAAAGCAGACAACCCTATGCAGACTACTTAGCTAGCTCATGGTTTTTCCTGATGTCTCACCCACAGAAAGCATACTCGGGTTGCATTACAGTTTGGTTTGGGTACATCTCTGCCCAAAACAATTGCAATTATAGAGATTTGTGGATGCAGCCCAGTCCATCACACAGACTAGACACACCACCATTTATTCCAGCTACACTTCAAGCTTCATTGGAAAAGCATCCAACGTATTCAAAGACTTGTCCCAGCCCAGTCATTCCTTCTTCTCCCCGCTCCCATCTGGCAGAAGGTACAGAAGCTTGAAAGTGCACACAACCATACTCAGAAAAAGCATCTTCCCCTCTGTGGTCAGGCTTCTGAACAGGGTCCATCCATAAGCTAGGGTGTTGTCCTCCACCCCATTGCGGACATTGAACTTTTTCTGTGGAACTGATGCGCTACAATACTGAGAACTATATTCGATGTTCTGTATTTTCCCCATCGCTATTGTCCCGGAGTTTGACTTACGGTTCGATATGACACGATAAAACTTTATTCATCCCCGGAGGAAAATTGGTCTGTCGACAGTCACAACACACAAGGTACACAAAAACTTGAAATAAAAAGTGAAAACAAAAAGAAAAAGAAAAAGACACACCTGTTGGCTGGCTGTCGTGTGCACAGCGCCTTCACCGGAACAAATGAACAAACAAACAAACAAACAAACACAGATTTATCCTCTGGGCAGAGGATTCTAAACTAGAGCGCTCCCCCCCTCCCCCACACTAGGTCCCCCTTTGTTCTCCCACCATCCCTCACGGTGGTCCCCCCACTCCGGGTCCCCATTGTTCTTCACGGCGGTCACCCCACGCCGGGTCCTCATTGTCATCCCCTCCCCCCTCATGCTCATCGACAGTGAGGCCCCACTGCCACCAAGACTCCCGCTGCTGCCGCCGAGGCTCCCATCGCCGCCACCGCTGAGGCTCCTTCAGCCCAGAATAAAATTATTGCTAATTAGAATTAGAGCTAATAAACTTCAACCTAAACTTTAAACTGAGTTCTCAATGACTACCAAGAGCAAAGTATTTGAATCGATCAATAAAAGTTACTTATTTCCCCATGTAGAAGACAACTGATTCTGAATCTGACACCAAATTGCTCAAAAGAGGAACATTGATGCGTAGGTTTCATTCGACTTAACCTGTCGATTTGCACAAAACATGGCTCGTGAGTCATGAGAGTTCATTTCGTTTTTTAGTTTTAGTTTAGAGATACAGAGTGCAGATAGGTTTCTCAGCCCACCGAGTCTGTGCCGACCAGTGATCACCCATCACTAAGATATCCTCGGGGCAATTTAAAGAAGCCAATTAACATACAAACCTGCAGGTCTTTAGAATGTGGGAGGAAACCGGAGCACCTGGATGAAACCCATGCGGTCACAGGTAGAATGTTCAAACTCTGTGCAGACAGCACCCGTAGTCAGGATCAAATCTTGGTCTCTGGTGCTGTAAGGCAGCTTCTCTACCCTTGAGCCTCTGTGCCGCCCCTAAACCAGCTTGTCATGTTAGGCAATTCTCGGATAAGTTCTAGCCGTGTCACACTTCTGAAGTGCAGATTGATCGATTGATTGAATGAAACAGCACGGAAACAGGCACTTCAGCCCATCGAGTCCACGCTGACTATCAATCACCCATTCACACTAGTTCTATGTTATCTTGCTTTCTCATCCACTCCCTACATACTAGGGGCAATTTACACAGGCCAATTACTTACAAACCTGCATGTTTTGTGGAATGTGGGAGGAAACGGGAGCACCCGGAGGAAACCCACGATTGCAGGGAGAACGAGCAAACTTCACATAGACAGCACCCGAAATGAACAGCACATAATTGAGTTAAAGCTGCCCCTTACTTCCAAATAAAATGCCTTCACAGACTTGTGTCCCCTATTAAAATAAAAGTGCCAAAGAGAAAATGCTGGAAACATTCAGCATTCAGGCAGCATCTGTGGAAAGGGAAGCAGAATTACTATTTCAGTTTGAGTCATATAGTCATACAGCACAATAACAGGCCCTTCAATCCAACTCGTCTTTGGGGCATGGAGGACATGGTCCATATTCATCTAAACCTTTCCCATACATGTACCTGCCCAAATGTATTTTAAATATTGTTATAGTACCTACTGCAACTACCTCCACTGGCAACTCATTTCATATACCCTCCGTGCCTCTCAGGTTCCTGTTCAATCTTTCCCTTCTCACCTTAAACATACTGTACAACCTCTGGTTCTTGATTCCCCTAACCTGGGTAAAATATTCTGTACATTCACTGTATCTATTCCCCTCATAATTGTATACACGTCTATAAGATCACCCCTCAACCCCCTGTGTTCTGAGCAATAATGTCCCTATAATAAAGGAACAATGTAGACTGCTCACCAGAGGCAAGGGAGAACTTTGTCATGCTTTACAAAGCTCTGGAGGAGAAGTGAGAGTGAATTCAACATTAAATGACAATCAAAAATGCATGGCAGGTACTGAAACTCAAAATAAAACACTAAATGCTGGAAACCAGCATTTTATAGTTCAGCACAGGAACAGGCCCTTCAGCCCACAATGTCTGTGCCATACATGATGCCATAGACCATCACTTATCTGCCTGCATGTGATTCATATCCCTCCATTCCTTACATATCCATGTGCCTATCTAAAAGTCTCTTAAAGCCACTATCATATCTGCCTCCACCACCACCCCTGGCCGAGAGTTCCAGGCACTCACCACCCTCTGTGTAAAAAAACGTGCCCCGCACATTTCCTTTAACTTTGTCCCTCTCACCATAAAGCTGTGGCCATTTAGTCCATGACATTTCCATCAAAAAGAAAGATTCTGACTGTCTATCCTATTTCTGCCTCCCAAATGTTGTGAAATTCTATCTCCAGCATTCCAGCATAAACAATCCAAGTTTCATTGTCAACTCTGATGAAGGGTTTCAGGCCTGAAACTGTTACTAGTTCCACAGTGGCTACCTGACCTGCTGAGTGTTACAGACAGTTTCTGTATGTAGAAATACAAGTGCTGCAGTTTTGTTATGCTGAAACTAATATCTAATCTGTAATTAGGCAATGCAACAAAATATTTTAATTCTGATTGCAACATATGTAGAAACTTACCCCCAAAAATGCAGAAAATCCTGGTAACAATCAGCAGGTCAGGCAGCATCCAGTGAGAGAGAAACAGAAACTTCCCATTTGCTTTACCTATTGTACATGAGTTTGAACTGATTGTATCTATGTATGGTTTATCAGATCTGTTTGGATAGTATGCATTTAGAAGGATGAGTGTGGAATCTACTGGATAATGAAAGTTTGACATATGTAGAGTGGATGTAGAGAAGATGTTTCCACTAATGGGAGAGTCTGGGACCAGAGGCCAAAGCTACAGAATTAAAATGACATACCTTTAGAGCATATTGACTGGTTGCATTATAGCGTGGTTCGGCAAATTGAACGCCTAGGAGTGAAAAAGACTGCAAAAGAGGAACATTGATGCGTTGGTTTCATTCGACAGCGGCTGTGGAAAGCATCTTGTCCGGAAATATTATATTCCTGAAGAAGGGTTTCGGCCCGAAATGTTACCTATTTCCTTTGCTCCATAGATGCTGCTGCACCCGCTGAGTTTCTCCAGCATTTTTGTGTACCTCTGAAAATATTATAATCTGGTTTGGGAATTGCTCTGCCCAGGACAAGAAGGCTCTGCAGAGAGTAGTGCGTTCGGCCGAACGCACTATGGCAACTTCACTCGCCCCCCTGCAGGAACTATACATCAGGAGGTGCAACTCCAGAGCCAATAAAATCATGGGAGACCCCTTCCACCCCTGCAACGGACTGTTCCAGCTGCTACGGTCAGGCAAACGCCTCTGTTGCCATGCTGTGAGAATGGAGAGGTTGAGAAGAAGCTTCTTCCCAGAGGCCATTAGGACTGTAAACTCCTATCTCACCAGGGACTAACTTTACTGTACCACTCTACTGCTTTAAAAAAAAAATTGCTGTTGTTTTCCCTTTTTCCTTCCGCCCACAATATTTAATATGAAAAAGAAAATGTGATTCTGTTACATTCTGTTTGGTTGTTTGTTTGTTTGTCTTTTTGCACAAAGTCCGCGAGCATTGCCACTTTTCATTTCACTGCACATCTCGTATGTGTATGTGATGAATAAACTTGACTTGACTTGAAAAAGTTGTGAACACTGCCCAGTCCATCGCTGGCTCTGACCTTCCCACCATCGAAGGGATTTATCGGAATCGCTGCCTCAAAAAGGCAACCAGCATCATCAGGGACCCACACCATGCTGGCCACACACTCATTTCACCCCTGCCATTGGGAAGAAGGTATACGAGCCTGAAAACTGTAACGTCCAGGTTCAGGAACAGCTTCTTCCCTACAGCCATCAGGCTATTAAACACGACAACCTCAAATAAGCTCTGAACTTCAATAGACTATTATTATTATTATTATTATTATTGCCCTATGGTTGTTTGTTTTGTGTGTGTATGTATGTGTATATGCATGTGTATATATACATATGTGTGTATACTTGTGAGTATGTGTATATATACACACTGAACATTTTTCTCTCTCGTTTATTGTATTGTTTACAGTGTACTATGTTTACATATTCTGTTGTGCTGCAGCAAGTAAGAATTTCATTGTTCTATCTGGGACATATGACAATAAAACACTCTTGACTATACATGATTACAATCTAGCCACCAACAGTGTACAGATGCAGGATAAAGGGAATAACGTTTAGTGCAAGATATAGTTCAGTAAAGTCTGATTAAAGATAATTTGAAGTAGTAAGATCAGTAAGGGCATCAAAGGTTATAGGGAAAATGTACGAGCACAGGGTTGATAGAACAGCATTGATTGAATGGTGGAGTAGACTCCATGGGTTAAGTAGCCTAATTCTGCTCCTACAACTTACGAACAAAATAAAGCTTTTCACTGTATCATGACAATATTGTGACAATATTAAACATAGAAACATAGAAACTAGGTGCAGGAGTAGGCCATTCGGCCCTTCGAGCCTGCACCGCCATTCAATATGATCATTGCTGATCATCCAACTCAGTATAGGCTTTCTGCCGTACCTGCCTTCTCTCCATACCCTCTGATCCCCTTAGCCACAAGGGCCACATTTCTCAAGGGCCACAAACCTCAACCTTTCCCTTCACTCTACCTGTTTTACTTGAGTTGGACATCACTGCATATACGTATGGTGTATGGTATATGAAATATATATATATATATATATATATATATATATATATATATATATATATATATTCGCACAGTGGCGCAGCGGTAGAGTTGCTGCCTCACAGCGCCAGAGGCCTGGATTCGATCCTGACTACAGGTGCTGACTGTACGGAGTTTATACCTGTGACCAAGTGGGTTTTCTCCGGGTCATCCAGTTTCCTACCACATTCCTATGATGTAGGCAAATCCCCGAGCATGACGTCAAAGCCACGCCCATCGAACACAGAAGGCTGCCATTAGCCCCGCCCACGCAAACCCCGCCCGCTTTGCCGTGGCCCCGCCCACCCCGGCACCGACCATTATAGCCCCGCCCCCACCGACCCCGACAATTAACGGCCCCGCCCCCTCCCACCATAGCCCCGCCCCTCCACGGGCCCCGTGACGTCAGGCGGCTCTCGCGAGGCCAGCGGCGCCATGGCTCCCACATCGCTGCGGTAGCGGACGGTCGGGCGGCCGCGGGGGGGGGAAGATGGCGGACGCCAAGCAGAAGCGCAACGAACAGCTGAAGCGCTGGCTGGGCTCCGAGACGGAGCAGGAGCCGCCCGTGTTGAAGAAGAAGCGGTCGAGGGTGAAGTTTGACGATGGCGCCGTCTTCCTGGCCGCCTGCTCCAGCGGCGACGCGGCCGAGGTGACCAGGCTGCTGGAGCGGGGCTCCGACATCAACTACGCCAATGTGGATGGGCTCACGGCCCTGCACCAGGTGAGTGGGCAGGCGGCGAGCGAGCGGCTGGGGCAGGGGCCATGGTAGATAGCCGTGGGGCAGCGCTGCCTTGGGGGCAGTCCCACAACCCCGGTGGTGGTGGGAGGGCGGGCAGGGGGTCAACCGCACCCCCGGGGGGGCAGAGATCACCCACACACCGGGAGGGAGGGGAGGGGGAGGGGGAGGGGGGGGGGGGGGGTCGGGGTCACCACCACCACCACCACCACCACCACCTCCTTGGGTACCCCATCCCTGGGGCAATAGTCACCATCCCCTTCCTGCCTCCTGGGTCAACACTCGCCAATTCCGTGGGGCAGTATCATTTCTCCAACCCCACCCTTGGAGTGTGATTGCCTCACTCCGCCCTGGGCGGACGGTGGGCTGGGTTGCTCCCGGGGCACAATCTCCCCTGGGGCAAGAGACACCTCCCCGAGGACGAGTTATCCCTGGGACAGACATCACTCCCCACTCCTGGGGAAGGATCCCCTCTGAGTCGAGTCACCCCACCCCTCTGAGGAGTGATCGTAGCTGGGGTAGGAGTGCTACCCTGGTGACAGGATACCTTTACCTACCCCTCTGGTAGAAATGTCTCCTTCTGTTACAGAATCTCCCCTCCCGCCTTCACTCTCTCGATTCCCCTCTTCCCTGGGAACAATATTTCCTCACCCTACTTGCCTGGTGGATCCCTTCATCTCCCAGATGTAACCTCCCATCCCTGTTGGAGACAGGAGCATGCTGCCCCCTTTCCCATGATCCCAATTACCCCTCGTATTCCAAGCACAGGACCCCATCTTCAGCACAAGGTCCTGCCTCCGTTAATTCCGGCAGAGATCACAGTGTTTTGAAGGGGAGAAAACACAATGACTGGCTGGTGAATAACAGTTGGTGCTGAACTGTAGAAATAGTGGACCATCTTGCTGTCAGCTGAGCAAAGTTGGCAAATTTAAGATCCCATTCTGTGCCCAGGCTGGGTGTAGAGGAATGCGAGTAGTGACCGTCCAGAGATTCCAATTACGTTTGGATACAGTATTGCATTAAGTCTGAGAAGGTTTGTTTACTAAGTAGACCCTGAAAGCCACGTCCAAATGACCTGGGTGTTCTGGTGAGGCCAAAGTGTAAACTCTGATAGAAGGGTGAGAGCTGAGCTGCATACAGTTTCTGTAACCACAGCACTAACCGCTTTGCCATCACCACAAACATAGGTTTAATACCAAAAGGGGAATATAAAGGATATCAAATGAATGTGTCACAAGCTGACAGTCACAGTAATAGTTAATATTATGGTTCCTTCCAGAGATACAACTAACGATTAATTCTGTTGTTTTATCAATTTGGAATTATGTCTGTTTACAGTGCTGTGTTGAAAATCTGCTCAAGTGCGCAGTTTTTTTTTGCTGAATGTTGCATTGATAAAGGGCAGAATGTAGAAACGAGCAACTGCAGATGCTGGTTTACAAAGAAAGACACAAAGTGCCGGAGTAACTCAGCAGGTCAGGCACCATCTCCGGGGAACATGGGTAGGTGACCTTGTAACCCAAAACGTCACCTATCCATGTTCTCCAGAGATGCTGCCTGACCCGCTGAGTTAATCCAACGCCCTGAGCTTTTCTTAATAAAAGGCTGTTGGGTCTGTAGCAATTTTTCTTTCTCCAGAAAAGATTGTTCGGTGTGTTGATTTGCTCTTGTTGAAAAATCTCCACTCAACAGACTAAAATCCGATCTATTAATTTGTTTAATAACTTGAGGTGTTCCAGGGTGTCAAATGTGACAACAGAGCTGATATTCTTTGTAACCACAGTACTATCAGAAATCATTGCTCAACCTGCAGATGTGAAACCTGTACCTAATTTCCTAATGTTTCGGTTTCTGTGTGCCTTCACTTTTGATTCAGATGTCAGATGTCAACTGAACGCAGTTGTCAAATGTGTCCCTTGAATGTTTAAAGTTGACACTTGCATTTATTACTTGATAGTTCTTGCTGCAGGTGTATTAGAAAAAAAGAGTCATTATGTTCATTGTTATATTTGGGTAAAATTGGTAAATGCTAATTATTAATGCTAGCTATAGCTTCAATATTCACCATAAATCAGCTTTAATGTTTGTACGGATACCCAATTATTTGTTCATCTGTGAGTTAAAAGCAAGGTATAGCTCAATTCTTGCTGATATGGAAGGTAAATATTCCAAGGCACATAGTTTTTAAATGTATAGATATTTAAAAAATGGCAGTGCACTCTTCAGGAACTGACATTACAAGGTGATATCAAGTGTGAATTAAATATTCTTATGTAATTCTAAATATTTCCTTTTAAGGATAAGGGAGATCCATACATAAGGCTATGTGATTGACTGGGTACTGTACAGATCTTGTTCTGATGATATCAGGGGTGGATACATTCCACCCTGCCATGCTCTAGTTTGCATTCCTAACATGACACAATGGAAACCATGGTATAGGAGTGGGTGCATTCCTCAACTGACAGGTTTGAAATGACCTTTGATTAAAGATGCATATTTTATTGGAAAATGATTGAAAAGTCCAAGGAGTTTTGAGAGATAGCATTTGAGATATATTTAATCGCAATTTACAAAAAGCTGTTGAGCTTTTAAGTGTCAATTATGTTTTCAGCGTAAATTTGTTGAATCGTATTGTCAGACAACTGATAGGAAAGAGAAATTGTCAATGAGTGTAACAGCCATTTCTGTTATTAAATGCAAAAGCATTTCAATGGAACATTGTAAATATGGTTTGATAATTGCTATTCCAGTTTGATTGTGTAAGAATTATTATCAAAGAGCAAATTACTTTTCCTGATGGCTTTGAAATGTGCTGAATTTCATAGTTTCTGAATATTAGGCCACAATTCACTACATATTTTGATATGTAACCTTGAACTTTATTGGTGTTTAACAAATTCTTTAGTGACATCATGCAGTGTAACATGTTCAAAATATTTAAGCGGGGATGACTCAATTCTGTAACCTTTCTATTTAAACACCTTGACTCTGGTGATTTGTGGGATCCTTTGACAGCATCTAGTATTTTGCGGAATGATGCAGGCTGATTTTTTTTCTAGCCCATCGTCGCTCCATTATGTTTGGTTAGATAGGCAGTGGGTCCGGAGGAATAAACTACAGTAAGGACTGGAGGTTTAAGATTCTAGTTTTCAGTTCACAGTGCATATCCAGGAAAATTGAACTGTTTTACTTGTCTGTGAAAATTCGGCATTTGTACGAGGATTCTCTGCAACATCTCCAGATGCAATACAGAAAGTATTCTGACAAATGATAGACACAAAAAGCTGGAGTTACTCAGCGGGACAGGCAGCGTCTCTCGAGAGAAGGAATGGGTGGCGTTTCGGGTTGAGACCTTCCATTCCTTCTATCCAGGGATGTTGCCTGTCCCGCCGGGTAACTCCAGTTTTTTGTGTCTATGTTTGGTTTAAACCAGCATCTGCAGTTCCTTCTTACACAAGTATTTTGACAGAATCCATCTAGCCTGGTATGCCAACTGATCTGCTTTTGTTCACTTGATAATGCAGAGAGTGGTGAACATAGCCCAGCCCATCACAGTTTATTTCCACCCAGTCCGTGTGTGTGTGTGTGCGCGCCCCCCCCCCCCCCCCCCCCCCCCCCCCCCCCCCCAGTAAGGCTGCAACTCATCAAGAATGCCTGCCACCCTGGTCATTCCCTTTTCTCTGCCTTCTGTGAGAAGATACGGGAGCTTGAAAGCCAGGACCTCCAAACTTAACAGCTTCTTTCACATTGCTTGCCGACTTCTGAGCCAATGACTTCTTGCTCACCCCCTTTCCTGAGATGCTGCGATGTATAACAATTGGTTATTGTGTTATTGGGCTTTTATGTTTGCACTCCTCTGATTTTGCACTATAATTTTGCAGCATTGTGCTGATTTACAGTCAGAGTTATATTTATCATTGTATTTATTACTGTATGCGTATACTGCTTACTATGTGCTTCATGCGACCAAGGAATTTCATTGCACCCTGGTGTATATGACAATAAACTAATCAGATCAGTGGGCAGGTGAGCCTATACAGTGATGGGAAAGGTGCTGGAGCAGTTCTGAGGGATGGGATTTACTTGCATTTGGCTAGACGAGGTGTGATCAGGTAGAATCAGCATGACTTTGTGTTCTGGGAAATTGTGTCTCGATCGAAAGGATTGATGAGGACAGGGTGATAGACATTGTCTGGATAAGGTGAATGGTCAGTCTTTCCCAGATTGGGGAGGCCAAAACGAGAAGGCATTGATTTAAATTGAGAGGGGGAGAATTTAAAAGGCACCCGAGTGGCAAATTTTCCATTCAGGTTGGTGTGTATGCTTGTTTCCTTGTTTCAACTGTTCAAATGGGTGTCTTTTTTAAAAGTCATGGAACTGCAGATGCTGGTTTACAAAAAAGGACACAGTGTTGGAATAATTTAGTCAGTCAGGCAGTATCTCTCCATTGGTGACATTTGGATCTGAACCCTTCGACAAACTATCATCGGGGGAGAGAAAGCTGAAAGAGAGGTGGAGAAGGACAAGTACTTGTTTAAAGTACTTGGAGTTGAATTCCTTTGTGTACCCAGACTAAAAGACCAAGAGCACAACAACAAACTAGCTATTACAACTATTAATATGTTTAAAGAAGTCTCTATTTTTTGAAATCTTTATCAGTCTGAAGAAGGGTTCCGACCTGAAACGTTACCTGTTCTTTTTCTCCAGAGAAGCTGCCTAACCTGCTGAGTAATAATAATAATAATAATACATTTTATTTATGGGCGCCTTTCAAGAGTCTCAAGGACACCTTACAAAATTTAGCAAATAGAGTAAAAACATGTAAGCGGAATGAAATAAATAGTAAAGACATCACCAGTAAAGCCCCTGTCCCACTTACGTGTCCTTGGCACGCTAATTACACCTCATCGTCGCGGTGAGGCGCGATGGTCGCGCGCAACTTCATGCGTCCGCACAGCCGTCTGGAGCGTGTGACGTCATTTGAAGATGGACACAAAATGCTGGAGTAACTCAGCGGGACCGGCAGCATCTCTGGAGAGAAGGAATGGGTGATGTTTTGGGTCAAGACCCATCTTCAGTCTGAAAGAAGGGTCTTGACCCGAAACATGCTGCCGGTCCCGCTGAGTTACTCCTGCATTTTGTGTCTATCTTCAATTTTCTTGGCCCAGCTCTGGGAGTAGAAGTGGGGACGGATCTGGACCGCAACGGCCGTGAGCCCCAGGCGGAGTTCGAAGATCACTTGCCTGCTTCTGCTGCTGTTGTAGGTGAGACGTTGCGTCGCACCAGGGTCTTGGGCCTGTCCCACTTTGGCCGTCAGTTACGCAACAGGCCGGTGGCGCTCGAAGATTTCGTTCACTACAAAATTTCAGAGCACCGCGCACAACTCCATACCCCTCCGCGCTTCTCAGTGGGACCGGCCCCGTGAGGCCAAACGATGCCTGTGCGCCTCTACGCGACGACGAGGTTGCGTAATTTGCGTGATAAGGACACGTAAATGGGACGGGGCCTTTACTCCTGCAATTTGTGTCTCTTTGGTATAAACCAGCTTCTGCAGTTCCTTCCTACACATGAAATCTTTATTTTCCATGTAGTTGTCCATTAAATTCATTCCTGGGTCTACAATAGGAAGGGGTCAAAGCAGTGAGCTTGTCTCTGATAAGCATTGTGAATTTGAATAGGTTAAGTCATTTGCATACAGATAGAACATTCCTGAGCCGTGTATTATCCGAAGGCTTCAAATGTTTTTCTCTTTAGACTTTAGAGAAACAGTGTAGAAACAGGCCCTTTGGCCCACCGGTTCCATGCCAATATCCCCGTACACTAGCACTGTCCTACACACTCAGGATTATTTATTATGTTACCAAAGCCAATTAACCTACAAACCTGTACATCTTTGTAGTGTGGGAAGAAACCATAGAATCCCGGAGAAAACCTACACAGTCGCAGGAAGAGCGTACAAAATCGGTACAGACAACACCCCGAGGTCAGGGCCTGGGTCTCGGGCCTGTAAGGCAGTAACTCTACGGCTGCACAACTGTCATTTTGGGAAAGCCTGCAGATGGTTTGTGCAGAGTAAAGGGCCTGTCCCACTTGGCCGTCATTCGCGTGCCATTTACGCGACCTGCTAGCGCGTGGGTAGCTCTGGACGAGTGCGTGGAGGAGTGTGGAGTGGCGTGGAGGAGTGTGGACTTCGTCCTGCACTAAATCTTCGCACACCACCGGCCTGTCGCGTAACTGACGGCCAAAATGGGACAGGCCCTAGAGGCTCCTGCAAACGGTGATGCCATGACCAGGAAACCTGTTATGGTGTTGAACAGGAGGTGAGATACAGGAGTATAACTGAGATGAGAAAGGAATAATCTGTGCCTGCAGGATAGGACAGAGTTTTGGTCAAAGGCCTCACTGAAGGACGGTTGGCTGGCTGTATATCACTCCCTTTGTGCAGCATTGGAATGTCTACTATACGTTTCGTTTTGAATTCTTTGAGTGCTCATTGAGCCAGGAACGAAAGGCATGAATGTGTTAAGTAAATAAAATCAGTGTTTCATCCAACTCATTAATCATAATGCCATAACATTATTGCATTTTAATATTGGTTATATTTCTTGCTTTGCGTTTGCTCTTTGCAGTGAGCTTATCTGATTCAGTTGGGTATTTTCTTCTGGGCCCCCATCAGGTGGAGTTGGGGAACGGATTTTTGTAAGTTTAGATAATAGTTTAGTTGTTTCTAGAAGATTCGACTAAAGGTTTAAGACCCTGTTAAACTGTACATTACCGTTTAACTGCAATGCATAACAAGGTCCTCATTTAAAGTGACAGTAACTAAACTTATTGGGTTTAGTTTGCCTTTGTAGGAACTTGGCTCTGATTTTTCATCTCTCAAGATTGTAACTGATTCAACAGAATTAACTTGTTTAGTTTGTAGGAACAAGTAACTGCAGATGCTGGTTTATCAAGGAAAGACAATAAGTTGGACTAACAGTGGGTCTGGCAGCATTTCTGGAGACCATGGATAGGTGATGTTTCGAATCGGTACACTTCTTCAGATTGATCAGTATGAAGAAGGGTCCTGACCTGAAATGTCACCTATCCATGTTCTCTAGGAGTGCTGCCTGACCTGCTAAATGACTCCAGCTGTCAAATTTGTCCATCTGTCGTTTTCTAATTTCAACTTGGCTGTTAAATAAGCAGATGATTGATTGGAAAATTAATTTGTTTTTTTAATTATTCTTGTTTACTGTTGTATTATTACATAAGTCCTAGTTGCAATCAGCTTAAGTATAATAAGCAACAATTATCAAAGCAAAAAGCAAGTATTTTTTTTAGTTAAAGCATGTGTTCAATTTTATTTTAATTTGAAGTTCAGAAAAGCAGCAGACATTAATTATTTAGATAGAGCTCTTAAAGATAGTGGAGTCAAGGGATATGTGGAGAAGGCAGGAACGGGGTACTGAATGTGGATGATCAGCCATGATCACATTGAATGACGGTGCTGGCTCCAAGGACTGAATGGCCTACTCCTGCACCTATTGTCTATTGTCAATATTTCCAAGGTTTTTAAGAACTGAACTTAACTCGCTTTCTGTTCTCATGGGTCGCTGAAAATTTACTTCAAATTAGGCTGTAGTTTCTTTTTACTTTGTCCAACTTCAGTGAATGCTGCTTAATGTAACGTATTTGAAACTTGGTCGCCTTTCAAACTGAGGTATGTTGTGTGATTATTTTTTAAATGGGTGGAGGATAGAGTAATAAAATTGCGCATGAATTGGAATTTGTTATGCTGTTCTTTCTAGTGAGCACATGTTTTGCACTTTTAACCTTGGTTCATTGATAGCACTCATCTCTCATTTAGCAAGTCATAGGTTCAAGCCTGCCGCAGCGAATTGAGCACACTATTCAGAAAGATTCTGTTGAGAGTGTGGTATTTTTGGTTTGTCAGATTGCATTTTCAAATTGTGGCAGTGTCTTCCCTGTGAGCTGGATGTAACAGTGCCTGGATGCACAACTGTATCCATTTGGGAAGTTAAAGTGGTTTAACAAACTAACTGCATGGGCAACAGACTGCAGCCATGGCATTCTGATGATAGCGCAATTTGTTCAGATTAGTTAATCATGTAGGCCAGGATGCAATACTATTCCTTGTTCACGTGATGCTCACAGAGTAAACGGTAAACATGCGGCAATAAATATGTGAACAATAGCTGAATGGTGCAGGATTGTGGTATAAAATCTGAGTTGTACTGGAGAACGCTTACTCTTAACTCTACATCATTTGCTTATTATGTTATTGTACTTTAATAGATTTAAGAGTATGTGGCAGTATATCTGGGTGTGAAAGAGATGATTGGTTCAGGAATGGGGAATCGGCTGTTCTTAAGTCTGGACATTCGAGTGTTCAGACTCCTGTACCTTCTCCCAGAAGTGGGAAGAGAGGAAAGGGAATGGTCAATATGCCAAACACCCTTGACGATACCTCCACCCTTGACGATACCTCCACCCTTCCTGATGCATTGCACTGTGAAGATGGACTGGATAAAAGGAAGTGATGACATGGGCCGTGCTGAGCTTGCCATTTGCTGGTTCAGGCGATTAAGACAAAATAGCTGCCATCCTCGGCTGAGATGCATCCTTGATAAAAATGGACCCGGGCCCAACAGTGTGATGGTTGGGGGTTCTCTCCCTGCTGCATCCTTCTTCTGCCTTCTCAGCGGTTGTGGGGGTCCATCTACTGGCCATCCGCCATCCTCCGCATGTTCTACCACTGAGGTTTTCTTGGGCTGCATTTTGTCAGGGACCTCCCCCTTATTGAAACATATAAGATTATTAGGGGTTTGGACAAGCTAGAGGCAGGAAACATGTTCCCGATGTTGGGGGACTCCAGAACCAAGGGCCACAGTTTAAGAATAAGGGGTAAGCCATTTAGAACAGAGATGAGGAACAAGTTTTTCACACAGAGGGTTGTGAATCTGTGGAATTCTCTGCCTCAGAAGGCAGTGGAGGCCAATTCTCTGGATGCTTTCAAGAGAGAGTTCGAGAGAGCTCTTAAAGATAGCAGAATCAGGGGATATGGGGAGACGGCAGGAAAGGGATACTGATTGTGGATGATCACAGTGAATGGCGGTGCTGGCTCGGTGCCGAATGGCCTACTCCTGAACCTATTGTCCATTGACCAACCCGCCATGGGTGACCCTGCCAGGGGCACAGCTCCAGAAGGTTTAGCTTTTAAGATATTAGGCAATAAGCAAGCTTGTCCACCACGACAAGGTGCAACCCTGTGAGGAGGCATTATAGAGTCCAGCAGCAGACCCTCCAGTGTCGTAGCTTGCTGCTCCCACTCCCAAACATCCCTCAGAGCTGCGCTGTCAAAGCTGTCAGATGGATGCTTTTGTTAATTGGAAACATAATCTGTTGATGATGAAATACAGAATTAAAACCACATTATTTTGAGTTCTTCAATGATCATTGAGAACAAATCCAATATTAAAATCAGGAACTTGGTTTTCTCATTTCTCTGTAAATCTACGGTCCCCATTGAAACCGACGACCAAGAGTCTTGTGGAGAAATTCACCAACAACCTCTGCTTTACTCCCGTGAGAATCCAGTAGTACAACATACTGACTGATGTGCCATTGCTGCCAAGTAAGTTTTGGACTTGTATGGTTTACAGTGCTTGTGGAAGCTGCACGCTTACTAGAAAGGCTGAAACTTGCCAGCCAGATCCATGCTATCATTTAACTCTGGCTTTGTAACAAAGGAAATCTTGTCATCAGAGTTTGTGCGTTTCAAGCACAATGTAACTGCAGTTTGCGGTAAAAACAAAATTCTGAAAATCCCAGTAGCTCCAACAGAAATGACCGCTTCTATCTCTACATTTGATGCCTAGCCTGCTGGTCATTAACATCATTTTCTGGTCTTATTTCAAATTTACTGGCATCTTTTTTTCCTGGAACAAACTATCTCACTCATTCCAAAAAAAAAAGTGCGTCAGATTTCCAAAACACGTTGCCTGTTCTTTTTACAGATTTTCATCGGCCTGATTTTTCGTTTGTTCCGGTTTTTCAGTTGAAATTTCTCTGTTTCCTGTAAAGGGAGAGATCTATTTTAAGTTTGTCACCACCAGATCAGAAATTACTTATTTTGTGGCTGTAAATTATCAGGGTCATTTTTCATGACACAGGGCTTAAGACATTGCAGTATATAGAATTTTAGAAACTGACTTGATAATGTACGGTAATGGTGATTACAGTGATGATCCTTTATTAAAATAACAAAAGTCACAAGATGTACGATAAAGCAAAAAGCATATTTTTCTGATTGGTATTGGCTAGTAAACGATCAGAGAGAGAGGGCACTGACAATTAACCACAGCAAGATGATAAACACCATTGTGGGAACATTTAGTGTAAATGAATAAACTTTATGGTGGAAATGTCCTTTTTGTACCACCTTTTGAAAAGGAGTTACCACCTTGTCCTATTATGTCAGGCATTTTTCTGATATTGTTTTTCCTTTATTGCACTATATTTGTTATTTATTGAGTATGTGTGCATGTGTGTATATATACACACTGAACTCTTTTTCTTTTCCTGTTATGTACTATGTTTACATATTCTGTTGTGCGGCAGCAAGTAAGAATTTCATTGTCCTATCTGGGACATATGACAATAAAACACTCTTGACACAGTGTTTTAAGATTCTACCTTTTTGAATGGTGCAAAATTGTAGAGTTATTTTTTTGTGTGTTGTCCATTGATCCTGCGAGGTCGAGATGGCCACATCCTTCGCATGTTCTATCACATGCCTGTCCACGGAAAATCTAGTTGTTAGAATTGGGTGTATTAACTTTGATCGAAACAGATAAATATATGTTTATTTTTCAAATGATGACTGTGGTAAAGGGCCTGTCCCACGATGCGAGTTCACCCAAGAGCTCTCCAGAGTTTAAAAAAATAATCAAACTTGTGGTATCTCATCACGAATACTTTTTTACTCTTGAAAATTTTTCACACTGTTGAAAAAACTTCACGGGTTTCGGTGTTTCCCGAGTACCTGCCGTTAGCATTACGAGCCGCTACGAGACATCCACGAGCTCTGACGTACCCGCTACGTACATTCTACCTACTTACCACGAGTTTGACTTTTTTTTAAACTCTGGAGAGCTCTTGGGTGAACTCGCATCGTGGGACAGGCCCTTAAGGCTCCTCAATGGGGCACAGTTTTATATGGTAAACACTCAACTAAATTAAATTGTGTCCTAAACCCAGTTGTGCTGAATTTGTGAAAACAGAAGTTTGGTTTTGTTTTTACATTTGTCTTTTATATTTTCTACTTTGTGAAATATAGTTCACAGCTAGATATGGTATTTTAAGTTGATTCTCAAAGGAAATAGAGCCTGAGCATTAGTTAGCAGCAGTCAAGTTACTTGGATAAAACCTTATATGGTAATTTACTTTCCATCTGTTTGTCTTGTTAGAGTCTGTAATTAGACCACACAAACATTCCAAGAATTGTAGCTTTGAAATGGGAAGTGCCGCTGGCAAACTCAAATTTGTTATGGATTTTGATTTGCACCTATTCCTTTTTGGGAAAAGTTTTGACTGCAGATCTACAGAATTTCAGAATTGTGACTTAATTTTAAATTTATGAGCATGAGTGGCAACACTCGTTTGGTTCCGAGCAGTTCAGAAAAGGGGCTGAGCAATATCAAGTCACCTGTTAACTTGGTCAGGGTCTGTTTTCATCCCCGTCCCACCAACACCATTGTGTTCAGTATCTTAAGCTGCTTAGACCCCACAGATTGGAATTCCTTCCCTTGAGTACTCAACATCTCTGCAAGAAGTAGAAACTAAGAACTACAGATACTGATTAATACATGAAAGGACACAAAGAGCTGGAGTAACTCAGCAGGTCAGGCAGCATCTCTGGAGAACTTGGACGTTTTGGATCAAAACCCTTCTTCAGAAACATCACCTATCCTTGTTCGACAGCGACGCTACCTGACCTGAGTTACACCAGCATGTTGTGTCCATCTCAGGAAGAAACTCCTTACAACATCACTTTTTGATCTGCTCAATGTTTTTAACTGTTCAATGAGATATGAGCTGGGAAATTATTAAGAATATCTTCTGAAATTATATCTCTGGTGTAAATGTAAATGGTGATGGATTAATAATTGGCAAGTGGTGAAGCCTGTGTTGGTATGAGAGCCCAAGTTGGTTTTCTAAAAGCTGTTCTCTATTGCTAACAAATAACTTCAGTTATTGTTGTGTGTGGTATTGTGAGTATTAAAGAGAGGATCTTCTGAACTTTGGATTTGGCTTGCTTGGATCTCTGGTCTAAAGTTCAGAATTCCACTATTTTTCTGCCATTGTTTACGTGAACCCCTTTCTTCAGGTTTGGTAGCGTAATTGTGTCTTTTTAACAAGGTGATTCTGGTGCGTGTGGTTCCTTGTATGTGAATTGTTTGCCGCTTTATTGGAAGCCTATTTTAAAATCAAAAAAGCTTTATCAGATTTTTGCAGACTTTGGATCTTTTGTTTCAAAGCGATTTCAGATGTTGAGTTTGGACTTCTGTCAAAGTGCGCAATTGAATTCACTATATATATATATATATATATATATATATATATATATATATATATATATATATATATATATATATACAGCTTTTTGAACAAAAAACGTTTAGACAGCTAGTGTACCTGTGAATGTTTTATACTTAAATATCTTCATTTGTCTTTTTTACAATGGGTTCCCGTCAATCTAGATGAAACAATCAAGTTACATTGTCTAGACTTTTTAACCTAAAGCAAACCAGACTCTTCCAGCTGAGATCCTTTATTAAAGAGAGAATATAGAATATGGGCAACACAGTGGCACAGCTGGAGGAACTGCTGTCTCTCGGTGCCAGAGACCTGGATTTGATCCTGCCTCGGGTGTTGTCTGTGAATTTTGCATATTCTCCCTGTGACGGCATGGCTTTTCTCCAGGTGCGCCAGTTTCTTCCGACTTCCCCAGATGTGCAGGTCTGTAGGTTAATTTGCTTCTGTAAATTTACCCGAGTGTGCAGGGAGTGGATGCGAAAGTGGGATAACATAGAACTAGTGTTAACGTGTGTTCAGCGGTCGGCATGGACTCGGTGGGCCAAAGTGCCTTTTTCCATGCTGTATTTCAAGGAATTCACGTGTCCTCTAACTAGCGCTTGGTCATGTTTGGTAACTTTATAGTTATTGATCTATGGGTAAATTGAATTTAAAAAAATGTAGCTGCTGAATATCTAAAAAATAAACAGAAATAATGGAAGCCTGTTCAATGATTTGGAGTTACAACCCCAATGCAATACATGTACTTGGATACAATAACATTTAAAAGACTCTTGGACATGTATATGGATAGGAAAAGCTTAGAGGGTTACATAGAAACATAGAAAATAGGTGCAGGAGGAGGCCATTCGGCCCTTCGAGCCAGCACCGCCATTCATTGTGATCACGACTGATCGTCCCCAATCAATAACCCATGCCTGCCTTCTCCCCATATCCCCTGATTCCAACAACCCCTAGAGCTCTATCTAACTCTCTCTTAAATCCATCCAGTGACTTGGCCTCCACTGCCCTCTGTGGCAGGGAATTCCACAAATATGGTTATGGATCAAATGTGACGAGCTTAGATGCAGCATCTTGGTCAGCATGAATGAGTTGGGTCGAAGGGCCTGTTTCAGTGTTATATGGCTTTAAAAAGAAACAATTAACATTTCAGGTAAAACAGCCTCTATCAGGGCAGAAGAGAGATCATGTAGAATTGTTCTCCACATGATATTAGACACCAATATGTCCAGCTCAGCCAACCCTGATTATTCATCTTCACTCATGTATGGGGAACTTGTGATGAATTGGGAGTTTGCCCAGAAGTGATGCTGTTTCAACTCCAGCATCAGTCAGGAAGCTTAACGCTATCCAGAACTAAATGGTCTATCAACCATGATAATTTACTGCCCTCTGTGGCAGTAAACTGGCATAATGTAGAGATGGTGTGTATTATCCTCCACAAGGTTGGGCAAGGTTCAGTTCCTAAGAACTGTTTGTAACTTGAACAGTTTGCAGATCAGAAATGTGGTTGTAACATTTATTACCCAAATGCAAACAGATGAGTAGCTCAGATAGATATTTTGGTCAACATGGATGAGTTTGGCCAAAGGGCTTCCCTGCTGTATATGATCCAATAACTTGTGCCTTTATTTTAGTGTGATGAGCTCTTAAGTTGACTATTTTTTCCAGAGATGCTGCCGGATCCGCTGAGTTATTCCAACACTTTGTGTCTATCTTTGATAGTTGAGCATGCTCTGTTTTAACAGAATTGAAATGCAGCAGTGGCCCAGGTTTGTACAAGATTGTTTGTCTCGGTAATATGCTGAAGTTTGTGAACTGGTGATTCAGAAAAGATGCTGCAAAATGAACTGAGCTGGTAATTTACAAAATGTGTTGTGTTGGCCTAGATGGAGTTTAGCCTGAAGGCACTTGATTGGAACAGGGGGAGTTGCAAATGTTCAGGAATTTCTCTGAGTCAGCATTGCTCACACCTAAGATCAAAACAACCAACTTTTCTTTGTAAATTGATTGTAATAATTGCAGCCCTGTTGTCATCATCTGTTCTTTGACGGTTTGGGTTTTGTGGCACCACCTGTGGTGTCCGGTAGATAATGTAAAGCCTGAAGATATTGCTGTAAAGCCTGGAGATATTGCTGTAACTCAAGGAATTGAGTTGATATTTCTAATTTGTGAGAGGGACCTTCGTCCCGAGAGGATTTTTGCTGTTGACCTGATGTCCATGGTTCGTTTCAGGATTATTTTTGCTGACCTTTATCATTTGTGTACAATGCCATTTGCTCAAAATTGTGCTGATCAGGCGAGAAGGTGGTCGACTTGGAGGGTAGCGTCATTGTTCAAAATTAAAATGGCACAGGAGTAAACAAAATGAGGATGTCATATAAAGCGGTCACATACAAATGAATTCCAAATAGCTTCCATTTGTATGTTTAAATCGGGTCACCTTTTACTCTTATTAAATTCTGGCAGGTTCATAACTTCTCATAAGGCAACTTGGTCATTCCACCTACCATTTTAGTTAGGACTTGGGAAGCAGAAAGATGCATTGCCAGACAAGAGAAGGTATGAATAGATCTTTGTAGATTGAACTATTACAATATGTTCCTCTCGTTTTAACTTTGCTTGAATACTTGTGACAGTACCATTTAGTAGTGGCATTATTAACTGAAGGTGTATACATGGCGGCACTTTATATTTAACCAGGTTTACTGAATGTGCCTATGTGTATGGAGTCCACTTAGGCTCCAGTTATTTTTTAGAATAGATTAGTTTATTGTCATACTCACCAGGGTGCAATGAAACAAGGTGATTGTGAACTCATTTTTATTAGATAGTTGGGTCATTTTACATTCTCTGATGTCTGAAAATGTTACAGGCAGTGTTAAGTTAGGGATTCTTGTGTTCAATTCTAAGCTTTGCCTTCAAATAACGACATTAGTTTTGCAATCTTAAGTTAATACTATTCGTTTTACACACCGGAAAACGAGTTTATGTCAGTCCGGGACTTTTCCAATAGGGCTAGCATAGATAGATTCTATATTTTTGCAATGAATGAGAACTTCCTGTTTTTTGTAAGCGTGTTTTACTTGGTTTAAAAAAAGTAATTGTGTAATTTCCTGTGTCATTCCGGGTGCAGCAATACAACTCTTAAGAAATTTGCTGCTGCACCATTGCTTTGTCCTCTATGGCACAGTTTCTGCGCATTGAGCTACATGTACGAGTTGAAGTTTGTAGTGCAGTTGCTCTATGAGCAGTTGTAACTTTGGACCGAATGATTGCGGAGGTTTTCTTAAAAAACGAATGAAATTGCAATAGTGCTTTGTGCTTGCCTTCAAAGAAACACAGCCTTTTTATTAAATCACGTCTTTCACCTGCCCTCGTAGAACAACACAACATTTGCAAAAAATTAGGTTCTTTCGAAGTGTGGTCATTGCAGTACACGGAATACAGCATCCAATTTGTATAGACTGGTTTCTGAATTTACAAGAAGTAATCTGTTTTTGCTAGATTGATCAAGAGTTTGGGGCAATACTTGGATACAACATTTACGTCCCCCATTCATCGTCTGTACTCTTGATATCCTGCAGCTCACCGAGCACTCCACTTTGACCCATTGAAGGGCAAGTGTTGATGCACTGAAGACTGCACGTTGAAATTATGTTTCTAAGCCTTCCCAGCTCTCTTTTCCTTTCAATAATATTCTTGCATGTTAGTCTGAGGTTTGGGCCAGCTCTCAGTTCCTCTTTCTCTACACCAGTTGATTTTCCTTGCAACTCAGCACCTTGAAATCGTAAAGGTACTACGTAAATGCATAAAATGGTGACATTGTGTTTGATTGTCAGCAGACAAAATAGAATTTTGGTGATAGCGCCAGTCTGAGGATTGCATCCTTAAATTAACATTTAAGGGCCTGTCCCACTGTACGAGATAATTCAAGAGTTCTCCCGAGTTCTCCCCTGATTCGAGCTTGTGTAATGTACGTAGCGGGTATGTAAGGGCTTGTACGAGTAAAAAGTAACAATATTTTTTTTCATCGCGAGTTTTCTTTGCTCGTGGACATTTTTCACAGTGTTGAAAAAACGTCACGAGTTTACCGGATTTCCCGAGTACCTACCGTTACTCGTACGAGCCCCTACATGACATCCACAAGCTCCTACGTACCCGCTATGTACATTACACAAGCTCGAATCGGGGAGAACTCTTGAATTACCTCGTACAGTGGGACAGGTCCTTTACTCTGGTTTCGCCTGAAATTACAACTATCTTGAAGGCATGATGGAGTTGGCATTACCAGCTGTCTGCTACCAGAAGCCACATTGTTTGGCAGTGGTTACTGTTTGTCATGATCTTGCTTCCCTGTTTATATTAGTGGTGTAATAGATGGGATTGTTATTTTTTTTCTTCCCGCCTTAGTATATGTTAATTTGATTGAAGTGATTTGAGGTGTTCAGCATTTAACACAAGTATATTAAGGTGAAATAATGAGCATGCAAAATTAGCAAGCAGTTGCATTGCATGCATTTTTTCCATTGTTTTTCAGCCAACTGTAATGGTGAACAAAGATTTCCACTTGCATTGATCAAAGCACTTAGTGGGATAAGTATAGATTTTGTCCTTCCAAACATAGCTTAGCCTGTCTGGTTACAGTATTTCTTGAGCTGCATAGTGTTAGTGTAATTTATTGGAGTAATTTGAGGTTGTCAATTAAAAATATTACTCGAGGCGCATTTGATTTGTTGGGTTTCCCCCCAAAAGTGTATTAGCATCAAATGCTTTGTGATTAAGACTGCAAAAGCATTGAAAAAATTAACATTTATGTAACATCTTTAACAAAATTTCACTTTTCTAATTGTACTCCAACAAAATCTGACAAAACAAGCACTAATAGATGGAGACAAGGAACTACAGATGTTGGAATTTTGAGCAAGCAAAGTTCTGAAGATTCTCAGTGGGTCAGGCAGTTGGAGGAAACGGACAGATGACGTTTTAGGTTGGGAGTCCTTTTTTAGACTAGGGACTTAAAACACCGTCTGTTCATTTCCCTTCATAGATGCTGCCTGACTAGTTGAGTTTCTCCAGCAAGTTTTTTTCTTTCCTTAGTAATAGATCGATCCAAATAGTTGATTTTCAATATCTGTAGAAACAGAAAACATCAATTGGATTAACATGGTCAAACTCTATTTTAAGGAATTGTAGCAACGCTAATTTATTGAGGGGAAAGGTTCTGGAGACCAAGGTTAGGTATAAAAGAGTGTGTAGCACTTAGCCTTGTACTGAGGTCAAAAGATTCTGTTACTCTTTTAGGAATTGAAAATGAAATTGGCAGCAGTCATGTTATTGAAACGTCATGTAATTGCCTCGCTGCGCCAGAGACCTGGTTTTGATCTAGACTACGGGTGCTGCTTATATGAAGTTTGTACATTCTCCCTGTGACTGCTTGAGTTTTTTCTGGGTTCTCCAGTTTTTACATGTTTGTACGTTAATTGGCTTTTGTAAATTGTAAATTTTCTCTAGTGTGTAGGATAGTTCTATTGTGCAGGGTGATTGCTGGTCAGCGTGGACTCAGTAGACCGAATGACCTATTCTGCGCTGTATCTCTAAAACTTGCAAGAAATACGCATATATTAATGTGTCTAGACTTACAGCTCATTTTGTGACTGAGGCTGTAGGTGATCTTTGCTTTAGATCTTGTGATGAGCAGCAAAACTACTTTGCAGAAGTCTGCTGCTGTCCCTGGTCTCTATATGACAACTAACACACAGTGGCTTTGGTGAGTGAAGGGTCACAAAGAGAATCAGCAAAGTTATGTTGCTTGTTTCCTTGGTGGGAACAGCATGGCTCGGCTTTTTTTCTCTAACTTGATTACTGATCTAAAAAATTTTGGCTAGCTCACATAGAGCAAACCTTTGGCTGTGGTGTTGTTCCTTTGTCTGTGCAGCAAAGCAGAGCTATTATGGAATAAAATAACCTGAAATGGAACTTTCATTTAAAAAATTTGTGCTCCTATCTTTTATTCTCCCAACATTATTAATATCCCTGCAAGGTTTAGCAATTTCTCGCAATCTAATAAAAATAAGCCAAAATACCATGAGGCAACACATCTCTCAAACTTGACATTCATAATGTAGTATTTGGCTCATTCCCACTTGGACGTCCTTTTTGTGGGATATCATCACGGTCATTATATGTGTTGTCAGGTATGTCTCTACACTTTTGGAAATTAAGCATGCCAGTTAAATGAGAATTTTGAGGGTTTTTTCTGGGGTGGTTGGGTTCGTGAATAAGAAAATAATTAAAAAGTGATCTTGTAATTGCCTCACTTTAATGTTCAACTCAACAGCTGGGCTCGAAATTAACGGTTGCCCGGGTGCCTACGGTCACCTAAAGTCCTGCCGGGCAACCTAAAAGCCGTGCCATTTTGCCCAGCTTTGCAAGCCCCCGGGATACCTGCCGTTCAACTCTGGGCGGGGCACCCCACTATCTCTCTCTCTCTCTCTCTCTCTCTCTCTCACTCCATCACTCTCTGTCTGCCATCCGAGTCCGGGTCTCAGCTCTCCGGCCACTACTCATCCGCCGGCACGGCCGGCCGCTTTGCACATGTGCACTGCCATGGCCTGCACATCCTCCCCCTGCACATGCGCACAGCCACGGCCAGCACATCATCGTCCGCCCTGCACATGCGCACTGCCACGGCAACTGGTCGGCGCCGGGCACTTTCTCCCTCCCTTTGCATTGTGGGAGATCTGGCCGCCATTGCTGCCTGGTCGCCGGGATCGCTGAAACCCAACGCAAAATCACTCCCTGGACCTGGAGTAACTCCCTGGAGTAACTCTTGCTTCTTGGTTTCCTGGCCCTCCAAAAATATTCCAAATGGAATTTAAACTGGAGGTAGTGGAGGGTCCACCACCAAACTCTGAACAATAACAGCCTATTGAACTTTATCTGTTTATTTATTTTGTATATATATATGGTCTATGGTATATAAACACACTGAACTTTTATCTCCTGTTCTGTATTATGTTTACATATTCTGTTGTGCTGCAGCAAGCAAGAATTTCATTGTCCTACTGGGACACATGACAATAAAACTCTCTTGACCCTTGACTTGGACTTAAGCAAAAAAGGGTTCTTGGGGGGGAAAAAGAGCTACCTTAAATGTTGTTGCGTCTGGTTGGGTAGCTATGGTAGGGTGAAGACTATTCCATGCTTTAATTGAGCGGGGGAACTCCATGGAGCAGCCAGCATCTCTGGGTAGAAGAAATTGGATGATGTTTCGGGTAGAGACCCTTCTTTAGACTCCCTCTGGTTTTAGTGTTTTTAGTTTAATTTAAAGATACAGCGTGGAAACAGGCCATTTGGCCCACCGAGTCCAAGCTTACCACCGATCACCTGTACACTAGTTCTATCCCACACATTAGAGGAAAGTGGGATAACAGAAATTGTGTGAATGGGTGGTCGACAAAAAAGCTGGAGAAAATCAGCGGGTGAGGCAGCATCTATGAACCGAAGGAAAAGGCGACGTTTTGGGTCGAGACCCTTCAGGCTGATGAAAGGAAGAGGCGGAGACAGTAGGCTGTGGGAGAGCTGAGAATGGGAGGGGAAGGAGGGAGCAAGCAAGGACTACCTGAAATTGGAGAAGCCAATGTTCATACCGCTGGGGTGTAAACTACCCAAGCGAAATATGAGGTGCTGTTCCTCCAATTTGCGGTGTGCCTCACTCTGGCCATGGAGGAGGCCCAGGACAGAAAGGTCAGATTCGGAATGGGAGGGGGAGTTGAAGTGCTGAGCCACTGGGAGATCAGGTTGGTTATTGCGAACCGAGTGGAGGTGTTGTGCGAAGCGATCGCCAAGCCTGCCCTTGGTCTCACCGAGGTTGATCATTTGCTGAAACATTTTTGTTTGGAAGTAGAAATAAATAATAGAAATTGCATTCATTGCAACGTGTAAAAAGAGTTAAGATACTGTATTATAATTTTGCTGCATGTCATTGTGGTATACATGGCTTGATTGGTGAATATGTTTAGTTTGTGACTTTATTTGAAGCAGAAATAATATGTGAATGCTTCATTGAGCATAATTCCGACTGATAACTACGCATTTCGTCCGAGCACATTATCGCACATGTAATGTAAGCCGTCTTAAACTGTCGTTTGGCAACCTAAAAAGCTGCCTAGGTTGCCCAGCTGGAAACAGAGAGAAAAAGTTAAATGAGAGTCCTGAACAGTCCTTGTGGGCAGCCACATTTCACCAATTCTGGATTCTTGTTTCTCTACAATGGTGCCCATATCTTTATTTGTCAAGATCAAAAGATTTGGAATACCCTTTCTAGATTTCTCCCCCTTTCCCTTCCAAACCAATATCTGACCTCAGTTTTGATCGACTGTTCTCATGTCTCCATTTGTCTAAACACTGCTGGTGACGACTGCATGAGGTAGTAAGTTGTTGTTTCCCAATGGTTGACAATCTAACAATTTAGTTTAGTTTAGAGATACAGTGTGGAAACAGCCTTTCAGCGCACCGAGTCCTTGCCGACCAGCGATCACCCATACACCAGCACTATCCTACACAATAGGGACAATTTACAATTTTATCGAAACCAATTAGCCTACAAACCTCTACGTCTTTGAAATGTGGGATGAAAGCAGAGCTCCTGGAGAAAACCTACATGGTCACGGGGAGAACGTACAAACTCTGTACAGTCAGCTTCGAACTTGGGCCTCTGTTACTGTAAGGCAACAACTCAACGCTATGCCGCTGTGCCATCCCATGTATATATTCTTCAATCTACTTGTTTACAGAAAATGCTGGGGCGGCAAGATGATGCATTGGTTAAGTTGTTGCCTTACAGCACCAGAGACCTGGGTTCGATCCTGACTACAGATGCTTGTCGATACAGAGTTTGTACACTCTCCCCGTGACCTGAGTGGGTTTTCTCCGGGATCTCGAGTTTCCTCCCACATTCTAAAGATGTACAGTTTCGTAGATTAATTGGCTTGATATTATTGTTAATTGTCCTTATTGTGTGTAGGATAGTGTTACTGTGCGGGAATCGCTGGTTGGACTGGGCTCGGTGGGCCGAAGGGCCTGATTCCATCTCTGAATTACTGACATATTTCACATTTATATCTGAGTTGCTTCTCATTGATTTTTGCAGTGGTGAATAGCATATTCATCTGTTAAATTCATCTTGCAATGGCTTTAACGGCCTTTTGTTTTGTTCTGCTCGGATAATAAACTGAACATTTTGTGCATCGTGAAGCAACATTGAATTTTGAAAGATTCTGTTTTGATGATGGTGACCTGAGTTTTTGTATCGTCATTTTCTGGCAGGTTATTAACGTTGAATGTTGTCTGTTACTGCTACACGGGTGGTTTTAAACTGAATAAGGGGGGTGGGGTGTCGAATGGGATAGTGGAGGATGGAGTTAAAGGGAAAGGGTTTCTTAAATGTGTGAGCGTAGAGACAGAGGGGTGTAAAATGAGGGTAGAAGCAATAGGTAGCAAGGTGAAAAGTAAAAGTGGCAGGCCGGCAAATCCAGGGCAAAAATCAAAAAGGGCCACTTTTCAGCATAATAGCATAAGGGGTAAGAGTGTTGTAAAAACAAGCCTGAAGGCTTTGTGTCTCAATGCAAGGAGCATTCGTAATAAGGTGGATGAGTTGAATGTGCAGATAGCTATTAATGACTATGATGTAGTTGGGATCACGGAGACATGGCTCCAGGGTGACCAAGGCTGGGAGCTGAACATCCAGGGATATCCAATATTCAGGAGGGATAGACAGAAAGGGAAAGGAGGTGGGGTAGCGTTGCTGGTTAGAGAGCAGATTAACGCAATAGAAAGGAAGGACATTAGCTTTGAGGATGTGGAATCGATATGGGTAGAGCTGCGAAACACTAAGGGGCAGAAAACGCTAGTGGGAGTTGTGTACAGGCCACCTAACAGTAGTAGTGGAGTTGGGGATGGCATCAAACAGGAAATTAGAAATGCGTGCAACAAAGGTAAAACAGTTATAATGGGTGACTTCAATCTACATATAGATTGGGTGAATCAAATTGGCAAGGGTGCTGAGGAAGAGGATTTCTTGGAATGTATGCGGGATAGTTTTCTAAACCAACATGTAGAGGAACCAACGAGAGAGCAGGCTATTCTAGACTGGGTATTGAGTAATGAGGAAGGGTTAGTTAGCAGTCTTGTTGTGCGTGCCCCCTTGGGCAAGAGTGACCATAATATGGTTGAGTTCTTCATTAGGATGGAGAGTGACATCGTTAATTCAGAAACTAGGATCCTGAACTTAAAGAAAGGTAACTTTGAGGGTATGAGACGTGAATTGGCCAAGATAGACTGGCGATTGATTCTTAATGGGTTGATGGTGGATATGCAATGGAAGGCATTTAAAGACTGCATGGATGAACTACAACAATTGTTCATCCCAGTTTGGCAAAAAAATAAATCTGGGAAGGTAGTGCATCCGTGGATAACAAGGGAAATCAGGGATAGTATCAAAACAAAAGATGAAGCGTACAAATTAGCCAGAAAAAGCAGCCTACCAGAGGACTGGGAGAAATTCAGAGACCAGCAGAGGAGGACAAAGGGCTTAATTAGGAAAGGGAAAATAGATTATGAAAGAAAACTGGCAGGGAACATAAAAACTGACTGCAAAAGCTTTTATAGATATGTGAAGAGAAAAAGACTAGTTAAAACAAATGTAGGTCCCTTTCAGTCAGAAACGGGTGAATTGATCATGGGGAACAAGGACATGGCAGACCAATTGAATAACTACTTTGGTTCTGTCTTCACTAAGGAAGACATAAATAATCTGCCGGAAATAGCAGGGGACCGGGGGTCAAATGAGATGGAGGAACTGAGTGAAATCCAGGTTAGCCGGGAAGTGGTGTTAGGTAAATTGAATGGATTAAAGGCCGATAAATCCCCAGGGCCAGATAGGCTGCATCCCAGAGTACTTAAGGAAGTAGCCCCAGAAATAGTGGATGCATTAGTGTTAATTTAGAATTAAAATTTAGATTCTGGAGTAGTTCCTGAGGATTGGAGGGTAGCTAATGTAACACCACTTTTTAAAAAGGGAGGGAGAGAGAAAACGGGGAATTACAGACCAGTTATTCTAACGTCGGTAGTGGGGAAACTGCTAGAATCAGTTATTAAAGATGGGATAGCAGCACATTTGGAAAGTGGTGAAATCATTGGACAAAGTCAGCATGGATTTATGAAGGGTAAATCATGTCTGACGAATCTTATAGAATTTTTCGAGGATGTAACTAGTAGAGTGGATAAGGGAGAACCAGTGGATGTGTTATATCTGGACTTTCAGAAGGCTTTCGACAAGGTCCCACATAAGAGATTAGTATACAAACTTAAAACACACGGATTTGGGGGTTCAGTATTGATGTGGATAGAGAACTGGCTGGCAGACAGGAAGCAAAGAGTAGGAGTAAACGGGTCCTTTTCACAATGGCAGGCAGTGACTAGTGGGGTACCGCAAGGCTCAGTTCTGGGACCTCAGCTATTTACGATATATATTAATGATTTGGACGAGGGAATTGAATGCAACATCTCCAAGTTTGCGGGTGACACGAAGCTGGGGGGCAGTGTTAGCTGTGAGGAAGATGCTAGGAGGCTGCAAGGTGACTTGGATAGGCTGGGTGAGTGGGCAAATGCATGGCAGATGCAGTATAATGCGGATAAATGTGAGGTTATCCACTTTGGTGGCAAAAACAGGAAAGTAGATTATTATCTGAATGGTGGCCGATTAGGAAAGGGGGAGATGCAACGAGACCTGGGTGTCATGGTACACCAGTCATTAAAAGTAGGCATGCAGGTGCAGCAGGCAGTGAAGAAGGCGAATGGTATGTTAGCATTCATAGCAAAAGGATTTGAGTATAGGAGCAGGGAGGTTCTACTGCAGTTCTACAGGGTCTTGGTGAGACCACACCTGGAGTATTGCGTACAGTTTTGGTCTCCTAATCTGAGGAAAGACATTCTTGCCATAGAGGGAGTACAGAGAAGGTTCACCAGACTGATTCCTAGGATGTCAGGACTTTCATATGAAGAAAGACTGGATAGACTCGGTTTGTACTCGCTAGAATTTAGAAGATTGAGGGGGGATCTTATAGAAACTTACAAAATTCTTAAGGGGTTGGACAGGCTAGATGCAGGAAGATTGTTCCCGATGTTGGGGAAGTCCAGAACAAGGGGTCACAGTTTAAGGATAAGGGGGAAATCATTTAGGACCGAGATGAGGAAAGCTTTTTTCACACAGTGAATCTCTGGAATTCTCTGCCGCAGAAGGTAGTTGAGGCCAGTTCATTGGCTATATTTAAGAGGGAGTTAGATGTGGCCCTTGTGGCTAAAGGGATCAGGGGGTATGGAGAGAAGGCAGGTACAGGATACTGAGTTGGATGATCAGCCATGATCATATTGAATGGCGGTGCAGGCTCGAAGGGCCGAATGGCCTACTCCTGCACCTATTTTCTATGTTTCTATGTTTCAAGCTGCACAGATGCTGTCTGGTCTGAATATTTCTGCTTCTGATTTCGCATTTACAAACTGGTGGTATTTTACTTTTCAGTTGATCATTTATCATGGCTTTCTGGGAATGTTTCTAAGCCAGTCTAGTTAGATTTTACCAAGTCTCCCATCTTGCATGGGCTTATTATCTTAAATTTTGTTATTTCCTGAATCATGCATGTATCCAATAATGGCCCCTTTAACAGTATCCTGCATAATGCTGTTTTGTTGTGGCACTTTTCGTCTTCCATTCTGAACAATATTATCCATTATCCATCGTCCTAGATTTCCAGTGTGTAGGAACGATCTATGGTGCTGGTTTACATGTCTGGAGAAAAGGAATAGGTGATGTTTCTGGCTGAGACCCTTCAGATTGAGTTGGGAGAGAGGGAAACGTGTGCTACACCTCCATCCCCCACCAGGAAGGCCTCAAAGCCCTTTGTTTCTTCCTCGACCACAGAACCAGCTAATTCCCCTTATTCTGTACCTATTCACACCTAGTTTCTCTCTCCCCTGACTCTCAATCTGAAGAAGAGTCTTGACCCAAAACATCACCTATTACTTTTCTCAAGAGATGCTGCGTGAACCACTGAGTTACTCCATCATTTTGTGTCTTCGTCTTAGATTTCCACTTGGGCTTAGAGCTACTATGAGGTGAGCCTGGCATGAAGTACAGCCCTCCTTTAGTACTCTTGGGGCTTGCATAGGGAGGCTGCCTGTGAGGGCTGGTCTCGGTGGAGTGGGTTCTCGATGCTGAGATGCAAGGCGCAAGGCTACACCTTGGCTGTGTGCTGAGTGCAGGCCATTACTGGCAACTGGAGATTGCTGCTCCATGAATTGATGGACTGCCTGGATATTGTGGTCTCTCATCGTCCAATGGAAGCTGTTATCTCTGTAATTATCTTAAATAAACATTAATTGGCCATATTCTTTCCCTGTTTAGCCTCTTGCCTTTAACATACTTGTAAGATGCGTTTTTTATATCTTATTTTCCTGTGGATTGTGTTCCTTCCTTGCTCTATTTAAAAAAATATTTCTCCCTAACTTCCACCCCTATAATTTCTGCATTTAGTGGTGAGTTTTCTAGATTTCCATTGCATTAAATTGTATATGGACTCCTTGATGATATGACACTTTGTTAAATACTATCTAAATGTCAAATCTCACTTTTTTATTTGGCATGTACATTTTTGGACCAAGTCTTTGTTGAGCTCTGGAGTTGTGTGGTTTTGCTGGAACCTAAATTGAGCAAGTCATTGGTGAATAGGTCTCTAATTACTATAATATTGGCAGAGTTTAGAGCCTAAATGATTCCAGAATTTACAACTCTGGCTGTGTATTCCATCTCTTGATAGCTGTGTCGTCTCTCGTCTTGGATTCAACGAAGTAGAACTAGTTTTTGGATCGTAACCAGTTGCTTTAATTCTGTAAATATGTTGGATGATCAATCCTAGATGGTCGGTGTATCTCAATGGAATATATAATGGAAGCATCTCCTGTGGTGTCCTTGTATATTATTGGATTTTCACACCATTGTATCATTTGTGATGAACTCATTGGAAAAACTCAAATTTGCTGAAACTGTTAAGAAATAAGGAGGTTTCAAAATTAAGTATTTTCAACATGTGATGGTCCTGATGGCAGTGAACTTTGGAGCTGGATTGAAGGAATGTAGCTCAGTCAGGTGATCTGTCATTTAAGGTGCTGCAAACTAATTTACACTAAATTATATCTCCATACAAAATTATCACCCATGTCATAACTAATATTACTGCATTGCCTAGTTCGATTGACTTTGGTCTTGTTGAAATAGCTGAAATTGTGATTTTGTAATGAAATATACTCCTTGCTTCCCATTCAGTGCCTGAAGAAAGGTCTCGACTCTGAAACGTCACCCGTTCCTTCTCTCCAGAGATGCTCCTGTCCTGCTGAGTTACTCCAGCATTTTGTGTCTACCTTCCCATTCATTGTTATTTCTCACAACATAGCAGTGTGTTAGTGCCACAACGATAAGAAGATTAACCACGATCTTAAGGAATGGTGGAGTAGGCATGATATATTACAGTGGGAGATTTTGGCACCGATTTGTTTTTCCTTTGATAAGAGTTGGTCAAAATTAAAACTTAATGAGCATTTGGTATGGAGCTTTGAATATCTCAATAGAAATCATACCACTGGAACAATATATCATCACTGCTCTAACTGCTTATGTTTCTGTACAAATATTGTACTTTGAATGCTCGCGCATTACAGATGGGGAGCTAAACTTTTCTGCCACTAAATCCTTTAACCCATGTTGAATATAAGTGTTTAATGTAGACTCGAGGAACTGCAGATGCTAGTTTGGAAAAAAAAAGACAGTGCTTGAGTAACTCGCAGTTTTCATTTCAGCTGGTCAAAATTTGTTGGCTGGTCCCTCAAATCCTGAACACTTTTACTGTTTCTTGGGAAACTATAGATGTTTCATCTTTCCACCCTGCCCTTCATATTCCCATGCTGACCTTCTGTCCCTGACTCCTCCATTGCCAGTGAGGCTACACGAGAACTGAAGTTGCACCTCTTCCAATCTTGTCGATTGCATTTAGTGCTTTTGATATGGCCCTGTCATAGTCAACAGCGTAGTCAAAGTGACCATTTCACTGAGTACTTGAGCTCTGTCCACCAAAGCTGCTGGATCTCCTGATTGCTAACCATTTTAACTCCCATTCTCGTACTGACCTTTCTGTCCTGGGCCGCCTCCATTGCCAGAGTAGAGATACACACAAACTGGAAGAACAGCACCCTATATTGTGTTTGGGTAGACTACAACCCTATGGCAACCTTTCTGTTCCCTTCAACCGACTGTCCCTCCATCCTGTTTTACAATTCACTCTATCTTCCTTACCTAATTCCACATTGCTCCACTTTGTCGTCATTTCATCTCCAACCTTGGTTAGTTTCTTAATCTGTGTCAATCGCCCATCCCCTACATCTGTCAGTTTATGCTCCACCTTTCTTCCCTCTACTTCATCTATCTGAAGAAGGGTCCTGACCTGAAACATCGTCTGTCCATTTCCCTCCACAAATGCTGCCTGACCCTCTGAATTCGTGTGCACTCTGTGTTTTGCTCATCTTTTTAGCTGTTGGATTAGTGTTTGAGATTTCTCCTCGGAGATAAGAAATAACATATGATTCAGCAAGTAGTGTGAATCTCAGATCCCTTTGAAGTGTAGTTTTTGTGATGAAGTGCCCTCCAATATTTTTTTTGCCACAACTGAAAGACTTGTTTATCCACTGCAAATGACAATTAACAATCAAAAACATTGATTGTGGTCTGTGGCTACACCTGAATTTGAATAACAAATTTCATTTTGCTGAATATCATTTGTGCAGTGAAGGCTACTGGCTCTATTGGTCAATTGTTGATGTTGGCTCTTCAATTTGCAGTTGTTGGAGGCTCTGCACTTGTATCCATGAATTTGTACATCAGGCCTCTGGATTATAGATCCAGTAACATAAACTGACAATCTGATTTATTTCTTATGAGAAGCTTGGATTTGTATGCAAGATTGGTTGTCATGTAGCACCACAAGTGACTGAGCTTTCTTGGAAGTCCTGGAAGATACACTTGCCTTTATGTTTTTTTAGCAGATGGTGAGTAAAGAATAAACCTTGACCTCTTCCTTGCCAATCTGCTTGTTGCAAATGATCTGGCCTTAAAGTATTGGTAGGAGTGACTGCTGCTTCACGGTCCATGAGTAGACAGTCCTTTTCTTAAGGGATGCACACCCTTAGACTATAGAAATGCAACGCGGAAACAGGTCCTTCAGCTTACCAAGTCCACGCCGACTAGTGATCGCTCCATACGCTAACCTACACACACTAGGGACAATTTTACCATTTACCAAAGCCAATTAACGTACAAACCTATATGTCTTTGGAGTGTGGGAGGAAACCGGAGGACCTAGACAAAAGCCACATGGTCACAGGGAGAACTTACTCTGCCACTGTAAGGCAGCAACTCGACTGTTGTGCCACTCTGCTGTCCCAGTTGGCTACAAGTTTGCCAAACAGCACACAGTGGAGTAGCTGAGCAAGCTTAAAACCACGGAATAACATTAAAGCTGTAGGTTCCTGTTACGTCAGACCTCCCTTCATGCTTCGGAGATTCTCAACATCACAGAAGCCATTCTTTGGCCAATTCCATTTGCTCTTTGTGGTAATCAAGAAATAAATGGTTGAACAAAACGTGTTTGGAATTGGGCACAAAATGTGCAGTACAGAAAATGTGCTCCAGAACTAGGTGCACTGCTGGAGTTCCGTTAAAACATTGCTTTCTTCTCCAATGTGAAAAATTCCCATGTATATCCTGCTCCTAAAGCAGACACACCCAATCTTGTAAATTATGACACAGCTGGTCCACTCCCAACTATGGATAATATCAACAATGCTGTCATGTAGGGTTTAGTCAAAACAAATGGCTCATGATGTTCAGTTTTGGTTTCACCAGGACAGTTTCACCAGATATCATTACAGCCATAGTCCAAACATGATTGAAGAACTGAATTCCAGAGGTGAGGTAAGTTTAACTTCCCTAAATATTATGCCAGCATATGACTGAAACGACATAGCCCTGGTGAACTGGATAAGAAAATACTTCAATGGTTGAGGTAGTATCCATCACGAAGGCAGGTGCTTGGGGATGATTGTTCTCCACATTGACATCACCACAGGGGTTCCGCATGCCGGTGTTTTAGTTTCTGTCATCTTCAGCTGCTTCAGCAATCTCCTTCCTTCCATCATAACGTCAGAAGCTTGGGCCAAGTTTTGTTATTGTCATGTGTATTGGGGATCAGTGAAAAGCTTTGTTTTGAATCCTATCCAATCATATCAGAAATACCATACATAAATACAATCAAGTCAAGGTAAAGTAGAATAATTGAAGGGAAAGGTACAGAGTGCTGAATATAGTTGTCAGCATTGTAGCGCAACTGTGGTGCATCAGTTCCGAAGACAACTGAGAATTGAACAAAAATAGCGAAGCAAAGTAGTGAAATAATGATGTTGCTTACCCGTAACTGATCTCTCGGTTGTAAAGCGCAATGAACATGTTAAAAAAGTGAAACGGACAAAAATATGAAATAGGCCAATAATCAAAGAATTCCTCTCTGCAAATGTCAGAACATTAATTTTGCTTGCAGTGAGTATATCAGAAGAGCTCAAGAATTCATCAGCAAATCTATTTAGCTAATTGGATATGGTTGGCACCGTGTCTGATGCTAGAATGCATGTGTCACTTTGCATTCTAAAATGGGTTACCTCAAACACTGGTTTGGTTCATTGTAATTAATTACTCCCATGACACTGAGCTAATTCTTGTGAACTTTGGGAGCCTTGACTTAGTAAAGAGTACACATCCTGATGAGTGTTTTTTCCTATTTTGGGATGGTTGATGTAAAGCATTGTGGATGTGAAACGACTGGAGGAAAATAACGAAAATTAAAGTTGTTTATGTTTCTCCATGGCCAGCTGTTTAAATACAACTATGTTCTGAATATTTGGTGAGCTTGCAAGCTTGTAGTTGTAATTGATCAATTTTCCAAATATAGACACAAAATGCTGGAGTAACTCAGCGGGACAGGCAGCATCTCTGGAGAGAAGGAATGGTGATGTTTTGGATTAAGACCCTTCTTCACACTGATCAATTTTCCAATTGCTTTCATGCTCACCTTTAGGAATTTTAGTAGTCCATCCACCACCATGCCCACTGACTATGTCCATTGTGCATCATCTGCAAAATGCATTGTGGTGATCCACCTGAACTATTCTGACAATAAATGCTAATTTTTTTACCGCCCTGAACAACATAGGAACACTGCCAGTGCACATTCCCATTAACATTTCATACCCAAAGATAGACACCAAATGTTGGAGTAGCTCAGCAGGTCAAGCAGCATCTCTGGAGAAAACGGATAGATGACGTTTCGGGACGGAATTTTTCAGACTGAATAAGGGTTCTGAACTGTTACATCAGCTATTCCTTCTCTCCAGAGATGCTGCCTGACCCGCTGAGTTACTCCAGCACTTTGTGTCTATCTTTGGAATAAACCAGCACCTGCAGTTCCTTCCCAGGCATTTCACGCCATCCTGTTATGAAATAATATCACCATTTATTATCACTATCTAAATACTGAAATTCCCTGAGTTCCTGCATTTTCAGAGCAGCTAGAGATCGGTAATAAACAATTACAAAATATTTTTCTTGTGTTAAATTTCTTGTACAGGTGCACAACCTTTTATCCGAAGATCCAAATAACGAAAACCTCCGAATAGCGGACATTTTTTCGGTCCTTGAAGAAAGGTCCTTGAAAACGTTCACCGAGGGCGGCCCGCAGAGGTGACAGCGGAACCTCCGGTCGGTCCTCGAAGAAAGGGGAACTAAATCCCCATTCATAAAAGAGAAGATGAGGGTATATTGCGCGGGAGGGTTAATAATTGACAATATGCTGCTGCCTGCCCGCTGAATTAAAAAGTTCCCACGGTAGACTCACGATACACAGTGTTTCGTGAGTCTTGCGTGGGAACTTTTTAACTCAGCGGGGCAGGCAGCAGCAGATTGTCGCTCGCTTCAGTATCACCCCACCTACACTCCTCTGCTTCCCGGCCATGTGTGTGACCCCTTCCCTCCCCTCTCCAGCTCCCCGCCCATTGCACCGGCGCGGGGGCTTTGCACTGTCTTCACGTCGGCGATTGCAGCAGGACCGTGTCAGGACCAATTGGACACCGACCACCAGGCCCACCGCAAGCACGGAGATCCCAGAGACCCACAGCCAACAGCAGCCCAGCCCAGCCCCACTCCAACTACAGAGGAACCTGGGTTGCGGATGACGGGGCGCAGCTCGGGGCGTCGTAGGGGCCCATCGGGGAGCGGCCACTCAAAGCCACGCCGGGAGATGTAGGGCCCTGCCCCGGTCTTGATGTTGGAGCCCCCGGCGGGCGCTAGCAAGTCCGCGGCAATTTACAGCCGCGCCGGGCATTGTAAGGCCCCCCTCTAGGTCACTCTCAACCTCTATGATGTTTGCTCTCAACCCCGTAATTCGGGCGGGAGAAGTCGCCGCTGCCGGTGCCCCGCAAAGCAGTCTCCCACCGGAGACCCGCGAGCTCCCGGTGTCACCATCCACCGGAGTCGGGTCGCAGCAGCTCGCCCCCGCAGCTCTCCACGCTCCGAAGCTGGCTAGCTCCACGGAGGTAGGTCCGTAGGTCCACAGCTCCCACCGCCGCCCACCGACCCCCAGGCCCACTGCAAGCACGGAGATCCCAGAGACCCACAGCCAGCAGCAACTCCAGCCCCGCTCCAACTCCAGAGGAACACGTAGGGGCAGAAGCTGATGGTGTGCAAGGTACGTCTTGTTCTTGGGGTGGCGGATGAGGGGGCGCAGCTCGGGCTGTGGGCGAACTGCCACTTGTCGCTGTAGCGGCCAAAGATCATAGAGGAGCTCCTCTATGATCTTTGGTAGCGGCCCATCGGGGAGCGGATTCCTCTGGAGTTGGAGGGGGAGGGGGGTATTGTGCTGTTTGATCGCCCCCTGCTATCCCAGGGACAGGGAGACACAGCGGCTTTTTAGACTGGTGGGCAATCACTTCCAAAGTTCTGCCCACACAGTCAGTACACTTCTCCTACACTGTATTTCATACAAACATTTATTCTGCAAGAAAAAACGACATTGAAGACTCAAACTCGCGATCGAGTAACTGCCAGGATCAAGGCGCAAACTCGCGACCTTGCGGATATGAGCCGAGCACTCTACCACTGAGCCAGCCATTAAAATCTACGCTAAAAAATTTCCATTCCGAAGACCGACAAATTCTGAATTACGAAAAGTGTCTGGTCCCAAGGCTTTCGGATAAAAGGTTGTGCACCTGTAGTGAAATTTTGGAATCCACTTGGCCAAGTTTACACTGGTATGCCCAATTTATCACTCTTGAAGTTAGCAAGTTTTTAAATTTCTCCATCTATGGATGAATACTGCTGCCATTTGATGGGGTAGCTGCATGAAGCAAATGAGCCATACTTAACGTTCCTCATCAGCCATTTTTGTTGCCTTCATTTGCTGAAGCATGACAGAAACGTGAAGAAGTCAAATACGTAGCTGTTGCAAAATATTTTAATGACCCTGTCACTGAGTATTCACGGTTTAAACCTCATTCCCACAGCCACTCAGGGGAGGCAACAAGGCTTTAACTTTGATCAGAAGTTAGAAACATTTCAACTACATCAACTAGAAAATGAAGAGACAAGGGAAATAACTTGCTAGTGTCTGAATATTTCAACTTAAAAATAATATTATGTGCACAAAGAAATAAAGTACTCTGTCCTTGATCACAGTACATCACTACTTCTGGGACCGGGGGAATAAATTGGGTCATAACCAATTTCTATTCAACTAAGTATAACTAGCGCAAGGGAACAGTAATCCTTAAGGAATGTCCCTACTAGTTTGTAACTTGAGTTTGGTTTTCAAGTGTTGAGATTTGTCTTTTAGTTTAGTTCCAACAGAAGTGCATTGCTGTGTTGGTAGAGAAATAATTTTCTGATTATTTTGACCTAGTCTTTAAACAAAAGTTTTCTGAGTTGTATTGTTCACAACTCTCAAATGAAATGATCACAATAGCACATGGAAATGTGCTTCAAAATCTGACCCTGTTTTAGTGAGACATTGTTAATGTTATTATAATTTGTCTTTTCCTTCCACTTGATTATTTCTCTCTCGTCATTTGCCCTCCCCCACCCCAAAAATCCCTCTGTCATCAGAAAGAGCTGATTCTACATTTTGACACCTTTTTAAAGGAAAATGTTCGGAAACTCTTCATTCTTAGTAGACGGGATTTATTAAAAACCCAAAGCCTTCAGTTCCTTCAAAGTGTAGTCAAATGTGAATTAACTCTTTAATTCAAAATTTATTCCTGATTCTTGGTATTTCTTGAAGTGTACGTTTTCAGGTTAAAAGCCAAAAGCAGTTATAAACAATCTTTACATTGTGTACACTTGCATTTGAACTGTATTCAGATACTAGTGAAGATTTATTAACATTTGACAAGGTAGTCAAGGGAACAGTTACAATGAGGATATAAACTAGATGTATGTAATAAATAAGTATTAACATTTCTATTTATCCTTCAGAACTGTTGTGGAATTAGCACAATATTATGAAACATAACCTGTTTGAGATAGCAAACTACTAATGCTGATGTTGGAGTCTACTACGGCAATAACCCAGTGGTTTCTGTCTGATTATAAATTCATTGTAATTGTCAATTAGGAAAATGGATTGAGACATTTGAGGAGTGACTTCCAAGATGATTGAAACATAGGATCCAGCCTGAAGTTCCATCAAACGCATGGAATGTAAAGCGACAATCTATGAAACTACTACTGGTTTGAGAATGCATTCTGAGTAAAGTTGTTAATTCCAATAAAGAACTATTATCTTAATCCATCTGCTGGTCAGCTATATACAATTTGAGTTATTTCTGTTTCATGTTAATCTATTTTTATGGTGAGAACCTATGTTATGGGCAGCATGTATTCATTATTTTTAACTGGTCATTTATTTTCCAAAACTACATATGCTAAAGTTCAGATTTTCCTATTCACAAACCAATTCATTTTTTTAACTGAGCATTATTTGTATGGGAGGTTTGAAGATGTGGGTTTTAGATAGGCGTCAGGCCATTCATTATCCGACAGTGTATAGAAACTTTTGTTAATTCCATTTGCACTTTAAATTTGATAATATCTGGTTGTAATACCATCTATCTGTGCAAGTAAATCCCACATCGGGAAGTGTACATCACATCTGGAAATAGCTGTCATTGGCTCAAGCTACAAATTAATTAAAAAATATAAGCTAAGCATTAAAAAATCACCTATAAATGCACTGTCATCTTTACAGTATGAGCCTTTCAAGAGAGGGCGTGTGATTAAATACAACCTTATTGATTTTGGTAAATATTGCACTTTAGACTTCTGTAAGTAGTGAAATAATGTAAAATATGTATAATAGCCTGGTTCTACCAATTATTAATCCATGGTGTCCACGTTACCCAAATATCTTTGGAGATATTCAATCAGAAAAATTGAATCCTTAAAATCCTATTTGCTCATGTTTAAAGCTTGTTGGATTTTACCACACAGCGTTTTCCATGTTAATACATGATCCATTATGACCAAGATCATTTTGTCTCGCCATGTTAAAACATACAGATTCTTTTGGACAGATTTATTTTTGCTTTGGAGGGGTTCACAAAGAGCAGCAGCTGATTATGCTGAGAATCCTTTAAACAAATTCCATCACTTGCTGGAATGGTTTGGAAGAGAATTTTTGCCTTGTTGAACCTTTTTGAAGCTTGTTTATTTTTTAATTTCATATTAAAGATTTAGAATCACATCAAGTTGAAACAGGGTTTTTAAGATTGGCAGGTTTGCATTCATCTGAAATCCTACTTCATTCTAATGTTGCCAGACTGCATCTTGTTTGACCTCATTCACTGAAACCCTTTCCTAGCCTTTGTTTTGGGTTTGAATATTCTCCCCCACTCCTTGCTGACGTTCCTAGTTTCACCTGTAAATCTGAGGTCTCACTTTCAATTAAAGATAATTATCTGAAGATAGACTCAAAATGCTGGAGCAACTCAGCAGGTCAGACAGCATCTCTGGAGAAAAGGAATAGGTGACGTTTCGGGCCGTGACCCTTCTTCAGATTGAGTGTCAGGGGAGAGGGAAACTAGAGATATGAAAAGGTACAGAACAAATCACAGCCGATTTCTAGGGGAGTGGGAATCATTTCCCTCTTCCCTGACTGTCTGAATGTCACCTGTTCCATTTCTCCAGAGATTTCAGCTTGACCAGCTGAGTTACTCGAGCATTTTGTGTCTATCTTTGATGTAAACCAACATCTGCAGTTCATTCCTACACAAGCAGATATCTGGAATAGACGGGTTGTCTTCTGAGGAGAGGTTGGCTGGTCTGTTTGTATATACTGGAATAAAGAGCGAGAGATGAAGATAGAAGATAAAAGATCCAGAGGGGTCTTGACAAGATGGATGTGGAGAACTTTGTGGTAGAATTGAGAACTTACGAGTCACTGTTTAAAAAAAACAAGTTTTGCCACAGAATAAAATGGAGCGTTATTGAAGGAATTCAATTGGTTACATTAAAAAAATGGTGTCATGAATTTTGAAAAAAAGTAGTGAAATCAGTTTCCGAAAGTTATAATCTCCTTTAAAAATGGCAACGCTTGTAATTCTAATTATCAATTTGAAATAAATGTTTATATTTCGGTCAGTATGTACTTGAGGTCTGCTCTAACTTCTGAAATTTGGGAACACAATTTTAGAAGATTGAGGGGGGATCTTATAGAAACTTACAAAATTCTTAAGGGGTTGGACAGGCTAGATGCAGGAAGATTGTTCCCGATGTTGGGGAAGTCCAGAGCAAGGGGTCACAGTTTAAGGATAAGGGGGAAATCTTTTAGGACCGAGATGAGAAAAACATTTTTCACACAGAGTGGTGAATCTCTGGAATTCTCTGCCACAGAAGGTAGTTGAGGCCAGTTCATTGGCTATATTTAAGAGGGAGTTAGATGTGGCCCTTGTGGCTAAAGGGATCAGGGGGTATGGAGAGAAGGCAGGTACAGGATACTGAGTTGGATGATCAGCCATGATCGTATTGAATGGCGCAGGCTCGAAGGGCCGAATGGCCTACTCCTGCACCTATTTTCTATGTTTCTATGTTAACAGAGATTTGTTAAATTTAAGAAATGGTTCATTTCGGAAAGCCACCAAGAGCCACCTGGAGAAAACAACTAAGTGGCGTTTTAATTCAGGCTTCTCAGCCAATTAAATAACTGTTACAGCTTTGTTTACAGTTCAGCCACACTAAGAGCAAATTTGTGAGAGTGGAACTAATTTTTAATGCGAGAAGTTCAAGTTAAAGCTGCCTTTCCCGTGATATTTCTATTGTCAAAGCTGGTCAAGGACTGTAAGTATAATTTGGAGCTATGCATTGCATTCTAGGAAAGGTTGGAAGACTTGTATGTTGCTTGATCTTGTCTATAGACAATTCTCAGGTTCTTAGTGTGGAAAAGCTTGAAAAATAATTTCCACGAGGAACATATTGAATTGAATAAATTTTATAAGCCAAATATGTATAAATACATGGAATTTGCTTTGGTGATTTTCTCGCAAGTAACAACACGATATACAGTAGACAATTAAAAATAAAACTTTATAATTTAAACATGTGAAGAATGAAATAAAATACCAAAACAAATGGAGGCTATAGACTTTTGGCTGTTGAGTAGAGCTACTGCTCGTGGGGAAAAAAGCCGTTTTTATGTCTGGCTGTGGCGTCTTTGACAGTCCGGAGTCACCTTCCAGAGGGAAGTGCTTCAAAGCGTTTGTGACTAGGGTGAGAGGAATCAGAGATGATCTTACCTGGTCTCTTCCTGGCCCTTGCAGTGTACAGTTTGTCGATGGGGGGGGAAGGTTGCAGCCAACAACCTTCTCGGCCGATCGAACGATGCAGCCTCTGGATGTCGTGCTTGGTGGCTGAGACAAACCAGACCATGATGGAGAAGGCGAGGACAGACTCTATGATGGCAGTATAAAACTGGGCCAATATTGCCTATGGCAGATTGTGTTTTCTCAGCTGCCGCAGGAAGTACATCCTCTGTTGGGTCTTTTTGACTGTTGAGTTGATGGTGGCCCCCCATTTAAGGTCCCTGGAGATGATGGTTCCAAGGAACTTAAATGCCTCCACAGATGTGACTGCGGTGTTGTTGATGGTGAGTGGGACTCCTAAAGTCTACAACTAATTCCACCGTCTTAAGAGCATTGAGCTCCATGTTGTTACGAAGGCACCAGGACACCAGCTGCATCTCTTCCTGTCTGTAGGCAGATTCCTCCCCATCCTGGATCAGTCCAATCAGGGTTGTGTCGTCCGCAAACTTGAGAAACTTGACAGAGGAGTCTGTGGAGGTGCAGTCGTTGGTGTAGAGAGAGTAAAGGAGAGGGGAGAGTATGCAGCCTTGTGGTGCTCCTATGCAGAGGGTCTGCAGGTCCGAGATGTGCTTTCCCAGCCTCACATTCTGCTTCCTGTCTGTCAGGATGTTGGTGATCCACTGACTGAGTGGTTCAGGCACAGTCAACTTGGAGAGTTTGGAGTGTAGTAGATCTGGCACAATGGTGTTGTATGCAGTGCTAAAATCCGTAAACAAAATCCTTGCATAGGTCCCCTGGCGATCTAGGTGCTGGAGGATGTAGTGCAGGCCGAGGTTGACTGCGTCATCCACTGATCTATTTCCCCGGGATGCAAACTGCAGGGGGACCACTTGAGATATTTTTCAGGTGAGCCGGCACAAGTCTTTTAAAGGTCTTCATGATTACAGATGTCAGTGCGACAGGCATGTAGTCATTAAGACCAGTAATCTTTGGCTTTTTGGGTAGGGGAACAGTAGTGGAGACTTTGAAGCAGGCAGGGACAGTGCAGGTTTACAGGGACCGATTGAAAATGTCTGTGTAGACTGGTGCTAGTTTGGCACAGAGCTTGATCTTTGACTCTGCTCTTGGGGTTGACAAATCCCTGGGAAAACAGAATAGGAGACCGCCATTATACTACCATGGTTACTTCTCCTATCCGCCTATTGTCTGCCTATCGGCCTTTCTCCCCCTTCTTCCCCATCTGCTTATCCATCTCCCTACATCTCTCAATCCGCTTTTTGGTCTCCCACCTGTTATCCTTCCCTTCTTCTCTGTCCACCTGTTGGTGATCCTCAGTCTCTGATCGGTTTGCCTTGGTTACCGTACTAAAGTATGACAGTGGCATCTGTACCTATAGTAAAATGAGAACTAAATATTTACATTTGACAATTTGAAACATTTTGAGTGTTGAATATAGTCTTGCTCCCTTTTTTCTATTGCAGCGTTTTCTATCCCAAATAGAACCGATTTACAAAACTTTGCAATACAAATCTCACTCCACTCACTAGATTGAGTTATTTTTGTAGGATGCGTCATGGCACTGCTTTTTCTCAAATAGCTTGGCAAAACCTTTTCTCTGAAGAGTGTTTGTGCAAGTTGAATGATAATGACCATTAACTGTTTTGAATATCCTTAAGATCCTGACTACTGTTTCGTAAAGATTATTCGTGTTGTGCAATGCCATGAACTAAAATATGAATTGATATAATTAATACATCCTTCAATTAATCCACTGCTTTATATTCGTGGTTTATTAACTGAACAAACCTAGTTGGGAATATAATTTCTCATTATTGTAGCACTTTATCTCATTTTAACGTATTTTGAGGGGAATGGAGAAATATTTTAGATTTTTTTCAAACAGTTGCTGAGTTATTTGGTTCCAGTGACCACCAAGTCCAAAAGAAAATACTGACCCATGAGCAATTCCAATGTGAAGGTTCGACATTTGAAATCTACTGTCTTGCCTTGTGAATGTGAAACATTTTATCTTATTTTTCAGCTTTCAAAACCAATTTACAAGTAAAGGCACAAGGTGCTGGAGTAACTCAGTGGGTCAGGCAATATCTCAGGAGATTATGGATAGAAGATGTTTTGGGTTATGACCCTTCTTCAGACCCGACCCGAAACGTCACCTAGCCATGTTCTCCAAAGATGCTGACTGACCCACTAAATTACTCCAGCGCTTTGTCTTATTTTGTAAATAAGCATCTTGCGGTTCTTTGTGTCTAAACATTTACAAAGCTTTGATCATTTATTCATTACTGTTCCTTCTCCATTTGGAAATATGGGTTAAAGTTAGAGGAGCTGGAATGTGAAAAATTAGGGCTGCAAATCTGAGATTGGTATTTTAAAATTAATATATGCATGATCTGACTCCTGGATTCAAAATATTGGCAAGCAAACTAAATAACTGAGGGGGGAATGCAGTTTCTCTACCAAGACCACAGTTACCAAACTAATACCATGTTTACTTAGTTTATGAAGAGCATGTGGTGTTGTTTAAGAGGGAGTATTTTTGTAAGTTGGTGTGCTTAAATTTGTTTGACTTTGCCATCTATAGTAAATATTGAGACAGTTTTTTTCATATCTTTTGTAGGCATGTATAGATGATAATTTGGATATGGTGAAATTCCTAGTGGAACACTCTGCAAATATTAACCAGCCAGATAATGAAGGTTGGATACCACTACACGCAGCTGCCTCTTGTGGATATACCGATATAGCACTGTAAGTACCGGCCATTCCGGCTTTAAACTTGCTTCACATTTAAAAAAAATGTCATATGGTATTATAAAAATCTGACCGAGAGGCAAACCTTGAACCAAATGTGGAAACGATTGTAAAGTGCGATGGGAGCTTCACCTCAACTACTGTATCCGCTGTTCCAGGTGTCAACTTCTCTACATCGGCGAGACCAAGCGCAGGCTCGGCGATCGTTTCACTGAACACCTCCGCTCAGTCCGTCTTAACCTACCTGATCTCCCGGTGGCTCAGCACTTCAACTCCCCCTCCCATTCCTAATCTGACATTTCTGTCCTGGGCCTCCTCCATTGTCAGTGTGAGGCCCAGTGCAAATTGGAGGAACAGCACCTCATATTTCGCTTAGGTAGTTTACATCCCAGCGGTATGAACATTGACTTCTCTAACTTCAAGTAACCCTTGCTTTCCCTCTCTATCCTATCTCCCTTCCCAGTTCTCTCACCAGTCTTACTGTGTCCAACTACATTCTTTCTTTGTCCCGCCCAATCCCCTGACATCAGTCTGAACAAGGGTCTCGACCCGAAACATCACCCATTCCTTTTCTCCAGAGATACTGCCTCACCCGCTGTGTTACTCCAGTCTACCTTCGATTTAAACCAGCATCAGCATTTCTTTCTCACACATTAATTTTCTGTATTCAGTCGCCATTACTTGTATCAAATAATTGCCCATTTCATTTAATTTCTGGGATCCAGGCATCAACAGAATAGTTAACGTTGATTGCCCATCCCTAATTTATCTTGATAAGATGCTGGCTGAGAAGCTCCGAAGTCCGTCTGGTGAAGGTGTTCCCACACTGCTGTTGGTGACAGAGTTTCAGGATTTTGCCCCGTACCAACACTGGAACACTGATACATATCCAGGGCAGGAGGGTGTATGCTACCATGTTGCTGAAACCCCTTTCCACAATGGATCAGGCCACACGTTATTAAAATGGTGACTTATTTCATTAACCCAAAGTATACACTCAGTCCTTGTAGTGGGATTTGCATCAGGTGTTTCTGGTTCTCATTAAATTAACACTGACTCAAGGTGACGTAGAAATTTAAGTGGCTCTCAAACCCAACTTAAACTGGAATTCACTAGTTCCATAACTTATGTAATAATAGGCAAAATAACAAGGCAAATGGAATTCACTTTCATCAAATTTGAGAAAATAAGTTTCAGTGATCTTGTAAAAGTGCAAGCAAGCATTAAGCGCTGAGTATCCAACACTTACCAGCCTATAAAAGGAAATGAAGTCACAAGAATCCCACAGGAGTTCAAAATTGTAATCAATATTCAGGCTGGCGGGATTTTGTTCACCATACATCTCAGACACTTCTCAAAGCAGCCACTATTTATAGCCTACCCAACGACTTCACATTGAGCTTTCCACAGGAAATTTCAGGAATGTCCTTCAATAATTTCATCATAATGTGTCTTATGGGATGGACTTCTTCAAACCATGCTAGTAAAATACAAATGTTATTCACATCATTTAATGTTTGGAAGGAACCATGCCAAGTTGCACAAATCTTAAAACCATGTTTACACACTAATGAATTAATCAATGCCTCTGGTCACCATTGACCAGAAACTCAACTGGACTAGCCGCAAAAAAGATGGAAGGCTGAGCATCCTGCAATTAATTACTCTTCCCCTTCATACCAGTCAATCCTCTACCTAAAAAGGCACAGGTCAGCACTTCCCTGGATGAGCATAGCTCCAGCAATGCTTGCGGGCTCATTAATATCTTGGATAAAATTGCCCACCTTGCAGGTACACCATCCACCAAATATTAATTGCCTTCACCACAGAGCTCTGCAGCTTCAATATATACCATTCTTTATCGGACTTCACTGTTATATCTTGCACTAAATGGTGTACCCTTTATCTGTGCACTGTGGATGGCTTGATTGTATACATGAATAGTCGATAATTTGACTGGATAGCACACGAACAAAAACATTTAAAAAAAATCAGAAGGAAAAAGGCAGAAGAATCCTAGTCTTGTAAAGGCAAAAGATTTCAATGTTTAAATTGTAGATGGATTGGTTTCATGGTGAACAATGAAAGTATTAAGCTTGGTGTTCTCTTTTTATTAATTTAAAAAAAAAAATATATATTTTAATATTTATTTCGAACAGAATAAAAGAATAAAAAGCAAGTGTGAAACAGCATACAAAAAACAAAACAAAAATATTTATAAAGTGCCATAAACAATATCTATAAATAAATGAAATTGTATGTGTCCGAAAAGGAACAGGAAGAAGACAAAGCTTATTAATTCCCACCCCTTATTCAACTGCTTGTAATTATCTTATACAAATTTAGCAGCTATATGTACACCATATGTACACCAGCCACTATATGTACACCAAATTATTTACATTTAAACACTAATCAAATATTTACAATGCCATACAAAATAGAAAAAAAGAAAAAGAAAAGAAAAAACCCTCATATACTATACAGTATCTTAGTCATATATACAACCCATCACTCTATAATCACCCTCCCCAATACAATCAGTATAACAAATATCCCACTCACAATCACCTATCCTCATCCCAATATCCTTTTAAACAAGTGTTTTTGTACATCTTTTTAAACTGAATTAAGTTTTATCTCCTGTTCCAGACCATTCCACAAATTCACACCACAGATTGCTATGCACATACTTTTAAGAGTTGTTCTGACATTTAGTTTTTTTAAATTATGTTCCCCTCTCAAATTATACCCACCCTGTCTTTCCATAAACAGTTTTTGTATATTTTTTGGAAGTAAATTATTTCTTGCTTTGTACATGAATAAGTTGCAATCGTCTCCATTGGCAAGATCCACATTATTGACAACGTGGATCTGGCCAATGGAACAGATTGCAACATACATTTCTGTGTAACAGGTGAAGCAGGACTCGAGAGGTTTGTGATAATCATCTGATTGTCTTTCTTTGATATACAGTAGGGGGAACCTTGCACAAAGATATGCCTTTTCTTGTTTTAAAAGAGCAGAAACATTTTAAAAGCAGGAAATATTTGAAGGGTGGGAGCCAAGGCTATGTAAATAGTCTGGATAGGTCACACACATCATATATGTAGTTATGTTGGTGAATATTGTGGGATAAATAATGGTGACGTGGGAAGAATTTCTGTGTTTTAAATAGTGACCTAGAATTATTTTTATATTTTTGTGTGAAATGCAGTTTGTGTGAAAGATTTTACCCTGGAAATGAAATAGCGCGAGGAAGTAGCTGAGGCAGGTACAAATAGCAACATTTAACATATGGGTATTCCACAAGGTCCAATTCACCTCAATGAAGGACTTTGTCTATAGAACTGATGAGCTACATGAGATACAATGCTGTGAACTCTATTCTGAACTTTGTATTTTCCCCTTTGCTCTATCTTTTGCACTTGAGTTTGACGTGATTGTATTTACGTATACTATATCTGAATGGATAGCATGAAATATAGCAGACTGAGCAAAGCTTTACACTGTACCTCAGCGCATGTGACAATAAACCTAAACATTTGGGAAGGTAGTGTTGAGGCTAAGGCAGAATCCTCCATGATCTTAACTGCAAAGCCGGCTCGAAGGGCCAGCTGGTCTGCTGCTTGTTCTGCTGTAGTGCATAAATGCATCACCTTAGAACATAAGACCACAGAACAGTAAGGACCCGGGGGAGGGCTTCTGCTCCCCAATGCCTCAACATCCTTCCTGTAATGGGCGATCAAAAATGCACTCAATAACTGCCTAACCAAGTGTTCTACACCTATAACATAACTTTCTGACATTTTTATTCGATGCCCAATAAATGAAGGCAGATATGCAATATTCTTTCTAGACCACCGTATCTCATTCTGTTGCCACTTTCTGAGAGCAGTGGATTTGGATCCCAAGATCTCTCTACACATAAATGGTCTTAAGGTCCTACTATATATATTCCCCTTACATTTGCCCTTCCATCGGACAACAGCTTAAATTCCATCTGCCCTTATCTGTGACTGATCTATATCTTGCTGTATTTTTTGAGAATCTTTTTACTCTCCACAACTGCCAATTTTTGTGATGTCTGCACAATTACTAATCAGGCCATCTACATTTTTGTCGTAGTTATTTTTATATATATATATATAATATATCACTTCAGGATTACTGTTCAGCAGCTGCAGGCTCTTGCAAATTGTTTCCTAATGTTGTATTTAAAAGTCCAATGGTCTACATTTATGGCTCTGCTAGGAGTTAGCAACATAAACCTGATGCCGCGATATGTATTTGGAGCAAACTAGATTCCTTAAAACAGCTATCTTTTCTGCATGTTTCATGTTGCCTGTGATGTAATGAAGAATGGACTAACTCTGAAAATGACAACCATAATAGGCCTTTGGTTGTTCTAACTTGGAACTAAGCCAGCTCACAACCTTTTAAGCATTGGCAGAAGATTTTTTTTTAACCCAGGGAACCTCTCTTGACTTAGGGCAGATGCTTACAGACCCAATAAATTATTTTGGCCTACAAAATAACATGACTAAAGTTTTTAAATGTTTTAATCGCACCCCTTAAATAGATGACAACTAGTTATATTGTAAGTGTGAGGTCACAGAGCATTATCAATTGGGGGAAACTGATACTAAAAGGCAAATGCTAGGAAGCCAAATGTTCAGTATATTATGAGCAGATCAGGCAGTATCTGTGGAAGGGGAACATCTAACTGACCACCAGCCCTGAAGTATTCAGTGCATTTACTTATGCTGCCAAAGTATTTCAACTGCTTTAATTGTGAGTGAAACTGGCTCTTTTTTAAAAAATCATATAACAACATATAACATATAACAATTACAGCACGGAAACAGGCCATCTCGGCCCTACAAGTCCGTGCCGAACAACTTTTTTCCCCTTAGTCCCACCTGCCTGCACTCATACCATAACCCTCCATTCCCTTCTCATCCATATGCCTATCCAATTTATTTTTAAATGATACCAACGAACCTGCCTCCACCACTTCCACTGGAAGCTCATTCCACACCGCTACCAATCTCTGAGTAAAGAAGTTCCCCCTCATGTTACCCCTAAACTTCTGTCCCTTAATTCTGAAGTCATGTCCTCTTGTTTGAATCTTTCCTATTCTCAAAGGAAAAAGCTTGTCCACATCAACTCTGTCTATCCCTCTCATCATTTTAAAGACCTCTATCAAGTCCCCCCTTAACCTTCTGCGCTCCAGAGAATAAAGACCTAACTTATTCAACCTATCTCTGTAACTTAGTTGTTGAAACCCAGGCAACATTCTAGTAAATCTCCTCTGTACTCTCTCTATTTTGTTGACATCCTTCCTATAATTGGGCGACCAAAATTGTACACCATACTCCAGATTTGGTCTCACCAATGCCTTGTACAGTTTTAACATTACATCCCAGCTTCTATACTCAATGCTCTGATTTATAAAGGCTAGCATACCAAAAGCTTTCTTTACCACCCTATCTATATGAGATTCCACCTTCAAGGAACTATGCACGGTTATTCCCAGATCCCGCTGTTCAACTGTATTCTTCAATTCCCTACCATATACCATGTACGTCCTATTTTGATTTGTCCTGCCAAGGTGTAGCACCTCACATTTATCAGCATTAAACTCCATCTGCCATCTTTCAGCCCATTTTTCCAAATGGCCTAAATCACTCTGTAGACTCTGGAAATCCTCTTCATTATCCACAACACCCCCTATCTTGGTATCATCTGCATACTTACCAATCCAATTTACCACACCTTCATCCAGATCATTGATGTACATGACAAACAACAAAGGACCCAACACAGATCCCTGAGGCACCCCACTAGTCACCTGCCTCCAACCCGACAAACAGCCATCCACCATTACCCTCTGGCTTCTCCCATTCAGCCACTGTTGAATCCATCTTGCTCAATTTTATCCTTAGTCAAATAGCATGGAAGCAGGCCATTCAGCCCAACTATTCTGACCAAGATGCCCAATTTCAACAAACCCCATTTTCCCGCATATACCACTCAGGGGCTCTGTGCCGCCTGTGATCTGAATAAGCGAGTTCGGTAGTCCGACTGCGCATGCCCAGATCATAGGTCACTCGCAATAAACATTCTCGGCAGCTGTGCTGCTGCATGTATACAGACCTGCATTTCAGCCGTAGTCAGGATCGAACCCGGGGTCTCTGGCGCTGCAAGCAATGTTGAATTGCTTCTTGACTGTCCCTGTACCCTCCCGAGTGTCCCATCCATGTCCGGGGGCGGCTGGAGACCCTGGACTGACACAACACCAGCCCAGAGCAGTGGTGGCCCAGGCTTACAGCCTGCGCAGAGAAGAATACATGCAGCAGCACAGTTGCGGAGAATGTTATCACAGGTGACCTTTTACAAATCCCATGATTCCTTGCGTTTTTCAGAATACCGAACTCTCTTATTACAGAAATCCAACTTTATGCAATTTTCCCCCATGCAGTTTCAAATAATTTTTCGAGCTAGTATTAATATTATTTCATGTTGTTCATTAAAACTGAGATAAGCACATTGCATTAGATTAAGTATGGGTGATTTTTGGGTGGTAATTCAATGAAATGTAAGAATTATAGCAAGTGCATGCAGAGTGACACGATATGGATAACCGCAGAAAGTGAACGTTTTTCTCTTGGAAATAAATCGTCTCAGGAGATTCTCGGGAACGGAGCCCTTGTATAACCCAGCCTGCATTGATAAATATTGTATTATGTTCAAAGAATTGTCCTAAAATCACTATGTGAAAGAATAATGGCGCAGCGCTAGAGTTGCTGCCTTATAGTGCCAGTGATCCCAGTTCGATCCTGACTAAGGGTGCTGTCTCTAAGGAGTTTGCACGTTCTACCTGTGATCACTTGGGTTTTCTCCGGGTGCTCTGGTTTTCATCGACACTCTAAAGATGTATAGGTTTGTAGGTTAATGGGCTTTGGTAAAATTGTAAATTGTCCCTAGTTTGTTTCCGATAGTGCTAATGTATGGGTGATTACTGGTCATTGTAGACTTGGTGGGCCGAAGGAATTTGCCAAACAAGTTGCTAGTAATCTGACTTCTGTAGTAGGTTCAAAGATTCTTTGATTGATATGTGCAGATGCAGTGTACTGTGGTTTTATTTTCTCCCTGTACTGTTGTTCTCTAAGTTCTTAGTCTTTGTACCTCCTGTAAAGTACAGGTCCACCACTGATTTTCTGACAACTGGTGGTCCAGCACCTCCTTTAGACCGGACAAATTAGGAGAGCACACTTGAAATCCTCCCAGAAGTACCCCTGAAAATGTGGTGCCTAAGCCGGGTGAGGCGACTGATCTCAACCTCATCGGGACTTCCTTGGCTGATCGGTAGGTCAAATCTGCCCCCTGGGGTTAGAGTTTTGGAACTCCGGGCGGCCTGAGCTGGCTGAACCATTTGCATAGTCGACTTCTACGGCTGACTTTGCGGGCCAGAATCTCGGCCTCCTGGCGTCCTAGATGGACCGTTCCAGTACCATTGGACTACCTTCGGAGGCCGTGACCTCTGATGATCTGGCAGAACAAAACCAAGGGTGCTGGAAAATGTTCCTGATGTTGGGGGAGCCCAGAACCAGGGGCCACAGTTTAAGAGTAAGGGGTAAGCTATTTAGAACGGAGACGAGGAAACACTTTTTCTCACAGAGAGTTGTTTGTCTGTGGAATTCTCTGCCTCAGAGGGCAGTGGAGACCGGTTCGCTGGATACTTTTACGAGATAGCTAGATAGGGCTCTTAAAGTTAGCGGAGTCAGGGGATATGGGGAGAAGGCAGGAACGGGGTACTGATTGTGGATGATCAGCCATGATCACATTGAATGGCGGTGCTGGATCGAAGGGCCAAATGGCCTACTCCTGCACCTATTATCTATTGGCTATTGAAAAGCAGCGGTGGACCTGTTTTCATGTTTATTAGGTGGGAGATTGACGTTGGAGTGGGTGCAGATATTAAGACAGGTTTGTGAACGTACTATACAAGGACATATTTTGGATGTGTGCATGGGAGCAGCTGTGGTGGCGAATCATTTGGACACTGATCTCAACCTTACTGGCTATTAAAACCTGTTGCAGGAGCTTAGATTAGTGACCTTTTGAAGGGCAGAGAGGATAATGACATTCACTGTCGTGCATGTGTTGACTGAATTGTTGATAAGATGGAAGAAAAGAAAATGACTACTCAAGGGTTATTAGTCAGGTATGCAGCTTCAGATGTCCCGCTGAATAGTTTTGAGAAGTTTATTAGGATCTGTATTTTTGGGCCAGTTACCATGGTACTTCTGTCGATTTAATAGTATCCCCAAGTGTCATCCACAAAGACAATCTCTAGGAGAGGTTTTTGTGCTGTGGCAGAATGTAGACAGGAGCCTGGGGAGGTGTGATATTTAAAAATTTTGTTACATAAATGACTGAGCTGTTACATACATGACTCAGTTAATTTACTTTCAATTTGTTGTATTAAGACAGTGGCACACATTTGTAGAGCACCAAACAAAAGTGTAGATGGGATCTTTAAATGTGCTCTTATGGTACAGTTCTCTTTCAGTATTGAAGTTGTCAGTGATTGGCATCACGTTTTGTCTGCCTTATTTTGTAACGTCTTTCTGTGTTACGGAAACAAAGCTGGAGCACTTCACCCTAATTGTGTACAGTAATTGGGTGCGCCAGCTGCCAGCATTAAAAATAATATAGCCACAAAATGCTGGAGTAACTTAGCGGGACAGGCAGCATCTCCGGATAGAAGGAATGGGCGATGTTTCGGGTCGAGACCTTTGTTCAGAATAATATAATTGTAAGTGTTTAAGCTCTAGGTCAAATTTCTTTAGTCAGAGAGTAGTGAATCTGTGGAATTCATTGTCACAGACGGCTGTGGAGGCGGTCAATGGATAACTTTACGGTGGAGATTGACATGATTGAATGGCGGAGTAGACTTGATGGGTTAAATGGTCTCATTCTGCTCCTATAACTTATGAATTTATGAAAAATCACTGTTATTGGCAATTCCATTGAGATTTAAGTTCCCGCAGAACATTGCATTGTTGCGAAGAAGTAATCTGAAATGCTCACGAATGAAGTGTAGAAGTAGTGTGGTGACACTGGATACATGATTAAAAATAGATTGGCTGTTCCAACAGCTAATGAAATTGGTTAGGTTTGTCATTACAGTGAAGTGTAGGAAATATGATGGACAGCTGGCCTGCAGCAGTTTCCCACAGTCATATGACTGACAAGATAATTTGTTTATAGTGTTGTCAGAGAAAGAGATAAATATTGGCACGAACAAACGATAACTATTTTAATAGTGTCATGAGATTTTTCGCATCCTGTTGAGAAAGCAAAGGTCCTTGGTGTAATGTCTTATCCACAGGGGTGGCATGGTGTAGCAGTTACCTGGCACGTTAGTCCAGTGACTTAAAGACAGTGTTGTCATCTGAGCCATAACTGTAAAGGCTTGATGCCAAGTTGCAAACCTGGTCATATATAATTTGCAATGGGTTAATTTCTTCAATTTGAATTCAGGCAAGATTATTGGTCAATACAAAATTGAGTGTTGTCCAAGGGGACAGATTTTGAGGGAAGAGAAAATAACAAGGGGGGGAAATAAAAAGAAACCAAGCGCTGGAGTAACTTAGCAGGTCAGGCATCTCTGGAGAACATGGATAGGTGACGTTTTGGGTCGGGACCCTTTTTCAGCTTGATTGAAGGAACTGCAGATGTTGGTTTACACCAAAGATAGATACAAAATGCTGGAGTAACTCAGCAGGCTAGGCAACCTATCTGTGGGGAAAAAAGGATGGTTGACGTGACGGGACAGAATTGATGGGACTGGCGAGCGTTCTACCTTTCGGGCAATTTCCCCTGCAGCGTATTTTGTTGCTTGTTTTTCTTATCCTAACTCTTATCTCATCAGCCAAGGATTGCGAAAACTCGCCATTAAATGTAGCTTGTGTAGAAAGGGTGCTGATAAGAGATGAGCTGTAAAATAGTTCAGAGAACAGGTGTATCAGTGGGAAAGAAGCCATTATAGTGAAATCATAATATTAATGGATTAAGCTACATAAGAAAAGTATTTTGAGCAAAAGTATTTAAAGCAAAGGTGTGGCTGAAGCATGACCATGGGATGATTGGTGATGAATGTAATCAACTAAATGTACACTCTTAAAATTTTGATGTCATTATGAATAAAATGTAGTCTACTCTCCAAAACCAGGAAGCTAGCTTTACCATTTGAGATTCAATTTGTGTGTAAATGAAGATAATAGATTTACTCCAGAATTATGATTAGCTTTGCATTAATAGAAGCAATTTTCCTGCAACTTTTAACGTCTACTTTTAAAGTTAAACTTGGAGTGGGTCAAAACTTCAATAAAACATTTGGTTTTGATGGAAATGGGTGCAAACCACTAAAGAATTTATTTTAAACAACATTTTGCAGGTATTTAATTAGCCGTGGAGCAAATGTAGCTGCAGTCAACAGTGAAGGAGAGACTCCATTAGATATAGCTGAAGAGGAAGCCATGGAAGAACTCTTGCAGGAAGAGATTAGTAGGCAAGGTAAGAAAATGCACTATGTTGGAAACTGCGTCAGTATTTCTTTGTAACCTTCAATCAAAGCCAACTGTTGGAATTTGGGATGGTTTATACAGTTGAATAGTCTAATAACCTATAAATGCATTGTAACCAATCCTTCTGCAAGCTTTTTTTCCCTTGGAGATTTTTCCTTTTGAGAAATCTTTATCAGATTTGGTCCATTGAACAAATTTTCCAATGATTATCTTATTTGTCAAAGACACGAGAAAGCATCTGCTGGATAAGTTTCAGTTGATTTCTTTGGGGATTTGCATCAATTACATTTAATTCTGCTGTGATGTGTTGTAATTTAATTTTTGCCAGATTTTGAGCGTCTCAACATTTGGGAAGTTTCTGAAGCACAAATTGCAATGTTTTTATTTATTTCATTTCGTTTGTGATGTGTTATTTGTAAGGCAATCCAGAGTACTGAAAACCAGGTTCGCCAACTGGGCGCGGACATGAGAACGAATGCGGCAGACCAAATGCTATTATTTATGGGCAGAATTTCGATGAGAATGTCCATACACTGATTAGTAAATTTGCTGACAACACAGAAATTGGTTGAGTGTGGGATAGCAAAGAGAGTTGTGAAAGGATGCCGAGGGACATAGACCAGCTAGGATGGAGCTGTGGCAAATGACATTTAATCCAAACAGGTGTGAAGCAAGATAGACACAAAATGCTGGAGTAACTTATGGTGTTCAAGAAGGAACTGCAGATGCTGGAAGATCGAAGGTACACAAAAATGCTGGAGAAACTCAGCGGGTGCAGCAGCATCTATGGAGCGAAGGAAATAGGCGACGTTTCGGGCCGAAGAAGGGTTTCGGCCCGAAACGTCGCCTATTTCCTTCGCTCCATAGATGCTGCTGCACCCGCTGAGTTTCTCCAGCATTTTTGTGTACCTGCTGGAGTAACTTAGTTTGAAGAAGGGTTTCGACCCAAAACATCACCCATTCCTTCTATCCAAAGATGCTGCCTGTCCCGCCGAGTTACTCCATTTTATGCCTATCTGCGGTGTAAACCAGCTTCTGCAGTTCCTTCGTACAATGGTGTGAAGTAATATATTTTAGGGTTTTTTAAAGGAATACTTTATTGTCACATGTGACAAGGCACAGAAATTATTTGCTTGTCTACTCAACAACGTATGCAAATAGACACCAGATTAACGGCGCGAACATAGTTACAAAGTACCCCCCCCCCCCCCCCCCCCCCCCCCGTCGGTTCCTCCTTTGTTCCCTCCCATCCCCCCCACAGCAGTTCCCCCATGCTGGGTTGTTCATTGTTCTTCCCCCTCCCCCGCCTCACGTGGTCCTCCCACACCGGGCCCTCCATTGTTCTTCCCCCTCCCCCCTTCATGACAGTTCCTCCTCGCCCTCATCGACAGCCGCACACCCGGGTCAACCAAAAACTAAAGACTAATATAATTAATGATAGAGCCTCTTGGGACTATTGATGTGCAACAGGATCTTGTGGTGCAAGGTTTTCACTCCCTGAAAATGACAGCATTGATGGATAGGGTACTGAAGGAGGTCTTTAGCATATTTGCCTTGATAGGCTGAGGCATTGAGTTTGAGAATTGGGGTGTTGTATTGCATAAGAGGGCTGTATTTATAAGGAGGCATTGGATAAACCAAGTTTATTCTCATGGAATGTTAGGTTCTAGATGGTGACCACATGGAGGTTTCTATAACATTGATGGGCCCAGATAGTGCAGGCAGATAGGCAGTGTTATCGGGATATTTAAAATTAGATGGCCTAGGTTTAAGGTGAGAAGGGATAGATTTAAAGGAGACGAGACCTAGTGGGACAGATTTTCACACAGAAATTGATGGTTACCCAGAAGGGGCTGCCAGAGGTATTGTTGGCGGCAGATACATTTATAACGTGAGTTGGATAGAAATGGTGCAGAGGGATAGGAGCCTAATTGAGACCAAATGGGATTAGCACAGAAAGGTATCATGGCCAGTATGAATGAGTTGGGCCGAAGGGCCCTTACTGTGCTATGCATCTCTACAATTCTATGGTTGGAATTTACTTCACTCCCTTGTTCTTTAGCTTCCTTGGAAAACAAGAATATCATGAGGAATTTGGTCCATTAAATATATTTCCCAGCTTACATTGAAATTGCATTGCAAGGGAGGTCTCTAGTTCCTTTGCAGATGTGTTAGTACTTATGTCCCACCTGAACGATGAACCTCAGTGCTCCTGCCCTGACACTTCATCGTGTTCAGCCTTCCAACAAATCTGTCCATAAGTGGATGAATGAAGCGACCGGAGGAAAAGAAGGAAAATGAAAGTTGTTTATTTTCTCTATGGCCAGCTGCTTTGAAAACAACTATGTTCTGAATATTTGGCGAGCTTGCAAGCTTGTAGTTGTAATTGATCAATTTTCCAAATATGGACAAAATGCTGGAGTATCTCAGTGGGACAGGCACCATCTCTGGGGAGAAGGAATGGGTGATGTTTTGGGTCAAGACCCTTCTTCAGACCTCCCTGCTTCGGGCAATGCGTAACTCTGGAAAATGAGCTTGCCATTGGTCACTCTCCAAAAAAGGCATCACTTGGAGCAAAGTACTGAATCTCTTGTCTTTGAATATCAAAACTTTTCTTTCACAATGCCTGTTACTTGGCCGCAGTTAATTACACATTTCTGCCTATCCATCGTAATTTCAATCAACTTCTCCTTTAACTATGTTCGATTGAAAGCAATCCCAGTTACTGGAGTTTTCATTTCTGCATCAATCAACATTATAACAACAAAAAATCTTTCCCCTCGACCACAAAAATCAACTTTGGGCGTGGCAAAATTTGATCCAGATTAGCCGTTTAATTTTGACTAACACATTTATTCATTCCGTGTCATGTCAAGTCAACTATACTTGTCATGTACACATACGAGATGTACAGTGAAAAGAAAGTGGCAATGCCTCCTGGATTGTGCAAAACAAAAGAACAACAGAATAGAACAGGACGAGTATTTACATTAAAAAAAAAAGACACAATAATTACACCCCGGTGAGATCAGAGTTTACAGTCCTGATGGCCTGTGGGAAGAAACTCCGTCTCATCCTCTCTGTTTTCGCAGCGTGACAGTGGAGGCGCTTGTCTGACCGTAGCAGCTGGAACAGTCCGTTGCTGGGGTGGTAGGGGTCCTTCATGATCTTGCTGGCTCTGGATCTGCACCTCCTGGTGTATAGGTCCTGCAGTGGGGGGGGGAGAGTGTAGTTCCTATGGTGCGTTTGGCTGAACGCACTACTCTCTGCAGAGAGTAGTGCGTTCCTGTCCTGGGCAGAGCTGTTGCCAAACCAGATCGAGATGTTTCCGGTCAGGATACTTTCTACTGCACCAGAGTAGGATTGAAGGATTCTCAGAGAGACTCTGAATTTCCTCAGCTGCCTGAGGTAGTAAAAGCACTGCCTTGCCTTTCTCAACAGTTTGTGTTGTCCATGTCAGATCCTCTGTGATTTGGACTCCCAGGTATTTAAAGCTACTCATCCTATCCACAGTAGTCCCATCTATCCCCAGTGGCGTCTACGTCCTCGGTTGTTGTGCCCTTCTAAAGTCCACAATCCGCTCCTTAGTTTTAGTGACATTCAAGAGGAGGTTGTTGATCTGACACAAGAGTGCCAGGTCAGCTACCTCCTCCAGGTAGGGCTTCTCATCGTTATTGGAGATCAGGCCCACCACCACTCGATGATGGAGTTGGAGCTGAACCTGTCCACACAGTCATGTGTGTACAGCGAGTACAGTAGGGGGCTGAGGACGCCTCACATTGCCCCCCTTCTGCTGTCAAGATGAGAGAGAGTGGTGCGCAAAACCTGGGAGACCGCATCATCCGTGGATCTCCAGGCCACTCCCGCCGCCGACACTCCGCGACTCGACCGCCACTGGCTGTCATCCGTGGATCTGTTTGGACGGTATATGAACTGCAGCGGATCCATGGTGCGAGGGAGGAAGGCGCAGATGTACTTCTTGATCAGCCTCTCGAAGCATTTCATGACCACTGAGGTGAGGTAGTGATTCAAGCAGGCTGGGGAGGCATTCTTAGACACTGGCACAATAGTGGAACATTTGAAGCAGGCAGGGACCACGGACTTGGGCAGGGAGAGGTTGAATATTGTGGTGAACACTGGAGCTAGCTGATTAGCATAAGATTTTTGCACACGCCCAGATATACCACCTGGGCCTACAGCTTTCCTCGTGTTAACACGCGTCAGAGCCCTCCTCACGTCGTGCTCGGACACCGAGAATGTGTGCACATCCCCGGTGGTGGGCCTCGTTAGCCAGCGCGCTAACAATGTTGTTGTTAGCCGGCGAGCTAGGGGTGTTGTTGCCCGCCTCAAGTCACACAATTACCCTCATTTTACTAGGTGTTTTTAGGCATCAGCTCCACCCCCTGCACCACTCTGCCGCCCTTTTGCTACTCTTTTCCAGTGGGCCGTTTCTTCCGATAACAAGAGCCTTTTAAAATTGTGCAATGATAGACACAAAGTGCTGGAGGTCAGGCAACATCTTTGGAGAAAAATAATATGTGACATTTCGAGTTGGAACCCTTCTTCAGACGAAGTAGGAAGAGCTTCGACCCGAAACATCACCTATTCCTTTTCTTCAGAGCTGCTGCCTGACCCGCTAAGTTACTCCAGCATTTTGTGTTTATCTTGGGTATAAACCAGCGTCTGCAATTCCTCCCAACACATACATTTTGCAATGGCTGGGTGGTGCCTTTCAGAAGGATAGATAGTGCTTGTGTTTTTCTGTTTACCCGTTCTTCATGTTGTGACAACATTTGGCGATGAATTGTGTCCATGGTGTCCAATTGAATTTTACTAAATAGAATCATCATGATTCATTGAGGGTCTATAGAAGTTCGTACAGCACAGCAACGGTCCTTTTGGCCCACCTCGTCCGTGACGACAGTGAAGTCTTGCAACAGCAATCACATTTACCCACATTGGGCCTGCACCTTGCTATGCCTTTCTTACCCAAGAAACTGTCCAAATGTCATTTAAGTTGAGCTGTTTGCAAATATTTGATTTGGTAATTTGGTCATTATGCAAATAAAAGAAAATCAACACTGAAACTCCAATTGCTGCTCTAATTGTTCTAAGTCCATTTTTAACCTTTGTCGAGTGAGAGGAGAAAGTTTAACACTCCACAATTCACATTATTGAGGGAGTGCAGCGTAGGTTTACAAGATTAATTCCCGGAATGATGGGACTGTCATATGCTGAGAGAATGGATCGGCTGGGCTTGTATACTCTGGAGTTTAAAAGGATGAGAGGGAATCTTATTGAAGCATATAAGATTATTAAGGGGTTGGACACGTTAGAGGCAGGAAACGTGTTCCCGATTTTGGGGGAGTCCAGAACCAGGGCCACAGTTTAAGAATAAGGGGTAAGCCATTTAGAAAGGCGTTGAGGAAACACTTTTTCACACAGAGTTGTGAGTCTGTGGAATTCTCTGCCTCAGAAGGCGGTGGAGGCCGGTTCTCTGGATACTTTCAAGAGAGAGCTAGATAGGGTTCTTAAAGATAGTGGAGTCGGGGGGATATGGGGAGAAGGCAGGAACAGGGTACTGATTGGGGATGATCAGCCATGATCACGTTGCATGGCGGTGCTGGCTCGAAGGGTCCTACTCCTGCATCTATTGTCCATTGTCTATTTTGATTCAGGTAAATCCAAAACTTTTCCAGAATTGATAACTAGTCAATTTCTTTTAGTCTTGTTTATTGTCTCGTGTACCGTGGTACAGTGAAAAGCTTTTTGTGTGCTATCCAGTTGGCGGGAAAACTATACATGATTATATTCAAGACGTCAACATTATACAGATACAGGATAAAGGGAATAATGTATAGTGCAAGATAAAGTTCTGTAAAGTCTGATTAAAGATAATCTGAGGGTCTCCAATGAGGTAGTTGGTAGCTCAGGACTGCTTTCTATTTGTTGATAAGATGGTTTGGTTGCCAAATAACAGCTGGGAAGGGACTGTTCCAGAATCTGGAGGTATGTGTTTCCTCATTTCTGTACCTCTTGTCTGAAGTGGGAATGAACAGGGTGAGACTCTTCCTTGATTATGCTGGTGGCTTTGCTGAGGCAGTGTGAAGTGAAGATGGAGTCATTGGAAGGGAGGTTGGCTTGTATGACTCTGGGCTGCATCCACAATTCTCTGCAATTTGTAACGGTTTTGGATGGTGCTGTTTCCAAATCATGCTCAGCAATTTTTGCATATCGTTGAGAAAGCTCCAATTTGTAAGACACCTTTGCAACACAATGTTGGATTCTCCCTCTTCTTTAATATTTTCAAGGTCCGCGACCTTTTTTGGAAGCTGATCTTTTGGCCCAGCCACTTTTTAGGATTGTTAATGCAAACCCTTGTTTGATTAATGTTGCACTGAACCAGAAATGACACACTCTCTTTTCCCTTTGCCAGAGCACATTCTTCCATCAGAAACATTTGTTTCCTGTTTGTGTAATCTTTCTGAAATCATTTTGAACTGCATTCCTTTTCTTTGTCACCCGCGTGCAGAATTCCTGTGTGAAAATTCAATTTGCTCTGTTTTGCTCTGTAGAATTAAAATATCGGTGATTCCAATGACACCATGATGGTTATCCTTCGTTGACGGGAACTGGAGTCTGCTCATGTTTTATGCAGGGAAGTGTTGGTACTGAGATGCAGGAAGGCCAGATAGCTACCGATGATGGACATCTTTGAGCCAGACAGGAATGTCAGCATAATTTATCAATTTTCTTTGTCTATATCCTGGTGCCAGTGTTCAAATCATTGGATTTATTCTATTCAATTTTACAGCTTGCCATGTTAGGATTTTAACTCGTGATGACTTTCGAGTAGCAAGCTAATGGCTAAGCTGTCCGTGGTTCTGTAGCCATCTGCAGTAAATTTTGCACCTGATTTCTAAATTGGTCACTAAACTAATCTTAGAATTGATCAGCAGATTAATATTGTAAGAACAAGAAGGGAATAGGAAGTACTCTGCATCTAAAATGAAGTTGTCATTGGTGGTAGTTTCACTGCTCAAGGTACAAGTTAGTTAATCAGAAACTGGCTGAAACATGTTGACCAGAGTATTTTCAATAACTTGGATTGAATTATAGAAACTTTTTTTGTGGTAATTTCATTTTATGAGCTGAATTTAGAAACCAATCCGATGGCAATGCACTGTCATGGATTTGCCTGATAACAGCTGGGAAGCAACTGTCTCTGAATCTGGAGGTGTACGTTTTCACACTTCTATACCTTTTGCCTGATTGGGGAGGGGAGAAGAGGGAGTGGCCAGGGTGCAACCTGTCCTTGATTATGCTGGTGGCTTTGCCGAGGCAGCGTGAGGTATAAATGGAGTCAATGGAAGAGAGGTTGGTTTGTGTGATGGGCTGTGCTGTGTCCACAATTTTCTGCAATTTCTTGCGATCCTGGATGGATCTGTTTCCAAACCATGCTGTAATACATCCTGATAAAATGTTTTCATAGAAACATAGACAATGGGTGCAGTAATAGGCCATTCGGCCTTTCGAGCCAGCACCACCATTCAATATGATCATGGCTGATCATTCACAATCAGTATCCCATTCCTGCTTTCTATGGCGCATCTGTTGAAGTTGGTGAAAGTTGTTGGGGGTATGCTGAACTTCTTAAGCCTTCTAAGCCATTAGAGGTGTTTAAGGAATATGGCTTAAGAAATATGACTCTTGAGTTAATTTCCGATTTAATGTAAAAAACTGAAAAACTTGTACTATTCTAAATTAGTGTCAGTAACTAGCATTTTGTGGTATGAAATTGTTATAGTGCCTGAGACCTGTATAGTATACAATACTGCCCTCTGCTGGCTCTTCTTTCATTTTTTTAAGCTCTAGGATAACCCAAATGTTTAAATTAAAAGGAAACCATGAATATAATAAGACAGGAATGCTGCACTTAAATATCTGAAGGGTATGTTTGTCTCTGATTATACCTTCCCTTAATCCACCAAAGATTTGATCATATGTATTCCAAACGTGCTTATTAACAGTCATATTTTTAAGGATGCTCTTGCATGGATGAATCCATCAAGATTATTGCTATTGCCATTTTGATTTAGAGAAGGGTAAAATAATTGGAGATGGTGGGGGGGGGGGGGGGGGGGGGGGGGGGGGGGGGGGGGAGGAGGAAGAGGTTGAACAGAGGCTTGGCAGCAAATGCCTTAAATGCTGAATGCCATGAATGCTGTTCGCTAGTAATGGTATGTAGAGAAACTTGAACCATATATGATGATTTCCACTGACCTTTGGAAATGTTTTTATGTTCCTTTCCTCATATTCTCTGTGATGAGCTATCAACAATTTAATTTTGTAGGTTAGAACTGGTCGGGTACGAATGCTGTGCCGCAGGGTGTCTATGATAAGTCGGTGTTTTCCTGCTGGCATGGACACTTCTTTAGGATATTTTCAGTGTAAATGTATGATTCTTAAAAGTTAATGATTTTTTAAATAAAGCATATGTTAATTTTTAACGTGACCTAATTCTGAGATGGTGTTGTTTCTTTTGAAATCGAGCTCTTTGATCCCACTGGTTCAATATCTTGTGCTTGAGATCAAATTTACCCTGCCAAGCTTTGCTCCCTAATTTAAGATTACTGATCTGAATTATAGCTATGGTAAAGGCACTAAGTATATGTTCCTTAACTATCCAGAGAGCTGCAGGCTTTTTTTTGCTGTTTCAAAGTGAGTAATGGTGTCTTTCTTGTAGACTGAGATTAGATTAAAAGGTTCATTGTGGTTCGAACTAGTGAACTTGCCAGGTGGTGTCATCAAAGTTGTGACAGAGGGAATGTGGCAACCAACCTGCCTCCAGAAAGAGGTGAATGTTAAAGTTATGCTGGTTGACAGGTAAAGTTGGTTAGCTTGTTCAGGAAAATTCCATTGTGTAGAAATCGTTCACATTCACTGCAGCAAGAAGATGTTCTTCATGGCACACCTTTGTGGACCAGACAGTGCACGCTTCATCATCATTGCTCTGTTTTGCCAGCTTCAGTTCTGTGCTAAAGTCCCTGGTGCGAGCATGGATTCACTGTTTTGTGACGTGGCTGCAAATTGTGTCACTAACCCAAGGATGATACTGTGAGAGTGACCGAGAGAAGGTGGTTTCTCAGCATCAGCTGCTGCTTTTGATGAATTTTCTCATTTTCTGAGCTAAGATTTTGGTTTGTATCGGTAGTCCTTTGCTATATTGATAAAGATTACGATGACCCTGTAGAATGACACTGATATTCTCCTTCAATAATAGATTTTAGTACTTCTATAGTAGATTACATCAACAGTTGCTATACCAGGCTGAGATGCATTCCATCAGAATACTTTCTGTAGCACACCTGGAGAATTTTGAGAGAATTTTTATGTACTGAATATTTTCAAATGCCTTGGGAAGCAAATACAAATAGTTCTACTATAACGCATGTTTCATTACCATTAATTACTTATAAATTGATAGATGAATTAGGGAACCGATTCATTATGCTGGTTGGTTAAAACGTGATATTGATTGGGAACTGGAGAACCACTTAAACTATTTTGGAAACTTTCAAGCCGCAGAAAAGAAATCTGTTTCCATGTGACTTCCCTACAGTAATCAAACACCGTTTTCTCATAAAAATAGTCTCAGTTTTACCATGGGACGTCATTGAAATTGGCAAGCATGTTCTAAAGACATTTTTGCAAGGATACTCTATTAAATCATGTTGCATACAGCCTTTAGTATCTTTGGTTTGTAGTATAAAAATAAAGAGCCATTGAAAAGACCTTTTTGAAAATTCTGCAGAAAAAAACATGAGTCTGAAACTCTTCCTCCTAACCCCCTTTTCCCCATGTGTTCAAGCAGAATTGTGGATCCCAAGGACCTTGAAGCTGTCGCTCTTCTCTACAGCACCTCCATTGGTTAGGACAGGATTGTGGTCCCTCCTCACTTACTTTGGTCAATAACCAACTGCTTTGTTATGCTGACATTAAGGGTTAGGTAGTTTTCTTAACATCATGATAGTAAGTCCTCAATCAGTTTCCTGTCTTTTATCTCAAGATTTTTGCAGATTAGGCTGAGAACTGTGGTATCAAACTGAAAGATCAAGTTGGAGATAGACACAAAATGCTGGAGTAACTCAACCGGTCGGGCAGCATCTCTGGAGAAAAAGGACGGATTACGTTTTGGGTCGGATCCTTTCAGGTGTACAGGGAGTAGAGCAAGGGACTGATCATTGTCTTGCTGTAGAATGAACTGCCGGCCAATGAGTTTTGAGGCATTTGTTTGAACTTGAGCAGATAGGATGTGTCTATACACTTCAGAATTCATTAAAGTGGGTGATGATGATTTGTAAATAGACTGTTAACTTGATACCACAAATGCACAGACTGGATGACATTTTTTTTAATGAGAATATTGTTTATTTTTGAAATATAAAGACTTTTTCTCTTTCTATAGATGTTGCTTGACTAAAGTCCTTCCAGCATTTTGTGTTCTTGTTAATGTACTGATGCTTAATGTTGGATATAAAATCTGTGGAAACATACCTGTCTTTTGGTTTTTGGTTTAACTTGATCTTTGAACCAATTTTGTTCAGGTGTGGATATAGAGGCAGCTCGGAAAGAAGAAGAACGAATAATGCTCCGTGATGCTAGGCAGTGGCTAAATAGTGGGCAAATAAATGACAGCAGGCATCCAAAATCCGGGGGAACTGCTCTTCATGTAGCTGCAGCTAAAGGCTACTCCGAAGTCTTGAAGTACGTATGTAAAACGACTCCATTTTTATTTGTAATCCAAAATTCAAGTGCTCGAAATCTATGTGAAAAAGTAGTAAATTAATGCTACGAAGTGCTAAAGTAGCTCAATGGGTCAGGCAGCATCTCTGGTGATGTTTCAGGTTAGACCCTTTGCCTATCCATGTTCACCAGAGATGCTGCCTGACCTACTGAGTTACCCCATCACTTTGTGTCTTTTTTGTAAACCAGCATCTGCAGTTCCATGTGTCTCCGTCAATAAATACTACCTCAACTCGAGTTTCTTGACACGTGCACAGATGATGCAGCTTTGCATTGTGCAAAGTCGCGTCGTGGGCCGTTTTCTAGGAAGGCAAATCCCCTATAACACTGGGACGACCTGTATTCATGCTCCCAAAGCCTAAGGTGGTGAGAAAGTAACTTTTGCATCTGGATTTTTTTTTTCTGTAACTGACTCTTTATTTCCCCTTCCCACAGACTTCTCATCCAAGCAGGTTATGATGTAAATATCAAGGATTATGATGGCTGGACTCCCCTTCATGCTGCGGCGCACTGGGGCAAAGAGGAAACCTGCCGAATCCTCGTAGAAAGTTTCTGTGATATGGAGATGATCAACAAAGTGGTTTGTAACATGTTAATTTTAGTTTTAGTTTGGCTTTTACATCTTAGGAATTAAAGGATTTAATGAATTAATGTGTTTATATCCTGAAAAAAAAAGAATGCATCCACATGTAAGCCTTTCCAGCAGGCTTTATTCCAACATTTGGAAACCCTTGAGCATTTTCTGCCTTCATTTTCTTTGAGATACTGAGAGTAGCTTTGGATATTTCTTTTTAGTTTATCACACATACAGCACTAAAACAGATCCCTTGGCCAACTGGGTCCACACCGACTACTATCACCCATTCACAATAGTTCTATATTATCCCACTTTCTCATCCATTCCCTGCACGGTACTGGTTTGAGGTAACCGAAGCATCTGGAGGAATCACACATGGCCACAGGGAGAACGTGCAAACTTTGCACAGACAGCACCCATGGTCAGGATCGAACCTGGGTCTCTGGCACTGTGAAGCAGCAGCACTATCAGCTATACCACTGTGTTGTGGCAGATTGGTATAAAGAAAGTATCTTGGCCCTTTTCAAATTTTGTACCAGGCACAAGGATGTGGCTCATGTAATTACAGACCACATTTGTCTCTACATTATCATGATGTAAGACTATGCTGCGGCAGATGATTTATCCTTCTCTCGGTAGGCTCAGCCTTTAAAGATAATGAGTGCATTAATTCCAGTAATCACTTATTCCATTATTACTGTTGTATTTCATGTTTGATGTTTCACTTGAATTATATTCTAAAACCGAGCTGTTGGGAAACATTACACCTTACTTTGATTCTGCTTGTTTCTCGTCTCTTTCATTGTTAGTGTTTATAAATTATAACGAGACTCAATGCAAGAAAAATATTTTGTCTAATTACAATCTTGATCATCGTACCATGTCTTTGAGTGTCGCATGAGACAATTCATAGCCTGCTAAAATTGGCTTCTCAAAGTTCAGATGTGGAATTTGGCAGCAAGGGTTTCAATATTTTTCTCCAAGAGTCTTATATGTTTGTAAATCTGGATAAGAAAAGAGTGGAGGTATTTGGGAGTACTGGCATAAAAGGGGTTGCTTGCTTTGCGGAGTTTGAACGCTCCCTTGAAATAATTGCAACTTTTGGTAATCGAGCAGCCACAAGCTCAAGTTGCCCTGTCATTGATGCTTGGGTTATAATTTATTGAGAATTTCAAGGCTTGGTTTTATATATTAGACTTGAAAGTCGGTTATTAATTCACAAAACAATTGTTTATCTATCCCCTGTGCCTATAAGAGCCTCGGAGTTGCTCGGCAAGTGTACTTGGGAAAGTTGCAGACGTGTTGCTTTATTTTTTCATGCCCTTTGGTTTTATTAACATAAACACTCTTTAATATTCGGTACTTTTGACTCCTTCTGAGGTATGAATTTTATCCACAGGGTCAGACAGCATTTGATGTGGCCGATGAAGACGTTCTTGGATACTTGGAAGAATTGCAAAAGAAACAGAATTTGGTAAGTTTCTGTAATGTGCAAGAGATGTTCACTCAGCTTGTTGGTGCAGCCTTGGTGGTTCAAAGGGCCATTTCTGTGATGACTTTTTGTATGATGTACCAATAAAACCTAAACCTATGCATGCCTTTTAACTCTACATTCATGCTCTTTTACAGTGCCCTCCATAATGTTTGGGACAAAGAGCCATCATTTATTTATTTGCCCCTGTACTCCATAATTTGAGGTTTTTAATCGAAAAAAATCACATGTGCACATTGTCAGAATTTATTAAAGGCAATTTTATACATTTTGGTTTCACCATGTAGAAATTACAGCTGTGTTTATACATCGTCCCCCACATTTCAGGGCACCATAATGTTCTGGAAACACATGGCTTCACGGGTATATTGTAATTGCTCAGGTGTGTTTAATTGCCTCCTTAATGCAGGTATAAGAGAGCTCTCAGCACCTAGTCTTTCCTTCAATCTTTCCATCACCTTTGGAAACGTTTATAGCTGTTTATCAACATGAGGACCAAAGTTGTGCCAATGAAAGTCAAAGAAGCCATCATGAGACTGAGAAACAAGGATAAAACTGTTAGAGACATCAGCCAAACCGTAGGCTTACCAAAATCAACTGTTTGGAACATCATTAAATAGAAAGAGAGCACTGGTGAGCTTACTAATCGCAAAGGAACTGGCAGGCCGAGGAAGACCTCCACAGCTGATGACAGAAGAATTCTCTCTATAATAAAGTAAAATCCCCAAACACCTGTCTGACAGTATAGAAACACTCTTCAGGAGTCGGGTGTGGATTTGTCAATGACCACTATCTGCAGAAAACTTCATGAACAGAAATACAGAGGCTACAATAAAAGATGCAAACCACTCGTTAGCCGCAAAAATAGGATGGCCAGGTTACAGTTTGCCAAGAAGTACTTAAAAGAGCAAACACAGTTCTGGAAAAAGGTCTTGTGGACAGATGAGATGAAGATTAACTTATCTTAGAATGATGGCAAGAGCAAAGTATGGAGGAGAGAAGGAACTGCCCAAGATTCAAAGCATACCACCTCATCTGTGAAACACAGTGGTGAGGGTGTTATGGCCTGGGCATGCTTGGCTGCTGAAGGTACTTATCTTCATTGATGATACAACTGCTGATGGTAGTAGCATAATGAATTCTGAAGTGTATAGACACATCTGTTCAAGTTCAAACAAATGCCTCAAAACTCATTGGCCGGCGGTTCTTTCCACAGCAAGACAATGATCCCAAACATACTGCTAAAGTAACAAAGGAGTTTTTCAAAGCTAAAAAATGGTCAATTCTTGAGTGGCCAAGTCAATCACCCGATCTGAACCCAATTGCGCATGCCTTTTATATGCTGAAGAGAAAACGAAGGACGAGCCCCCAAAACAAGCATAAGCTAAAGATGGCTGCAATACAGGCCTGGCAGAGCATCACCACAGAAGACACCCAGCAACTGGTGATGTCCATGAATCGCAGATTTCAAGCAGTCATTGCATGCAAAGGATATGCAACAAAATACTAAGCATGACTACTTTCATTTACATGACATTGCTATGTCCCAAACTTTATGGTGCCCTGAAATGGGGGGACTACATGGTGAAACCAAAATGTATAAAAATGGCCTTCATTAAAATCTGACAATGTGCACTTTAACCACATGTGATGTTTTTTCATTTACAAATCTCAAATTGTGGAGTACCGAGGCAAATAAATAAATGATGGGTCTTTATCCCAAACATTATGGAGGGCATGGTATGACTTTTATCAAAAGTACTTTTTCTGAATATGATATTACTTAACAGCAAGCATGGCTTTGAATAGTCTGTTGTTTGAAGTATAGTTTTGTGACTGGGATAGAAATTTTTACCGAAAACGGACTAAACTTCCCACCATTTACTTCATCTGCACTTCACGCTGCCTCGGAAAAACAGCCAACATAAGTTTATCCCGCCCTGGGGAGGAGTTTATCTCTCCTCTGCCCTATTCACGTCTGGCAGAAGGTACTGAGGCTTCATAGCATGGACCACCAGACTCAGGAACAACTTCTTCCCCTCTTATCAGGCTCCTGAATGGTCCTTCCATAAGATAAGGTACTGGCCAATTTACCTCGACCCCATTGTGGACATTGGACTTTGTCTATGGAGCAGATGCACTACAATGCTGAGAATTATATTCTGCAATGTACCCTCCCCTTTGCTCTACCTTTTGTACCTGAGATTGACGTGACTGTATTTATATATGGTATACCTGTTACTTCCAATGATGGGAAACATTTTGATTATTTTTAATTCTCCACATGGTCAGTGTACTTGGTTTTCAATTATTATAAATTTATGTAACACTTCATATAACTCTGGTTACATTTGTTTTTAATGTCATTTGTCCCCACAGCTCATCAGTGAGAAGCAAGCAAACAAATCTCCATTGATCGAAACAACTACAACAATGGAAAATATTCAGCAATTAAAACCCATCAAAACGTAAGTAGACATGCTGCAATTAAGTTTCATCAGTTTGGATGTAAAACTTAGTTGCCTGAATTTGCTTTCAAACAAGATTGTGATGGAGATGCTAAGAGTTCAAATGATTTGGTTTAAACCTTGTTCAAATTAATCTAACAGTAAAGAAACCATGAGATAGTCACAAAGTGCTGGGGCAACTCAGCGGGTTAGGCAGCATCTGTGGGGAAAATGGATAGGTGATGTTTCGGGTCGGGACCCTTCTTCACACTGATTGTAGGAGGGTGGGGAGGGTGGGGAGGGTTAGAGCAAAAAAAGACCAGGACAAATCTGGGCGGGCATCATTCGTCCTGGTCTTTTCTTGCTTCCAGTTCACCCCCACTATAATCAATCTGAATAAGGGCCCCGAACTCAAACATCACCTATCCATTTTCTCTAGTGATGCCGCCTGACCCACTGAGTTACTCCAGCACTTTGTGTCTATCTCTGGTTAAAACCAGAATCTGCAGTTTATTTTTATTCCATCTTATCTGCTCCACTAGTAAAGAAACCTTGCTGAATGAGCCGAAGATTACAGGTCCCACAGAACCTCTGGAACAGGAGAAGGCGGGTGAGGAAGAGGAGGGGAAGAAGGATGACTCCAGTTGTTCCAGTGAGGAAGAGGAAGAGGAAGACTCTGAGTCAGAAGCAGAGACAGGTAACCTCTCCACTAGCTTTTGCATTGTTTTTGATAAATTTACTGGTTGTTAAAATAATTAAATCTTTTAGAAATTTGCAGTATTGTCTGAGATCTTTGCTGAAAACATGTGGACTTTTTTAAAAACATAGATAGAAACATAGAAAATAGGTGTAGGAGTAGGCCATTTGGCCCTTTGAGCCAGCACCGCCATTCAATATGATCGTGGCTGTTCATCCCAAATCAGTACCCCGTTCCTGCTTTCTCCCCGTATCCCTTGATTCTGTTAGCCTGAAGAGCTATATCTAACTCTCTCTTGAATACATCCAGTGAATTGGCCTCCTCTGCATTCTGTGGCAGAGAATTCCACAGATTCACAACTCTGGCTGAAAATGTTTTTCCTCATCTCAGTCCTAAATGGCCTGTCCCTTATTCTTAAACTGTGACCCCTGATTCTGGACTCCCCCGACATCGGGAATATTTTTCCTTCATCTAGTCTGTCCAATCCCTTAGGAATTTTATGTGTTTCTGTAAGATCCCCTCTAAATCCTTCTAAATTCCAGTGAACATAAGCCCAGTCGATCCATTTTTTTCATCATATCAGTCCCACCATCCCGGAAATTAACCTGGTGAACCAACGCTGCACTCCCTCAATAGCAAGAATTTCCTTCCTCAAATTAGGAGACCATAACCTCACAATGCTCCAGGTGTGGTCTCACCAGGGCCCTGTACAACTGCAGTAGGACCTCCTTGCTCCTATACTCAAACCCTCTCGCTATGAAGGCCAACATGCCATTAGCTTTTTTCACTGCCTGCTGCACCTGCATGCTTACTTTCAATTACTGATGTACAAGGACATCCAGGTCTCGTTGCACCTCCCCTTTTCCTAATCTGACACTATTCAGATAATAATCTGCCACCTTGTTCTTGCCATGGATAACCTCACATTAATCCATATTATACTGCATCTGCCCACTCACCCAACCTGTCCAAGTCACCCTGCAGCCTCATGGCATCCTCCTTGCAGCTCACACTGCCACCCAGCTTTGTGTCATCCACAAACTTGGAGATGTTACATTTAATTCCTTTGTCTAAATCGTCAATATATATAATAAATAACTGGGGTCCCAAAACTGAGCTTTGCGGCACCCCACTGCCGATGCACAGTTTTTTAAAAGTAAGGTTCATTAATGGTAAAAAGGGACACTTATTTGGCATGTTTTGAAGCAACCTCTCCCATGGTTAGATGAGCCAGATTCTTTCTGCACCTACCTTCACATTGTCGGATTTTTTAACTGGTAGTCAATGATATTAAATAATGGTATTAAGGAGCAGTTTTGTGCAAAATGTTCAGTCATTCAGAAAATGGAGTGAGACTGCTGGGATTATTCATTCTAGACTGAGGCGGCACAGTGGTGCAGCAGTAGAGCGAAGATCATTGACTAACCCCTGTAGTCAGCCAATGTTCTGTATTTTCTGCTCCAGATGGTGATTTCAGTTGGTGTCCTCTGTACTTGTCAAGCAGAAGCAGTGGTTTTAGTGTTAAATTTTACAAAGTGCTCTAATCTGTTAAGAAAATGATACTCCCCAGCAAACTTGTAAATTATTCCCCCGGGTTTGTTCAGTATCGTAATTAATGAGTTAATTTTTTTCCCCCCAGAAAAATCCAAACCAACAGCAACTGTAAATATTGTGAACCGTGTGAATAATGGAGGTATACAGACAATAGCAGTGGCCCCATCCATTGTACCCACCAGTCAAGTTACACCAACATCACCAGTGAAAAAGGTATGGGGAAGCATTGGTAAATTGTGCGCAGCCTTAGATTTGGGCACTAGTCCACGGGGCATCAATGAATCACTGATATATCTGATAACAAAAACATTTACTGGGCAGGATGGTATAATAAAGAGCCTGGTAATTGCAAAGTACAGCAAATGACACCACCTCAGTCAAAGACGAGTTGTATTTCCTGTCCTCTCCTAAGGAACTTTGTGTGCAAATGAGTACAGAAGAGTATGGACATGCTGATAATTAAATTGTTCTCTGCCTCGACTATTTCCTGGTTAAAGAATGGGTGCAGCATTGGATGGAGGAAGTAAATTTAAATCGTCAGAATCCTCAAGGGATTTGAGAGTACTCGTTGCAGTGGATACAAATATTTGGAATGAGAATGCGAAATGAATAATTTATTAACCAAAGGAAAATCTGGGAGAAAGGTGTTTAACATTTGACTCTGTCACTATTGGAATGTTCTTCAGAATGAGTTGATGCAATGTTTAATAAATTGCTCTTTGTACGTGAAACTTGATGGGCTGAAGACTTGTGCAGGAAAATGCATTTCTCTCTCAGTGCGCCATCTATTTGGATCATGGATTAACTCGTGTTTTTTTCTGCCAAGTAAAACAACTGCACTGTGTGACCTTGCTTCTGAAAGTAGATAAAGCCTTGGCTGCAATCGGCGAAGTTAGAGAGAGGAAATGGCAGATCAGAGGGCTGCACATTAAAGCAATTAGATTCTTTGAAGATCTCTTATGGAGCCAGTGTTAATCCTGTTTAGGAAATTGAGTATCTACAATTCACTTAATGTACAATAAAAGTTAGGATCTTCAGAGTTTTTAGTGAAGACGAATATGTAAACACCTGTGTATCTTCAGACAACATAACTAAAACATTATTGAAATGGAGACTGATTTCCAAAATAAAATGTTGGAGCAAATTTATTTTGTGGATTAAGCATGCTGATAGTTTCTACAGAACTGTATTCCATTTTATGTGTGCAGCAATAAAACTCAACTACACAGGGCATTTTAATATACATATGCTTTAGGGATGAGACCCTCATTTGAGGCAAGTGACATCACCAGTCTGTGCAGAACATCTCCTTTTGTGGAGAATGCTGCTTAACTGCAGATTTTCCTTATCCGTCTCATCAAAAAGAAGGTGGAAACCTGGTCAAATTTGTAGAGCTTCTTTGAGTCGATTCTTGTGCAGAGCCAGCAGGCTGATATCCCTTGGGATATAATGCATGCCATCCTTGCTATCTGAGCAAGAGGGAGGTGGTATTTTTTTTTTGTATCAGGTGAAAATGAGCCATCTACTCTGGAGCTGAGCGATCTACTCTATTAAAGAGCAAATGCAAGTCTTATAAAGTATAAGCGAAGATGGAAATCGTTTTCTTGGTGCATCTGTTGCTTGTAAATGTTTTTTTGTATTTGAGATCAAAGGAAGTACTTTCTAGAATTGACTGGTTCTATTTTATAAATCAGTTACATTTGCACTAGGTTAATAGGTACATTTTTCAGATTGATCTCTTACGGTATTGAGGAAGAGGGATGTAGAGTTTTGTGGCACAGAATTGGCCTCACACCCAACCAAATTGACCTTTTAGTCCATACATTGATCCTGTTGGCTTGGCCTAGGTCCACATCCTTCGGTGTCATGCCTATTTAGGTGCCTATCCAAATGTTAAATGAATTTGGAAAGGATGTGCTTTTGTGAAGTTGCCAGAAAATTCGAAAAAGTTAGGAGTCATGCTCAGACACTTGCTCTCTTGCTGATGTGAAATAGCAATGGGTTCCAACTACTAATGGGAGATACAACATAGAACACTACAGCACAGAGCAGGCCATTCGGTTCACTATGTCCGTGCCAGACAATATACCAAGTTCAATGAATCTCATCTGCTTGCATGTAATCCAGATTCCTGAAATGATTGAAATATTAAAATGGAGACACAACAGATCCCGACCTGAGATGTCTATCCATTCCCTCCACAGATGCTGCCTGACCCGCTGAGTTCTTCTAGCACTTTGTGTTTTGCTCTGATGGGAAATATAAAGATTATGTCAAGTCAAGTCACATTTATTTATATAGCACATTTAAAAAACAACTCTCGTTGGCCAAAGTGCTTTACATTTGTTATAAGAATAGCACAACAAAACAGACTGCATACATATATACATGTAGCCCTCACTCAGAGGACGTCAGGAAAGGCTTGGGAGTATAGATAAGTCTTTAGTCTTGACTTAAAAGAGTCGATGGAGGGGGCAGTTCTGATGGGAAAGGGGATGCTGTTCCACAGCCTAGGGGCTGCAACCGCAAAGGCGTTAAGGTTTAAATGAACTTGCGAAGGTTGCTAATTGTACATTAGTGAAAGGATATTGCATTCATTAGGAATACCAGAATGATTTTCCTCTCTTGATAATTTGTTCCATTTATGAACAAGCAAGGTGTGATAAATTCTAAACTTCTATCTGTCTGTGGTGATTAGAGAATCGAGGTAAGGGGTAAAGAGAAATGAAGAGGCAACTGATTTGTGTAGTGGATTCCTGTTTCCCATCAAACAGTTATTCGTTAAGTTGGCATTTATTTTCCCGTGTGCACGTTATGACAAGACTGCACATTTGAAAGAGAAGAGAAAGTTGGATGCTGAGTTCCAATTGAGCTGTTAAGCCACAATGTAAACCCTTCTGAAGAACTACTCCCAGCACCTTTAGTTGGTGCTTTCACACACAGGAAGCTTGGTCATACAACAGTTAGTGGCGTGATGACCCTAACCTTGGATTCTGCCTGTGTGAAGTTTACATATGTTCTCTGTGACTGTTTCTTCCAGATGTTCTGGCTACCTTTTGCGTCCCAACGATTCACTGCTTGGTTAATTGGCCGTCATAAATGATTCTTTCATGTCGATCAATGACAGAAAATAATCAAATGTGAATTGATGGGCATATATGTGAGAGAGAATTACATACTAGATGCAAAGCAATTAAAACAGGAGTGAGATTAATGGGATTGCAGGTATGGACAAGATGATCTCCTCTTGTGCTGTGGTAAGACGGGTACCCACAAAGATCTCCAAATTTCTTTGACATGTATTTAATTTTTTTTCAGACGAGACTAGTAATTCCGTGGGTGTGGGAGATCTTGTGTCTCACACCAGTGTTTTCATCAAACAGACTCAAAGGGCCAGTAACTTCAAGATTAATTACATAGCAAACCAGAAATTAATAAGCATCTTTTTCATTTTAGTACTTCAAAGCGTGTAAAATAATGAGATTAATTAAGCTGTTATTGACTTTATATTGTTGAAATGAAAAGTACTTAGTTTTAATGCTTATGATAGATTGACAATTCATAAATACAAAATTGGCCCCTCAGGACAATCTATCAGTATCTAAGCAGTATTTAGGGCCTGGTAAACTATGAAGAATTTGGTTAAAGCGCAATAAATTACGATTCTCAAAGTCTATAGCGAAGAAGACTATATATGATTACCTGAGGATCTTGACGGTTTTTAAAGATTTGGCCCCAATGTGCCATATGTCAGAGCACGGTCAACAAGAGCAGGTTGTGAATATCTACATTTAATTGCGTGCCTGACGTAAGTTGTCAGATTTCCCCCCCCATTATACTGGTGATTGTGATTGTGATTGTGGCGGCTGCAAACTCTGGCCCTACTTGAGCTCTACTAATGGTACGGTTAATTGCTGGGAAAGGAGCCCAACACCGAGATGAAAGCTTTCCGATCAAGGCACCAGGCTGCAAGCTAACAGAGGTGCGTTTGTATTCCTGACAAGCCCAACTGATTCTACATCTACCCAACGTGATCGTGGCATAGTGGCGCAGCGGTGGAATTGCTGCATTACAGTGCCAGAGACCCGGGTTTGATTCTGACTACGGGTGCTGTCTGTATAGAGATTGTATTTTCTCCCTGTGACCACGTGAATTTTCTCCCGATGCTTCGGATTACTCCCACATCCCAAATATGTGCAGGCTTGTAGGTCAATTGGCTTCTGTGAATTGTAAATTGTCCCTAGTGTGTGTGTGTGTGTAGGATGGTGTTAGTGTACGGGGTGATTGCTGGTCAGCGCACACTCAGTGGGCCGAGAGCCTGTTTCCACACTGTTTCTAAACTAAACGAAACATATGTTTAATCTTACTCGACATCTACAACATGACTCCAGCACTTGTACATAAAGTAGACAGTTTAATTGTGTTAAAATATTTAAATAATGCATACTTAGGATAAATATACACAGTGCTGAAGTAACCTGCTGAATTACTCCAGCACTGTCTTTTTTTTGTTGGAAATGCTGCCTGACCTGCTGAGCAACTCCAGCACTTAGTGCTTTTTTTGTATACCAGCATCTGCAGTTCCTTGTTTCTACATACTTAGGAACCTCTCTTGAGAGGTGGAGTCTGATTACTGTATTGTGCCTTTTACTATGATTCGGGTTTGATTTAATCAAGGTGGTAAGACTCAAGGCCATTTTATTAACATAGAGTGTAGACATTCTTGACTTCTCTTTCCTGATGGTTGCACTTTTGGCATGTGCACACTTAAGCATTTCTCCTTGCAGATTTCTCATTGCGCTTTCTGTTTTAATTGGCTTCAGTATGAATCCATTTCTCCCGTCTTGCCTGTGACGGAGCCATTAGACCCGACATCATGGCGTCAGGGCTTGCGTAAAACTGGCATTGTTCTTGTGCCTCAAAAGGGTGAAAAAGTTATGGTGAGCTGCCTCTTGTGTGCACAGAGGTTTGTGTTTTGTGTTAAGTTCCCGTTTACCTGAAGTATCCAGTTTCACTGTGCATGTTGTGATGACACTCATTTCTATGTACTACTTTTAAAACCAGTAGTGTTGATATCTGAATACTAGAACAAAATTCTAGAATTTGTGTGGTTTGTGTGCACCTTTGTTCCTTATGTCTATGTTTAGTTGCAATGTCTTAATCTGCCTCAGTGCATGAACTATTCCTGGACAAATATAGAGAATAGGGAAACATATTGTAGTTTAACAATAGAGGCTTTCAAACTCCATCCCCCAGTATTGCACACAGAACAAATGCCACCACTATTTTGGAAACTAATGTTATCTGACCATCCTGGAGTTCCTGGGTCATATTACTTGATACTTTGCAAATTTCTGATTTGAGAGCAGGTGAAATCAAACTGATTTAGTCCATTATAAGTTATTTAACTATCTCTCAAAGAATTCAAGGCAGAAAGGCGGGTAAAGATTTGAAGTTACTCCTTGAGCAGGAAGAAGGATGTGTTTCCAGGAAGGTGGAGGTTTTGGTATTGCTCTTCAGTAGCTGTAGCCCATCAAGTAGTTAGAATTAAGTTCTCAGAGAGCACGAACAGTAATAATCGCTAGGTCCTCTGCCCCAGGGGTGTTGCAGTGGCTAGATCATTGGAGGCATTTCAAGATAATTTTTTTGAAAGATTGGGGGAATTGGCAGAGATGAAGTTGGACGCAGATCAGCCATGATCAATTAGGGCAGCACAGTGGCGCAGTAGCAGAGTTGCTGCCTTGTAGCGCCAGAGACCCAGGTTCAATCTTGACTATGGATGCTGTCTGCAAGGATTTTGTACTTTCTCCCTGTGACCACGTGGATTTCCTTTCGTTTCCTCCTACATCCCAAAGATGTACAGGTTTGTCGGTTAGTTTGGTTTTAGTAAATATTGTAAATTGTCCCTGGAGTGTAGGATAGTTCTATTGTACTAGATGATTGCTGGTCGGTGCAAACTCGGTTGGCTGAAGGGCCTGATGCCACGATGTATCTCCAAAGTCTATAGTAAATTGAACGATGGGGTAGGTCTAAGAGGCCAGGTGTTTGCCATTTTGTTCTTGCATTCCAAGCATTAGATGTGCACAGAAAGTGAAGAACAACCTTCAAGTTTGTAAGAGCTATCAAAATATTTGTTGCCTTCAGAAGAATGGGGAATTGGTATCCTATATTTTTAACCATTGTGAGAAGTTAAATATTAGCTTTGAGTTAATAAAACACTTTGCAATCAGATCTTATGTTTTTTTTCCTCATCTGGTTGTGTTGGGTGATTTCAGTTTGTCATTTTTACTGAGTGCATAAAGGTTTATTGGTGAAAGAAATAGACCATTTTCTAGTGTTTGATCTTGGCATCCGGAAACAACTCTCAGGGAAATCGATTGATTATTCCCAAAGTAAAGGTGTATCAAAAGCCAAAATGTAAATTTGTCCAATTCTCCTACTATCTTATTCCAGAATTGAGAATGGCTGAATTAGAAATTCTGTTAATCATCTGAACATAATTTCTTTGCAGATTTGTTCATGTGGTCTTGACCTTGCATGATTTCTCAGTATGTTAAGAGTGTTTTGGAAAAATGTCTATTAATAATGTTACATATTCGGAAAATCTTCAGGAGGTGATGTTGTAACTTGAAGATTAAAATTCTTGTCAGGTTTGGTGTACGAGTACAAAAAAAAGACTGATTTGTTGTTTTGTCAAACCCTGACCTTTACATGTGGTCTTGCTGAGAACCAGATCCTGAGAGATTCAACACATTACTTTTGCGTTCCCGATTTACAGTTTGCTACTCCGTTTATCAAGTATTCAAAAGAAGAAGACAAGAAAAGGAAAGAGGAGGAAGAAAAGAAAGATGCCCCTCCAGCTTTGTGGCGGTCAGGGCTTCGGAAGACTGGAAGTTATGGCGCGTTGGCTGAGATCAGTGCCTCCAAAGAGACACAGAAGGAGAGGGACATCACGGGGGTGATGCGGTCTGCCTCAAGCCCTCGACTCACGTCCACCCTCGACAATAAAGAGAAGGTACACTACTAACTGCACACACCGCAGCTATTTAGAATATACATCAATGATTTAGATGAAGGGATTCAAAGTAACATTAGCAAATTTGCAGATGACACAAAGCTGGGTGGCAGTGTGAACTGTGAGGAGGATACTATGAGAATGAGGTTGATAGGGCTCTTAAAGATAGTGGAGTCAGGGGATATGGGGAGAATACAGGAACGGGGTACTGATTATGGATGATCAACCATGATCGCATTGGATGGCAGTGCTGGCTCGAAGGACGAATGGCATACTCCTGCACCTACTGTAAAAAAACATTCTGTTGGCACCTATCAAAACTTGGCACAAAATTGACCAAATTGGATCAAAACTATTCAGAGACTGTATGGGAAGGAACTGCAGATGCTGGTTTAAACTGAAGATAGACACAAAAAGCTGGAGTAACTCAGTGGGTCAGACAGCATCTCCGGAGAAAAGGAATAGGTGACGGTTTCGGGTCGAGACCCTTCTTGTCTGAAGAAGAGTCTCGACCCGAAACGTCAGCTATTCCTTTTGACCCGCTGAGTTACTCCAGCTTTTTGTGTCGATTATTCGGAGACTTATTGCTTTAGTTCGATTCAGTTTAGAGATATGACATGGAAACAGGCCTTTGTTCACACTAGCTTTGTGTTATCCCACTTTTACATTCAATCCCTATACATAAAAAAACATAGAAAAATAGGTGCATGAGTAGATCATTTGGCCGTTCGAGCCAGCTGATCATCTAAAATCAGTACCCCGTTCCTGCTTTTTCCTTATATCCCTTGATTCATTTAGCCCTAAGAGCTAAATCTGACTTGAAAACATCCAGTGAATTGGCCTCCACTGACTTCTGTGGCAGAGAATTACACTAGGAGCAATTTACAGAGGCCAATTAACCAAATCTTGCACACCTTTGGGTTGTAGAAGTGAGAGCACTTCTACCCACTGCTCTACTGTGCCGCCTGCTTTCTCAGACACTTCCCTGCCCCACTTCCTTTCTACTCCCCTCCCCCAAAAAGATTGTTTCAAAATATAATTATTTTGTTAAATAACCCTGTAACGAATGATAATGGTAATGAATTTGTTAAGAAGATCAAAGATTAAAGTACGCTACTAGATTTTCAATCACTCACCAAACAAGAACGTTGGTGCATGTTTGTTTGGTCATCTACTGGGTTTAGTTTGTTGTTAATTACACCATTCAGGGAGACTCTTGTATGTTCCAAAAGAGGCAACAACAGGAAATATATTCCTTTTACAAGCATCAAATGTATACAAGATTACTTGTTTCCACAGAAGTTAAACCATGAAGAGAGAAACAGTTTTCAGTTAATAATAAAGATCATCAACCTCAAACATTAAGTTTTGGTCACTCCAATGTTATCTGATCTTCTGGTTTCTATGTTGTGTCAATAGTGGAGAGTTTTGGTCACTCCACAGATACTTCATGACATTTTCCAGCTTTTTCAATTTTTGTTAATAACTTCCAGCATGTTTGCTTTAGTAAAAAGTAGAAAATTGGCTGCAGGTTTACATGTGGAAACAGAAAACTGCTGATGCTGGTTTACACAAAATGACGCAAAGTGCTGGAGTAACTCCGCGGGTCAGGCAGCATCTCTGGATAACATAGATAGGTGACATTTCTTCAGGCAGATTGTGCGGGGGGGGGGGGTAAGCTGGGATAGAGGAGAGGCAGGACATAGCCTGACATAGAATACATTTACACTATTGGTCTCCACTATTGACACAACATAGAAACCAGAAGATCAGATAACATTGTGTGATCCACTTCTGAATGACTTTCAAGTGCATGATCCTAAATTTCACCTTGCTGATTGACTGTTTGGCATTAAAGCCCTGATCGTGAAATTATTTTAGCTACATTTGGAATGTAGTTTTGCCTGTTTTTTTTATTTAGACCAATGGATACTTTTTGCATAGACCATTGTACACTGGAATGAAAAATGATTGCCTACTTTTCATTTCTGGATTCAAATAATGAGTTAGTCAGGCCAGTTGCAAGTAATTATTCTGCAATTGTTTGCTGGCAGTGTTTTTCTATTTGGAATAGGCTGTCAATCGGCAATAAAACTACCTTTTAGTGTTGATCAAATTAAACCAGAATAATTAATAAAGTAGAAAACATTGGAGGTATGGCACCAGGAGAGAGAAATGTTGCAAGTAGCAGTTCATTCTTCCTCAGCAACCGATGTAATGATGTGTTCAGAGTCGTTAGCACAACAGAGAAACTGGTCCATTGGCATGCTGCGTTCACACCTGCCATCATTCACCCACTTACATCCATTCTACATCAGTCCCGATTTTTCTCCCCACATTCTTATTCTCCCACCCTAATTTTATCACTCGCATTCGGAGCAATTTGCAACTGTCAACTACTTATCTGCACGTTTGGGGATGTGGGAGGAGCATCCACAGGAAACCCACGCGATCACTGGGAGAGTGGGCAAACTCCATGCAGACTGCATCAGAGTTTAAGATTGAACCCAGGTCTCCAAAGCCATTAGCTGCAACATTATGCAGCCGGAAACACAGTTCCTGCCTTGTTTACCGTAATATTTCAAGCACTTTTACATTTAGTTTAACAAGTGGGCAAACAATTTTTATGTTCGAAAATGCCCGAGTTGTATCAAGTTTTAGCATTTGCCAAAGCAGAATTTGTTACATTCACACTTTCTCCAACAGGAGAAGGATCAGAAAGGAACAAGGCTTGCATATGTTGCACCTACAGTCCCGTCTAGAAGATTAGTCAGTATGTCAGACATCGACGATAGAGAAATCAGGTAAGATCCTATCCCATTTAGTGTCTGGCACATTTACTGACCTCCCTCCTTGTCCACAACTTCTCCATCCTTCTGCATACTCAACTGAAATAATTGCTTCACAGAGATTCTGCAAGTAACTTTGTGCGCAGTGGTTCGTACACAAGGCGGCGTTGGGAAGAAGATCCAAAGAGGAAAGAAATTAACCACAGCCCCATCACTGAAGGGCCTACGTCACAAAACGCTGCTGTCATCAACGTAGTGCCTAGTTATCAAAGAAGGTAATTGGAAGCTCTCAAGGCATTGGTGTAGTGATTTGGTTATGGAAACAAGTTTGATTTTGGAAACAAATAGTTTCCCTTCAGTTCATTGTTTCAATAACTAATTAAGGAGGTGATGCATCACAGTGTATCAGAACTATTAAGTAAAATCTAACCTCGGTGCTATAAATTATGTCTATTCTTTTATTCCCATTGTTTGAATAGGTCTGGCCTGCAGCAAAGGGAACTAACTTTATAACCTCTTTTCTCCCTTTAATGTTAATTCAGAAGAAACGTTCATCTTTGTACGAGTAATGAGGAAGAAAAGGCAATTTAGTATGTCAAGTGTCAATGGTACATTCAACGCTACATAATTTTACTGATTTATATGATTGGATCGTCAGCAGTATTCTAAATTGAAGACAACCTTTGAGCATTGCGCTCTGTATGCATGCTAGCTATCCATTCACATTGTTACAGCACTGGCATCCATTTCATTGCCCAGTAGTACAGTGGCACAGGAGTTTGACCAGCTCCTGAATAACTCCAGGGACCTGTGCCTGAAACTGACCTCAGCTGCTGGCTGTGGAGTTTATCCCCATTACCACTTGCATTTTCACGGAATGCTCCCTTTTCCTCCCTCTTCTATGACTTGAACCAATTTTCAGATGACCAAGTCCAAAGCATTGGAGTTTCCTTCTCTCAAAAGATGTGATAGTATATTGATTGCCTTCTGGAGATTTACTCCAGTGTAGGTGGGTTGTAGGAATCAGGAGTTGATGAGAATGTATAAGAGATTAAACTGCAGAAGAAAAGCATAATCTCAAGACTCAGTATTTAGTTATATGTACAGACAAAGGTACAATGAAATTCTTATTTGCAGCAGCACAACAGGCCTGTAAATGCAATACACATAGATTATATATAGAATAATTCCATAAAGCTTCACTGGTCTAGAGAAGTTCGTAGTTGAGGCTTGTGTTGTGTTCAAGAGCCTGATGGTTGATGGGATAAACCTGTTCTTCCTTCCCAAGGTTAAGAGTGGAATGAAAGCGTAGCCAGGGTAATTCAGGGTACGGTTGGAAAGAAGGATGCTTTTCAAACTGGAATTGAGATGACCAAGATTTTGGGGCATTACAAAGTGAAGAGTACAGGGGGGAAAAAAAGAAAGCTTTCATAGTGTCTCAAATGGGGGGCAGACTATGTATGAACACAGCTGTAATTTCTACATGGTGAAACCAAAATGTATAAAAATGGCCTTCATTAAAATCTGACAATGTGCACTTTAACCACATGTAATTTTTTTTCTGGTACAAATCCCAAATTGTAGAGTACAGAGGCAAATAAATAAATGATGGGTCTTTGTCCCAAACATTATGGAGGGCACAGTAATTTCAGTATCTCCAAGTTGAAAAAGGTTTAGTTTTTATGTTTTGAATGAGTCCTTTAAGTCATCAATAAAAAAAGAATTAGTGGTAAATCCAGCAGGTGTTTAATACTGATGCCGTATGTGTATATTGCTTAACCTGAATATTGGTCTGTGTACCTTCCCCTTAATCCAAATTAATATCTTCTTCTGTCAGAATTGCATGTGTTTACTTGACGTTTCCATGCACATGTGTACGAGGAAAAAAATGGCTGATTTTATTTTTGCCCACCCTTGCATTTGGGACTTGAAGTTGGAATCACAATCTGAAAAGTGACGCATAATCAAAAATTGCATTCCTTGTAGGAGGAACGTAGTTCACTTTGTTCCCTTGGTATTAAACAGGACAGCTTATGCAAGGTCGTTCACTGAAAAACAAGCCTCGAATTTGCAGCAAAACGTAAAATGTGTGAAACAAATTCACATTTATACATTTATTAACTTGCAAACTTTGGACTTTGGAGATGATTGCCATTTAAGGATGTTATGTTTTGTTACTCAGTACTTGCATGCAGTAGTCAAACCATAGATGTGATCCGAACCCGTACTGGTTTGTATGTTGGAGAAAGTTTCTCCAGCATTTTTGGGTACCTTCGATTTTCCAGCATCTGCAGTTCCTTCTTAAACACTGGTTTGTATGTTAGTCCAGTCACACTGAATGTTTCCAAGAACTTGATGTTATGTTATTTGTTTTAACACTAGTGCTTGCATATTCAAGACATTTTAATTTGCATTTTTTGCATGATAGCATGTATCTGTAGCATTTATTACATATTATCTAATTGTTGTGATGTGCTTTCTTGCTTGGTATGCATGCAGTAATTCGTATCTGCTAGCAATAGGCAGAAGTAGCAGTACCAGACATCTCCCAACCAGCTCCTCCTCAAACACCAGCTTGGATTCTACTAATTCTAAGTCTAGGCAACCAACTGCAAGTCAATACTCATCCTACAGCATCTTCAGAAGGTATAACATTGTACTTGAAAAGGCAATCACATTGGAAAAAATGCTTTTCTTTAGCATGCTTTTTGCTCTTTTAAGTGCGAATGCCTGTGTGCACGTGTACATAGATTTTCACTAATACCTCCCATGTATTTTGATGCAAGTAGAGACTTCAAATATAAGAAGCATGGCTCCTTGTAACTTTAGCAGTAAAACATGACAACAAACAAATTGAGAGCTGCAGAAGTTTTGCCACAGTCAGAAAATGCTGAAAATAGCATATTTGCCATCGTATGTAAACCAAAAAAAATGTGGGTATCAATTTCCCCTTTCAATTTTGCTGAAGATTATAGAATAACTTTGTTTCTGAGAATATTTTGCTATTCTTTGATTTAATTTTCCATTTCCAGTATTTTAATCCATTTTTGTATATTTTTAAAAGATCCTACATAATTGTGGATCATGGGAATAGGATAATTTGTTGCTACTGTCATGACCCTGTTGTGCAAATATCTGTGAAGAATCAGATTTGTTAACATGCCAACAATTTGTTTGGATTGCTATGTATTTTCTTTGCAAATTCGTAAAAGATTATTACAGTGGTCAGATTGTGCATGGTTATGAGTCCCAACGTGGGTCCCCAGTTTAAATCTGTCGGAGCAAGTTACAGCTTCCCACTTAGAATATTGCATTCCTGCCAATTAGTTATCTTCAAAAGGATTTGTATTGCATGAAAGGATATTGTAGTCATAGGGAAAAATTAGAAACATTTGGAAGCTTTTTAGAGGCACAACTAAATGTAATGGTCCCGTTTAATGCTGTAACATTTTGAGTTGGGTTTTTTAAAGTGTTCGATATGCACAGCATTCTTAGCTAATTATTGGTCATTTTAGCCTGGATGTACATGAACCAGGTGGAATAACATGTTGAGGAAAATATCTATAAATTGGAGGAACTGAGCTGGCCAGGCAGCATCTGTGGAGGAAATGGACAGACAATGTTTTAGATCAGGACCCTTCTGACCCACTGAGTTCCTACGGCATTTTGTTTTTACCTCGGGTTTCCAGTCTCTTGTGCCTCCTGAATAACGTGTTGTTGCTATGTTGCATTGGGAGGAATCAGTCTGGGAATTGGCTTTTGTTTTTGAATTGGTGCTGAATTCTCTATTCATTTACATTCAAAATTGGAACATTGGGCAGGATATATAAAGTGACGTCCAACCTTCCTCACCTGAAGTAACTCTGGTCTTGGAATATGTCCTGGAAAATCTGTTCCAGTGCCATTTTAGAAACAGATTAAGCTTTTTGGCAAGCCTTTGTCTCACCCAGTCAAGGGATTTGGATATTTGCTCCATATCATATTATATTTGTTGGAAATAGAAACAGGAGTGTAACAGTGAGTCCAAATTATAAATGCTGAGGGTCACTTAAATAGACCTGCTATGATGCTATCACTTTATTAGTCTTGAAATTATTGACCTTCTTTCTCCCACCCCCCCCCCCCCCCCCCCGCCACGGGTACCATGTAATCCTTTGCTACCTGCTCCATGGTTGGATAGTCGGCGACTAAACCGTCTCCCCACCTGGTTTGCAAGATGAGGAGGGGGCTGTGGACCCCTAGCAGGACCAAAAACAAGACCTGTCAAAGGGCGGATGAGCTCCTCACGAGCTAACGGCCATCCACACTTCAGTAGAAGTTGCGATCACTGTCGTACACAGCATTGTAAGGCACCGTGCCCGTTGATGTTTTCAACGATGATGATGATGATTCTTTGTTCATCTTTCAAGCTCAACTGATTATTGATAACTCGCAAACATTCAATGAATACCTACTAAGTAAACCTTCAGCTAATTATCATAATTGGAATTGCTCGTTCCATCTTTGCAAATGAAAACATCTTTTTTATAAAACTGCTTTCTGAAACTCGTGCATTTCAGCTGCAAAGATGAAATTCAAATCATGTACTTTTTACAATCTTTAGCTCCATCTAATCTGAAAAGTATTTCTTTGGGAAAAATTAGTGCGCCTAGGGGAAAAATGTATACACTTAAACTCCTTAATTTTTAGTCTTTATATTGAAAACCCTAGGGACAAATGTTGCTAAATCGAGATGTTAAGACTGGAGAAAAACGTGAAGAATTGTGATGACTATAGAGTAATTTAATAAACAAAAGCAACATTTGAGAAGAAAGCAAGATTTTTTTGGGTGCATTTTGCACATATGTACTCCATATACATGAATTACAGTTAATTCTGGTCACTATTTATTTTGTTTTATGTAACGTTGAGTTTTAGTGTAGCGTTTATAATCTGAAAATGAGATGCAGTGACAGCCATTGCTAATCCTCGAGGATAATAAATTCAAAGCATTACCTTGTTCATCATGTGGATTTTGTTGCAAACTGCTCTTTACAAAGCTGTGTTCCAAAATAATCTGTTAAAAAAAATAAAATTAAAATTCCCATTTGAAACTACCCAAAGAATAATAAAAATATTCTCAGAAATAAACTGAAGCAATGTTGTGCAAGATTTTGCCCAAAACTTTGGTAGCACAGCTTCTTTGCATCATTTAATTTGCAAGATTTAAATTCTGCAACATGAAACCAAAGGTTAAACCAGAAGGCTGTGATTTTTGGGAAATGGCTAAGTATAAAGATAAATGCAGCTGTGTATAACTGAAGGCATTTTGTTACTTAAACTGAGACTTGAATGTCTGCATACTGATGTGCAATCAGTACATCCCAAGAATGTAATTTGGTTAGTTATGGTGTAATTGAATGCGTGTATATATCATGTGTTTATTTGCAAAAATGTTTGAATTCTTGTGCTTCACTCCCGAAATAAGTAGCATCTTATCCATTTAAACACGCAGAAAAATATCTCACCAGGTTTTTTCCAACATTTCACAAATGAACTTGCTCGGTTTCCAGCAAGGATTACTTTAATTGAAATAATATAGTTTGTGACAGAATTGAGGAAATGTTCACTGCTCATTTGTAAGATCTCCCAAGAGATTTATCTGTGGGGTACCTTTTAAAGAAAATCACTGTTTAACACTTGGATTTTAATGCAGGATTTCTCATGAGAGTTTCTCTGCATTTTGGTTTTTCATTAGTGGTTCTTTTGGTCGAAGAAAAGACGATCAAATCAGTACTGTTCAAAGTGCCATTTCAACCAACACCACAACAACAGTTACCTCATCAAACAGCCTGCAGTCTATATCCAGGATAGCAGCATCCACGTCATCAGCCAGGTAATCTGAATGAATGGTGGATCTTTGCATTTAAAAAGCTTTTAACCAGCTATATCTTTGTTATGTGTTTCTTTGTATGGTTTAAGTATATTTGGTTTGCATTTGCAAGAATTGTTTGCAAGAATCATTTGAATTTACCAACTCTAGCTTCATATCTGGAGAGTCATATCAAAATTATTTTTTACCTTCCCACATCCTAATTCCATCATTACAATAGCTGTGCAGAAATAGATTTGGCTTCTTTTATTTTTATTAACTCTTATTTGCCCTTGAAAACCAGTTATCATTTTTGGCTCTGGCAGTTATAATACTAGATTTCCATATCTTATGAAAATTAAGTCCATCCATCCATGGTTTTATCTTATAATCCTTGATGTGCCTACAATGTTTACACCACTATTTTCTTTTAGCTGAATACCCTGGTTTGTCCATCAACAAGTTACTTGCTAGGCCAAAAGGACACAAAGTGCTGGAGTAACTCAGCGGGTCAGGCAGCATCTCTGGACAACATGCTTTAGGTGATTTAACAAGCAATTGTTGCATGTAGCTACAAGGAACTGCAGATGCTGGTTTACCGAAAACGACACAGTGCTGGAGTAACTCAACGGGTCAGGCAGCATCTCTGGCGAACATGGATAGGCGATGTTTTGGGTTGGGCTCCTCCTACCAGCAGATAGTAGTGAGGAATGGGGGAGGGGGTGAAGAGAGATGAGGGCGGGATGAAACCTAGCAAGTGAGAGGTGGAGACAGGTGAGCCCTAGTGTGTAGGATAATGCTAGTGTACGGGGTGATCACTGGTCAGCGCGGACTCAGTGGGCCTAAGGCCTAGTTTCCACGTTGTATCTCAAGTCTGGATAGAAGAGGTATGAAATGTGAAGCCAGAGGAAGGGAATGAGGTGGGAGAGGAGGCAGAGGGATGGAGAAATGGGTGTGCATCCTGGTGAGGTACAGGGAAGAGGGGGGGAAATATTGGTAGGGGGGAAGGTGGCGGACTATTTACCTACAATTGGAGAATTAAATGTTCATACTGTTAGATGTTGGATTTGTAACGGAGCAGAGGTGCTGTTCCTCTCGTTTTGTATGTGGCCTCTCAGCTCAACCTTGCAAGAGTCTGAAAAGACCCCCAATGATCAAACATGGGATAATGTGATGTTATAGAGCATAGAACGGTACAGCACAGCAACAGACCGTTCGCACAGCCACAATGTCTGTGCGAACATGATGCCAAGTTAAACTTCTCTCATCTGCCTGCACATGATACCCTTTATTCCCTGCATACTCTTGTGTCTATCTTAAACACGACTCATATATGCCTCCTCCATCACCCCTAACAGCACATTGCAGGTATCCACCACCCCTGTGAAAAATAACTTGCACCGCATATTTCCTTTAAACTTTCCCACCTTCATCTACAAGCTATGCCCTTTTAATATTGGAATCCCACATATCCACCTGGGATAAAGGTTCTAACTGTCTACCCTATGTTTGCCTCATAATTTTATATACTTCTGTCAGGTCTCCCCTCAGCCTCTGACACTCTAGACGAAACAATCCAAGTTTGTCCAACCTCTCCTTATTGCTAGTACCTTCTAATCCAGGCAACATTCTGATAAACCTCTTCTGCATCCTCTCCCAAGCCTCCATATCCTTTCTGTAATAGGTGACCAAATGCTTCATATTGCTGGGCAGGATATTCAGATATTAAAATTACTGGGGTGGTTCGTGCATGTGTGCCGTCATAGCAAGAAAACACTATTGATTAAATGGGGCGTGATGTTACTTAAGATATGTCCTTCATTAACATCAGCGCAACTCTCCAAAGAGTAGAATAAATCAATGGGATAGGAACAGTGCAAGCATGCTCTTAAGAAGAAGAATTTGCCTGCTCAGAGGCTGTAACCAGAGTTCATTCACATAACATTTCATAAAGATTGACGATTACATTGCTTATCAGCCCATTGTCAACAAGCTTACTGTATTCCAAGTACACTTTTGCAAATACTGTTATGAATATGTTGCAATTTAATGCTGACACTGCATGCAGGAGGTTCAACGGTGTACTAAATAAATCAAATTCAAAGTCTGTACCATTAATGGGAACAGCAGTCAGTTCCAGCTCTGTTGAATCCAGTAAGTCACCAGCATTGGTTTGCTATTTCCGTGTTCTCCAACCCCATTTGCAGTATTTCCCCTGCAATAACTAGTGTGCAATTAACTTAATTTACTCCAGTATTAATGAAATAAGTTTTAGGATTATAAAGGTAAACAAATTACTCCTCATATGGTACCAAAAACCTAGTTATTTGACTGAATAACAATTCATGCAAATCCATTAAATTTCTTTGTGGAGGTTGAAACCAGTCCTTAAGTCATACAAAGTGTATTTTTCCACTGTTTTTGTTGATTTGATTTTATGTTAGTTGAGCTTTGCTTATTTTCTCGTTTGTCTTGCTGCTTGATGTGCTGTAGTACCTCAAATCGTTTCTCGACGGGGGACAATACTGAGAAAGACAAAGAAAATGTTCCTTCAGCGGTTGCTACAACTGGCACCGTCTCCTCAACAGCGGAGATCAGAGAGAGACGCAGGTGTGTAGTCTTCCAGGTTACATTGATGCGCCTGTGGGGAGCTGGCTGCAAAATTTTCAATTAAAATTTGAATAGATACAGATTACACTTCAAGCAAAATTAATTTCATATTTTCAGTTGCTTTCCAAATTTTCTGAACAATCAACTTGATTAATAGGAATGTGAGAGGTAACAAAGGGTCGTGGGTGTATGGAACAAGGAGGCTGTTGAGGCAGGGACTATTGGAACGTTTAAGAAACAATTAGACAGGTACATGGATATGATAGGTTTAGAGGGATATGGGCCAAACGCCTGCAGGCGGGACTAGTGCAGATAGGACATGTTGGTCGGTGTGGGCAAGTTGGGGTGAAGAGCCTCTTTCCATAATGCATGATTCTATTGAATAGACGCAAATTGCACTTCAGGCAAAATTAATTTCATATTTTCGGTCACGAACAATCAATGGTTAGGATTTGTTTCCAAGTCTTTACCCAGCCTTCCTTCCATTTACCTTTGCTTTATTCCCAACAAGTTACTATTGAGCTGGAGCAATCATTGCACATAAATGGTGCACGATAGGTACCTGAGCACTAGGGAGAGGTTGAGCAGACGTGGAATTATTCCTTGGAGTGCAGTGCAGGGGTGACCTTATAAAGGTGCACAAAATCATGAGAGGACTAGATTGGATTTTTGAAGCAGCTAGTGTTTTGAATCTGGAGTGCAGTGACGGGGTTGTAATGGAGAAAGATGCAGTTAACACATTCAAAAACAAACTGGACGTATTCCCTTGGTGGTTGAGAAGTGGGTGGGTTGTGAGAGAGTGGGAGGATTGCAGAGCTCTGGAATCTAGTTTGTCTGGATCTGCCCTGAAAAGTGCTGTATGGTTGTGTTATTTTATTTTTTTATTATGACAGTAAAAAGGCACTTAATTATATCTCCCAAAACCATTACATTTCCCAGAAAGCAGAGGGTGGGAGGTTGCAAAAAATCGCGGGATCTCGTTATCTCGAGAGTCAGTCAAGAGTCTTTTATTGTCACACGTACAGAAACGGAACAATTACATTCTTATTTGCAGAAGTACAGTGGTTTCTGTGACAGTATCGAGGAGCTCCCAACCCAACATCTTTTGCAAATGTTAAACACAAGGTCAGATAAACTGTGAAAGCTGCACTAGCCTGTGAAACACACAACCCATGAAAGAAAAAGAGAGCCTTGACAAAATGCACGTTTCATAACTGCGAAAACTTGTGGTCCAGTGTTTTACAAGCCACTGGGACTTGTTCCAGTCTATGGGTGATTATTTTACTACTTTTAGCATTTTGCCCAAAGTAAACAATAAACGATTATTGGAAACAGATGGATGCACATTTTAGGGTAATAATGCCGAGAGGTTTGTGTAGGGGCTGTTTTCCCATTTCATGTTTTTGCCATTTGTCCCAAGTGGAATGTTGTTAAAATAAGAAAGTCTTGGAGGATCTCAGCGGGTCAGGCAGCATCTGTGGAGGGAAGGATCAGATGATATTTCGGGAACGTTCTTCAGTTCTATGTTTTTTTTGCTCAAGATTCCGGGATCTGCAGTCTCTTGTGTTTCCATAAGAATGCTGCTTGAGTTTCTGATGGTATACCTGTGAGTGAGGTGGGGTGTATGTGAAACAGAATAATACAGAAAGATATATACAGGCAGCACACAACTGTATATATACCAGTAACAAGAGTACACCAGAGGGAATCATAAATGCAAGCACCTGGCTACATAATGAGACAAAAGGCCAGATAATTAGATGCCTCATCATCAAAGATGACAGCAACTACTTTGTAATCAAGTAGCCATCCTTGTGAAAATAGATATTCATAGATTTCATAATTTCATTAATCCTAGAATCAGAATGGGGTCATTCGACCTATCGAGTCTAGTTCGCCATTCAATCATGGCTCTTCTATCTTTCCCTCGCAACCCCATTCTCCTGCCTCTCCTCATAACATTTGACACTATTTGAAACTTATTAATCAAGAACCTGTCAATTTCTGCTTTAAAACCCAATAACTTGGCCTCCACAGCCATCTGTACCATGAATTCCACAGATTCACCACCCAATGACTAAAATAATTCCTCCAACTCCTTCCTAAAGGTATATCCTTGTATTCTGAGGTTGTACCTCTGTACGACTTCCATGGAAAATTATTCTAAATTATGTTTATTGTGTTTGAGCGTTGGATGAATAAAGAAGAAATAGGTCGATTGGTCAAATGTTACACCAGCTATTGCAGGCTACTTTAAACTTGTTTCCTAGCGCTTTGGAAATAGAAGAACCTCCCTGCCTTTATTAACTTTTTACTTGCCCTTTTCCGAATTTCACCTTTTTTCATCCTGTCCACTGCTTGTTATTTTTCTCTTCCTGCTATACATAATTTTGATGACTTTTCTGTATTCCCTGCCTCACTTTTACAAATCTAGACTCAATTTGAACATTAACCTATATTGTGTATTTTCAACAAGATTATACATTTCTCTCTTCAGCCTATTGGTTCCTATCAAGATTAGGTGAGCTGAAATCTGCATGCTATTGTGACTGAACACTTGGCTTGTAACTTTAATTGGATTTGGTTTTTGTTAGAATGTTGTGAGAAATTAACAGATATTGAATTAATCGAGCAAATTATGAAGGAAAGCTGTCGGCATGGACAGGTCTAACTGCTCACTAACCATCCTTTTATCATGGCTAACTTTAAGTGTTTAAAATTTGCACTATTTACAGTGCCCTCTATAATGTTTGGGACAAAGTCCCATCATTTATTTATTTGCCTCTGTACTCGACAATTTGAGATTTGTAATAGAAAAAAAATCACATGTGGTTAAAGTGCGCATTGTCAGACTTTATTAATTACAGCTGTGTTTATACATAGCCCCCCCCCCCCATTCCAGGGCACCATAATGTTCGGGACACATGGCATCACAGGTTTGTAATTACTCAGGTGTGTTTAAATGCCTCCTTAATGCAGGTATAAGAAAGCTTGCAGCACCTTGTCTTTCCTCCAATCTTTCCATCACCTTTGGAAACGTTTATTGCTGTTTATCAACATGAAGACCAAAGTTGTGCCACTGAAAGTCAAAGAAGCCATTATGAGACTGAGAAACAAGAATAAAACTGTTATCAGCCAAACCTTAGGCTTACCAAAATCAACTGTTTGGTACAACATTAAGAAGAAAGAGAGCACTGGCGAACTTACTAATCGCAAAGGAACTGGCAGGCCAAAGGAAGACCTCCACAGCTGATGACAGAACAAATCTCTATAATAAAGCAAAATCCCCAAACACCTGCTCGACAGATCAGAAACACTCTTCAGGAGTCAGGTATGGATTTGACATTGACCACTGTCCGCAAAAGACTTCATGAACAGAAATACAGAAGCAAGATGCAAACCACTGGTTAGCCACAAAAATAGGGTGGATAGGTTACAGTTTGCCAATAAGTACTTAAAAGAGTAACCACAGTTCTGGAAAAGGGCCTTATGGACAGATGAGACGAAGGTTAACTTATATCAGAGTGATGGCAAGTGCAAAGTATGGAGGAGAGAAGGAACTTCCCAAGATCCAAAGCATACCACCTCCTCTGTGAAACATTGTGGTGGGGGTGTTATGGCCTGGGCATGTATGGCTGCTAAAGGTACTGACTCACTTATCTTCATTGATACAACTGCTGATGGTAGTGGCGTAATTAATTCTGAAGTGTATAGACACATCCTATCTGCTCGTTCAAACAAATGCTTCAAAACTCATTGGCTGGCAGTTCATTCTACAGCAAGACAATGATCCCAAACATACTGCTAAGGCAACAAAGGAGTTTTTCAAAGCTAAAAAATGGTAAATTCTTGAGTCAATCACCCGATCTGAACCCAATTGAGCATGCCTTTTATATGCTGAAGAGAAAACTGAAGGGGACTGGCCCCCAAAACAAGTATAAGCGAAAGAGCCTGGCAGAGCATCACCATAGAAGACACCCAGCAACTGGTGATGTCCATGAGTCGCAGACTTCAAACAGCCATTGCATGCAAAGGATATGCAACAAAATACTAAACATGACTACTTTCATTTACATGACATTGCTGTGTCCCAAACATTATGCTGCCCTGAATTGGGGGGACTATGTATAAACACTGCTGTAATTTCTACATGGTGAAACCAAAATGTATAAAAATGGCCTTTATTAAAATCAGACAATGTGCACTTTAACCACGTGATTTTCTATTACAAATCTCAAATTGTGGAGTACAGAGGCAAATAAATAAATGACGGGTCTTTGACCCAAACATTATGGAGGGCACACAAAAAAGCTGGAGAAACTCAGCGGGTGCAGCAGCATCCATGGAGCGAAGGAAATAGGCAACGTTTCGGGCCGAAACCCTTCTTCCCCTATCAGTCTGAAGAAGGGTTTCGGCCCGAAATGTTGCCTATTTCCTTTGCTCCATAGATGCTGCTGCACCTGCTGAGTTTCTCCAGCTTTTTTGTGTACCTTCGATTTTCCAGCATCTGCAGTTCCTTCTTAAAAACATTATGGAGGGCATTGTAAGTAGTTAAAAGTTTGGGCCCCCATATAAATGAAATTAGCACTATCTTTTTCATCTATGTTCATACAAAATGATTGAATTGGGCACAGGTTTCCACAAATTGCATGTTTTGGTTTGCTTTCATATCACCAACTTCCAGGTTGTTGATTAGTTTCTGTGCACCCAGCATGACAGTCAATGAAAATGTTGTAGTAGGAAAATGAAGGGACTGCACTATAACAAAGCATTATTCTCAGAGAATCTAGGTGTATTGGTGTGCTGATATTTTACTTTTGTTTCCCTGGTTCAACATGTGGATAATGTTCAGGGTGGGGGTATTCGTTATGCACTCTGATTGTTGAAGAAAGGTGATGAACGATGAATACCTTATTAAAAATAATAATGCTCTCACAACCAACCTTGCCAATTTGGCACTCAACAATTTAGTGCTGTGGTTCAAATAAGGTCTCCAACAGAGTTAACCTGGTTCTTGCCAAATCTAATTCACTGTCTTACTGCATCCTTGTGATTCTAATTGTTACTATCATGGGTATTTTCTTCATCTTTTTTTAGTCACTCACTTCTGAAAGCAACTACAAAATAAAACTTTGTTCTGTGTTCCTTTTATGCACTACCTTTTAAGCGTGTCAGTTGATGTAGAACATAGGCGAATGCAGTGCAAGAACAGGCCCTTGGCCCCACAATATTTGTGCTGAACATGATGCTGAGATCATCACTTATCAACCTGCACATGATCCACGTCCCTCCAATCCTTGTATATCCATATGCTTAGACAAATGTATTTTAACTGCCGCTAATATATCTGCTATAATCACCATCCCAGGCAGCGTGACCCAGACACTCTACCACCCTCTGTGTGGGGGGGAAAAAAACTTGTCCCGCATATCTCCTTTAAACTTTGCCCCTCTCATTGAGGCTCTGGAAATTAGACCCAGCTGGAGCTGGCAGATCCATTTCCATAGCCGACTTCTGCAGCTGGCTTTGCGGGCCAGTATCTCATTCCCCTGAGGCCGTAACCTCTGGTCCGGCAAAATGCACAATCCAGCAGGGCTCTTGGACCAAGGATGCTGGAAAATCAGTGGTGAATCTGTACCATGTTCCGACGAGCAGATGTATTCATGATTGGATAATTTTATTACGTTGCAAGAGAATCATGTTTCGGTCAGGCTACCAAAGCCTTTGGAGCCAAAGCAGACAAGTCGAGATTTGCTAAATGGACTATTGCACATTTAAAAATTAAGCATTACATTCAGTATGGGAGGATATTTATCTTTGTTAAGTTTTAGTTGTATCAGAGTAGTAATTCAATATTGTGTACTTACTTTAGCATTTATGTGCAGATAAATAAGTTGTGAAAGACCAAAATTTGGCGTGATTCCAAATTAGTCGTCATTATATTTTTGTCTATAGTTTTCTGGCATACACGGCAAATCTTTTTGTCCCTGTTATTTATTATACTGCATGCAAAACACTGAAAACATTTCCTATAAAAGTTATATGTACGAATTTGATTAAGTCTTGTTGTAATCCTGTACATGTGCTGTCTATTAGTGTTTGGTACCCAGTGAATGTTTCTAAGCATGCTGGCAGTTTATCTAATACAAAAGACCACCAGTGAAGCCATCTTCCACAATGAATAGTCTGGAGTTATGACAAGCTTAAATGATTGAAATGTAAATATGCCTAGCACTGAAGTCTTTATTATTCTGTTGGCATGCATAGCTAGAATGCCTGTTGTCTGAATCAATTCAGATCAAATGAAATTAATTTCCTTTTGTAAAGTGTGATATTAATGCTTAAACTCCACACTTGTGCAATTGGTACATATTACGCAAAGTCATATCTGTGACAGAATTGTATTCGTCTGTTTTTTTACAAAGCGATAACAGAAGAAATTATTTTGAAAGACTTGGAACAAATTGATTTATCAGCATATTAGATGTCAGTATTTTCAGTGTCATCATCTTTAATGAGAGCCCATTTTGATATAATGGATAATAGTTCAGTAGATTTTGCTTTCTCTTCAATCTACTTGAATCGCACAATACTTGTCGTTCCCCTGACGCCATTACCATTTGGTGCTTTAGGTCATACTTGACTCCTGTCCGGGATGAAGAGTCTGAATCACAGAGGAAAGCCAGATCGAGACAAGCAAGACAGTCCAGAAGGTCGACACAGGCAAGTTTGAGTTATATTCACCATAATTTCAATTCATCCATGTTTCCTACCTAAAAAGGAAATGCTGAGAATATTTGTTTAAGGCAGAATCTGTGATGAAAGAGATTAGAATTTGTCTAAGGAACTGATCAGCCATGATTGAATGACGGAGTGTACATGATGGGCTGAATGGCCTAACTGGGTCTGTTGCGCTACACAGCTGAGAACTATATTCTGCACTCTGTATTTTCCCCCTTACTGTATCTGTTGTACTTGGAGTTTGAACTGATTGTATCTATGTATATCAGTGGGTCAGGCAGCATCTCTGGAGAAAAAATGGTCGGAGCCCTTCTTCTGTCTTGTACAGTAATAACACTTTGCTGTTGAGCATCAGATGTCAAGGACACTTGTTTTTGTCCATTTCTTTAACAAAGCATCCATTTTTACAAAAATGTTTGAAGAAGGGTCCCGACCAGGAATGGAACCTATCCACATTCTCCATACCTGCCTTACCCGCTGAGTTACTCCAGCACTTTGTGTACTTTTGTGTAAACCAACATCTGCAGTTTCTCGTTTCTTCATATTTCTCCGTATTCTTACAAAAACCGTCATGACTAAATATGCATTAAATCTCGCCCCAACCCTTTCCGAGGGGGGGAAATTTTATCCTTGCACATCGCAGGGATAGAAAATTGGCTTCATGGAAGGTTGCTTCTTGGACTGGAGGCCTGTGACTAGTGGTGTGCCTCAGGGTTTGGTGCTGGGCCCGTTACTGTTTGTCATCTACATCAATGATTTGGATGAGAACATATATGGCAAGATTAGCAAGTTTGCTGATGATACAAAAGTGGGTGGTTTTGCAGGTAGTGAAGATAGTTGTGAAAAGTTGTCGCAGGATCTTGATCGATTGGCCAGGTGGGCTGAGGAATGGTAGATGGAATACAGAGAAATGTGAGGTTTTGCAGTTTGGGAAATCTTACATGAGCAGGACCTACATAGTGAATGGTAGGGCTCTGGTGAGTGTTGTAGAACAGAGGGATCTAGGAGTGCAGGTGCATGGTTCCTTGAAGGTCGAATCGCAATTAGATAAGGTGGTCAAAAAGGCTTTTGGCACATTGGTGTTCATCAGTCAGATTATTGAGTATAGAAGTTGGGAGGTTATGTTGCAGTTGTATAAGATGTTGGTGAGACTGCATTTAGTGTATAGTATTCAGTTCTGGGCACCATGTTATAGGAAAGATGTCAAGCTGGAAAGGATACAGAGAAGATTTACGAGGATGTTGCCAGGACTAGAGGGTCTGAGCTATAGAGAGGTTGAGTAGACTGGGACTATTCTTTAGAGTGTAGGAGGATGAAGGGTGATCTTATAGAGGTGTATAAAATTATGAGAGGAATAGATAGTCTCTTGCCAAGAGTAGGGGAATCAAGGACCAGAGGACATAGGTTTAAAGTGAGGGGGGAAAGATTTAATAGGAATCTGAGGGATACCCTTTACACACAAAGGGTGGTGGGTGTATGGAACATGCTGCCAGAGGAGATAATTGAGGCTGGGACTAACCCAACGTTAAAGAAACAGACCAGGTACTTGGAGGACAAGTTTGGAGGGATATGGACCAAATGCTGGCGGGTGGGACTGGTGTAGCTGGGACATGTTGGCTGGTGTGGGCAAGTTGGGCTGAAGGGCCTGTTTCCATGCTGTATCACTCTATGACTATGACATAATTTGAGAGTCCTATCCAGCCCTCTGCACAATCAGAACAAGAGTCACTGTTCCACCAGAAGACTGACCAAAGATATGAAAGGACTTGTTCATGGGACAGGACCTCGGCTTGAAGTTCTGGCACGCACAGTGACTAAACATGCAACAAAACTGTCTTGCAGGGCGTTACACTGACAGACCTACAAGAAGCCGAGAAAACAATTGGGAGGAGTCGTGTGGACCGTCGCACTCGAGAGCAAGAAGAGAAAGAAAAGGAGGAGAAAGAAAAGCAAGACAGAGAAAAGCAAGAAGACAAGAATCAATCAGAAACTCGCGAGGATGAGAGGCAAAGGTTTAATCGCAGCATTGTAGAGGTATTTAGTCTTGTTAACAAGAAATTACCTGATTTAATCTGCCAACACACCTCCTTAGCATAATATTTTAAAGCAGTATAGCAGTTGGGAGACCAAAATGCTGGAGAAACTCAGCGGGTGAGGCAACATCTATGTCATAGATGCGGCTTCACCCATTGAGTTCCTCCAGCATTTTTGTCTACCTTCGATTTTTCCAGCATCTGCAGTTCTTTCTTAAACATAGAAGTTGGGAGGTCATGTTACAGTTTTCAAGTGAGAGTTAGATTTAGCTCCTAGGGCTAAAGGATTCAAGGGATATGGGAAAAAGCAGGAATGGGGTACTGATTTTAGATGAGCAGCCATGATCATATTGATAGAGCTCTAGGGGCTGGTGGAATCAAGGGATATGGGGCGAAGGCAGGCATGGGTTATTGATTGGGGACGATCAGCCATGATCACAATGAATGGCAGTGCTGGCTCGAAGGGCCGAATGGCAGCCTCCTGCACCTATTTTCTATGTTTCTATGAATGGCGGTGCTGGCTCGAAGGACCGAATGGCCTACTCCTGCACCTATTTTTCTAAGTTTCTATGTTACAATTGTACAAGACATTGGTGAGGCCACATTTAGAGCATCGTGCTCTGTTTTGGTCACCATGTTAAAGGAAAGATGCTTTCAAGCTGGAATGGGTTGCTGAAAAGATCTGTGATAATGTTGCCAGGACTTGAGGACTTGAACTGTCGGGAGAAGTTGAGCTGCCTTGGAGCGCAGGAAGCTGAGGAGCGATCTTATAGAGGTATATAAAATCCTAAAATGAACAGATCGAGTAAATGCACAGAGTCTTTTTCCAGAGTTGGGGAATCGAGATCCAGAGGACATAGATTTAAGGTGGGGGGGGGGAGGGGAGAAGAAAGGATTTAATAGGAAGCTGAGGGGTAACTTTTTTTACACAGTGTAGTGAGAATGAGCTGCTGGAGAAGGTAGTTGAGCCAAGTACCATTGCAATGTTTTGAAAAAATGTGGACTGGTACATGGATATGATGGGTTTAGAGGGATATGGGCCAAACACAGGCAGATGGGTTTAGTGCAGATGGGGCATGTTGGTTGGCGTAGGCAAGTTGGATGAGAGGCCTGTTTCCACGCTGTATGACTATGACAGTGGACCTTTCTTTAGATAATTATGAATGTTGAATGAACTTTGAGGCTGAGTGCTTTCGATGATTGTGCTTTAATGTAGACGCGTATCATACCCTACTGTGGAGAGGTATGGCAGTCTCCACCAGCCCTTTGTCAAAGGTGGAGTAGATCTATCATAGAGTCATACAGCATGGAAACAGATCTGGCTCACATTGCTCACACTGACCTAGATCTATTCTGCCAGTTTAAGTTCTAACTGAAATGATGTGGTTCTTATTTCGAGGACATAGTTTTCTTCATTATCGTCAATATATTTAGTCTCAATGGACTTTCAGTCGCTTCGTCTGATTTTATCCCCAGAATTTTTATTTGAATGCTGATAAACCACAAAATAATCATCGAGATCAATTTGCAGTTGAAGCACAGTCCCATGTACAAAATTAAGAATAAAACTAGTGGGCAATATTGTGCCTCTACTCCTTGGACAGTGGTACTTTCACTGATGTCTCAGTGACCTTTCAAAGAAAGCCTTGAGACAGAGGCACTTCACTGTTGGAAGGCCTCTGCTACAGAGCAGATATTTATACAATGGTGGTGAATAGACAATAGGTGCAGGAGTAGGCCATTCGGCCCTTTGAGCCAGCATCGCCATTCACTGTGATCATGCCTGATGTGGAATTGGCACAGATGGCTGTGGAGGCCAAGTCTTTGGGTATTTTTAAAGTGGAGATTGACAGGTAATTGATTAGTTAGGGTGTCAAATGTTATAGGGGACAAGGCAGTTGAGAGGGAATGGGGTTGAGAGGGAAAGGTAGTCAGCCATGATTGAAAGGTTGAGTAGACCTGGTGGGCAGAATGGCCTGAGTCTGCTTCTATGACTATGGACATACATACAGATGTTGGGACTGGAACACTGCAGGATGTTTGAAATTTATTCTAACATGATTTGAAACTGGCATTGAAATACTTTATAATGATTTCCTCAATCTTTTTTTAAAATGTTTATTTTATTACCCTGAAGCCTTATCAACGTGTCAGACCAACCTCCACGCTGCCCACAACTGCCACCGTCTCTGCCCTAAACAGTTCGTACATATCCTCCCAACTAAGTCGACCCAGCAGTCTTACAGGCATTACATCTGATTATTCAAGTTACTTCCGCACTTCTGGGGAGGCGGATATAGGTAATTATGAAATTCTTTCTGCGTTGTCAGTTGGTATGAATCTGTGACCATGCACTTGTTCCACTTAAAAGTACAATGCTCGACAGATGGCACAATGGGCTAAGTGTTCGGCTGGCGACCGGAAGGTAGCCGGTTCGAATCCCGCTTGGAGTGCATACTGTCGTTGTGTCCTTGGGCAAGACACTTCACCCACCTTTGCCTGTGTGTGTCCTTGGGCAAGACACTTCACCCACCTTTGCCTGTGTGTGTGGATGTAATTATGTGAAGCACTTTGGGGTCAATGCAAGTTGACTAAAAATGTGCTATATAAATAAATAAATAAATAAAAAATAAAAAAATGCAATACAATGGTACATCAGTGGAACTTTTTTTGTTGTTGCGTGTACTGAGGTACAGTGAAATTCATTTTTGTATATGTTCTGTATGTGTCACTATACATAAGCATGAAGATGCATCTTAGATAAGCATGTCAGATGCAGTACAAGTGTATGACAGTAGTTCATTGAGACAGAATACAGTCACCAGTTTCAAGTCCCAGTTTGTAGGTGCGGGGTTCTTGACTTGACCATGAAGACCTGGCGGCAATACAGGGTCGGCCTGGCCAAGCATAGCCGTGGTGTTCTCCACCGCTGTAAGAAACAGAATTCCCTCTCCCTCAGGAACCCTCGCAACATTGCTCGATGTTCGAACTGCAGCTCGCATCTTTCTTCTGTTAAATCTGTCATGCATCAAGGTTTTTAAATCTCTGATTTTTAGAGATTTTAAGCTCTTAAAATCAAATTTTTAAATGTTTATTGTTTGATATTAAACAAAACTTAAATTGTCAGATCCTGTCCTTGGTCTGAATGCTCCAGAACCTGGAAGGTGATCACCCTTATAATTCTTCATATAAAGATACAAAGTACTGGGATAACGTAGCGGGTCAGGCAGCATCTGTGGAGAGCTGCATGATGCGTTGGGGTACTCCGGAGCTTTTTTTTCCCCTTGAGATTCTGGTGACTCATCACTCGAGATTCTGGTGAATGCGCTGAATCCTTTCTGAGGCTAATCAGAAAATGTTTAGTTTTGTCCTTCTGAAATCTAAAGTGGATAATTTGGCCCAAACTGGGTTTACCTCCGTTTTGCCGACTCATCAAGGAAATCTTAGGTACACAAAATTGCTGGGGAAACTCAGCGGGTGCAGCAGCATCTATGGAGCGAAGGAAATAGGCGACGTTTCGGGCCGAAACCCTTCTTCAGACTGATGGGGGGTGGGAGAAAAAAGGAAATCTTAGTTATTAGTTTTAGAGATACAGTGTGGAAGCAGGCCTTTCGGCCCACTTTCTATGCCAAGTATTGATCACTCATAGACTAGTTCTATGATATACACACTGGTAACAATTTGGTTGGTCTGATACACATCAGGGGTTTAAGGGACCTTCACGTAAGGATGGCACTGTAGCGCAGCTGGTGGAGCTGTTGCCGTGCAGCGGCACATGTTCTCCCTGTGACCATGTGGGTGTTCTCCAGGTGATCGGATTTCCTTGCACACCCCAAAGACGTGTGGGTTTGTAGGTTAATTGGCTTATGTAAATTGCCCCTAGTGTGTAGGGAGTGGATGAGAAACTGTAACATCGAACTAGTGTGAACAATGTTCGGTGTGGACTCAGAGGGCCGAAGGGCCTTTTTCCATGTTGTTCTTTAAAACTAGTCCAAAACCAAAACATCAGTTTGTATCAAAGTTGGTGTATAACATTTAATAATTCATGGGATGTAAGATACACGATACAAATAATTTATTAGCCAAGTATGTAAGAACATGCAAGGAATTTGAATTGCCATACAGTCATACCAAAAAAGCAGCAAGCCACACAACTACATAAAAATTTAAATAGGCATCCACTACAACGCACAGTGATGGAAGGCAATAACGTATTATCTTCTTCCCTCCTTTTCTCCCGCGGTCGGGGTGATCGAAGCTCCCGCGGTCGGGGTGATCGAAGCTCCTGCAGTTGGAGCTCCCAATGTCGATCCCTAACCAGGGGACTGATGTTAAGTCCGCAGGCTCCCGCGGTTGGAGCTCCCGAAGTCGATCCCCAGCAAGAGGCCGCCAGCTCCTCGATGTTAGGCCGCAGTGCGGACGGAGATACGATACGGAAAAAGTTGCATCTCCGTCGACGAAAGAGATAAAGTTTCCCTCAACCCCTATCCCCACCCACACATAATACAAAACTAAAGATACACTAAAACATACAATTAACAACAAACTAAAAACAACAAAAGAAGAAATAGACGAGACAGACACCATCGTGCAGCGCCTATGACAACTATATTTAAATTACAAAGTTAATTTGATGCATATCCATTCCTGTAGAATACTGTTAAATTATTTAGGTTATCAGTTTCATTTCAAAGCTAATGGAAGTAGAAATCTGCATTGACACCACTGCTCAAATCACCTCTTGTCTTTTAACTTTTCTGTCATCTGCGCTTTAGCATATGTCCTTGTTCTTAGACTGGAACAAACGTTCTTTCTCTTACTTTGAGTAGGTACAACGAGAAGGGGAGATGAGAAGGATGGTGAAGAGAAATTGGACGATAAGTCGCAAAATAAACCATCAGTCAGGGAGCGGCGGCGCCCGAGGGAGAAACGGAGATCCACAGGTGTTTCTTACTGGACTCAGGATGTAAGTGTTGTTGATTTGTCTGAACTTAATTTGACAAAATTAAACTTGAGTTCCATTAATAGCCGCAGTTTATATCTGGATCCATTGCTACTGGGACTGGACTGCTTCAGGCATACAAAGCTGTTCCCATAGTTTGGAGATACAGCATGGAAATGGGCAATTTAGCCCACCGAGTCCATGCTCTCCATTGATCACCTGTTCACACCAGTTCTATGTTCTGCCACTTTCTCATCCACTCCATACACACAATTTTCAAAGACCAAAATCTACAAACTGCACATCTTTGGGATGTGGGAGGAAACCAGAACTCCTGGCGGAATCCCACGTGCTCTCAGAGAGAACATGCAAATTCCATGCAGACAGCAACCAAGGTCAGGTTCGAACCTGGGTCTCTGGTGCTGTGAGGCAGCAACTGTGCCACGTGGTGCATTATACGGGTATTTTCTGAAGTCTATCAAGCATCTTAAAATTCAATAGTTAAAAACTGCACTTCAGAGGCCCAAGGTTTTCAGATTAGTTTATAGATCAGGGTGCACAGGAAATCCTTGTTCAAATAACCATATAACCATATAACAATTACAGCACGGAAACAGGCCATCTCGGCCCTACAAGTCCGTGCCGAACAATTATTCTCCCCTAGTCCCATCTACCTGCACTCAGACCATAACCCTCCATTCCCTTCTCATCCATATGCCTATCCAATTTATTTTTAAATGATACCAACAAACCTGCCGCCACCACTTCCACTGGAAGCTCATTCCACACTGCTACCACTCTCTGAGTAAAGAAGTTCCCCCTCATGTTACCCCTAAACATCTGTCCCTTAATTCTGAAGTCATGTCCTCTTTTATTTGAATCTTCCCTATTCTCAAAGGGAAAAGCTTGTCCACATCAACTCTGTCTATCCCTCTCATCATTTTAAAGACCTCTATCAAGTCCCCCCTTAACCTTCTGCGCTCCAGAGAATAAAGACCTAACTTATTCAACCTATCTCTGTAACTTAGTTGTTGAAACCCAGGCATCATTCTAGTAAATCTCCACTGTACTCTCTCTATTTTGTTGACATCCTTCCTATAATTGGGCGACCAAAATTGTACACCATACTCCAGATTTGGTCTCACCAATGCCTTGTACAATTTTAACATTACATCCCAGCTTCTATACTCAATGCTCTGATTTATAAAGGCTAGCATACCAAAAGCTTTCTTTACCACCCTATCTATATGAGATTCCACCTTCAAGGAACTATGCACGGTTATTCCCAGATCCCTCTGTTCAACTGTATTCTTCAATTCCCTACCATTTACCATGTACGTCCTATTTTGATTTGTCCTGCCAAGGTGTAGCACCTCACATTTATCAGCATTAAACTCCATCTGCCATCTTTCAGCCCATTTTTCCAAATGGCCTAAATCACTCTGTAGACTTTGGAAATCCTCTTCATTATCCACAACACCCCCTATCTTGGTATCATCTGCATACTTACTAATCCAATTTACCACCCCTTCATCCAGATCATTGATGTACATGACAAACAACAAAGGACCCAACACAGATCCCTGAGGCATCCCACTAGTCACCTGCCTCCAACCCGACAAACAGCCATCCACCATTACCCTCTGGCTTCTCCCATTCAGCCACTGTTGAATCCATCTTGCTATTCCTGCATTTATACCCAACAGTTGAACCTTCTTAACCAACCTTCCATGAGGAACCTTGTCAAAGGCCTTACTAAAGTCCATATAGACAACATCCACTACTTTACCCTCGTCAATTTCCCTAGTAACCTCTTCAAAAAATTCAAGAAGATTAGTCAAACATGACCTTCCAGGCACAAATCCATGTTGACTGTTCCTAATCAGACCCTGTTTATCCAGATGCTTATATATATTATCTCTAAGTATCTTTTCCATTAATTTGCCCACCACTGAAGTCAAACTAACAGGTCTATAATTGCTAGGTTTACTCTTAGAACCCTTTTTAAACAATGGAACAATATGCGCAGTACGCCAATCCTCGGGGACTATTCCCGTTTCTAATGACATTTGAAATATTTCTGTCATAGCCCCGGCTATTTCTACACTAACTTCCCTCAATGTCCTAGGGAATATCCTGTCAGGACCTGGAAACTTATCCACTTTTATATTTTTCAAAAGTGTCAGTACTTCTTTTACTTTGAAACTCATAGTATCCATAGCTACTCTACTAGTTTCCCTTACCTCACATAATTCAATATCCTTCTCCTTGGTGAATACCGAAGAAAAGAAATTGTTCAATATCTCCCCCATCTCTTTTGGCTCTGCAGATAGCTGTCCACTCTGTCTCTCCAATGGACCAATTTTATCCCTCGTTATCCTTTTGCTATTAATATAGCTGTAGAAACCCTTTGGATTTACTTTCACCTTATTTGCCAAAGCAACCTCATGTCTTCTTTTAGCTTTTCTAATTCTTTTTACATTCCTTATACTCCTCAAGCACCTCATTTAATTCATGCTGCCTATAATTATTGTAGATCTCCCTCTTTTTCCGAACAAGATGTCCAATTTCTCTTGAAAACCAGGGCTCTTTCCAATTTTTACTGTTTCCTTTCAACCGAACAGGAACATAAAGATTCTGTACTCTTAAAATTTCCACTTTAAATGTCCTCCATTTCTCTTCTACATCTTTCCCATAAAACAAAATGTCCCAGTTCACTCCTTTTAAATCATCTCGCATCTCATCAAAGTTAGCCTTTCTCCAATCAAAAATCTCAACCCTAGGTCCAGTTCTGACCTTCTCCATAATTATATTGAAACTAATGGTATTGTGATCACTGGACCCGAAGTGCTCCCCAACACATACCTCCGCCACCTGTCCCGTCTCATTTCCTAACAGGAGGTCCAGCACTGCCCCTCCTCTAGTAGGTACCTCTATGTATTGCTGCAAAAAACTATCCTGCACACATTTTACAAACTCCAAACCATCCAGCCCACTTACAGAATGTGTTTCCCAGTCTATGTGTGGAAAGTTGAAATCTCCCACAATCACTACCTTGTGCTTACTACTAATATCTGCTATCTCCTTACATATTTGCTCTTCCAATTCTCGTTCCCCATTTGGCAGTCTATAATACACCCCTATAAGTGTTGCTACACCTTTCCCACTTCTCAGTTCCACCCAAATAGCCTCCCTAGATGAGCCCTCCAATCTATCCTGCCAAAGCACTGCTGTAATATCTTCCCTGACTAGCAATGCAACACCTCCACCTCTTGCCCCTCCAATTCTACCACACCTGAAGCAACGAAATCCTGGAATATTTAGTTTCCAATCACAGCCCTCCTGCAACCATGTTTCACTGATCGCCACAACATCATACTTCCAGGTGTCTATCCAGACTCTAAGCTCATCTACCTTTCTTACAATGCTCCTAGCATTAAAATAGGCACATTTAAGAAACCTCCCGTCTCTTATTCTCTGTTTATTTCCTTTTTTTTCTTTCTCCTCTTGTGTCCGAGTGCTCCATTCCTACTCTCACTGTCGCGTGGCACAGGCAGTAATCCTGAGATTGTTATCTTTTTGGTCCTTTTCCTTAACTCTCCTCCCAACTCCCTAAATCCTCCCTTCAGGACCTCTTCCCTTATTTTACCTATGTCATTGGTACCTATATGTACCACGACCTCAGGCTCCTCTCCCTCTGATTTCAGGATATCTTGGATGCGTTGAGACACGTCCGAGACCTTGGAACCAGGGAGGCAGACCACCATCCTGGTCTCCCGACTGCGTCCACAGAATCGCCTATCCGACCCCCTAACAACAGAGTCCCCAATTACTATTGCCCTCTTTTTTTCCCTACCTTTCGGAGCAACACGGCCGGTCTCTGTGCTGGAGGCCCGTCCGCTGTCGCTACCCCAGGGTAGGCTGTCACCCCCATCCGTACTCAAACAGGAGTACTTATTTGCAAGGTGTACCGACATTGGAGTACTCACTCGTTCCTGCCTCTGCTCCTTGCCCTTCCTTAGCGTGACCCACATGTCTCTCTCCCGTGGTTTTGGAGTGGCCACCTCCCTATAACTCCCCTCTATGACCTCCTCACTCTCCCTGACCAGACAGAGGTCATCGAGCTGCTGCTCCAGGATCCTAATACGGTCCCTTAGGAGCCCCATCTCTCTGCACCTGGTGCAGATGTGGACGTCTGGAGGGCCATCCGACACCATGACCTCCCACATCTGACATCCAGAACAGTACACTGCTCTGACTGTCATTCTCTCGCCTTACCCTGGATCCGATACCAGTATAATACAATAGAAACTGCTGGGAGAAATCAGCAGGTATCTGACTCGCAAACAGCTGCTCCCTCTTGACCTTTAAACTGCACCTTTATTATATAAACAAAAAGCACTGTACCTTTAGCCCACTGTACCCTTGGCTCACTGTACCTTTACTAAAGCACTGTACCTTTAGCCCACTGTACCCTTAGCTCACTGTACCTTTACTAAAGCACTGTACCTTTAGCCCACTGTACCTTTAGCCCACTGTACCCTTAGCTCACTGTACCTTTAGCCCACTGTACCTTTAGCCCACTGTACCCTTGGCTCACCGTACCTTTACTAAAGCACTGTACCTTTAACCAGAAAGCAGAAATGCTAACCTGAGGTTGCACCCAATCAGCTGCTTCCTCTAGTCTGCTTCCGCCAATCAGCGGCTTCCACCAGAACCCTCCCTATGGAGTGTGGAACGTTACGGATTTCGGTAAAAGCCCTGACCCTCCTCCACTCGCTCCAACGGTCCCGGGCCTCCGTGAAAGAAAGCCCCGCGCCCGATTTAAGTACTCACCGCCCTGACCCTCCTCCACTCGCTCCAACGGTCCTGGGCCTCTGTGAAAGAAAGCCCCGTGCCCGATTTAAGTACTCACCGCCCTGACCCTCCTCCACTCGCTCCAATGGTCCCGGGCCTCTGTGAAAGAAAGCCCCGTGCCCGATTTAAGTACTCACCGCCCTGACCCTCCTCTGAAGGAGATGTAGCGGATTAGATTTCCATTTGGTGGCTTCTGGTGACAGTTTGACAATTTCATGTTCACCATCAACAAGACCTTTTAAACACACTAACTGGGAATCAATAGTTCATAGTAGGGAGAAAGGGAAATGTAATTCTTGAACATACATAAATGAGGAAAGAGTGAAAGGAACCAAATGAAGCATTGAATTTACTGTGTATAACTCAACAATGGAAGGTAAAGCAAGAGGATGATTTTGGGAAGAGAAGTACAGTTCATCCTTTAATTGTTTTTGTTAGCTCATGGGGGATGAACATACTTTCAGCATCACATCAAATACTATATCAGAGTTTACCATGATGATAATACCGTGGGGGGAAAAAAACCTTTCCCGCAGTGGCACAGCGGTAGAGCCTTACAACTTCGGAGACCCGGGTGCGATCCTGACTATAGGTGCTGTCTGTACGTATATTGTATGTTCACCCTGTGACCACCTGGGTTTCCTCCGGGTGCTCTGGTTGCTTCGATTTCCTCCCACATCCAAAAGACGTGCAGGTTTGCCAGCTAATTGGCTTCCGTAAATTGTCCCTTGTTTATCGGATAGAACTGGTGTACAGATTATTGCTGGTCGGCACGGACTCAGTGGGCCAAAGGCATTTTCCCACGCTGTACTTCTAAACTATCCATGTACTTGTCCAAATGTTTTGCAGGTGCTATCATAACATTTAAGAGACATTTGAACATGGATAAGATGGGTTCAGAGGGTTATGGGCCAAGCACGCACAGATGGGACCAGTGTAGATGGGGGCATATTGGTCAGCATGGGCAAGGTGTGCGGAAGAGACGTTTCCATGCACTAGGGCACAATATCACATATTTTAAAGTTGTGCAAATTAACTACATCTCTGTACCAGGATAGTTCTGTACTGGTATTTCATCAACTGATCTGCTAACAACCCACATGTAACACTGTGAGGGTTTTGGACTGCCACAGAATATCTGCCAATAATACTAAAGAGATGTCACACCATTTGTCCTAATATTTCAATCCTTTGCAGAGTGATGAGAATGACCAAGAACAGCAGTCAGATCCTGAAGAGGGAACAAATAAGTGCCAGGTAACTTTCCTTATCCAAGCAGCAGACATGAAATGTTTATTTTGGAATAGTGAAGCTGTTGGAATAGTGAAGCTAGTGTATCTTTGCAGGAGCTCATACTTGAATATTCGTTTATGTTTACCTCTGTGTGTGCTTTACTACGTGTTTGAACCAGAATAGGTCGTAATCTTTAAAGATTCATTACACTTTTTTTTCAAATAAAGGGAAATGTTTGACTCCTGCCTGGAACGTAATTTGAAATCTGTATTTGTGGCAACATTTTCTGCCAAATAACACTAGGAAATTGATTTACTGCAATAGATCCTATTCCATAAAACAGATCAGCTCCATAAATGCACATATTTGGGCAGCAGATGATGCCAGATGAGAAAATGTGTTAACATTGATAAATTCTTGGACTCCACATCGAATACATTTAGAAAGTTCCTTTACCAATATTGACCTGAAGTGGTAAACATTGGAAGACCCAGTGTTTTTATTTCATCCTAACAAATGTTAAATCAAACAGGAGGACAAAGTTGATGGAAGTTTAATGGTATGCTTATTCACAAAAAACTCCCTCACAGTAAATTATGCCGGCAAACTGGCCCTGAAGGACTAATGGTAATTTATCTTATTACCTTTCTGAATATTCAACCCCTTAACTATTAGTACACCGTACAACTTTGTCCTGGACGATGTAAAGCTTTTGAGATGTTCATAAGTTGTAGGGGTGGAATTAGGCCATTCGGCCCATAAAGTCTACTCCGCCATTCACTCATGGCTAACCTATCTTCCCCTCTCGACCCCATTCTCCTGCCTTCTCCCCATAACCCCAGACACCCGTACTAATCAAGAGTTTATCGATTTCCACCTAAGAAATATTCACTGACTTGACCTCCACAGCTGTCTGTGGCAATGAATCCCACAGATTCACCACCCTCTGACAAAATAAATTCTTCCTCATCTCCTTTCTAAACGTACGTCCTTTTATTTTGAGGCTATGGCCTCTGGTCCTAGACTCTTCCATCAGTGGAAACATCCTCGCCACATCCACTTTATCCAGGCCTTTCACTATTTGGTAAATGTTGTAGCTGAACTCATCCATCAAACTGTTTAAGAGGGAACTGCAGATGCTGGAAAATCGAAGTTACACAAAAATGCTGGAGAAACTCAACGGGTGCAGCAGCATCTATGGAGCGAAGGAAATTATTTCCTTCGCTCCATAGATGCTGCTGCACCCGCTGAGTTTCTCCAGCATTTTTGTGTACCTTCGTCCATCAAACTCCTGACTTGTTTATTGGTGTCAGGAAGTGAGTCATTTGCTGCAGATATCCAGACTGAATCACTGAAGTACCCACATTATTTCAATGGCTAGTCCAACCAAGACCCCAGTGAGGTATTTATGCCCCAGGTATTCGTTGTCTCTGTTTTACAGGAAGCATGTCAAGGCTTTGGAGAGGGTGTAGTTGTTTGCCAGAACGCTGCCTGGATTAAGTGGTGGTAGCTACAAGGAGAGGTTGGACAAACTTTTGATTGTTTTCTCTGGAACTTCAGAAGTTGAGGCGAGATTTGGGGCAAGTATACAATATTATGAGAGGCAGAGATCTGGTATGTAGTAAGAACCTTTTTCCCACGCTAGAAATGTCAAAGACTTGAGGGTATAGCTTTATATTGAGAGTGGCCAAAGGAGATGTGTGTGGTAAGATTTTGCACAAGGTGGTGAGTGCTTGAAATGTGCTGCCAGGCCTGATGGTGGAGGCAGGCACAATTAGTGGCATTTAAGAAGCTTTTAGATAGACACCTGGATACGCAGGGAATGGAGGGGCATGGGTCATGTGCAGGCAGAGAAGATTACTTTATCTTGGCATGTTTGGCGCAAACATTGTTGGTTGTAGGGCCTGTTCCCATACTGGACTGCTCTAGGTTCTGTGGACTTTTGGAGTGTAATACAGTTTGGAAAGGGTTTTGTAGAATTATTTTAAAAAGTGTGCAGAGAAAGAGATGTGATTGGGTTCCTCCATGTATATGCTTGGCACAGTATTAGTCTGTACTTCCTCCAATGATGTAATATCTTTTCTGAAGCTGTCCAAAAACATTTGATTTATTTTGAACCATTGGAACAGCTAAGAATTAGCGTGCAGGAAAGAACTGCAGATGCTGGTTTAAATCGAAGGTAGACACAAAATGCTGGAGTAACTCAGCGGGAACTCAGACTGAAGAAGGGTCTCGACCCGAAACATCTCCCATTCATTCTCTCCAGAGATGCTGCCTGTCCCACTGAGTTACTACAGCATTTTGTGTCTGGCTAATTCTAAGTCACTGATTTTTGGCAGATCATCAAGAATTTAAATTCTAAACTAAGGGTAGGGTTGAAATAATAAAATGCAAAACGAACAGGTCCATGACACAACTGAACGAGTCCAGTTCTATTACCTTCCAGCCATAAAACTCATCTTGCAATGCCCAAATTTGGCATTGGTAGCTTGTCGTTGGATTACAGTACTTTGCTTACCATAAAGTTGGATGTTGGCACAAGAGACTGCAGATGTTTGAGGAAAACGGCAAATTGCTGGAGCAGCTCACTGGGTCCTTTGAAGGGAAAAGGACAGGAGGGTCTTAAAGAAGAGTCTTGACCCAAAACATCATCTGTGCAGTTCCCCTCACAGATGTTGCCTGACCTGCTGAGTTCCTTCAACAGTTTGTTTTCTTTGAAGAAGTTAAATGTGCTTGTTCAAATATAAATTGTCCCAGATACATATGAGGATTTGCAACCCCTCATTCCAAAGTAAATTAATGAGCTGGGATATTGGTTTCCAGAAATTAATGTAACGAATAGTCGCTCGGGATTTTTAATGAATTTTTAATTAGTATTATGGTAAAAAATTCATTTGTCAATCATATGTCATAATTAAAATTTTATTTTTTACATAAATTAATCTCAGTATTTGGATCAAATATTATTTTAGAATTATGTAATCAGCTGTGCTTGTAAACATGTAATAGAAATATGGGAATGCTATTCTTAAATTAAAATATTAATTGCTACATGAAAATACATGATAAAAAATAATTGTATTCAAGAGCTCGATTATAACTTACAATTCCTCGCCCTTGGACTAATCATCATGATTAAATTTTAAATTTAAATCTTTTTTAAATCTTAAATCATTTTAAATCTTTAAATTCATTGCTTTATTAAAAGATCACCAAGTTTCAGTCAGATCTGTGTCTCAAATCTGTGTCTCAAACGCTGTGTCACAATCGTCAATTACCTAAAATTGGAGAATTACTGTTCCTACCACTGTGTTGTAAGCTGCCCAAGTGATAAATGGTCTGCTGTTCCTCCAATTTGCACATGGCCTCTCTCTGGCGGTGGTGGAGGCCCGGAACAGAGAGTATGGGACTGAGCACAAGTCGTTAGCGAAACAGTCGTTGAGTCTGTGCTTGCTCTCGCCAATGTACATGAGGCCACATTGGAATCACCGGATGCAGTAGATGAGGTTATAGGAAGTGCACGTGAACATCTCTCCCCTAAGGACTATCGGGGTGGGTCCCTGGATAAGGCCGAAGGAGGAGGTATAAGGCCAAGTGTTGCACCTTATTAAATTTTGTTTTTTATATAATAATTGGGAAATGTTCCAGATGTTCAAGTTTTGTTAAATGAAATGCTGTCGCTTTGGTGAGTTGCCTGAACAAATAACTTATCTTTTTAAAATAATAATTACTTAACTTGATGGTTCTATATTGAACATTTTTTTAATAATAAAAGATTAAACAGCTTTAAAATTTGAATTCTAACCTCTGACTTGTTTTTCCCCTCCAGAATGACAGACTTTCAAGGTAAGATTTATTTTTTAATAACTTAAAAAATAAACTGTTTTAATGATGTACCTGCTGCAAATCTGTTGGGTGGCAAGGAGGGGGAAACATAAGTAATTGAGATTCTTAATACCATTGGGGAATAAAATTACAAATGTATGCAAATCATGTTTATTAAGATAAGCAGAAGTAATAGGAACAATAATATTCTGTTTCATTAGGATTTGTGTTTTTGCTGTCAGTGTACTGTGTTACCAAATCCTGTAAATACAACATTATAAGATGATTACATTTATATTGCAGGTATGTCTCTGGATTTTCTAGCACTGCAAATAACGAGGGTTCTGACCTATCGACAAGTCGAAATGGTTCATATAAAGAAAATAGACTTGCGCCCCAGAGCAGACTAGAAAAGGAAGATGCATTGGATTATAAAAAGGTGACCACTGAAATAATATTCTCCATAAAAGATAACCCTCATTATCTCATTATTTCAGACCATGTTGGGGGGGGGGGGGGGGGGGGAAAGGGAATATGGAATGGTGTCTGTTATTGCCAATTGTCAATAACCAAGTAACAGATACATTCCAACCACCGTGGCCACTCTGTGAAGCAACGGCTTGTTTTCAAATGCAAAGTTCTTTTTAACAGCTAAAAATGTTTTTGTTACTGCAAGCTAAAAATGCTAAAGGCCGTTTGTGACATTGTTTCATGGAGTTGTATTGCACAAGTTTTAATGGAAGGACATTGTTTGTCAATGTCAGTGGCCTCTCGCAGTGTAACTAACGACCTGTGTTCGTAAAGATTACTGTGGAGAGGCTCCACTACGGCCAAATTCCGTTATAAAGAGGCTTGTAATAATGAGAGTAGACAAAAGTAACTGTGAACCTCAGGTTTAACAGTGTGCAAACCAACTTCTCAGTTTGAGGCTTTAGGTTAGTCGTCTCATTGTAGGATGTAAACCAAACATCAGCTCCTTAAAAAATGTCAAACCTGTGTGTGGCAAGGCCTCTGTAAAATTGCCCCTGGTGTGAAGAGAATGAATGTGAGAATGAGATGACATAGAACTAGTGTGAATGGGTGATCAATGGTTGGTATGGCCTCGATGAGCCGAAGGGCCTGCTTCCTTGCTGTATCCTCAACTAAACTCAAGCTAACATGGACGGGAATGGATATTTATCTTGTATGTGGAACATTGGGACTTATTTTGTTAAATTTTGTGGTATTTTCACAGCTTTATGAACAATTCCTAACAGAAAATGAAAAGCTTAAGGCAAGTCTACACGATACGAACCTCGAACTGACGGAGCTGAAGGTACAATTGGACAAAACAACACAGGTATGTTCAACGGGATCACTTTTTGATGGATGTCGTAAATTTCAAGGAAGCTACACTCTGACAACAGTAAAACTTTGTGGTCCAACTAAATTGTTAAGCCTTAATGCATCTTAAAACTGTATTAGTTTAATTTAGAAATACAGCATGGAAACAGGCCCTTTAGCCCACCAAGTCCTCGTTGACCAGCAATCCCTGCACACTAACACTATCCTATGTACTGGGGACAATTCACAATTTTACCAAAGCCAATTAGCCAACAAACTATATGTCTTTGAAATGTGGGAGGAAACCGGGGAAAGCCCACACGGTCACGTGGAGAACGCACAAACTCCATGCAGATTGCACTCGTTGTCAGGATCGAACCTGGGTCTCTGTGCTACCAAGCCACCCCTATACTTGTAAGAAGGGATGTTGCATAAACTGGAATGCAAATTGCTTCGTTTATCATATGCCTGCACTGTGTTCTGCTGTGTTTCAACTACGGAGTTTCTATTGTGTCCATGTATTAAGGAGTTACGCCATGGTATTGTATCAATTTTCTATATGCTATTTTTATCCAAAGCTAATTAGTTGCAGAGATAATACTGAAAAGACCACTGACAAGTCTTGACTAGTTATTGCATCACACAATTAATTAGTTATTCATCACACAATATGGAAACAGGCTCTTTGGCACAATCCGTCCATTCCGACGAAGGTACCCCATCTAGACTAGTCCTATTCACCAACACCTGGCCAATATCCCTCTAAACCTTTCCTAATTGTCTACATGTCTTTTAAATGTTGTTATTCTTTAACATTCATTCCTGGGACATGGGAAATTCTGCTTTCATTTATTTTCTATCCTAAATATTCTTTCAAATGGGTGCCTCAAATCGGATATGGGCCAAACTTGACAGGAAATAGAATTGGGATCCATTCCAATAATACATGCTCCTGAAGGGGGAATCCGGCGTGGGGATGGGAGGCCCATAGGGAGTGATGGGAGACCCGGCTTGGGGGAGGGTGCTGAGAACGAAGGCTTGATGTCATGTACTCTGGCCGGCAGTGGATAGAAGTGTTCGGTGAACTTCTGTAACTTTGTCAGCACCAAAACATGGCAACACTTGTGTATTGACCAGGTAGGGTCTGCTGTGTGATTTTACCAGGTTATATGTAAAACAAAGCATTTCACTGTATCTAGGTATATGTGACAATAAAGTATCATTGAATTGAAAGGCTCTTGTTATCAAACATCAGTGCACAGACAAGTTCTCCTTTGAATACATCCATATGTTCACCAGGAAGCTTTTGTGAAGAGAGATTCTGACAGGAGCATCAGGTTGTAATGGGAAATTAAAACAGAAAATATTGGGAATGTTTTGGGAAAGATCATCAATGAAATGTTAATCTTTCTTCAACTGCAGTTACAGCTTCACCTGCAGAGTTTTCTTATAGTTTTCTATTTACATTTCAGACTAATAGCATCTGCAGCTTTTTTTAGCTATTCTGTAATAAATAAAGCAGGAAGTTTGCTTCTGTTAACATGGCTCTCATCCATTTCATTGGTCAATCACCATATCCTTTATGTGTCCATAAATCCATGGCTCTCACCCTCCAATGTACGAGAAATCCAGGGAAAATTTCAAATGTTTACGACTCTGGGGAAAAAAGCTTTTTTTCATCTTCTAAAGAGCCGGCCCCTAATCTGAATTGATTTTCCGTTATTTAAGTATCGGCAGCCTTGGTAAATAACCTTTTGGCATTTGTTCTCTCAATCCTCAAAGAATCTTCCTTGCTTCAATGTGATCATGCTTCATTTTGCTTCTTGAGATATCACATGAAAGCAGGCCCTTTGTGCCACCAGGTCCATGCTGACCATCGATTACCCGTTCACACAATTTCTATGATATCCCACTCTCTCATCCCTTTTCTAAGGTCAAGGGTACATTGGACAATCTTACTCAAGTTCCTCTCCTGCAAGATCTCCTTTCTCCTTGGAATCATTATAGATCTGTAACCTTGACTCACGGGCTAATATATCTGCTCGTTCAGAGACTAACATTGCATACAGTGCTCCAGGTGTGGTCTCTTCAGACCTTTGCAGTCTCAGCAGAACTGCCTTAATTTTTTACTCCATTTTGTGATCCTCTTTAACAACAGGACCCATAGGATCAAGTATATTTAACTCTCCATCTAGCTCAAGCTATGAAAATGGAGATGGATAAGCTATTTGGCCCAAAGTTAAATGCTGGGATTGATACACACCTTTCATCTCTAACTCCTTTTTTTTAAACATTTATTTAGCCTGTCCTGAAATATGTTTATACTGTCTGATTTGCTTATGCTAATAGTCATTCAGCATGGAAACAGTTCCTTCAGTCCAACTTGCCCTGACCAAGATGCCCCATCTACTCTTGTCCCACCTGCCCGCATTTAGCCCATCTCGCTCTAAATCTTTCCAATCCATGTACCTGTCCAAATGGCCTTTAAATGTGACAGATTTACAATAATGATTCCAGGAGGAAGGTGTTCTTACAGTGCTTATGTTGCCAATAGTTCCATGTTTTTATCTTTATATATTTATATTATACATGGATATATGTGTGTGGTATATTAGTATCACAGTGCACAGCTTCTGTTTTGTGCTACTCAGTCAAATCATACCATACACAAGTACAATTGTCTAAACATTGAAAGCCTGTAACACTGGGTGCGTGATTGGTAATATTTTTGTGAACCATATTATGTATGCAGATGATCTTGTGGTCTTTAGTCCATCTAGCGCTGGTCTCCAGCAGCTCCTTACTATATGTTCTGTGTATGGTGTGGAACATGACATTAAATATAATGCTAGTAAGAGTGCTGTTATGATCTGTAGAACCAAAGAGGATAAATGTCTAAAATTTCCTGATTTTAAATTGTCTGACAATAATCTTAGTGTCTGTAATAAGGTAAAATATCTAGGGCATATTATTACAGAACAAATGACAGATGATGAGGATATTTATAGGCAACGACGCATGCTGTATGTACAGGCGAATATTCTCTTGCGTAAATTTGGTGCGTGTGCAGATGTGGTGAAGATGTCGCTATTTAGAGCATACTGTACACCACTCTACACTGCGCACCTGTGGTTGAACTATGGAAAGACAAGTATGCAGAGACTAAAGGTGGCATATAACGATGCCATGAGAACACTGCTAAGGCAACCTAGATGGTGTAGTGCCAGTAATATGTTTGTGGCTGCAAGAGTCAGTACTTTAGAAGCTATCCTAAGACATCACATGTATAAATTCATTTGCAGGATAAATGACTCTAAAAATGTGCTTATTGTGGCCTTGTCAAACATAAGGGTTAGCTCTACACGCTACGAATCCCAGCTGTGGAGAAACTGGTCTCGTTGTCTCGTTGTAGGACATTGATCATTCTTTTAATCTGGATTTTTAACTTATGTATTGTGTTGTTTTAAATAAAATATAAATTATGATGTTTTTATAAGTGATATACTAAGATTTTATATGTATTTTTTGATATTTAATATGCAATGCATTTTTTATGTAATGTTGCCCCTTGTCTGGACCTTGAGTCCGCAATAAAGTTTATTATTATTATTATTAATCAGTCCTTGTGCAAGTACAACAGGTCGTGCAAAGAGAAAAATACTTTGAGTGCAGAATATAGTTACAGCATTATATATTGTTATATTTCCAGTGAAAATGTCCAATGTCTGCGATGAAGTGGGAAGTTTCTCTGGGGGAGTTTCTCTTTTGTAATTATTAGTGACAATCTTGCAATTCTGCCCTTGCCTGCAAATAGAAATATTATTTTACTAAGCTCTTTACGATCACCATCAGGAATCTTTAGTTTCAAATTCATGCCTTTAATATTGACTTGCTTTCTGCAATACAACCGTACTGATCTTGCTGACTTTGAGAGTTAATAACTTGCAGGCTCTGATTGATGAATCAAATCTACAGCCAAAATTGTTGCAAAGTGCATGTATTGGAAAATATCTCTGTCTACAGTAAAGTTTATTTCATTTCTGTAGTTGAAGGAATTTACTTCTCTTCACAGAACCAAGTCATGTTACCCTCCCTGCCAATCAGCCAAAGTGAAATTATTTGCAGAATTTTTGGAGTATAATTTTTGAACCTTGTTGGTTTTCTCCGGGTGCTCCAGTTTACCACATTCCAAAGACGTACAGGTTTGTAGGTTAATTGGCTTTGGTAAAATGGTAAATTGTCCATGGTGTGTGTAAGGTGGTGCTAGTGTACAGTGTGATTTCTGGTCGGTGCGAACTCAGTGGCCGAAGGACCTTTTTCCACGCTGTATCTCAAGTCGAAAGGCTAAAGAATGAGATTATGAGCATCAGAGACTCTGGCGACTGACTAACCACGCTAATAGATGTCCTCACCGAATCTCAGGCATGCTGCTGTAACCTGACTTTGGAATGAGGACAATTTTCTTAACCAATCAACCTTACATTTGTGTTTCAGAGGCAAGAAAGAAAAGCTGATAGGTCACTGCTGGAGATGGAGAAAAGGGTAAGTTTGAAATTTGGTGCTCTTTTAGATTGTAATACACTTCATAATGCAGACCTAACCTAGTATCAATAATAATAGAACCATTGAAATCAGTTGTGCAGGTGTTTATTGAATTGCGGAACAATGTTTTGGCATCCTTTGCCAAAGGATATCTATAAAAAAGAGATGAGGTGGAATTTTTCTAGTCAAAGGCTGGTGAATCTGTTGGAATTCATTGCCACAGACGGCGGTGGAGGCCTATTCAATGGGTATTTTTAAAGCAGAGATTGACAGAAGCCATTTGACAGCATTGTCAGGAAAGAATTGACATCGGTTCAGTTGGCAGATGTGAAAAGCATGGTCAGAAATTTTAAGGTGCATTTTGAAGTACAAGAGAGAAAGGGCATTCCAGAATTGCCCATTGGAAGTGGTTCAACAAATCCAGATTCCCAGCAGCATCACAAGATCATCACACAAACTGCCAAGGAAGCGACTAGAATGAATCATTCTAGTGAAATAAAGAGTATAAAGATTTTGCTTTTCTAATGGTGGCTGAAGAAATAAAAGGATATGCTCTGGTTTCTCGGATAGAGTGACAGTTTGCCATTATCTGACAGGAAAGAAGATCTCTGGAGAGGAAGATAGCTGAAATGGAAGAAGAACTGAAGGTAAAGATGACTCCACTGTTATATTAACATGAAGTTCAACACCAAATGTGTCTAAAATACTGGTGTTCATTTAAGAGCAGTACAAGCAAACTGGCATTTTTATCTTTTGATGATATACAATGGTGCTGTTCACAGTAAATTGAATGAACACACAATTAAAATTGAAATATTAAGGTTTGTGAATATTTTGGGAATGATTCATAATGGATTAACATTGGTAATTGTTTCTAATAAGCTTAAACGTTGCTTAGATCTAATATAGTTACATGTAAACCATCTCAAATGTTTGAAAGACTGTGTGGATAAATCATTTAAGTTTAAAAATATATAATTCCTAGTTTAGCCACAAATATCTGCCACACAAATGTAATATAGCTGATGTATAGAAGGGAGCTGTACCACTGTTTTGACAAAATCTTAATGCCCTGTCTTTTCCCCTTGGTTCAGTTGCACATTTGGCACAAACATTCCTTGCAATCATATGAGCGCACGTGCAATCCAATTGAATGTTTTCCTTTCAGTGGATAAACAGGTGGGGGTATTCATTTGTACAGTGCCCTCCATAATGTTTGGGACAAAGACCCATCATTTATTTATTTGCCTCTATACTCCACAATTTGAGATTTGTAATAGAAAAAAATCACATGTGGTTAAAGTGCACATTGTCAGATTTTAATAAAGGCAATTTTTATACATTTTGGTTTCACCTTGTACAAATTACAGGAGTATTTATACATAGTCCCCCCAATTTCAGGGCACCATAACGTTTGGGACAGCAATGACATGTAAATTAAAGTAGTCATGTTTAGTATTCTTTGCATGCAATGACTGCTTGAAGTCTGCGATTCATGGACATCACCAGTTGCTTGGTGTCTTCTCTGGTGATGCTCTGCCAGGCCTGTATTGCAGCCATCTTTAGCTTATGCTTGTTTTGAGGGCTAGTCCCCTTCAGTTTTCACTTCAGCGTATAAAAGTCATGCTCAATTGGGCTCAGATCGGGTGATTGACTTGGCCATTAATGAATTGACCATTTTTTAGCTTTGAAAAATTATTTTGTTGCTTTAGCAGTATGTTTAGGATCATTGTCTTGCTATAGACTGAACTGCCGGCCAATGAGTTTTGAGGCATTTGTTTGAACTTAAGCATATAGGATGTGTCTATACACTTCAGAATTCATTATGCTACTACCATCAGCAGTTGTATCATTAATGAAGATAAGTGAGCCAGTACCTTCAGCAGCCATACATGCCCAGGCCATAACACCCCCACCATTGTGTTTCACAGATGAGATGGTATGCTTTGGTACAAATCTCAAATTGTGGAGTACAAGGCAAATAAATAAATGATGGGTCTTTGTCCCAAACATTAAGGAGGGCAATGTACATAATGTAGTGTAGAGTATTAAATAGGGTCTACAATTGTCTTGCATATAATGTTCAGATGGCTCCATCACCTTGCATTGATTGTACCATGTTATGTTTGTTAGTTATTTAGTATAGTTTATTGTCACGTGTACCGAGGTACAGTGGAATGCTTTTTGTTGGGTGCTATCCAGTCAGAGGAAAGAATATACATGGTTACAATCGATCCGTCCACAGTGTACAGATAAAGGGTGAAGGGAATAATGTATAGTGCAAGATAAAGGTAGTCCAATTCTTGGTGCAATTGTTATTGAATTCCAACATCAGCATTGATAGTATAGGACCCTATAAAAAAAATTTTTTTAAATGTTTCAGGCTTTTATATTTTTTTCATTTTTAAATTTCTTCTTCACCCTTGCAGTTCTGCAAAACCATAATCCTTATTTCAACAATTTGTCTTGGATTTGGGTATGCTGCCAGATTTGGAATGAAGGCATCTACTTTGTATCATCAGACTGAGGTTTCTATTTGAAACTGAGGCCAACTTTCACAGGCCCTATTCATGGACAACTACACCTACTCTATCTTGAGCTGCATGTCTGCAGGCATTCTCTAATTTGCAGGTTACTAGTTGATTCAGTCCCTGTCTTCATTTTCAGATTTCTGTGTTTTGGGAAGATAGGTGGCATTTGCTTGCCTGTGGATGCCTCAATGGCATGCGTTCAGTCTTGAGGGCAAGTTTAGAGATATAAGCAGCTTTTACTGGACTGCTCACTTCATTACATTTTGGTTTCAGAGCCTCTTTGCCTGTGAACTAATTTCAATCAAATCCTAAGGCATTATCATTATTCAATGGCACTTCTAGCACTGAGGCAATTACTGATTGTTTTAGACATCCCAGTAAGAGCAAAACAGATTCTCAGCCTTTTGTCAAGTTGACCCCGCTTCGAATCTTGAATTAGACCATTCCTCGTTCTGTCAGCAAGGGGTAATCTTGCTTGTAATCTCTTCATTGCATTTCTCTTCACCTTTGGAATCAATCATTCAACGTACAATCCTAATATTTAAGAAACATTTAGGTGGGTTCATGGATAGGATAGGTTTAGTGGGCCAAATGCAGGCAGGTGTGTAGATGGGGCATGTCGGTTCGTCTGGGCAAGTTGAGACAAAGGGCCTTTCGTTCACATTGTATGACTCAACGACGATATTCTTATCTGGATACAAAGCGAGAATTGCACAATGCACCATGATTGTTCTTGCCAAACTCCTGGACTATAAAACAGTGCAGGAAAAGACCCTTTGGCCCACTTTGTCTGTGCTGTACTTGATGCTAATTTTAAGCAGTCATCCCTGCTTGCACACGATCCATATCCCTCCATTCCCTGCATTTCCATTTGCTTGTATAAAAATCTCTTAAACGCCACTATTGTATCTGCCTCCACCACCACCCCGGCAGCACGTTCCAGGCACCCACCATGTGAGGGGAAAATAATTAGCTCTGCATATTTTAAATTTCCCTCTCTGCCTTCAAAGCTATGATGTTTGATCTTTGTATTTACACCATGGCGGAAAAAGCTTCTGACTTTCCGTGATCGTATCTGTGCCTCTCATAATTTAGTAAACTTTTATCGGGTCTCCTCTCGGCCTCTGGCATTCCAGAGAAAACAATCCAAGTGTGTCCATCCTTTCCTTATGGCTAGTACCCTCTAATCCAGGCAGCATTCTGATAAACCTCTTCTGCTCCCTCCCGAAGGCCTCCACCTCTTTCATGTAAAGGGGCAACCAGAACTGCACACAAACCTTCAAATGTGGCTGTACCAAAGTTTTATGCAGCTGCAACATAACTTGCCAACTTTTATAATCAGTGCCCTGACCTGTGCAAGAAAGCATATACTAAGGTCACCATTTTCATGACTGTCCTTAGCCTATTTTTTCTGTAGCCTTTAAGATCCTTTTGCCCAGGCTCGTTGGGCCAAGTGACCTACTACAAATGCGAACACTTTAGGAAGGACCTGGAGAAAACCCACAGTCACAGCGAGATCAAACAAACTCCGTACAGACAGTATGTAGTCAGGATTGAACCAGGGTATCTGGTGCTGTAAGGCAGCAACTCTACTGCTGCGCTGTTGCTGTTTTTAAGAGCTTTTCCACATTACCTTTTGGCCAGATTGCCCACCCATTCAAAAAGTACACCTCTCTTTCTATTTTATTCTCTAAAGTGGATGATTTTATATGTTCCAGTTTCTACCACATTCTTACTCATTAATTTAGCTTTAGATGGCTCTGCATCTTAACTCACACAGCCATCTAACTTTGTATCGTCAACAAATTTGGATGCACCGCACTTGATCCCATTATCCAATTCACTGGTATAAATTCTGAACAACAGGGTCCCAAATACGTAACAAGTGAGGTAGCACCTCATTTGTCGTGGCCTCAGAATTGCAAATAATCCTCTTATTCCAACTGTGTTTACTGCCTACTAACCAATTCTTAATACATATCCCATAAACAAACCAGATTGATTATTCTGCTATTTACAACATCACTCTGTTAAAATTCTACCCGAGATTCATCAAATGTGATTTTCCTTGAATGTTGAATCTGTATTGATATTCTTAGATGCCTAATCACCAATTTTTTTTTAAACTGTAGATTCCAGCAGTTACTCAAACTATTCTGTAGCTTTACATTTCTTCTCTCCCACTTTTCTTAAATGTCAGAATCACATTTTACATCCTTCGATTTGTAGGAGCCATTCTAGACTTGGTAAAATTTTGGAAGGTGAGAACCAATGATGCTGCCTGCCCCGCTGAGTTACTCCAGCTTTTTGTGTCTATCTTCGGTTTAATCCACCATCCACAGTTCCTTCTTACACATCTACTTCTTCTGTTGCCATCTGTGTCAAACCCTGGGAGACTTATCACCATGCCCTTGGGATATTGCAGCTTTTCGTTGAATTAATCTTTCCAATAATTTTAATTTTAACTTGCACGCTCCTACTGTTCTGGTGAAGGTTATGCATCTACAATATAATAATCTATTGTATTTTATTACTGGGTATTTACTGACGTGTATTTCAGTCATTTTGTGCAAGTAGCCATACTTGATGTTCGGGCAATAATGTTAAAAACATGTTTATTATAATCCCAGCTGTGGAATGGCTTTAAGTCTTCCTGAAGTGTCTCGTAGTTCACACATGTCAACGTAAGTAGTTTGGTTCTACCTAGCAGCAGGAATTGCTTAGTTTCAGGAGTCCACTGATCATTTGTATGTCAACTTCAGTTGCTGAATTGACTATTGAGAGGACAAACTCTTCATCATTATTCTCACAGGCATTAAAGTAACACATAGGAAGCCATTCCCCAGTTGTTTGGGTTCCACTTTCACTATAGTAAGTGTATATCTGTCAATTCAGTACAAGTAACCAGTGAATTAGTGTGGTTGGATTAACAGTATTCATTTTCTAATTGAATGATGGGAGTTCGCCATGTATAAGATGACAGTTAAGACAACTAGCATAGCACAGTGGTGCAGCAGTAGTGTTGCTGTCTTACAGTGCCAGAGACCCGGGTTCCATCCTGACCTCTCTGTACGGAGTTTGTACGTTCTCCCAGTGACCGCGTGGGTTTTCTCTGCGTGCTCCGGCTTCCACCCACATCACAAAGACATGCGGGTTTGAAGGTAAATTGTCCCTAGTGTGTAGGATAGAACTAGTGTATGGGTGATCACTGGTCAGTGTGGACTCGATGGGTGGAACGTCCTGTTTCCACGCTGTGTCTCTAAATTAAACAAAAGGATTGTATTGAAATGAATTTCCAGAAACGTTCTGAAGGTGGAAGAAAGCTGGAGGCAGACAGGCTTAAGGGGCAAATTCTTCAGCAAAAGCTGAAGGAATGGTTAATGGTGGAGTGATGGGCATTAATTGTACCTTACATCTCAAGAATGTTAGAGGAGGAGCAAAACACTGGAGACCGTTGAAACCAAGGCTGCTCATTTTCAAGCAGGGAGCAGTAGCTGATATTTCAAATTATACACATGGCTGTGCATATAACAGCTGTTTCAAAATAGCTTATTTTTGACATTTTGCTCCTTGTCCTTCCCCCACCAATCCACTTTGACTCCTAATTGCTTTCAGCCACTTCTTGGCATATGGAGTTTTGTCCATTTTCACAAATGCATCATTTAAATTTAGTGCAATTGACATATTTTTAATTCGACTGAAGTCAGACATTATATAGTCATTGTGTCCTTTGGGAAATCAAAAATTCTCTTCCTGTTCAGACACGATTTGATATTCATAGGCTCGTACGAGATAGAATCTGTGTTCGTATTTAAATTAATAATTAATTAATACGTACCAGAAAATCAGGTCTTTATTGTATCAGCCTGTGTTACCTAGCCAAGTACTCCCTTGTGAGAAGATTCCCAAGGTCTGTGCCATTGTGCCAAGTGGAAAATGGGCACAGTTATCATTTTATTAACTTTTTTTCTTATGCACATGCTTTTCATTCTGCTTTCCAATTCTGTTTCTTGTTGTGTTTTGATCCTTGCAGAACCCGCATCACCTCAGTCAGATTCAGACTCTGAGGCAGTTAAATGAGCGGCTACTGACTGAGAATAGGGCTCTGACCCGAGTGGTCATCAAGCTTACTGAGTCCTATAGGCAGTTGCAGGCTCTGGACCTGTAACTCCTTTTCTTTTCTTCATTGCTACTGCCCTTCGCAGCCAGGCAGGTGTTGAACTTTGGTTAGCTTTCTACTCCCACTTTCGCTCAGCTTTTTGGGCGAGGGCTGTTTTTGTTTTGCTACAGTGCTTTGTCCAAAATTGTGGAATGCAAATGTTTTGCTTTTCTTTTTTGAGAGTTGGGCAGTTCTATGTGACTTGTACATATTTGTGCTGCCGCTAATCTCTCTGCGTTTCGGTGCTCCAGTGTTGTGAGAAAGCTCTCCAGCGTAGGTGATGTGGGTTTAAGGAGAGCCTGTGAGCTTGCCAAGATTCACCATCTCGTTGCGTTGACCAACAGAAGGCAAGTTGGTCAGCTTAGCCGACACAAATTGCATGGCTTTTTAACTGCACTGGGGATTGGTGTGAATTCTTAAAATCAACCACTGCCTGGTTTTCTGTGTCACCACTCAAGGCTAAAACACAATAGTACATTAAAACTACAGTAACGCACCTCATATTTTGGCTGGCCAGCTTACAGCCCAGCGGTATGAACGTTAATTTAGTAACTCCTGCATTCTCAACACCCTCCCATATCCCGGTCGTCCTACCAGTTCCACACTTCGCATCCTTGTATCCTTCTATTCCCCAGCGAACAATGGGCCATTATGGACTCCACCTTTCCTGGGGTCATCCGTTGTCAGCCCTGATGTGTTCTAGCCTTTTCTCTCCTCCAGTGACTCTTGAGCACGAATGGCTTTATCCCTCTGCACTCAGTCACCACAACAGCATCTGCGTTCATGAGTCAGTAGATTGCAGCTGCCGGTCACTTGTTTTGAGAGTTCCCCGCTGCTCGCCACCCTTCTGTATCTGTCCATGTGTGTGTGTGTGTGTGTGTGTGTGTTGAGAACCAGTATGAAAATAAGAGTCTGGAATCTTGAAATGGTAATATATTAATTTTAGTTCAGGATCCCCAGTATTATATTGAATCCATTGTCGTAAGTCACAAGAATTGTAAATTAAAAATACAAATATACAGGTGTAATAACTTGAGTGCTTTGCTGTTATCTTTAAGTGCAGTGTACATTGAATGTATGAGTTTGAACTAGTACATGTTACAATGTATGTAATCTTGTTACAGCTTAGATAGTGTGTTCATTGACATGGTCTGTACTTCATGAGTAGAGCCAGGATGTTTAGGCACTAAAAAACTCTGAAATAGGCAGGCAAAAAGGCATAATACAATTACAAAAAAGGCACGAAAAAGGCTTTTATTGACAAAAGAAGGCAGACAAAGGCATGTATTTCCACCACCAAATTATGGTTGAAAATGATTATATAATGGTATACTTCATTAAATGACCAAAGTTGCCTGGTTGCACATAATTACTAGCATTTTTTTCCAAATTATCTGGTGTTAAACTATGCCGTCTGTCAGACAGAATGTGCTTCAGTTGTGAAAAACATCTTTCTACCTCAGCTGAGATCACTGGTGCATACCCGAAAGAAGCTACAGACTCTATATTCATGTTAATATCTTGTGAATTACAACTACCTTTGAGACCTTTAGCTATGCTTTGTATTTCTTCAATATCTTTGTTAGCTAAAATCACTCACATTTTCATTGTATATCTTTACCTACATCGCCAGGAACCTTACGAATATCGTCAGTTACTTTGTTGAAAACCTGCAAGTTATTCACTAATGTTTTGCCACGTTTCTCAAGGGAAGTGGTAGCTTGTGGGAAGTTTGCAAAATTGGAAGCAATAAATAGATTTTGGAGAAGACTGAACCAGCAGGCGATGGCACGAATGTATGAACGACCGACGGTGGCCCCCCAGGTTTCGCCCCAGTGGTGGAAATGTTCTTGTAATTTATACTATGTTAACACGTTAATAATAACATTAATATTAACGTATTAGCATAGAAAACGTCAATGTAATCATGATACAACTAGAGAAAATAGCACAACCTTTTAGCAAAACGGCAAAAAAAAAGGCTGATTAAGGCACTAAATTGTGAAAAAAGCATTCTTGGTGAAATCATCAAACAAAGCATGAAAAGGCGCATGGCTTTATGGCAAAATCCTGGCTCTATTCATGAGGTTTGTAAGATAGTTATCTGAGCGAGCTTGTGCCTCCTTTGGGGAACATTCACAGTTTTGTTCACGGTAGGCTTAGGAGTTTAATTTTTTTTTTGTAAGATAAAGGATTTAATTTCTGATCATTGGTGAGCTTTCTCTTGTTTCGGCTTGTGAACATTCACTCGATGTGCTCATTGGATTCATAAGGAGTGGACATCAACCTGGCCAATATTTCTTGGACTTCCCCTTCCTTGTTCAGAAGCAACCCAATACAGTAAACCCTTGTTACAATGAACCACAGGAGGTGGGGACTGTTATAGTCCGCTATAACGAAGTGGGGGGGTAAAGTTGAACCCCAGACCATGGCGTTGGGTGGGGGGGTAAACCAGCAGGACTTCACGGGCTGGGGAGCCGCAGAGTCCTCTGCCGCATAGGCGGTGCGATGGGACGGGCCCAGTACTCACGCCACCTTCATGTTGCGAACACTCTCCGCTCTCGCACTGGGAAGCTCGTTGCATAACTGGCGGAAGTGGGGGGTGGTGCAACGGGAGCCTCGGTCCACTATAACCGGAATCCGCTAAATAGAGGTCTGTTATTGCAAGGGTTTACTGTACAGTCCAGACCAGAGCGGCCACAGATATCTGTCAGAATCAGAATGCAGGTCAGAATATAAACACAATATCTTAAAAAACTAATAAACTAAAATGCAGTTTAAGTTTAAGAAGATGGAGAATGTGCTATTGCAATTATTAATTGTACTCAATCTTCTCAAAACGCTTGAAAGCCTATGAAATGCGGTCATTGTTTTGCCACGTGAAGTATAACATCAGTTTACACTTGGCAGTCTTCCTATAAACACCGCAACATAATGACCACAACAGCTGAACGATGTCTGGCTAAACATCCCTGCTCTTAGACTAATGACAAACGATCTATTAAATCCACCTTAGAGGATAGATAGAGCCACAATTTTAATACCGACCCCTTGAGTACCGACCCCTGAGATAGGCACAATGTGCTGGAGAAACACAGCCGGTCAGGGACCCTTCTTTCCGACCCGAAACGCTACCGTTTCTTTTCTCCAGAGATGCTGCCTGACCTGCTGAGATGCTCCAGCACTTTCTGCGTATCTTCGGTATAAACGAGCAGCTGCAGTTCCATCCTACACCTTGAGTATCCTGATTTGATTTAAAATACTGTTGATATAAGATGCTTTAATGTGGCCTTCATTGGCATCCAAAAGAACCCCCCCCCCCTTCCCCCCCCCCCAAGGCGTGCAGTAATCTTGGCAAGCACAGATATAAAGTTGTAATGCTCCACTCTCAAAGTCTGTACATGTTCCCATGGCTAATTTTCCATGTTTCAGGCTGCTTCCTTGTGATTATCCTATGCGTGCTGAAGTTTGGAATGAATTGTCTTGATTTATTCTTTGTATCCGACAGATGCTACCAGACCTGAAAGCCGACAACCAGAGGCTAAAAGACGAAAATGGAGCTTTGATCAGAGTCATCAGCAAACTTTCCAAGTAAACGGGATTCTCGTTGCCATTGTACGATAGCTCCGAACTATTGTTGTCATTCAGCCAAGTGAATCAAAAGGAGATGGAACGCCCTGCAAGACTTCCATCCTTCAGAATACCCTCTTTACGGGCCTGTTTAATGTCTATATATGGATATCTATATTTATATATACATATAAATGTATGGCCATTTTAACAGAAACTGAAACTGCTGAAGAAGTGAAATGCCGAAAACTTTGTTTACAGTAAAATGAGGAATGCATTAGGAGGGCGGAAAGTGCCCTGATACTAAACCAGAAAGCCTTACTTGTACATAAAACACGTCTACAAACTGCCTTTGTTGTTGCAACAGAGACAGCTAAGAATACAGCACGGTTTAACTGTGTCGCAGAATTGTTGTCCTCCTCCTTTTGCACGCTTAAGAGTGTTTTAAAATGTGCTAACCGCCCATGTGCCAGTTTAAGTTGGGACAGTATTCACAGAGCCATCTGTATTGAAAATAATGCACCCAAGTCCTACGTAAGAGGTAGCTGCAGAGTACTGATTTGTCCCACCGTATTGATCAGATAGAGTTGGTGAAACGTTTGCTTTCACTGTTTGTGCAATATGCATTTCTTTAAGATGCTTTAACAAGCCAGTTGAAGTAGATCTATTTTACAAAAGATTATCTTGGCCTTCATCTGTCACAATTTTTAAATCTAGCATAAATTCTTGTGTAATCTGTAGCTTTCACTTTCATTTTAGCAGGTACTGAGTGCGCGTGTATGTGTGTGTGTGTATTATAAATATATATATACTGTTTTAAGTTTCAGTGCACCATGTATGCGTAATGATTACACAAAACAGATTACTCTAAAGTGCATCTTTTTAAAAAAAATGAAAATGAGGTTTTAAGGCTTAAAAAGTGCATATTCATGAAATTATTTCTTGGAAAAGTGCGGTGTCTTGAGTGGTATATTTGATGTGGGATTTCAATGTTCACAGATGCAAAAATATTAGTGCATCAAAATTCATGAGAGGTTTCTCACTCTGATTTGCATTCTGTGAGTCACACCAGGCCATTTAAGCTCTTGCCAAAGGAATATCACTTTTTTTTTTTTTAAAACAAGTGTTTGGGAAACTAAATGATGGCGTTCACTAACTTTTTTTTTTTTAGTTTTGTATCCATGATGGCTGACCGGAAGAGTTACAAAAAGTTGGAAAACCATTGTGACAAAGTCCAGAAATCAAAACGCACTTCCTATATTTGTGTGGCCTTTTAAAGATGATTTCAGTGAACTCTTACCATTAGACCAATATTGTGCATCCACCCCTAGTTTATTTTGGTAATATATATTTAAACATCAGTGCAACTTCACACGGCACATTATACGGCAAACAAAACCACTGAAGAGTTCAAAATTGCTGAGTCATTGTACATTGTAAAACTTGCAGTAACTTGTATTATCATTAAATATATTGTATTAAATGTGAATTTATACCCCTTCATAAAAACACCATCGTTCTTGTGTTGCATTGCTCATCATACTATATGGTGAACTGGTCATTTGGCACCCAGTATCTTTGATGCGGTGAAGCATCTTCTGATTAGTTTAATATAGGTGTGGGATCAGACTCTTGCTTCCGATCTCAGGAGTTGGATTTTGTAAAGATACCAGGGGAAAACTAGCTTTTCATGTTCAAGCAGTATTGGGTGAGATTATTTGTCATTGGTGTGTGACAGTTTGCTGTGATTCGACACAAACAGAAATCGTGAGAGTAGAGGGTTTACACTGGTCTGTCACAGAGCTCAGAGTGTATGATGAGCCGTGAAATAGCGGAGTGTGGTCCTAAAATGTGGGCGCATGTTCACAGCTGCAATAGGCGTTACTGAAAAATTTTAGTGTTTTATATTTAGGTTATTTATATTGGAGTCTATGATGTGACCAGTCTGTCAGTTTTAATGGTAGTATTGCGCAGACAATGCACCCGCATGAAGTTGATTGCAAAAGCTACCGGCTATTTTTTTGAAAAATGTATTTTGACATATACAAATAAAAATTAAAATGTTAACTTAGTGCTATTTCTTTGATCGTGAACTGAACAATAAATCGGAAGTGTTGTCTCGGCTTTACAAATTGTTACAGCATCTTTCGTCGGTGCTTCACTGAACTGGAGGCTTGGCATGTTTAGATTCCAAGTTTTTGAGCATGTAAATAAGGTAACCGAGAAAACAATGTGCTTGTGTTTGTAAAAGGCTTTCTCTAGAATCTGTGGGGACCTCTTTCTGGTGTTCAATACCTGGTATTCCAAGATGCAATGCCAGGACCAGGGTGGCGCAACGGTAGAGTTGCTGACTTACAGCGCCGGAGAACCATGTTCGATCCTGACGATGGGTACTGTCTGTATGGAGTTTGTATGTTCTCCCTGTGACCGCGTGGGTTTTCTCCAGGTGCTCCTGTTTCCTCCCACACTCCAAAGACATACAGGTTTGTAGGTTAATTGGCTTCTGTAAATTGCCCCTAGTGTGTAGGATAGTGCTAAAGTACGGGGTGGTCACAGGTCGGCATGGACTCGGTGGGCCGAAGGGCCTGTTTCGACGCTGTATCTCTGAAGTTTAAAGTAAAGATATCAATACCATGCTGATCTGTCTATTGTTTAGAACACCAAGCGGATCAAGCCGGACCTATGTTTTTGTTATTGGTCTCTGCTTTAATTTTCAATAATTTAACTTTCCGATCTGTTCAGTGCTATTTTTACTGAACTGCATCACGGTCATGTTGTCATAGAGCTGTACAGCACGGTAAGATGCCATCAGCACACATTGGCCATGCAGATTAAGTTAGCTGTCTACGCTTGTCCAATTTGCTTGCCTATCCATAAATCTGTCCAAATGTCTTTTAAAAGTCATATTTGTATCTGCTTCTATAGCTTTCTCTTTCAGCTGGTTCCAGATACGGACTACCCTCTGAGTAAAAATGTTGCCCATGAGGTCCCTCTTAAATCTCTCCCCTCTCACCTTGAGCCTGTGCCCTCTAGTTTTAGAATCCTCTACCCTGGGGAAAAGACTTTGAGCGTTCACTTTATTCATGCTCCTCATGATCTTGTATACCTCAAGAAGGTCACCCCTCGCCCTCCCATGCTGCGAAGAAAGAAAGGCCCAACCTATCCAACCGCTCCCTATAACTCTAGCATGCAAGCCCAGGTAACATCCTGATGAATCTTTCCTGCACCCTCACCAACTTCATGACATCCTTCCTGTAGATAGGTGACCAGAACTGTACACAGTACTCCAAGAGCGGGTCTCATCATCGGTAGGGTACATGTTGCAGGAGTGAATAGGCTTCAGTTGTATTTGTCTGGCTGTTATCAGCGTGGGACATCCTTGGGCATTTGAAGCTAGCACACTAATGAGCATATGTCTCTTTCTTTTATTCCTCTTGTTTCCCTAAATGTCTTAGTCGGTCCCAGTTTTCTCCCCTTCGTCTTCTAACCCCTTAATCCCACTCTCTTATGCTTTCCCTCTCCCCTCTCCCCAGCCTTTTTCTTCCCCCACAAAAAAAATCACTGGTCTTGTTTCAATATCTGCCCGTACCCCAATTTCCAATTGTGCTCTCAGCCTTTTGCAGTTAATCGGAAAATAAGTTCACCTTCGGCTAAGATAATTGCACATGGGTCCATGCAGCAGGCAGACGAGGATTCAGACAAGTGCCTGCCTCTTACGTGGATATGACAGAGCCCTGGTGAAGGAGTATGTGATGTCCACGGTCTGTCTGACCAGTGGGTGCTGAAGGACATCTTGGACACACAGCAATGTGTTAATTCGACGTATATTTTGTAAATACTGAATTGAGAACTGATGTAAATATGTTAATAAACCTTTGTTTTAAAAACAAACTGAAAAAGAATTGCATTTGAATTCAGGAATCCAGGATGACACTGAAGCCAGGCAACTTTCTGCATGCTGGTCCCAGAAGTGGATCTGCAACCATTTGTTGCAATCGCTCCACTCTTTTAAATCTTCATTCCCTTTATCCTGTATCTGTACACTGTGGATGGCTTGATTGTAATCATGTATAGTCTTTTCGCTGACTGGATAGCACGCAACAACAAAAATCCTTTCGCTGTACCTCGGTACACATATAAATTATAAACTAAACTAAGACATTTTTGACTTGGAGTACACCAGTGTCACTGCACCAAACGTGGTTTAGTTGGTAGAAACCCCACGCATTACGCTGGTTGTTGGTTCAACTTTTACTAGAGATCAGTGCACAATTCATGGCTGACATTTCACTGCAGGGGATGGCACAGTTGTGTAGAAGTCTAAAAGACTGCAGATGCTGGAATCCACAACAAAAACATTGCTCGAAGAACTCAGCATTTCCACTCCTAATGTACATTTGAGGATAAAGGATTTATAATAAAGGATTTGAGTATAGGAGCAGGGAGGTTCTACTGCAGTTGTACTGTGTCTTGGTGAGACCACACCTGGAGTATTGCGTACAGTTTTGCTCTCCTAATCAGAGGAAGGACATTCTTGCCATGTACAGAGAAGGTTCACCAGACTGATTCCTGGGATGTCAGGACTTTCATATGAAGAAAGACTGGATAGACTCGGCTTGTACTCGCTAGAATTTAGAAGATTGAGGGGGGATCTTATAGAAACCTACAAAATTCTTAAGGGGTTGGACAGGCTAGATGCCGGAAGATTGTTCCGATGTTGGGAAAGTCCAGAACAAGGGGTCACAGTTTAAGGATAAAGGGGAAATCTTTTAGGACTGAGATGAGAAAAACATTTTTCACACAGAGAGTGGTGAATCTATGGAATTCTCTGCCACAGAATGTAGTTAAGGCCAGTTAATTGGCTATATTTAAGAGGGAGTTAGACATGGCCCTTGTGGTTAAAGGGATCAGGGGGTATGGAGAGAAGGCAGGTACAGGAATCTGAGTTGGATGATCAGCCATGATCATATTGAATGGCGGTGCAGGCTCGAAGGGCCGAATGGCCTACTCCTGCACCTATTTTCTATGTTTCTCAACTTCAAACATTGACCATTTTTTCCCCAGGTTAATGGAATAGAGAACTAGAGGACATAGGTTTAATGAGAGAAGGGAAAGATTTAATCAGAATCCGAGAGGCAACATTTTCACTTGGGGTGGTGGGTATTTGGAAGGAGCTGCCAGTGGAAGTGGTTGAGGCAGGTACAATAACATATAATAGACATTTGGATGGCAAAGCGACAGAGTTGCTGCCTTCCTGTGCCAGAGACTCAGGTTCAATCCTGACTATGAGTTCTGTCTGTACGGATTTGGTATGGTCTCCCTGTGACCACATGGGTTTTCTCCACATGCCAAAGATGTGTAGATTAATTGGCTTTGGTAAAAATTATGTTATCTCTAGTATGTAGGATAGTGCTAGTGTACAGGTGACAGCTGGTGGGCCAAAGGGCCTTTTTCCACACTGCACCTCTGAAGTTTGACCAGGTACATGGATAGGAAAGGTTTCAAGGCATGTGGGCCAGGCGTGGGCAAATAATACTAGCTTGGATCAGTCAGTAGGACTTGTGCTTATTCAACATTTATTGTATTGGACTAATGCTGGTGAATGGGTGTTTCCATTTGATGTTTTGTTTCATCCAATATAATTATACCTGTGCATTGTACAACATTAGATACCTTTAGTTTATTTGTACCTAAAGGCTTTGAAATCAGAAAATTGATAAGCGTGTTGGGCATATTGCGTCCAATTACAATGTTTAACAGACATTTGGACAGGATGAGAATGATGGGTGAAATGCAAATCTGGGGAGGCCCCTTGGTCGGCATTGGCGTGTTGGGCCATAAGGCCTATTTCTGTGCTGTATAATGCTGAGTATCAGAACATGCTCCAGTCTGTCCTCTAGACAACTGGCCTGTACTTCTTGCTGTCTAGGGAAAGCATAAATACTTTTTATTTGCTGTGTGGAAGTTCAGTTGAGTCTGAAGAAGGGTGCCGACCCAATACGTCACCCATCCATTTTCTCCAGAGATGCTGCCTGACCCACTGAGCTACTCGGGCACTTTGTCTATCTTTGGTATAAACCAGTAATTGCAGTTCTTTATTTCTAAATTCAGTTAGCATACACTAGATTGAGTTGAGAGATGTTAGGACTTTATTCCTTGGATTTGGACTTATTCCTTGGAGCGCAGGAGAATGAGGGGTGATCTTATAGAGGTGTACAAAATCATGAGAGGAATGGATTGGGTATTTAAGAAGGAACTGCAGATGCTGGAAAATCGAAGGTAGACAAAAGTGCTGGAGAAACTCAGCGGGTGCAGCAGCATCTATGGAGTGAAGGAAATAGCAAACGTTTCGGGCCGAAACCCTTCGAAGGGTTTCGGCCAGAAACATTGCCTATTTCCTGTCTAATTGCTTCTTAAACGTTGTATTAGTACCTGCCTAAACTACCTCCTCCGAAAGCTCATTCCATCCATCCACCACCCTTTGTGTAAAAAACTTACCCCTCAGGTTCCTGTTAAATCATCTTCTACTTGGCATAAGTTGTAACAGAGTGGTTGTCACATTTGTATCTCACTATTGAATTCAAGCCACTCAGTATGGGATCGAATGCATCTGCCCAGGGCTTCACCAATGGAAACATGTGTTCCTAACCTGTTCAAAACCTGCCGGGACCAACTAGCTGGAGTTTTTGCGGACATCTTCATCCTCTCACTACTGAGGTCTGTGTTAAAAGGTCGTCAATAATACCAGTGACCACAAAGAGTAAGGTGACATGACTCAATTACTTTTCTCCACAGACACTGCCTGATCTGCTGGGCATTTCCAGCATTCTCTCTTTGGTTTCAGCAACAGCTCTGACCTGCATTTCGAGTCAAGGCAAGACTGTTCAATTGTCACGTGCTGACAATGGAAGAATTAAATTCTTACTTGCGCCAACAGAACAAGTCTGTAAATACAATAATCAGATAACATATAATAAAAAAAAGATTCAGGAGAGTATTCGTCGACATAGAATAGAATAGAATGCAATTTATTGTCATTCAAACCTAGGTTTGAACGAAATATCATTTCTACAGTTTTTTACATTACAAAACAATCCAAGACCCACACTTAACACAGTTTACATAAACATCCATCACAGTGAGTCTCCAACATCTCCTCACTGTGATGGAAGGCAAAGACATACCGAATCTCCTCAAGCTTCTAAGGAAGTAGAGGCATTGATGGGGTTTCTTGGCAGTGGTATCAATATGTTGGGCCCAGGACAGATCTTCAAAGATATGCACCCCTTGAAGCTGTTGACCATTCAATATAGGAGAGGTTGCACAGACTTGGTGCTGTTTTTGCTAGTACGTCAGGTTGAAGAGAGACCCGATAGAAATATGTACAATTATGTGAGAGGCAGAGATAGGGTTGGCAGTTAAAAACCTTGTTCCCCAGGGTGGAAATGTACAAACAAACTAGAGAGCACAGCTTTAAGGTGGGAGGGCAAGGTCTTTTTTAACATGGAGTGGTGGGTGCCTGGAACATCTAGCCGAGGTGGTGGTGGGAGCAGTCACGATAGTGTTTTTTATGAACACGAGGATATGAATCGCATACACGGAGAGGAGATTAGTTTGCCTGGGTATCATCTGTGGTGCAGACATGGTGGGTTCCATGGCCTGTTCCTGTGTTGTACTGTTCTCTGAATTAATACATCACCTGTAGTGCGTGGGTCTCAAAAGGAGGCACGAAGTACAGTGTTTTGAGAGGCACCTTTTATTATGTTCCTCCCAGTTGTAGGGAAGTCCAAACGAGAGGAAGATGGCATCCAAACCCCTGCCTTTAAACCCTCTGGCTAAGGGCCGCCTCCGGACTGAACCACTCCTGTGCCGAGGGGTTCGACACTATGATGGCACGACCCTTGGGAGCCGCCACAGGACCCCCCCCCCAGAACCAGAGGCACGAAACGCACCGGCAGGAGCACGACCCGGCCGGCCCACATGCGGAAGTCAGCCGCTCGTGGGGCTTGCGGAGGCATAGGTGGAGGGACAGGTCGAGGGAACCGGCGGGAGGACAGGTGGAGTGACAGGCGGAGGGAGCCGTGAAGGGGGGCGCCCTCGAGGCCGAGGTTGGGCAACCAGCACCGGCTGGTCAATGTCCAGGTGTGCCGGCTTCAAACGGTCAATCGACACTGCCTCCGGCCGGCCCCCCATGTCCAGGACAAAAGTCGACTGCCCGTGTTCCAGCACTCGGAACGAGCCCTCGTACGGCCTCTGGAGTGGCGTCCGGTGGGCATCACGGCGCAGGAAGACGTAAGGGCAGTCCTTGAGGGCTGATGGCACGTGTGGGCGAAATGTCCCATGGCGGGACGTCGGGACGGGTGCGAGCCTGCCAACTTGCTCGCGAAGGCGCTTTAGGGTGGATGAGGGCGTTCCCTGCTGCCCTGGCGCCAACGGCACGAACTCCCCGGGCACCGTGAGTGGCGACCCGTACACGAGCTCTGCCGATGATGAGGCCAAGTCCTCTTTGGGAGAAGGCTGCGTGTTCGAATCACGTCGGGGTCACCAATGTAGTGCGTGGGTCTCAAAAGGAGGCACGAAGTACAGTGTTTTGAGAGGCACCTTTTATTATGTTCCTCCCGGTTGTAGGGAAGTCCAAACGAGAGGAAGATGGCATCCAAACCCCTGCCTTTAAACCCTCTGGCTAAGGGCCGCCTCCGGACTGAACCACTCCTGTGCCGAGGGGTTCGGCACTATGATGGCACGACCCTTGGGAGCCGCCACACACCTGTCTTTTCCCTCCACAAATGTTGCCTGACCCACTGAGTTTACGTTTTGCTTAAAGTTCCATCATCTGCAGTCTCTTGTGACAACACCATTTTCTGTTTGAGCACTTTATCATTAATTTCCCCAGGAAACCAAGGGAGGATTTTGAAGACTGACACAAAATGCTGGAGTAACTCACCAGAACAGGCAGCATCTCCGGAGAAAAGGAATGGGTAACGTTTTGGGTCGAGACCCTTCTTCAGATGAGATTGTTCTAATTTGTGATTTGTGATATAAACCTGAACTTTCATCATAAAGTGAATGTTTTTAAAACCAGCAGGTGGTGCTGGATCCTTCCAGCTTCATCATTCATTCACTACCTTAGTTGTTGCACACCATTCTGTCAACCATGCACACATGTTGTTGGGTAACTTGAGACACGGCCCCTGACTGGAACAAGTGCATCAATTTCCTTCATACATCTGGTTCTTATGTACATTTCTACATTAGGAACTTCCCTATCCACCTTACAAGGTAATTCTAATTGACATTAGTCACAGTCTATTTCCATTAAGCTACAAACATGAATGGACCAAAAAGTGTGTGTGTGTGTGTGTGTGTTATTGTGCACAGTTCTGGTTGCGCTGCTTTCAGAAGGATATTAAGGTGGAAAGGGAGCAACAAAAGATTTACGTGGATGGTGCCGGGTCTGGAAGGTTTGATATTTTTCATCAAGAGTTTAGTTTAGTGTCACTGAGGTACAGTGAAAAGCTTTTGTTTGCATCCAGTCAAAGAAAAGACTAGACATGGATACAATCCAGCCGTCCACAGTGTACAGATATAGGGTACAACATCATGTGGGGTATATACACCACTGAAGCAAGACACAGGTCCACCACTGAATTTCCTGCAACTGGTGGTCTTGCACCTCCTTTAATCTGGACTAAATTACAAGAGTGCACTTGCAATCTCCTCCGGAAGTATCCCATAAAATGTGGTGTCTAGGCTGGGTGAGGTGGCCGATCTTCACCTCATCGGGACTTCCACCCCGATCAGCGGGTCACATTTACTCCCTGCGGCCAGGCCCCTGGAACTCCAGCTTAGCTGGAGCCGGCGGATCCGTTCCCATAGCCGACTACTGCAGCCGACTTTGTGGGCCGATATCTGCTGGTCTGGCAAAACGGATAATCCAGCGAGGCTTTGTAACGAAGGATGGTGGGTGTTTGGATCAAGCTGCCAGAGGAGATAGTTGAGGCAGGGAGTATCCCAACATTTAAGAACAGACTGGTACATGGATAGTTCAGGTTTGTAGGGATATGGACCAAACATGGGCAGGTGGGACTAGTGTAGTTAGGGCAGGTTGGGTGGAAGGGCCTGTTTCCGCACTATCACTCTATGACTCTCTGCAGTTCCTTCCGATGCAATGTTGTTTTGTTTCACCTTTTGCTCTGCAAGCCTGTGGATCACTCACCAGCTAATCAGTTGATTACCATTCCACCTTCCTACCTCCACCCCATTCATGGCGTGGGATCTGGCATCTCACCTCCTTCACCCACACCACACACCCTCTCTCAGACCTCTCCTTACCTTTCCACCCATTGCTGAAAATCTATATCCCCTAATTACTGGCCTCTCTTATTAAGGAAACGGATCTTTCCTGTTCAGCCTGTAATTTTATACTCCTTAATTAAATTACACCTCCCTCCTCTTTGTTCAAGTCTGAGCTAATGTAACCTGCCCTTTCTGCTTAAACTTTCTTGCCACTTGGGTAACATCCTTACGAATTTCTCTTCAACCAGTTTCATGCAATCCCAACTTGGACTTGATCAGCACAGATAGGGTGGTCAAAAAGGCTTTTGGTACATTGGCCTTCATTGGTCAGAGTACTAAGTATAGAAGTTGGGAGGTCATGCTGCAGTTTTTTTTAATCATGTGTCAATTTTAGGCACCATGTGATAGGAAAGATGCTATCAAACTGAAAAGGGCGCAGGGAAGATTTACAAGGTATGTTGCCAGGACTCGAGGGCCTGAGCTATAGAGAGAGGTTAGACAGGCACAGACTTTATTCCTTGCAGTGTAGGAAGATGATGGGTGATCTTATAGAGGTGTACAAAATCATGAGAGGAATAGTCTGTGTAAACGCACAGATCCTCCTGGCCAGAGTAGGGGAATTGAGAACCAGAGGACACAGGTTTAAGGTGAGGGGGCAATTATTTTACACAAAGGGTAGTAGGTGTATGGAACGAGCTGGCAGGCAGGTGGGACTAGTGTAGATGGGGCATGTTGCTCAGCGTGGACAAGTTGGGCTGAAGGGTCTGTTTCCATGCTGTAAACTCTATGACCAAATGGCAGCCAAACTGGCTGAGGAAAATGATCATGAAGAGCAGGGCCGATGATGGTAGATATCCGTAACTCGAGATGCAGATACAACAAGGAACTGCAGATGCTGGCTTGCGAAAAAAGTCAAGTGTTGAAGTAACTCCAGGTCAGGTAGCATCTCTGGGAGAACATGGACAGGCGATGTTTTGGGTCTGGACCCTTCAGACTGTAACAGTCTCAATTTTTTTTTTAATTGCTTCTGCTGCTGGCTTGATCTCCCAGGTCTGCTAGTGGAGTTTACATTCCCAGTTACTGTGGTGGGAACTTGTTTTTGGATCATTCACTGGTTATGAGTCAAGAATATAACCACTGACACCACAAGATGGTGAATCAACATCATTCTGGGAGCAGCCTGGCTCTGTACACGGGCTGACATTTCCCAGATGTTTCTTCAAAGCTGCTTTGACTCCCTGCTCCTCCTCCTCCTCCTCCTCCACCAAGGTTCTGGGATGCCGCTTCTGAAGTTCATAAGTCATAGGAGCAGAAGTAGGCCACTCGGCCCATCGAATCTGCTCTGCCACTCAATCATGGCTGATCCATCTTTCCCTCTCAACCCCATTTTCCTGCCTTCTCCCCATAACGTTTAATGCCCTACCTAATCAAGAGGGCTGGAGTAAATCAGCGGGTCAGGCAGCATCTCTGGAGAAAAGGAACAGGTGATGTTTCAGGTTGGAACCCTTCTTCAGAAGAAGTGTTACCTTTAGCCTCCAATCAAAGTGAATGTTTAATAGTGCATTAGACATAGGAGCAGACTTTGGCCATTCAGCCTGCTTGATTCTACTGCCATTCAATCATGGCTGATCTATTTTTTTCTCTCAACGCCTATCTATCTATCTGCTCCTGCCTTCTCCACATAACTTTTTGACACCATTACTAATCAATAACTGGTCGATCTCAGTTTAAAAAATATCCAATTACTTGGCCTCCATAGATGTCTGTGGCAATTAATTCCACAGATTCACCACCCTCTGGCTAAAGAAATTCCTCCTAATTTCCTTGTTTAAAGGTACGTCCTTTTATTCTGAGGCTGTGCCCTCTGGTCCTGGACTCACTCACTAATGGAAACATCCTCTCCACGTCCACTCTATCCAGGCCATTCTCTGTTCAGTAAGTTTCAATGAGGTCCCCCTTTATCCTTTTAAACTCCAGGCTGTAGCGGCCCGGAGCCATCAAATGTTTATAATACGTTAACAATCATCCCCGGGATCATCCTCGTAAACAGGCGGATGAACTGAAAGGTTCATTTCTTTGCTCCTAGTTCTACCTAATGTGGTCACCCACACCGGTCCAATGGGAATGTGGAATCAGACCTGACAAGTTCACACTTAATTTTGACCTTTTCAAATCAGATTTCCACCGCTCAGTAACATTCCCCAGAAATAAGTTCAGAGTGGTTCAGCCAAACGTTTGTTTAACTTGTGCTGGATGTATTTGGATAACGGTGCGTTTTATAATCAATCTGCATGAAAATAATAATGTTAATCTTTCTCGTGCTGTTGTCTCTGGGCAGTTTAGTTTGAGTTTAGAGTTTGGAGATGCAGCATGGAGACGGACCCTTCGGTCCACCGAGTCCGCACTGACCATCGACCTCCTGTTCAAACTAGTTCTAAGTTATCCCACTTTCGCATCCACTTCCTACACACTAGGGGCAATTTACAGAGGGCCAATTAACCTAAAAACCTGCACGTCTTTGGGATGTGGAAGGAAACCGGAGCACCTGGAGGAAACCCACGTGGTCACAGGGAGAACGTGCAAACTCCATACAGACACTTATGAAAAGATATGACAAGAATTCAGGATGAACAATGAATAGCGGTTTAGCTCACAATTCAAGACATCCCATGAATGCCAATTGCGCCCCCCCCCCCCCCCTCCCCCCCACCACAACTGTATCCAACTATCACTTGCCAGGGGCTTGTCCAACCCCTACTCTTTTCCAGCTTTTTCTCCGGGGTGGGACAAATCCATCAGACTGAATGGTCCCAACCAGAAACGTTGCTTGTCCATTCCCTCCCCAGATGCTGCCCGACTTGCTAAGTTCCTCCAGCACTTTGATTTGCTCAAGGTTCCAGCATCTGCAGTTCCTTGTGCCTCCATCAATGGAAATCGTCTTGACTTATCTGACACCCCTTAGCCTCCTCTTCACCTCCAGGCTTTGTCGCTTTCTCCACCCATCCGCCAATCACCCCCTCGCCCCTTCAACTGTATCCGCTATCACTTGCCAGACTTTATCTTGCCCCCGCCACCTCTTTCCCAGCTTTCTCCCACCTGCTCCAATCGGACTGAAGAAGGGTCCCGACCCAAAACATTGTCTGTTCATTTCCTCCGCAGATGCTGCCTGACTGTCTGAGTTCCTCCAGCACTTTGTGTTTTGCCCACAGTTTAATAAGTCATGGATGTCAAATGTCACCAAACCCTGCTGCAGAAGTACTGGTAAATACTTAATAGCGGTAACAGAATGCACGCTGAATGATATCTACTTGTTACTAATTAATGTTGGCACGAGGACATCTCTGTGAGGGCAGCCTAGAGGTGGTGTCTGTGTCAAGTGGAACTATGCTGGACCAGGCAGTGAGCCTGCTGTGAATGCACAAATAACTATGTATCAAGTCACTTGTTTCTGGCTAATCTCAGTTTGGGACAAAGAAGGAAATAAACTACCTTCCGATGTTGAAGATACTCAGCAAGCCTATCGTTCGACTACAGATAGTACAGGTTAGTCCTGTCTGTTGAATTTGAGTTTAGTTTATTGTCACGTGTACCGAGGTACAGTGAAAAGTTTATTTGTTGCGTGGTATCCAGTCAGTGGAAAGACTATACAAGATTACAATCAAGCCATCTACAGTGTACAGATACAGGATAAAGGGAATAACGTTTAGTGTAAGGGAAAGACCAATTAAAGATAGTCTGAAGTTCTCCAATTAGGTAGATGGGAGGTCAGGACTGCTCTCTAGTTGTTTATGGGATGGTTCAGTTGCCTGAAAACAACTAGGAAGTAACTGTCCCTGAACCTGGAGGTGTCATTCACAAAGTTTGTCACCCCCGGTTACTGAAGGTAATGGGGTATGCGGCGTTACATCACTGCGCCAGAGACCAGGGTTCGATCCTGAGCTTGGATGCTGTCTGTGTGGAGTTTGCACCTTCTCCCGGTGACCATGTGGGTTTTCTCCGGGTGCTCCAGTTTCCTCTCGCATCCCAAAGACGTGCGGGTTTGTAGGTTAAATTGGCCCCTGTAAATTATGTGCAAAGAGTGGATGAGAGAGTGGGATAATATATAACTCGTATGAACAGGTGATCGATGGTCGGCGTGGACACCGGGTCTATTTTCATGCTGTATCTTTCAATCCATCAATCAAGCATGCATCAGTTATGATCTTGTTCAGTAATGGGACCGGCTGAGAGCTTCCTGTATGTTAATGTTTTTTGGGAGAATGCGATTGAAGTTGGACTGTAAAAGACACTTGGACCCATTCTGCATGCAACTCACTGTCGCGGGATACAGACACATGTTCTAGAAAACAAGCTATGGCACATGGATATGGAGTGACAAGGCTCACATGCAAGCATTGTGGGCTGAAGGGCCTGTCCCTGTGCTGTACTGTTCTAATATAATATATGTCAAGAAGCATCTTTGGGTCAGAACTCTTCTTCAGACATTGAAGAATAGGATCTGAGGAAGGGTCCGACCCGAAATGTCACCTTTTCCTTTCCTCCAGAGATGCAGCCTGACCCGCTGAGTTACTCCAGCATTTTGTGTCGTCTCTTGTAAACCATCATCTGCAGCTTCTTGTGTTTCCAATTCCTTGTGCCTTCTTGAGTTGGTCTGAAAGGGCCGGACCTCTCTGGTATTCCAGTGGCCAGGGCAACCTCAAGGCTGATGTACCCATTGTGGCATCTGATGTTTTGCCTTGAAAACCGCTGTGATAAGAGCGATCCTCGTGAGAAGGAACAGTAAATTCTTTCTCCTTGAGACTGCTCGCGCACGGTTCACCCTGACCCGCATTGCTAGCTCTAACGTTGAGCTGACAAGCCAGCAATTCCGTAAATATTTTGGATTACTCTGAGTATTTGTGAGTCAGCTGATTAGAAACCCCAAGTCTATCGGCTCATTCCATTCTGCAGAGTGTTTTAGACCAAATATGTTGAAGGAATGGCGAAAGATGTTCTGTTCCAATTCCATCATCTGTAGGTGTAACCATGCGGTGCTTTGACTTGGGATATTGTGTCCCCACCTACACAAGGAGTTTCTGAACTCCAGTTTCTCTCTCAAACCCTCTGATGGGATTTGTTTCCCCTCCCCAGATTGGAAGGGATAGAATTAGGATTATTAGTTTCAGAATGAGGGGTAATTCAGGAGACTGGGGTGACCTTATAGAGATGTACAAAATCATAAGAGGAATAGATCAGGTAAATTCACAGAGTCTCTTGTCCAGAGTAAGGGAATGGAGAACCAGAGGACATAGGTTTAAGGTTAGGGGGGAAAGATTGAATGGGAAACTGAGGGGTAACTTTTTTAGGCAATGAGTGGTGGGCGTATGGAATGAACTGCAGGAGGAGGTAGTTGAGGCAGGTACTATCGCAATGTTTAAGAAGCATGTAGACAGGTACATGAATAGGAAAGGTTATGGGCCAAACACAGGCAGATGGGACTAGTGTAGCTGGGGCATGTTGGTGGGTGTGGGCGAGTTGGGCTGAAGGGCCTGTTTCCATGCTCCATGGCCAGAGTGAGGACTACCAGAAATTGGAGGAGCGACACCTCACTTGGGACAGTCTGCACCCTAGTGGCATAAACATTAAATTCACCAATTTCTGGTAGCCTTTGCTGGCTCCTCCCCTTCGCAGCTCTCCCTCAGCCTTCGGGTTCCTCCTCTTCTTTTTTCCTTTCTTCTCCCCATCCCCCCCCACCACCCTACATCAGTCTGAAGAAGGGTTTCGGCCCAAAACGTTGCCTATTTCCTTCGCTCCATAGATGCTGCTGCACCCGCTGAGTTTCTCCAGCACTTTTGTCTACCTTCAATTTTCCAGCATCTGCAGTTCCTTCTTAAACTCCATGCTGTATGACTCTATTAAGGCATGTTCATCAATGTCTTTCAATGGCAATATTTTTACTGATAGTTAAGAGCCAGGAAAGGCGGCTGCAGAGAGTGGTGGACACTGCCCGTTCCATCGCAGGTACTGACCTCCCCACAAGCGAAGGGATCTACAAGTATCAATACCTTGAGAAGGCAGCTAATGTATTCAAAGACCAACACCACCCTGACCACGCTCTCATCTCACTGCTACCATCAAAGAGAAGGTAGAGAAAGGCCAGGGAGCAGTGTCCTCCAGCTTCAAGAACAACCTCTTCCCAACAACCATCAGGCTCGTGAGCATTGCACAACACTAACCTCAGCAGTGACCCGCTATGGAATTAATTTAAGTTGCACTACAGACTTTGGCTTTGCGCTATTATGGTCTTGTTATCTAGTTTTACTGATTGTATTATTGCGTATTGTGCATTTATTTGTTGCATCATTGCATTAATGTCCCTGTAAAGCTGCAGTAAGGAAGAATTTAATTGTGTAGTTCCGGGCTCCAATAACAATTAAACACTCATTACTCTTGATAGACACAAAATACGGTATATGGAATGTGCTGCCAGAGGAGGTAGTTGAGGCAGTTACTATCACAACGTATAAGACACGTGGACAAGTACATGGATGGGACAGGTTTAGAGAGACGTGGGCCAAACGTGGGCAGGTGGGACATGTAGATGGGGCAACTTTTCAGCATGGGCGAGTTGGGCCGAAGGGCCTGTTTCGGTGCTGTATGACTCACTGAATCTATGACTAAATTCTCTGTGATGTTAAGTTAAGCTGCAACAGTGCAGTAGGAAAGGAACAGGAGGGGACATGAGGTCGTGGGAAGGACTTTCGCAAGCCCTTTCATATACGATGAAAGAGATATTGGACTTGCACGTGCCTCTCCACCTCTGCATGTCAGAAGGGATGACGTTAAGTCTGGCGCAAAAGGTTTTAATGGTTTAAGATTTAAAATATTCACTCAATGCATTGGAGTGAAATACAGACAATTGCTGCACCATTAATCTCATCTCGGAGAACAGGGGAAATGTGGATATTTACTTATATGCAGGAAATCCGATCCTAACAAAGATTGTCCTCGCCCTCCCCACTGAGGGGCTGTGAGGTTGTTCATTCTCAGGACTAGGCTGAAGTGATTTGATTTCTGCAGCACTCCTGTTGGGCAGCAGATACACAAGGGTTGTGAATGCAGCCCAGTCCATCACACAGACTGCCCGCCCCTCCATCCACACTTTAGTTTTAATTTGGTTTTGAGATACAGCATGGAACCAGGCCCTTTTGCACACCGAGTCCACGCTGGCCAGCGATCACCCATACACTATTACTATTGTACACACTAGGGGTGATTTACAATTTTTACCGAAGCCAATTAACCTACAAACCTGTACGGAGCACCTGGAGGAAACCCACGCCGAGACAGGGAGAATGTTCAAACTCTGTACAGACAGCACCCATTGTCAGGATTGAACCCAGGTCTCTGGCTCTGTAAGGCAGCTGCTCTACCACTGTGCTGCCCCAGCTTCACGTTGAAAAAAACACCAAGTGCTGGAGAACCTCAGCGGGTCAGGCAGCATCTCTGGAGAAATTGGATAGGTGAAGGGTCCTGACCCAGAATGTTGCCTATCCATATCCTCCACAGATTCTGCCCGATCCGCTCTTTTCAGCAATTTGTAAACCAGCGTCTGCACTTCGGTTGGTCTACATTACACCTCGCACTGTCTCGGGAAAGCAGCCAAAGTAATCAAGGATGCAACACGCTCCAGGCCTCGACCATTCACTGTGCATGTACTGCCCCGGTGTGACTATTGGGTGGAAGCAAAAGCTGAATCAAATTGTATGCTTAGCGATAGATGGACATCAAAGGAGCGAGTGAAACAGAGAGGACATAGGTCTGAGTGGTTCTAGAGTTGAATTTGCTCTTTATCACTTTTATTAATAGCTTTAAATTTTAAACTTATTGTGGTGAGTTGAGTCAAAGCTGACAAGAACTTCAAATTTTATGAATAGGATTTGATCATTTAATCTTTTCACATGTTGCTCCTCCCGATGGCAATGTAAGTTTATGACATTTTCAGAGGAGGGATGAGATTTTCATTCTTCTGAAGCATAATGCCTGGAAGGCTGAGAGGAACAGATTAGTTTGAAGGAGCACTCTGTTTCCTTGGACTATTTCCGAGGGAAATGAAGAGGCCACCACATGGGTGGTTCTGGAGCCACGTATGGGCCAGAGCAGATAGGAACAGCAGACGATAGTGAGAGAGAGGATCGAATTAAGCGGGATCACGGGGTGGGAGATTGCAACCTTCACGTGGTCCACTCTGTTTCGACGAATGCAATCAACCTGGCGTGCACAAACAGAAGATCAAACAGAACAAGTTGTCTTACAACTTTAGGCTGTGCACGCCATACACAAGAAGAAGAAGAAGAAGAAGTAGTGGGATTTGAATGATAGATTTTACACTCAAGCACGGTGGCGCAGTGGTTGCGTTGCTGCCTCACGGCGGCAGAGACCTGGATTTGATCCTGACCTCGGGTGCCTACAGTGTGGTGTTTACACGTTCTCCCTGTGACCGCGTGGGTTTTCTTCGAGTGCTCCGGTTTCCTCCAACACTCCAAAGACGTATAGGTTTGTAGGTTAATTGGCTTTCATAAATTGTCCCTCTTGTGTAGGGTAGAACTAGTGTACGGGGTAATTACGGACCAAAGAGCCCGTTTCCACGCTGTATATCGAAACTAAACTAAACAAACATCCAGAGGGTGGAAGGAACTGCAGACGAGGCGTTAGAGGAAGATATTATTAGTATGTTATTGTCACATCTACCAAAATACAGTGAAAATATTTATTGCGTGCTATCCTGGCAAATCATACAATATACCCGAAGTGTCACCCATTCCTCCTATCCAGAGATGTTGCCTATCCCGCTGTTAGTCCAGCATTTTGTGTCTGTCTTCAAATTATGCAATACATGAGTACAGCAGTTTGAGTAATTGATTGTCACGTGTACCGAGGTACAATGAAAAGCTTTTGTTGCATGCTAACCAGTCAGCGGAAAGACTATGCATGATTACAATAGAGCCATCCACAGTGCACAGATGCCGGATAATAATGTGAATAGCGTTTAGTGCAAGATAAAGTCCAGAAAAGTCAGATTAAAGATAGCCTGAGGGTCTCCAGTGATGTAGATGGGAGCTCTGGACCGTTCTTTAGTTGGTGGTTCAGTTGCCTGATAACAGCTGGGAACAAAAAACTGTCTCTGAATCTGGAGGTGTACGTTTTCACACTTCTCTACCCTTGCCTGATGGGAGAAGATGGGATGAGAACTGATCGTTGATCTTTCATTCATTCATTGTCCTTTATCTCTCCACATCTATAGCGTCTATATCGCTCGTTTCCCTTATTCCTAACCCCTCTGAAGAAGGGTCCCGACGCGAAACGTCACCCATTCCTTCTCTCCAGAGACGCTGCCCGTCCCGCTGAGTTACTCCTGCATTTTGTGTCTATCTCTGGTCCTTGGTTATGCTGGTAGAGCAAAAGAAAAACAGGTCGATATAATGAATTCCACAAGCGATCTGCTTGCACCTGCACCTGTCTGCTTGCAATGAAGAAGGGTTTCGGCCCGAAACGTTGTATATTTCCCTCGCTCCATAGACGCTGCTGCACCTGCTGAGTTTCTCCAGCATTTTTGTCTACGTTCGATTTTCCAGCATCTGCAGTTCCTCCTTAAACTGCTTGCAATGCAATGGCCCTCCCTCACCTGTCCCTTTCACAAGGGCGGCGCTTCATTCGTCCTAACCCCACCCCCGAACATTGCTGCCCCCCTTGTGGGCGGCGCTCCCTCACACCTGCTGTCCCGCGGGCATTGTCCCTTCCTCTGGGCGGCGCTCCCTCGCTTCTGCCGTCTAAGATTAAACCCTTTGAAGGGGAACGCAGCGGCGGGGCCACGGCACGGCACGGCACGCCATCTCTCGGGCCTCCTTTGCTGTGTGTGACCTGTGTCGCGGCGGTGAACGCACCCCTCGGCCGGCAGAGCAGAGCCGGGACGTTCACTACAGAAGCGCAAATGGATTAAAGTTCCTAACTGGTGCGGGCCGATGCAGGAGCTGCAAGAGTTGCTTTTTAAAGCGGCAAGAACTGGCCGGAGAGTTTATCTGAACAACAGCGTGCACTGGGTAGGGAGGGAGAAGGTGAGGGTGGGGAGATGGAGGGGTGGAGAGGAGATGGAGGGGAGATGGAGGGGGGGGGGGGGGGAATGGAGAGGGGAGGGGGGAGGGAGAGAGAGAGAGGCCGGGCTTCTTTCTCTTCTCTCCCTCCCTCCCAGACTCCGCGGGACGGCGCTGGCATCCCTTTGTTGACTGACCTGCGTTGCGTTGAATCAGTCGGAGGCGTGCCCAGGTAGAGAGCGCCGGCGTCTCTCTTTCTCTCTCTCTCTCGCCCTCCGCCCTTTGGCGTCATTCTTCTCGCCGGGGGAGGGACGACATTCTAGCCCAAAGATCCTATAGCGAGCTCTAGCCCTCTGCTACCTCCAGAGAAGGGTTGCGCCTTTGCTCGGGATAACGCGGCGGCGGCGGCGGGTCCCAGTGCAGCGAGGCCGGGACTGTGGGTCGCGGAGCGGCACCTGAGACGGGGCAGGTAGGCGGGAGGGTGTGTGAGAGGGTGTGTACGTTTGTTTTTTCTGGGGGGGAGGGAGGAGGGAGGCATATCCTGGGAAAACTCAAGAGTTAAAAGAGACCTGTCCCTTTATTTATTCTGTGTCTGCAGGTCTCTGAGGCCGGGAGATGCGACCTGGAACTTTTTTGGTGAACTTTTTGAAAAGTTTTTGGAAAGTTTGAGAACGTGTTTTTTTTTGGAGGCTGCGGCGATGGCGAGCGGGGGTTACCGGCCCCCCGGGAACACCACTGACTTTCTGGAAGAATGGAAGGCCAAGAGAGAGAAGATGAGAGCCCGTTTCGCTGCCGCCACCGGCGCAAGTAACGCGGAGACCGGATCCAACCGTAACGGCGCCGCTCCCTCGCTGGGCGAGCTGAACAATAACGGGGGAGACCAGCCGGTGCTGCCCCCGTGGAGGGCGGCTGTACCGACCCCAGCCCCAGCCCCCTCCCCGGCACCGGTCCCGGTCCATCCCCCAGTCCCTACCCCAGTCTCAGTCTCGGTCTCAGTCCCTGTCCCAGTCCCGGCCCCGCGGCGCGGGGAGGAGGAGGACGGCAGAAGCAGCGAAGGGGCCGCCAGAAATTCGCCGGCGGACGGAGCCGAAGCGGAGACCCCACCGCCCGCAGCCGCCGCCGCCGACACCGCCTCCTCCTCGCCGCCACCGTGCGCCAAGGGCAAGGAGAAGAAATGTTCCGGGCCGAGCGCCCGCAAGGGCAAGGGGCAGATCGAGAAAAGGAAACTGCGGGAGAAGCGGAGGTCGACTGGAGTGGTCAACATCCCCGCCGTTGAGGTACAGTCCACTCTCTGTCCCCCTCCCCTGCCTTCTCCCCCTCCCCTCCCTTATCCCCCCTGCCTTCTCCCCCTCCCCCTCCCCTGCCTTCTCCCCCTCCCCCTCCCCTGCCTTATCCCCCCCCTCCCCTGCTTTATCCCCCCCCTCCCCTGCCTAATCCCCCCCCCTCCCCTAACCTATGCCAGCCCCCCCCTCCCCCCACCTTAATAGCCCCCACCCTCTTCTCCCAACCGCTTTCCTCACCTCCCCTTCATCCTTCCCTCTCCCTATCTATCACCTCTACCCTCTCCTCCTCCCTGCCCCCCACCTCTCCTCCCTTATGTTCCCCCATCTACCACCCACCCACCCCGGCAAATTCCTTGGTATTGATTATATTCCCCATGTTTTACAACTCCACCTTGACCGGGTAACTGGGTCAGCAGCATGGACAGTCCACATTAGTGAGATGTTATTTCAATGGTGCTTTGTTGTCACAGGTACCTAGGCACAGGGGGACTGCTTTGTATTTGCATACAGCCCAGTAAAAACCACATTGTACATATAACACAACCATAGTTAAGTGCAAGGGTGCAGGAATAGTAGACTACGCTTTGGCAGTACACGCGAGTTGCCATATTTTTTATGCCAAGTGGCATCCTTCAAGTTTTCAAAGTTGTTAAAAATGTGGAGTCTTGGCCATAAAAGCCCGTTGTCCTGGTGGCGGCACTTGGTTCAGTTTATTGTCACGTGTACCGAAGAACAGTGAAATGCTTTTTGTTGCATGCTAACCAGTCAGCAGAAAGACTACATGTGATTACTATCAAGCTGTCCCCAGTGTACAGATACAAGATGAAGGGAATAACATCTTGCGCAAGATAAAGTCCGATTAAAGATAGTCTGAGGGTCTCTAATGAAGTAGATGGTAGGGCAGGATCGCTCTCTAGTTGGTGATAGGATGATTCAGTGCCTGATGACAGATGAGAAGAAACTGTTCCTGAATCTGGAGGTGTGTGCTTTCCAAAGCTATGTCACTACGTTTCAGCAGTTAACTTGTAACCTTCAAGTTTTGAGAATTATTGAAAGTGTTAGTATCTTAAAGGTCCGTTGTCCTGGCGATGCGCCAGAGTTGCAAGGGTCGGCCAGGCCAAGCGATGTTGTCGGTGTCCTCTGCTGCTCTGTGCCACTGCAGGTCGTGTTCGATCCACGTGCTCGGCCTCGTGGAGCAGCGTCCGATCTAATCGAGCCCCAGGCTCTGCAGGGCCTCCAGGGGCCCACTCCGCCAACACCTTAACCCAAACTTGTCCTACCTTTTGTTGATGTTCTGAGGTATTTATTTCCCTTGGTTTTCTGCCAGTACATTCTGTTTTAAAAACCAAACAAAAACTGCAAATACTGGAAATGTAAAATAAAAACAGAGGAGGCTGGAAACGCTGATATTTCAGACCGGATGGCGACACAAGAAACTGCAGATGCTGGCATTTTGAGCAAAATGCAAAGTACTGGAGGAACTCAATGGGTCAGGCAGCATCTGTGGAGGGAATTGTCTGATGATGTTTTGAGTCAGGATCCTTCTTCAGGCATTTTGGGTCAGGACCCTTCTTCTGACTGATGGAGTGGGGGAGGGGGGAGGGCGGGGGGGGAAACTGGATAAGAGCAGATGGGGTGGAGAAAAGGCTGGCAATTCTGATCTTATAGACGTGCAAAATCATGAGCGCAATAGATCGGGAGGACGCACTGAGTCTATTGACTAGAGTATGGAATCGAGAACGAGACGATATAGGTTTAAGGTGAAGGGGGGCAGATTTATTAGGATCCTAAGAGGTTGCTTTTTCACACAAAAGTGGTGGATGTATGGAATGAGCTGCCAGAGGGGGTAGTTGATGCAGGTACTATAGCAATGTTTCAGAAACATTTAGACAAGGACATGGATAGGACAGGTTTAGTGAGATATGGGCCAAACAGGGAGGTGGGATTAGTGTTGTTACTAGCTGGTTTGGGCAAGTTGGGACGAAGGGCCTGTTTCCACTCTGTATTACTTGAACTGATAAGTGGGTATGGGGAAGGAGTTCATTGGCAGATGGGTGGAGTAAGGGACTAGGGCTAGAGATGTTAAAAGGGTGTCAGATAAGGAGAGAAGATGAGTGATATGAGTATAGCTGGAGGGAGAAGAGAATGGGCATAATCCTCTCTTTTCCAGGTTACTCCCCCCCCCCCCCCCCCCCCCCCACCCTCCATCAGACTGAAGGGTCCTGACCTGAAACATCATCTGTCCATTCCTTCCAGAGATGCTGCCTGACCCACTGAGTTCCTCCAGCACTTAATAGTTTTTGTTTCAGGCCCTTTGCTTCTGTTAATCCTTCCACAGATGTTGACTGCTCTACTTTGCTGTTTCAGCCACGTTTTAGTTTGGTAAGAGGTTTGATCGTTCCAAACCTAAAACACTTTACATTTCTTCATGTGCAAGAGAATGCTGTAACATTTGGATAATTCCTATCAAATTATCTCCAGACTCCAGGAAGTTATTAACTTTTATCAGTTCTGTCCTGTAAACCCAGTCTGTTTAGAATACGCAGCTTTTTGGTTTATCTATTTCAAGGACTGAGGATAGATAACATTCAGAGACCAGCAGAAAATATGTAATAAAAATAATTTAACCAGCAAGAATTGGGTAGGGGTCGCAAGGATACTTACAATGTTTAAAAAGGGCACACTGACAGGTTGTAACAAAGATAGATGTAAAATGCTTGAGTAACTCAGTGGATCTGGCAGCATCCTAGACAATAGGCGCAGGAGTAGGCCATTCGGCCCTTCGAACCAGCACCACCATTCAACGTGATCATGGCTGATCATCCCCAATCAGTACCCCGTTCCTGCCTTCTCCCCATATCCCCTGACTCCGCTATCTTTAAGAGCCCTATCTAGCTCTCTCTTGAAAGTATCCAGAGAACCGCCCTCTGAGGCAGAGAATTCCACATACTCTCAACTGTCTGGGTGAAAAAGTGTTTCCTCATCTCCGATCTAAATGGCTTACCACTTATTCTTAAACTGTGGCCCCTGGTTCTGAACTCCCCCAACATCGGGAACATGTTTCCTGCCTCTAGTGTGTCCAAACCCTTAATAATCTTATATGTCTCAATAAGATCCCCTCTCATCCTTCTTAACTCCAGAGTACACAAGCCCAGCCGCTCCATTTTCTCAGCATATGACAGTCCCGCCATCCCAGGAATTAACCTGGTAAACCTACGCTGCACTCCCTCAATAGCAAGAATGTCCTTCCTCAAATTAGGGGATCAAAACTGCACACAATACTCCATGTGTGGCCTCACTGGGGCCCTATACAAATCCAGAAGGACCTCTTTGCTCCTATACTCAACTCGTCTTGTTAAAAAGGCCAACATGCCATTCCCTTTCTTCACTGCCTGCTGTACCTGCATGCTTACTTTCCTTGACTGATGAACAAGGACCCCCCAGATCCCGTTGTACTTCCCTTTTTCACAACTTGACAGCATTTAGATAGTAATCTACCTTCCTGTTTTTGTTTCCAAAGTGGATAACCTCACATTTATCCACATTAAACTGCATCTGCCAACTTACATCTGCCAACTTACAGTTTGTTCTGGTATAATGTGAGGTACCTTTATAAGAAACCCTATCTTAGAGAAAATACTTATAAAAGCAATTGGGGGGGGAAAAGCTTTTGGGCACTGGAGTGTTTCTGACACGTACTAACAAAATATTTTTCTTTTTCAAATTTTGAGGTATTTTTTAAGACCTATAAGTTTCTTTTTGATATGATTAAAATACTAAAGGCTATTATCTGAAGGCTACTGTCTATTATCTGCTACACTATTATCGTTTAATAGAGTATTGTTGCACAAAAGGGTGGCACAGTGGCACGGTAGTAGAACTGCTACTTCATAGCGCCACAGAACAGCGTTCGACCGTGACTTGGATACTGTCCGTGTGGAGTTTGCATGTTTCCCCTGTGACCATGTAGATTTCCTTCGGTTCTGGTTTCCTCCCACATATCAAAGACTAGTAGGTTTGAGGGTCTGGCCTTTAAATTGCTCCTTGTGTGTAAGGAGTGGCTGAGAAAGTGGGATAACATAGAACTAGTGTTAATAGGTGATCGATGGTCAGTGTGGGCTGAAGGGCCTGCTTCATGCTGTTTCTCTAAATCATGTGTTAATAGAAGCAATGGCTAGTCAATTTCAGTGGCCACCTGTTGAGTAGTTGTTGTGTTCTTGAAAGATAATGGCATTATTAACCTGCAGGGTGGTTACATGAAAACTGTTTATTTCCCTTATATTTTTTTCCCCTCCCAAGACAGCTTTTTCCCCTGCATCCCTTTTCCTGTGCTGTACTGCTCTGTTCTATATATTTCCCGTTTTATAATTTCAGACCAGAGAAGGTGTTTATGTATAATAGGTGCCGTACAATACTAAGAAATATATTCTGCTCACTTCCTCTTTGCTCTACCTATTGTACTTGAGTTCTACTGGATTGTATTTGTATAAAAACAATAGTAGAAACAAGGAACTGCAGATGTTGGTTTACACAAAGTGCTGGAGCAACTAAGCAGGTCAGGCTGCATCTCTGGAGAACATGAATACGCAACGTTTCAGGACCGAACCCTTCCTCAGACTAATTGAAGGATCCTGACCTGGCTGCTTGACTCACTGAGTTACTCCAGCACTTAGTGTCTTTTTGTATTTGTGCATAGTGTTGTATGATCTGATTGGATAGCATGCAAAACAAAGCTTTTCACTGCACCTCGATATATGTGAAAAACACCTTATTATGGGCAAGACCAGTCCTGAGGTCACCTGTCCATTCCCACCATAGATGCTGGCTGACCCGTTGAGTTCCTCCAGCATTTTGTTTTACCTCTGGATTCCAGCATCAGCATTTTTTTGCTTTTAATTTGCATTATTCCTATTTCAAAAGCATTCTCACACCTCCCCATCCCCCACACCTACCCAATGCTAACGTTAGTCGACACCAGCGTTTCCCAACCGGGGTTCCACGGAACACTAGGGTTCCGCGAGAGGTCACTAGGGGTTCAGAGAGAAATGGTGATAAATAGGCCAATCATATGTAAATGCATTTTTGAGTCAATTTTGTGTTTCATATTCGTAATTTTATTATACACGTACGGCATATTTAGCGACGTTGATACGGCTCCAGTGTGAAACGGCCTTTAGTGGTCAGTGAACAGGAGCTGTACGTGACAGATTTGTGTATCATCAAATGACTCGCTCGAGTTCAGACGCATGCACTGTCTCCATCAGTCCTGTCTGTGCTTCCTGGCGTGCAGGTACAGTCTCCCACGTTATTTAGTAATTTTTACTCATCATTTAGGGATGTTGTATGAATTTAAAAAATGTAAGTATGTTTATGTTTATTTTTGTTAGTGTATCAAAAGTTTATTTATGTATGTTTTTGTTAGTTTATCAAAAATGTGTGTAATTTTTTTTTCTCTCTCGCGCTACTCCAAGGTTAGTTCTGTTTGCCTTTATTTGCTTCCGTTTTCAACTAGCAGTTTGATTTTCAGTTTTTTTGCATTGTCAATAAACTTGAGAAAAACGTAATTTTTTTTTGCTTAAACCAGCTATCAGAAATATATGTTATGTTTGCCTTATGATCTTTAAGTTCATGAAAGAGAATGCAAGAGATTAAAAAAGAGATATAATCATTTTTATGTAGGGGTTCCCTGAGATGAAAACCATTTCAAGGGGTCCACAAGGGTAAAAAGATTGAGAAACACAATGGGTACTTTGCAGAAGTCAATTTAACCTGCTAATACGTTTTTGGGATGTGGGAGGAAACTGGAGCACCCAAAGGAAACCCACACGGCCACATGGTGAACGTGCATACTCCACACAGACAGCACCCCAGGTCAGGATTGAACCCAGGTCACTGGGGTTGCAAACTTGATAGCTGTGTCAAAGTGCAGGCTTGGATCTTGGGCACCTTATCAGCTCACTGGGAATTTGTTCTATAAAAGTGGAGCCTCCTTTTCCAAACACAAAGTGCTGGAGTAACTTGGTGGATTGGGCAATCTGCAGAGGGAACGGACAGGAAAGGTTTTGGGTCGGGACACCTCGTCAGTCTGAAGAAGGGACCCGGCCCAAATCATCGGCAATTCATTCCCTCAGATGCTGCCTGACCCTTTGAGTTACTCCAACCACTTTTGAGTTTTGCTCAAGATTCCAGCATCTACAGTTCCTTGTTTCCTTTTCAACCTTTCCTGCTAATATAATCTCGTGCTTCTAGATTAATTCTCCTCCGGAGTCTAAAGATCTTTGTTTTCAATAAATATAAAACGAAGACAGGGTTGTTCAGTGCCGCCAGTTTAATTATGTTCAAAATTAATCATTTTAAAATTCTTCAGTATATAAATATTGTGTTGGTTTGATTTGTGGTCCTTTTAGCATGCATTTTTGCATGAAATGGTTCATTTCTTTTTAAGCTGATGGCCCATTACCACAGTTGGAAGTTTGCTTTTAAAGGTCCCTGTGGCCACCTTAAACTTCCCACCAAACGGCAGGATCTTGCACTTCATATGTTAAGGTTCCTTTTCCAATTTCCTGCCTGTTTAATGAGCTTTTCTACATTTTGCTTCTTATTTATTTATTTTTTGCCCCTCTTGCACACAACTATATTCCCTCCACCACCACCCAGCCTACACCAAGTTTAGTTTAAAAATACAGTGTGGAAACAGGCCCTTCGGCTCACCGAGTCCATGCCGACCAACTATCATGGTACATTTGCACTATCCTACACACTAGGGACAATTTTACCGAAACCAAACCCGCACGTCTTTGGAGTGTGTGAGGAAACCGGAGCACACAGAGAAAACCCATGCGGTCCCAGAGAGAACGTGCAAACACCATGCGGACAGCACCCGTCGTCAGGATCGAACCCATTCTCTAGTGTTGTGAGGCAGCAACTCTACCGCTGTGCCACCCTAATGGATGTTTGAATGCAAAGTTCATTTATTTTAACAGTGAGTTCTTGCTTCTGCTTTCAATAATGACTTTTGGTCATTACGTTGAAATGAAACTCCCAGACGTTTGTACATTTAGGAAAAAGAATACCGGCTGTAGCTTCATTTAAACAGGTGGAACGTTTGTGCTTTTTGTTTTGGAGACCTGATAGGGGTATAGAAAGTTGAGAAGCATAGATTAGATTTAAGTTTATTTTTAGGTAGAAGCGAGGAACTGCAGATGCTGGTTTACCATGGAAAGGCACAAAAAGCTGGAGTAACAGTGTGTCAGGCAGCATCCCTAGAGAACATGGATAGGTCTGCAGAAGGGTCCCAACCCGGAATAGCACCTATCCGTGTTTTCCAGGGATGTTACCTGATCTGCTGAGCTACTTCAGCATTTTTTTGTCTTTCCTTAGTTTTATTACTGCCACGTGTACTGAGGTATCGTGAAAGCTTTGTTTTGCGTGATATTTTACTTCTAACTTGAAGAGAAGCAGGGGAGGCTTGGTTTAATGTTTGATTTGAACCTGTGATCTTGAGGCACGTGTGTAAATACTGTTATCAGTGTATCAGATAACGGCAGGAATGGTGGAGGCCTTTTTAAAACAGACCTTGGCTTATATTTCCCCTTGGTTTTGACAGAGTGCACGCACACGCATGTTCAGGACTCTTCCGGACGTGTGTGTGTGCGATGACCACATTGTGAGGCTGTGTCATCCCGTGTGGAAACAGGCCCTTCGGCCCAATCTGCCAAAACTAACCAACATGCCCCATTTACACTTGTCCCACCTGCCTGTGTTTGGCCCATATATCCTTCTAAATCTATCCGATCCATGTACTGGTCCAAATATCTTTTAAACATTGTGATCGTACCTGCCTCAACTACCTCCACTAGCAGCTCGTGCAATACACCCACCACCCTTTGTGCTTAAAAAAAAAAAGCTGCCCGTCGGTTTCCTATTAGGTCTTTGTTCCCCTTCTGTCCAGCAACCCCACCCACCTTAAACTCATGACCTTTGGTTATTGATTCCCCTACTCTGGGTAAAAAACATTTACCCAGTGTGCGTTTACCCGATCTATTCCTCTCATGATTTTCTACACCTCTATAAGATTACCCCTTATCCTCTTGCGTACACTAGCAGTCCTCCACATTAGGGACAATTTACAGAGTCCTAGCCTGCCCAACCTCTCCCTATAGCTCAGGGACTCGTGTCCTGACAAGATCCTTGTAAATCTGCTCTGCTCCCTTTCTGGCTTAACAACTAACGTTCCTGTAACAGGGTAACACAATACTCTAAATGTGTCCTCACCAATGTCTCGTACAATTTCAATGCCTCCTGTCCTCCACCATAGCGCTCTCCCACCAGGTCAAATGACAGGTATTGGGATCAACTGGCTAGTCCTTTCAGAGCTGATGTGATGGGCTGAATGGCCTCTTCTTTTGGTATTTTTATGAGAGGATTTTCCATTTTCACTGGCCTTCCATTGAAAAAAATACATTTGGATTAAAGAATTCCAGGGTTTTAAGTAGAAGCTTGCAGATGATAAAGTTACCCATTGTTCTAAACCTGGTGGTTTCAGAAACTCCTCTGATGAAGCATAAAATGGTCAGATACCCAACGATTTTTGGGCGGCACGGTGGTGCAGCGGTGGAGTTGCAGCCTTACAGCGCCAGGTACCCGAGTTCGATCCTGACCAAAGGTGTTGTCTGTATGGTGTTTGTATTTTCTCCCTGTGACCGCGTGGGTATTCTCCAGGTGCCACCGTCTCCACCCACACTCCAAAGACGTGCGGGTTTGTACGTTAATTGGCTTCAGTAAAATTGTAAATTGTCCCTAATGTGGAGGACTGCAAGTGTACGGTGTGATCATGGTCGGCACGGACTCGGTGGGCCCAAGGGGGTTTGGAAGCCTCTGCTTTTGCGTTGTGGTGTCAGTAGCTTGGTCTGTAATCGTGTGAAGAAGCTGCAGCCAGTGTTGGTGAAGCCCAGTAGATCTGACAACACCAGGGATTGTGTGTTCGAGTGTCTGTGAATTCCAGTGGGTGTGGTAATTACTGGCAAACCACCTAGATGTAACCGCACCAGGCAGGAAGGCTCCTCCCTCCAGATTTTAATTATGCATCACAGATTCATAGCACAAAGACAGGATTTAGGCTTACGAGATACAGCGTGAAAACAAGCAACCTTCGGCCCACCGAGTCTGCGCTGACCAGCGATCACTCCATACACAATAGGGACAATTTACAATTTTTGCGGAAGCCAATGAACCTACAAACCTGCATGTCTTTGGAGAGTGGGAGGAAACCGCAACACCCAGAGAAAACCCACTCAGTGAGAACGTACAAATGCTGTACAGACATCACCCTTAGTCAGGATTGAGCTTGGGTGTCTGGCGCTGTAAGGCAGCAATTCTACCACTGTGCCCCCCCCCCCCCCCAAGACTGTGTCTGCACTAATCTCATTTACCAGCTCTTGGTCTGTAGCCTTCTGTGCAGTGATACAAGTTCTTGTCAAAATGCTTCTTAAATGTTGTAAGATTATTTGCTTCCATTCCAGATTGCAACCAGACAAAAAAATCCTCTAACCCTCATTGGACCTTTGTCCCCTCTTTGTGAGATTGTGAGATCCCTGCTCTGGGGAATCATTCCTTTCTATTGACCTGAGATCCCTCTGTTTTTATTCGATCGCTATTGAGTTCCATATGCAAAAGTACTTCTTTGAAAGACCCAGCATGGGCAAACAGGCCCTTCAGACACACCGTGTTCACGCTGACCATCGATCACCCATTCACGCTAGTTCTATGTTATTGCACTTTCCCATGCGCTCTCCACACACTAGGGGCAATTTAAAGGACCAATTCACTTACAAAACTTGCACGCCTCAGGGATGTGGGAGGAAACCAGAACACCTGGAGGAAACCCACACGTTCACAGGGAGAAAGTGCAAACTCCACACAGGCATGGACTGAGGTCAGGATGGAACCCGGGTCTCTGGCACTGTGAGGCAACGGCTCTCCCAGCTGCACCATTGTGCCTCCCTTTGTGGTGTTTGTCGATGAGTCTCAACAGTAACTCTTGCATTTGATCGGTTATCGATTGTTCTGTTTGGCGTTAGTAAGGTGCAGTGTGAAACTGGTGCCCTTGACAACCTCTAACGCCTTGATCACATCCTTGAGTCAAGAGAGTTTAATTGTGCATCAGGACTGAACAATGAAGTCCTTGCTTGCTGCACCTTTACAGGCACATGAACACAATGTCACAACAAATAATTGATTGCACTATTGTTCATAGTATATTTACCAGTTACACTGGGTAACCAGATTGGAATAGTGCAAGCTGAAGTGAGCTTCCTAATCTACACAAAGTCGAAAGTAGTTTGGTGCTGTGGTTCGCGTTGTGCCGGGTGGTTCAAGAGCCTTGGTGTTCATGGGAAGAGGCGGTTCTTGAACCTGGAGGTCACGGCTCTTGGGCTCCTGTACCACCTTCCTGATAGCCAATGCTCTTGACCGTGGAAGACGCCGTTCTCGAGCTCCTCTAGCACCTTCCCATTCACAGCAGCCAGATGAGAGCGTGAAGCTTGTGAGGCAGGGAAGGGCAAATGCATCCAACTGAATGGTGGCACAAACATGAGGGCTGAATGACCTCGAGCTCCAATATTCCAGCCCAGTCTAAAGTAAGGCCATGAAACAAAGTGCTGTATGAACAACGGGTCAGGCAGCATCTGTGGAGGGAGATGGGGTGACAACGTTTTGGGTTGGGACCTTCTTCAGGCTCCATTCTGTAGAAATAAAGAACTGCAGATGCTGGTTAATGTACAAAAGGGGACAAAGTGCTGGAGTAACTCAGTATCTGAGGTAGCATCTCTGGAGAGCATGGATGGGTGACTTTTTGGGTTGAGACTCTTCTTTCCATGTGAAGAAGGGTCTCGATTGGAAAAGTCACCTATCCCTGCTCTCCAGAGATGCTGCCTGACCCGCTGCATTTGGAGTAATGCACTTTGCTTTTAGCTCAGGATTCCAGCATCTGCAGTACTTTAACCAGCATTTGGCAACTGTGCTGGAGTGAAGCCTCTCGTAATCTCCGTGTGGGGTTCATTTATTTTTAAAACAAAAGGAGTAATTCTGTGCAGAATTATACTGTTGGACTTGCTACAGACTCCATTATCCTGTCCACCTTCCAAATTGGCTGCTCTCCAAGTTCATGGTTTTGAAATCTCAGTTGGTTGTTATGTTAGAGACTGGGCCAACACAAATACTTCAGAAGCATAATTCAGCTGGCAGGACCCAAGAAGTAATCTCCATTATTCCCAGCCTTGAGTCATAGTGATAGCATGTGGAAGCGGGCTCTTCGACCCAACTTGCCCACACCGGCCAACATGCACCATCTACAATAGGCAGGTGGGACTAGGTTTGGCCCATATCCCTCTAAACCTGTCCTATCCGTGTATGTGTCCAAATGTTTCTTAAACATTGTGATAGGCGATATAGCAGGAACTATCAGGGTAGACCCCGATCTCACTGAGCGAAATGGGCAGAATATTTTAGAAATCCACAAAATGCAGGAGTAACTCAGAAGATCAGGCAGCATCTCTGGAAAAAATTGGATAGGACCCTTCTTCAGACTATTTACCTGGGTCTTAAATTACCCTTTTATTCTGAGGCTGTGTATCCTAGACTCTCCCACGTGGAAACATCATCTCCGTATCCACTGAAGAAGGGTTCTGACCCAAAGTGCCACCTTTCACCAAAACAGTGAAAGGCCTGGATAGAGTGGATGTGGAGAGGAGGTTTCCACTAGTGGGAGAGTTTAGAACCAGAGGCTATAGCCTCAGAATAAAAGGACGTCCCTTTAGAAAGGAGCTGAGGAGGAATTTCTTATAGTTAGAGGGTGGTGAATCTGTGGATTTCATTGCCTGTGGAGATCAAGTCAATGGATATTTTTATGGCGGAGATTGATAGATGTGTATGTGTGTCAGGGGTTATGGGGAGGTCAGGAGAATGCAATTGAGAGGGAATGATAGATTGAGTGGTGGAGTAGACCTGATGGGCCGAATAGTCTAAATCCGTTCCTATAAACATGATTTTTTTTCCCCTTCCCCTGAGATGCTGCCTGGCTCACTGAGTTAACCCAGTATTTTGTATCTACCTATCCTCTCCACTATATCTAGGCCTTTTGCTATTCTGTAACTTTTAATAATGCTCCCTCCCCCTCATCTTTCTAAACTCTTACCAACTGAAGAGTGAGTGGGGCGAGAGGAATAGAGTCTGGATCTTGTGAACTGTGTTGGACATTTAGTTTCTTTGAGCGAGCACTTGTTTCAGGCGCGGAAGGGAAGAGAAGGCTTGGGCGTCCTCGTTGAATGCATTTTGTTTTGCATTTCTCTCAGACTGTCATTTTGCTGGGCTTTGTATCTTGGGCGTACACTGATCCATTATCTTTCAGGAATGCGGAAACCTATTATATATATATTTCTTTCACTGAATAATTTCACCCAGCCAGCGTTCCACATTGTTGAACATGTCCAAGCTTATAGTGCCCCTTTTCATACAACCGCCCTGTTCCACCACAAAGCTGCGAGATTTCAGTAATTAAATTCTCCTTTTTTTTTCTTCTTGGCTGTTTAAAGCTCTTATTTACGGGTCAGTCTTCCAGAGTAGTTGAAAGCTGGCTAGCAAGTGAAATGCTCTTGTAGGGTGGGGGAGGGAGGTGGATAATTGGGCATGGGCGGGTTTGCAAGGAGCTTCAGGTCTTAGCTCATTCATGCGTATTTGCGTTGGTGGCAGTGGATCAGTGAGGTCGTGAAGTAGAACATAGAACAATGCAGCACAGGTGCGGCCCTTCAGCCCACAATGTCTGTGCTGAACATGATTCCCATCCCTCCATTCCCGGCATATCCGTGTGCCTATCAAAAAGTCTCTTAGATGCTGCCTCTCTAGATCCCGCTGGCCACACCACCACCACCCCTGGCCGTGTATTCCAGCCACCCGCCAGCTGCGTTTTAAACAAATACCCATGTCGTTTAAACTTTTCCCTTTCACCTGAAAAATCTTCCCTCTAGAATTTGATATTTCCTTCCTTTGGATAATTATCATGTGTACTGAGCTGCAGTGAAAAGCCGTTTTTGTTCTACTTTGTTCTCCGATTGTTCTAAACCTGGTGGTTGATGACTAAAAATAAAAAGTTCAGATACCCAATGGTGCAGTGATCGAGTTCGGAGACCCGAATTCAATCCCGATTACGGGTGCTGTCTGTACGGAGTTTGTCGGTTCTCCCCTTGACTGCATGGGTTTTCTCCAGTTTCCTCCCACACTCTAAAGATGTCCAGGTTTTCAGGTTAAATGGCTTCTGCTAATTCAAAATTGTTCCCAGTGTAGTATAGTGCACGTGTACGGGATGATGGTTGGTCGGCACGGACTCGGTGGGCCGAAGGGCCTGTTTCCACGCTATATCTCTAAACTAAACTGAACTCTTTTGGGTCAGAGGGACATATGAAAGAGCGCGTGCCACACAAAATACCGTCTGTGGCAACCCAGTAAACTAGTCCGGCCGTCGCGGGGATTTCAAGTGCGTTTTTGTAGTTTTGTCCAGATTAAAGGAGGTGCTGGACCATCCGTTGAGGGTCAATTGTTGGTGGACCTGTATTGCCATACCTGATGTGATCATCTCACTCTGCCTGCTCTCTGTGAAGGGGTGGTGGTTATGGACCAGGGATCTCTGCTACTGTGCAAACATTGCCGGGTTTGACATTTCTCAGAGAAAACTGTGGGAAATGCCCCAGGCTCACCACCCTCTGGGTGAAGATTCGAGGAGGTGCCCGGAAACATGGGCCATAATGCTGGGAGATAGTTGATGTCATTCAGAACTAGGTTTGTGGCTGAGGGGGCCTGAAATGTCACAATCTTGTGACTTATTTATCTTGAAGGACACAAAGTGGTGGAGTAACTCAGCGGGTCAGGCAACATCTTTGGAGAAAGTGGATCAGTGACATTTCGGATCAGGACCCTCTTGTTCAGCCTACCATGAGGAACCTTGTCAAATGCTTTACTAAAATCTGTGTGGACAACATCCACTGCCCTACCCTTATCAATCGTCTTCCTTACCTTCTAAAAGAAGAGAGAATCAAATTTGTGAGACAGGACTTGCCTTACACAGGGTCCTCCTGCTTGCCTCACGCAACCATGACTTTCCAAATGTCTCCCTAAGAATCTTCTCCAATAATATCTCTACCACCGATGCAAGGATAGGTTGGAATTGAGTCGACTGGGTGAGTAGAGTTAAATGAAACCTGACACCCAGACCCTGAGAAGTCATTTTTCATAGACTTCAAAATCCCTTTTTCTTTCAACTTCTGTATTAAAAAAAAAAAAAAAAAAAAAATTAAATGTGTTTTGTTTGATCTTGCTGTTACTGCCTGGAGGGACAGTGGAAGCAGCTTAAACAGTCGGGTTCAATTGGATAAAACTCACTCGAGGAAAGGAATTTTGTGGGATTTCAGAAGGTGCGGAGAGTGAAAGGCCTGGATAGTGCATGTGGGATGATGTTTCCACTCGGGGGGAGAGCCTAGGACCAGAGGCAATGGCTTCAGAATTAGACATTCCTTTAGGAAGGAGATGAGGAGCAATTTCTTTAGTCAGAGGGTGGTGAATCTGTGGAATGAATTGCCTGTGGAGGCCAAGTCAACGGATATTTCTAAGGCAGAGATAGATAGATTTTTGATTGGTACGGGTGTCGGTGGTTATGGGGATGGGGGGGGGGAAAGGCAGGAGAAAGGGGTTTAGAGGGGAGGAGAGATCAGCCATGATTGAATGACGGAGTGGACTTGATGGGCCAAATGGCCTCATTCTGCTCCTATCACTTATGAGCCATCAAACGCTAATCATACATCAACACTATAATTCCTGGGATGATTCTCGTACATTATCGTGGACATTCTTCACATTACCTTATCAGCACCGCCCAGATGCTCTCAAGAAATATTGAGGCAAACACATTGCACTGCGATCTACAGTGCAGAGGATGTGAAAGGTATCATTAAAATGCAGTCTCTTTTCAATAAAGTATGAGAAGGGGAGGATTCTAGGGTGAATTGTATAGGTTAACAATATGCTGTTCCTTCTCCAAAGGATGTCATTTGCAGCACAGTTTTTCCCAAGAGTATCAATTTGACAATTAAAGCCTTCATTATGCACAAGGAGTGTCAGCTGTTCCCAGCAAGAACTTTATAAGACATTTCAAAAGTTGCACCAAGGAAGTACATTCAACTATAATCTGGCACCAAGCCATACACACGCAGAGACTGGGACAGAACAAAAGTCTGAATACAAAGGAAGATAGCACGATATTGAGGGAGGGGTGAGGGGTGGATGTGCGGGGAATGGAGGGATATAGATCGGGTGCAGGGAGAGGAGATTTGTATTAAGGGCCTGTCCCACTTGGCAATTTTTTTTTCGGCGACTGCCGGCGTTGTATCAGGGTCACCAAAATTTTTTGACCATTTCAAAATCCAGCGGCGACAAAAAAAAATATTGCGACACTTCAGGAAACACCGTGCATCAATACATCATCAAACCGCGACTTTTTCAGTGACCTGATACGTCAGTCAATGATGCTGGCAGTCGCCGAAAACATTGGCAAGTGGGACAGGCCCTTAACTTGATATTAACGCGACATGGATATTGTGGGCCAAAATGCTTGTTTATGTCCTATGAAAAAGAACAGAAGGAATGACATTTTATTAGTGGGGTGGGGGTGGGGGGGAGGGGGGGCTGAATTCTTTCCCATGAGTTGGGGTGAAAGGAAGCAGGAGCAAACTGATCAGAAAAGAGGCCCAGCAGGTAGAAGCACCAGAGGGGGGGATGGCATCAAGAATCACCAGGTATTTACTAGTCAGACAGAGCCACAAGGAAGTGCAAGAAATTTTGAGTGAAACACCAAGTGCGAGTAAATCAGTGGATCAGACAACATCTGTGGAGGACATTTACATTTGGGGGCCCTTCTTCAGACTGATTCAATGGTTAAATGTCATATATACTAACAATGTACTTAGATTAGACGCAAGTTGCTGGAGTAACTCTACGGATCAGGCAGCATCTCTGGGGGGAAATAAAAGGATGGGTGCCGTTTCAGGTCGAAACCCTTCTGGGTCGAGTTACTCCAACACTTTGTAACTATCCGGTATAAACCAGCATCTGCAGTTCCTTCCTATACGGGACAATTAACATTACTTTGTGCAGCTGTTGTGTATTTACAGTGCCCTCCATAATGTTTGGGACAAGGACCCATCATTTATTTATTTGCCTCCATAATTGTACTCCACAGTTTGAGATATATAATAGCAAAAAATCATCTGTGGTTAAAGTGCACATTGTCAGATTTTAATAAAGGCCATTTTTATACATTTTGGTTTCACCATGTAGAAATTACAGCAGTGTTTATACATAGTCTCCCCCCCCCCCCCCCCCCCCCCCCTCCCCATTTCAGGGCACCATTATGTTTGGGGCACAGCAATGCCATGTAAAGGAAAGTAGTCGTGTTAAGTATTTTGTTGCATATCCTTTGCATGCAATGACTGCTTGAAGTCTGCGATTCATGGACAGCACCAGTTGCTGGGTGTCTTCTGGTGATGCACTGCCAGGCCTGTATTGCAGCCATCTTTAGCTTATGCTTGTTTTGGGAGCCAGTCCCCTTCAGTTTTCTCTTCAGCTTACAGAAGGCATGCTCAATAGGGTGCAATGGCTGGCGGTTCATTCCACAACAAGACAATGATCCTAAACATACTGCTAAAGCAACAAAGGTGTTTTTCAAAGCTAAAAAATGTTCTATTCTTGAGTGGTCAAGTCAATCACCTGATCTGAACCCTATAGAGCACGCCTTCATAAGAAGATTAACTTATATCAGAGTGATGGCAAGAGAAAAGTATGGAGGAGAGAAGGATCTGCCCAAGATCCAAAGCACTGAAACACGATGGTGGGGGTGTTATGGCCGGGGCATGTATGGCTGCTGCAGGTACTGGCTCACTTATCTTCATTGATGTTACAGCTGCAGATGTTAGTAGCATAATGAATTCTGAAGTGTATAGACACATCCTATCTGCACAAGTTCAAACAAATGCCACAGGCAATGAACTACAATGGCCCCAAGATGGCCTGGCCCCCAGTCCACCTCCCTGTGGGATCTTCCTGTGTATCACAAGAGTGAACGTGCCTCAAAACCATGCAATTTGTTGCTAAGCACACTGGCTCTGCAAAGTGTTATGCAAATTCAAGTTTGCACCTTCGCCTTGTCGAGCATAGTCTAGTTCAGCGCTGGAACAGACCCTTCGGCCCACAATGTCTGTGCTGAACATTGCGCCAATGTCAAGTCTCCTAATGTCATCAGTCTGCATGTGATCCACATCCCTCCATTCCCTGCATATCCATGCGCCCATCTAAAAGTCTCATAAGTACCATTATTGTATCTCCCTTCACCACCGCACATGCCAGCACGTTCCAGGCACCAACCACGCCTCCCCACAATCAGTCTGAAGATGGGTCCTGACCTGAAACATCATCTATCCATGTTCTCCAGAGTTGCTGCCTGACCGGCTGAGTTCCTCCAGCATTTGCGCCCTTAATTGTAAGGCAGCATCTGCAGTTCCTTGTCCCTACAAAGCTGCATTGTGAATTCCTGATTCCTATGCTTGGTTTGGTTTCGAGATACATTGCAGAAACTGGCCCTTTGGCCCACCGAGCCCGTGCAGACCAGTGATCCTCGCACACTAATGCTATCCTACACACAGTAGGGACAATTATACCAACCCATTTAACCTACAAACCTGTTTGTCTTTGGGAGAAATACCACCCGGTCACACGGAACGTACAAACTCCGTACAGACAGCATCCATACTCAGGATCAAACCCGTGTCTCTGGCGCTGTGAGGCAGCAACTCTACCGCTGCGCCACCGTGCTGTCCCAATGCCCCGACCAATGGCTCAACGTTGGAGACCGGATGGTTTGTTTTCTATTCTTATCTGGTTCAGAGACTGGTTACGTTGAAGAATGTGGCATTGGCAAATTCTAGAGGAATCCAAAACATGCCAAGGGTATGAAGCAATGCAAGAACAATGCTGAATATGGGCACAGATGCTGTTTGCATATAGAACATAACAATTGTTAAAAATTAATTGGGCTTTCAGCCACGCCCAGCAGCAAAGTGTCACTACATTTATAAAGATTTTTGGATTTACCGCATGTTGATGTGGGCTGAAAACTCATGGTCAAAGGATTCAAACCGTTTGCCCAATAAGCTCTTGTAACTGGGATAATGCAGATCACCGTTGTAGCTCACTACGAGGGCTCACTCCTGGCAGGGGTTACACAACAAGGATGTATACAATGTTCAAATTAGATCAATGCTTTAAAGAGCTGATAATACTGATACCTGCTCAAAATTATTTTGCACGCCAATACATTTGAATGTTAAATTCACAACGCCCACTTTTCTTTCTTTAATCAATCAAAAATGGCGAGGCGGTATAGTTGCTGCCTTACAGCGCCAGAGACCCGGGGTTCAATCCTGACCACGTGTGCTGTCTACGGAGTTTGGACGTTCTCCCTGTGGCCGCGTGGGGTTTCTCCGAGGGCTCTTGTTTCCTCCCACACTTGAAAGACATGCAGGCTTGGCTTTGGTATAATTGTGAGTTGTCCCCGGTGTGTGTAGGACAGTGTTAGCGTGCGGGGGGCCGCTGGTTGGCGTGGACTCGGTGGGCCAAAGGGGCTGTTTCTGCGCTGTATCTCTGAACTGAACTGAAAATAAACTTTGCGTAGGGAGGAACTGCAGATGCTGGTTTAGACCGAAGACAGACAGTCTAAAAGCTGGGGTACCTCAACGGGTCAGGCAATACCTCTGGAGAAAGGGAATAGGTGACGTTTCGGGTTGAGACTGACTCAGTCAGGGTACCAGCTTTTTTTGTGTCTGCCTTGTAAAAATAAACTTTATTCAGAATTTAAAAAACAGGAACTGTGGAAAGATTCTTCTGACATTTTCCAGGGCTTTCATGCATTCATTATTGTCTTAGTTATTCACAAAAATATCCTTATATCTAGTACTCTTGACAGACATCTCGCTCTGCTGGGAGACAAACACGTTTTGGGCCGACCAAAGAGCGTCTCTCACCAAGTTGATGACCTTCCAGCAGCACTTGATGTCCGTCTCTGAATATGTCCCTGGGAACAGTCCGTAAATCAGAGAGTCCTCTGTTACGGAGCTGTTACGGATGAACTGCGACAGGGACCCTTGCATCATTCTCCAGACTCTCCTCGTAAACCCACACTCCGCAAAGAGGAGGGCAACCGTCTCTTCCCCTTAGCAGCCGTCCCGAGGGCAGCGTGCGCTGGTAGTGAGGTTCCGACGGTGCAGGAAGGATCTGACTGGGAGGGCTCCCCTCACCGCCAGCCAAGCCAGGTCTTGGTGCTTGTTGGTGAGTTCTGGCAATGAGGCAATTCACCAGACAAGCCGGGCAGTCTGCTCAGGGAACCACGCCACCGGAACCATCGAGTCCTTTCCCGAGAACAGCCGGCGCCCGGTGCAGGGAGAACCATCACAGAACCAGGGGATCATTTGGCCCTCCATACTTGCTCCGCCAATTCACCAAAACCAATTCTCACCTCCACAGCTGCGGTGTGTTTTGAACGCGTGTCGAGACTCGTTTAACCACCATGCCTTCATTATCCACCAGTGTACAGGTTCGGAAGCTTGAAGCATAGCTACCAAGGGACATAGAAATCTATAGATGGTCATAGTCTTACAGTGTGGAAACAGACTCTCCGGCCAAACTTGCCCACACCGGCCAATAGGTCCCATCTAATCCCACCTGCCTGCGTTTGGCCCACATCCCTCTAAAACAGTCCTATCCATGTTCCTGTCCAAATTGTCTAAAGAAGGGTCCCCACCCAAAACATCGCCTGACCATGTTCTCAAGAGATGCTGCCTGATCTGCTGATTTACTCCAGCCCTTTGTCTTTTTTCTTTTTGCAAACCAGCATCTGCAGTTCCTTGTTTCTATAGTTTTTGCTTTTGTTTTTGAGTAGCCTTTGCCAGAACAACAGGGATAAAGAGGGTAAAGTGGGAGAAAGATATCACAGGAGTGAATCTCAGAGGCAGGAAAAAGTCACGACAAACGACTCAAAGGATTTTGATTCCAGCTACATTTCCTACACTCCCAAGATCTGGGAATATAATAGCTTTCTGTTTGTTTAAAAATATTCTCGTGCAATTGAGGAGGATTTAGATTTGTTCCAAAGCTTTGCTGGAAGAACACAGAGCCCAAAATCCAAGTTACACATGCCGAAATAATGTGAATATTTCCAAATTCCTATCAATGACTTGGGCATTGATCAAAAGAGCCTGCCAACAAACACAAACCCAAATAAGGAAAGAAATCCATGCTCTGTGTTTTTCTAACCATTTTTACTTTTTGCTATTTTTTTAAACCCAATGCACATAGAGTACATACCTACTTATCACCTCTGGGTCAGAAAATTGTGGCTTCAAGTTCAGTTGCAGCAACCTCGGCTGTATGTCCACGGTTGACAAACTATTATCAGGTCACAGATGGACATTGAGTGCTGGAGTTACTCAGTGGGTCGGGCAGCATCTCTGGAGAAAAAGGATGGGTGTCTTTTTGGGTCGGGAGGGACCCTTCTTCAGACCACTTGACTCCAAAACCAATTCTCACCTCCTCAGGTGAGCTTACAAATATCTCTGGAGAATGGGTGGCGCAGTGGTGGAGCTGCTGCCTCACAGCGCCAGAGACCCTGGTTCAATCCTGACCACGGGTGCTGTCTGTACGGAGTTTGCACGTTTTCCCTGTGACCGCGTGGGTTTTCTCCGCTTTCGTCGAACACTCCAAAGCCGTGTGGGTTTGTAGGTTAATTGGCTTCAGTAAAAAAAATAATTGTAAATTGTCCCTAGTGTGTAGGATAGTGTTAGATTACTGGGATCACCGGTCAGCGTGGACTCGGTGAGCCGAAGGGTCTGTTTCCGTGCTGTATCTCGAAACTCTGAAACATTCCCGTGATGGATGGCGGCGAATTTAACATCCAAGTCCATGTTTATCTCAGCCTTCATCAAAATAGATAAAGAAGTCATGACCGACATTGCTGTCGGTGACACTGTGCTCAATGATCAGAAAAGATTGTCAGGCGGATAGGGGAAAATAATCAGGAATGTACTCATTAAAGATAAGATAATATTCTGTCTGAGGATCTTTGGCCCATCTCCACTTAAAGCAGGGAAGGAGTTCTCTGGTGATATTGGGAATCTTGGGTCTGTGCTACAAGGACTTGAAGGAGACATCCCCTAAACTTCCTGCCCAGTTGGAGGTGTGTGCATACAGTTTTCAAAGCAGTCTGCGGGCAGGAGGAGTTGTAAGGCAAAAACCGACATGAAGCCGGAAGAAGCTGCAGATGCTGGCACCCTGAGTAAAACACACAAAGTGCTGGAGGAACTCAACAGGCCAGGCAGCACCTGTGGAGAGAATGGACAGATCCGAACGTCGTCTGTTCACTCGCGCCACAGATGCTGCCTGTCACGTTGAGACTAGTTTAGAGATGCAGCATAGAAACTGGCCTTTCTGCCCACCCAGTCCATGCCGACCAATGATCACCCGTAATCCAGTCCTGTCCTACACACTGGGGATCATTTACTGAAACCGGAGCACCCGGAGAAAACCAGGTGGTCACAGGGAGAACGTACAAACTCCATACAGACAGCACCCGTAGTCGGGACCGAACCTGGGTCTCTGGCGCTGTGAGGCATTAACTCTACAGCTGCGGCACTGTGCCACCCTCCAGCACTTAGTGTTTTGTCATTCTTGAATGAGTTGGTGGGCTGGACTAGAGGATATTTGAGAAAGGGAGTCAATAAAGATAAGAATGTTTTATTGTCATATGAAATTCTTACTCCGAGCACCACAAGAAATATGTAAACATAGTACTCTGTAAAATAGTTCTATATATATTGTGCGTGTGTATATATGTATATGTATATTTATGTGTATATATATATGTGTGTGTATATATATATATATGTGTGTGTGTGTGTATATATAGATACAGATATAGATATAGATATATCTATATCTATATATACATTTATATATATATATAGATATATATATATATACATTTATATATACACACACACACACACACACACACAATATGCACACGTGCATACACACACACACATATAGATTATATATGTATACACACACACACACACACACACACACACAATATGCACACGTGCATACACACACACATATATAGATTATATATGTATACACACACACACACACACACACACACACACACAATATGCACACGTGCATACACACACTCATATATAGATTATATATGTATACACACACACACATACACACACACACACACACACACACAATATGCACACGCGCATACACATACACACACACATATATAGATTATATATGTATACACACACACACACACACAATGCACACGTGCATACACATACACATATATAGATTATATATGTATACACACACACACACACACACACACAATATGCACACGCGCATACACACACACATATATAGATTATATATGTATACACACACACACACACATTATATATACACGCAATATAATTTTAATAATTAATAATTAAATAGGAGAGGACCACAGAAGGATTGGGAGGCCATGGTGTTTCATTGCACAGAGCTGGTGTATGGAGTTGAATGCAGTCCACATGTTACAGTGATGTGCAATCAAGATGACCTCCTTATCAGTTCCTTGTTTCTATAGTTTTTGCTTTTGTTTTTGTGTAGCCTTTCCAGAATCACGGATACAGTGGGTGAGGCGGAAGGATCTGCATGTTTTTGTGGGAAACACAGCAGTGACTTCACTCTCTCAGCACAGAATGCAGACAGTCTAGGAGAGATAGTGTAATCTCTGTCTGAAGATGGGTAGTAATGGGCTGGAGGTTTTTCAAAGCAAGAATGATGCTGTACTGAGCACCTGATGTTCATAGGTAGATGTTCAGTTTTGTTCTTTTGGGAATAGTTCAGTATTAGTGTTTTAAAGAGAGCGAGAGAGAGAGAGAGAGGCAGCACAGCACCCTGTGATCGCGTGGGTTTCCACCCGCATCCCAAAGACGTGCGGGTTTGTAGGTTGATTGGATTCTGCACATTGTCCCTGGTGTGTGGGATGGAACTAGTGTACAGGTGATCAATGGTGGGCACAGACTCGGTGGGCTGAAGGGCCTGTTTCAGCACTGTATATTTAAAGAGATTTTTTTTAATGCCAAGGTTATGAGTTGGGCTTTGTCTTCTTGTGGAAGCAAAGAACTGAGTGAAGTGTACGTCTAACCTTCAGCAATCAGAGGCTAGGTCCCTCCTGATGGGATAATGAGAATCTCAGCCCTGACAAATGATTATTAAAATCTTGGAGAAACCTGGCATTGCAGATGCTGTTTAATACACAAAAGGACACAAAGTGCTGGAGTAACTTAGTGGGTCAGGATACATGGATAGATGACGTTTTGGATGGGGACCCTTCAGACTTAACCTGAAACGTCACCTATCAATGTTGCCTGACCCACTGAATTACTCCAGCACTTTGTGTACTTTTATATTTTTTTAATTCCCGTCAGAATTTAAATTTTCTAAAATTTTTTAATTTTAAATATTCGATTTAATAAATCAGTCTGAAGAAAGGTCCCGACCCGAAACGTCACCTGTCCTTTTTTCCAGAGATACTGCCGGACCCGATAAGAAACTGCAGATGCTGATTAATACACAAAATGGCGCAAAGTGCTGGAGTAACTCAATGGGTCAGGCAGCATCTCTGGAGAACAAATGATTGTTGACGTTTCGGCTCGAGAGCCTTGTTCAGACTCAACCCGAAACGTCACCAATCCATGTTCTCCAGCGATGCTGCCTGTCCTGCTGAGTTACTCCAGCACTCTGTGAAATGTCACCTATCCATGTTCTCCAGCGATGCTGCCTGTCCTGCTGAGTTACTCCAGCACTCTGTGAAACGTCACCTATCCATGTTCTCCACAGATGCTGCCTGTCCTGCTGAGTTACTCCAGCACTCTGTGAAACGTCACCTATCCATGTTCTCCAGCGATGCTGCCTGTCCTGCTGAGTTACTCCAGCACTTTGTGTCATTTTATATTGTTAAAATACTGCTCTCGACATTGGACCATTTCCCAACGTTACAACATTCATTGGCTTAGAGTCATCGAGTTCCTCTTTGCCCTTCAGTATTTCAGTTTGGAACAGTGGGTTTCTAGAAATAGACCAAAATCAGAAGATCATTTGAAGATGTTGATGATATTTGTTCATGCAACCTATTACAATCAAATGGAATGCAAGGAGCCACATTTCCATGTATGATACTGAGACTAATTTAGACAAGACGAAAAAAATACACTGGTAACATCTTGTGAGGAGCCTGTCAGCACTCTCGGCCCGGGGTGGCAGTCAGCTATGCCCATTTTCTCTTGACTCTCTCCCCATAGCATTGCCCAATTCTCTTTCACATGTATTTATTCAATTCGCAGAGGCATTTTGTAGCCAATGTCCATAACTCCCCAATCATGTATTGTTTTTCTGCTGATTGGTTTGCACGCAGCAGAAGCTTTTCACTGTATCTCTGCACACGTGACGATAAACTAAACTCAGACTCCCTCAGGCAACTGAACCATCCTACCAACAACTAGAGAGCGGTCCAGGGCTACCATCTACCTCTTTAAACATCCTCAAACTGTCTTTAATTGGACTTTATTGGACTTTACCTTGCACTAGAAGTCATTCCCTTTGTCATGTATCAGTACTATGTGGGCGGCTCGATTGTAATTGTGTAAAGTAATTCTGCTGACTAGTTAGCACACAGCAAAAAAAGCTTTTTACTGTACCTCATGGCAATAAACTAAACAAGTAGATAACACAAGAAGGCGTATGTCATGCTTACTTTCATTGATCGGGGCATTGAGTATAGGAGTGAGGAAGTCATGATACAGGTCTACAGGAGTTTGGTCAGGCCGCATTTGGAGTATTTCTTGCAGTCCTGCTCGCTCCTTTCAGGAGGATGTGGAGGATTTGGAGAGGGTGCAGAGGTTTACCAGAATGATGCCTGGATTCAGGGGTATTAGCTACAGTGAGAGAGACACACAAAATGCTGGAGTAACTCAGCGGGTGAGGCAGCATCTCTGGAGAGAAGGAGTGGGCGACGTTTCGGGTAGAGACCCTTCTTCAGACCTTCAGCTACAGGGAGTGGTTGGACAGACTTGGATTGTTTTCTCTGGAACGTTGGAGGTTGAGGGGGACACCTGATAGATGTATACAAAACAATGAGTGGCATAGATAGGGTAGACAGCCAGAACGTTTTTTCCAAGGATGGGAAAAATCAAATACTAGAGGGCAAAGCTTCAAGTAAGAGCAGCAAAGTTTAAAGGAGATGTGTGGGGCATGTTATCTTTACCAGAGGGTGGTGAGTGGCCGGAATATGCTGCTAGAGGTGGTGGTGGAGGCAGATATGATAGTGGTGTTAATGGAGGGATATGGATTATATGCAGGCAGATAAGAGTTGGTCTTGACATCATGTACGGCAAAGATATTGGAGGTTGAAGGGGTTGTGCCTCTGCTTCTATGTTCTATGCACAATGTTCTTGTTGAGTTTGTTTCCAGAAGGCACATTCCAGATTGCAACCAATTTGCTGTATTTTGTTTTAAAAAAAAAAAATCCTTTTTGCAAATTATCTTAAATCTGTATCCTCAGGGTCCTGAGCTGTCTGCCAATGCAAACAGTTTCTCCTTATTTAGACAAAGGAAAACACAAGTGATTTTGTAGCCACATTGAGACACATAAGAAACTGCAGATGCTGACATTTTGAGCAAACAACAAAGTGCTGGAGGAACTCAGCAGGTCAGGCAGCATGTGGGGAGGAACATGGACATTACATTTCAGGTCGGGCCCCTTCTTCAGACTGATGGAGAAGGGGGAGAAAGCTAAAAGAGAGGTGGGGGGGGGGGGGGGGACAAAGCCTGGCAAGTGATATGTGGGAAAGAACTGCGGCCGCTGGTTTGCACCAAACATAGACACAAAATGCTGGCGTAACTCAGTGGGACAGGCAGCATCCCTGGATAGAAGGAATGAGTGACGTTTCGGATTGAGATCCTTCTTCACAGGGCAAGTGATAGGTTGATGCAAGTTTTAATTGATTAAAAGATGCAGCATGAAGACAGGCCCTTCGGCCCACTGAGTCCACACTGACCATCGATCATCCATTAACACTATATCTATGTTATTCCACTATCCACACACTACAATAGGTTGAGCAAAGGGGAAGATACAGAGTGCAGAACATAGTTCTCAGCATTGTAGCGCACCAGTTCCATAGACAAAGTTCAATGTCCGCAATGGGGTAGAGGTGAATCGGGCAGTACCCCAGCTTATGGAAGGATCGTTCAGGAGCCTGACAACAGAGGAGAAGAAGCTGTTTCTGTGTCTGGTGGTGCGCGCTTTCAAGCTTTGTGTCTTCTGTCAGGCAGGAGCAGGGAGAAGAAAGAATCTCCTGAAAGAAAGAATGAATGTGGAACAAGTCTTTGATAATGTTGGCTGCTTTCCTGAGGCAGCGTGAAGTGTAGATGGGGTTGAGAGGTGGGGGAGTGTGGTCTGTGTGACAGACTGGGCTACATCCTCAACTCTCTGCGATTGCTTGTGGCCTTGGGCAGAGCTGTTCCCAAACCAAACTGTGATGCAACCTGACAACATGCCTTCCATGTAGAAACGAGGAACGGCAGATGCTGGTTTGCAAAAAAAGACACCGAGTGCTGGAGTAAGTCAGCGGGTCAGGCAGCTTTCTATGGTGCATCGGCAATATCTAATACAGAAAATCCTTGGGACCATTCTATAGCAGATTTTGGTTCTAGCAGACGGACCTACTGAACCACCATGCCAGCCATCACCACATGTATTACAGTATTGTCTGAAGAAGGGTCTCGACCCGAAACCTCACATTCCTTTTCTCCACAGATGCTGCCTGACCCGTTGACTTGCTCCAGCATTTTGAGTCTTATCTTCGGTGTAAACCAGCATCTGCAGTTCCTTCTTACATTTTGAGTCGTGAAGTTGCAGTTATATAAGACATTGATGATGCCACATTTAGAGTATTGTGTTCAGTATTGGACATCATGTTATAGGAAAGATATTGTCAAGCTGGAAAGGGTGCGGAGACAATTTACCAGGATGTTGCCCGAATACGAGGGCCTGAACTACAGGGAGAGGCTGAGCAGGCTAGGACTCTATTCCTCAGAGCACGAGGGGTGATCTCACAGAGGTGTACAAAATTGTGAGAGGAATGGATTGAGTAAACGCACAGAGTCTCTTGCCCAGAGTAGGAGAATCGAGGCATAGATTTAAGGTGAGGGAGGGAAGATTTAATAGGAACCTGAGGGGTAACTTTTTCCACACAGAAGGTAGTCAGTGTATGGAACGAGCTACTGGAGGAGGGAGTTCAGGCAGTTACTATCCCAATCTTAAAGTAACATTTAGACAGGGATATGGATAGGACAGGTTTAGAGGGCCAAACGCAGGCAGGTGGGACTAGTGTAGATGGGGCATGTTGTTCAGTGTGGGCAACTTGAGTTGAAGGGCTTGTTTCAACTCTGTATGACTCTGAGCTTGTGAGAAAGTTCGAGGAGAGAGGCTTGTGATGTGGATGTACAGGGCAATGACAATAGCATCATATCAGAATGAGATTACTCGCAGTATATCTCAAGGTAAACACTGGAAAATAGTTGTGCTGTTATCGCTACCTCCTGCACGTATTGTGTGTGGAGTTTATGCAGCCCTGCCTGTGATATGTTAAGCCAAAATGATAAAACTCTGCTGATAACTCCGAACTGACAATGGAGAGGCCGAGCAATGGTTCTTTATTTTCACGTGCACCAAGGCACAGGGAAACGCTAAATTATTACAATACATAGTTACATTTCTTCAGGAGCACGGGACAGTTCAGCTCAGGAACAGGCCCTTCAGCCCACAATGTCTGTCTCAAACATGGAATGCAATGTCATCTGTTTGAGCAATGATTTCCACTCTTTAGACTTTAGACACAGCACGGAAACAGGCCCTTCGGCCCACCGAGTCCGCGCCGCCCTGCTATCACCCCGCACACAAGAACTATGCTACAGACCAGGGACAATTTACAGAAGCCAATTCGCCTGCAAACCGGCACCTCTTTGGAATGTGGGAGCAAACTAGAGGACCCACAGAAAGCCCACGCGGTCACGGGGAGAACGTACAAGCTCCGTGCAGACAGCACACGTGGTCAGGATTGAACCCGGGTCTCTGGTGCTGCGATGCAGCAACTCTTACCACACTGCCGTCCCAGATCCGTCCCAGATACCAGGTTTTGTCACCATTTCTACAGTCCCAGCTAAAGGCCCGTTGCAGCCGTCGCCTCCGTCCGGATCGTCCCGCGAACCGCCGTCCCTCTCCTCGCCCGGCCACCTTCAACCTTCGTGACCTGGAGGGGGGGGGGGGGGGGTCTCCCGCAGCCGACCGTGAGGGCACGGAGGTTAAGACCCGAGTTCCTCTTTGTTTTTGCGTCTGCCATCACCGACTCCATCCATCTTCACCCCGGTCGGACCGAGGACAGGCTCGACGGCTTCCCTCTCCAGCCGGGTTCCTGGCAGCGTGGCGGGGGAGCAGGGCCTACTGCCGGGGTCGGGCCCTTCTGCTGCCCGGTACGCTGCTCAAGGTCCACTGGGGGACAGAATTAGAGGTTGTTGCAGAGTCAGAGGGAGATGGTCATGGCTGCATCTGCCCCTGGAATGGAGGCTGAAGAATGTACATCATGTGTAGGCAGGTTATAGAGTCGCAGAGTTGTACGGCATGGAAACATCCTTCTACCCACCTTGTCCATGCCGACCAGCATGTTACTGGGGCTTGCGGGCTTGAGATATAGCAAGAGGTTGGATAGATTGAACCTCTATCTGTATAGTGTAGGAGGCTGAGCCGTGGTGACCTTACTGAGGTGTACCAGAGCATGAGGGGCATGGATAATGTAACACTCAGTCTTATTCCCAGGTAGAGGATTCTAATACTGGAGGGCACAGGTTTAAGGTGAGAGGGGAGAGATTTAAGAGGGACCTCGGGGGCAACTTTTTCACTGAGGGTCTGAGCCCGCTAGAGTGGTGGGAGAGAGCTGGAAAGAGGAGAGGGTGGGACAAAACATGGCGAGTGAAAGGGGGATAGGGGTGAGGGGTGAGGGGTGAGGGGGGGGTTGATGGGCAGATGAAGTGACAAAAGACAAGCGATGCAAAGGAAACAAAAGGGTGTCAGATAGGTGGAGAAGAGACGGGAATGTCAAGTCAAAGAGAGAATATAAATAGAAGGGGATGAGGGGAGTGTGGACGTAGCACAAAGAGAAAAATACCAGAGTGCAAAATATAGAGAATTGTATTATATTTACAGAGAAAAAGTGCAGGTCCATGGTGAGGTAGAAGTAGGTTGGAAGATCAGGACTATACCCTAGTTTATGGGAGGACGTTCAATAGTCTGATAACAGCAGGGAAGATAGACACAAAAGATTGAAGAAGTGTCTCGACATGAAACGTCGCCCATTCCTTCTCTCCAGAGATACTGCCTGTTCCGCTGAGTTACTCCAGGTTTTTGTGTCTATCTTCAGTATAAACCAGCATCCGCAGTTCCTTCTTACACAACAGCAGGGAAGAAGCTGCCCCTGAATCTGGCGGTACGTGTTTTCAAACCTTTGTACCTTCTCCCTGGCGGGAGAGGGGAGAAGAGGGAATGACTGGGGTTAATAAAGTCCTTGATTATGTTGGTCACATTCTCGGAGGCAGTGTGAAGTGTAGCTGGAGTCGATGGTGGGAGGGGGGGGAGTGCTGTCTGTGTGATGGACTGGGCTACATCCACAACTCTCCACCACAACTTGCAAAGGCAGTTCTGCAATGCACTGCGTGGACGGGGAGCTGGATGTGTATTTCTTTAGAACAAGGTAGGATAATTAAAACGAGCTTACATCTGGCAGATGAATGGATGAATGCAGCATTGAGGACTTGGCCAGAATCGCTGCGACTCAAAAGAATCCGAATGTAAAGGCCAACTGCGCTGTGAACGGTTACTAATCCTAACCTCATTGTTCCTGCAAATTAATTGAAATCCTCTCCGGAATGTATGGAATGTACCGCACGGCCAAATTGTGTATCGCATGCTGATTGATGGCAGGATTTACTGGCATTTGTTGGCTATTTGCTTCTCGCTGTGGGTCAGCTCACGAATTAGGACATTTTGTTTAGAGGGATGTAGATTAGGTTGGGGGAAACACCGATTCTGCGCCGGCCAGCGATTACCTCGTGCACTAGCACCATCCTACACACTAGGGACAACAGGGAGAGGAGAGGGGTGGCCATTCGCAGGAACTGCTCCAGTCTATCCAGCGGGTCGACCAGCGGGACTTTTGGACTTTGAATAATGGTGCCAAAAATGGCGGTCGGTGCCTGCGTGTGTAAGGCATGCAAAAATAATTTCACTGTGCGGTTGCATGTGTGACAAATACAGCACTGTGGAATTTACAGTCTTTACCAAAGCCAATTAACCTACAAACCTGCACGAGTGTGGGAGGAAACCGGAGCGCCTGGAGAAAACCCACGCGGCCACAGGAATAACGTACACCCGCAGTCAGGATTGAACCCGGGTCTCTGGCGCTGTAAGGCAGCAACTCTACCGCGATGCCACTGTGCCGCTCCTGAATTTGCAATTTTGGTGCAATTTCGAAAGCTGAACAAGTTAAAGGATCTGGCGAATCTGTGTATTTCATTTTACCCAGAGTAGGGGAATCGGGAACTAGAGGACATAGGTTTAAGGTGAGGGGGGAACCTGAGGGTGATTTTTTTTTTTTACACAAAGTGCGGTGGGTGATCAAGGGGGGCTCAGAGAAGAGAGGGGTGAAAATGCATGCCTCCAGATTCAGGGATAGTTTCTTCCCAGCTGTTATCAGGCAACTGAATCATTCTATCATCAATTGGAGAGCGAGGCTGATCTCCCATCTACCCCATTGGAAACCCTAGGACTATCTTTACTTGGATTTGGCTTTATCTTGCACTAAACGTTATTCCCTTCATCCTGCACCTGTACACTGTGGACGGCACGATAGCAATCACGTATAGTCTTTCTGCTGACTGGGTAGCACGCAACAACAAGCGTTTCACTGAATCCTGGTGCACATGATTATAAACTAAAAACGAATAGTGAAAGGCCTGGATAGGGTGGATGTGGAGAGGATGTTTCCACTCGTGGGAGAGTCTAGGACCAGAGGCCATAGATTCAGAATAAAGGAGCGTGCCTTTTGAAAGGAGATGAGGAATTTCTTTAGTGAGAGAGTGATTCTGTGGAATTCATTGCTGCAGACGTCTGTGGAGCCCAAATCAATGGGTATTTTTAAGGAGCAGATTGGCAGATTCTTGATTAGTTATGGTGTCAGGGGTTATGGGGAAAAGACAGGAGAATGGGGTTGAGAGAGAAAGATAGATCAGACATGATGGAATGGCGGAGTAGACTTGATGGGCTGAATGGCTTGATTCTGCTCCTATAACTTATAAACTAAACTAAACTAAACGGGGAAAGGAGCGAGGGTGATGGTTAGTAAGTTCTGCCGTCCACGATGCCCCAGCTACACTCCTGCATCTGTAGTACGTCTGCACTCATTCTGAAACTGCAGCTTGCTTTTGTTGTGCAAAGCACTTTGGTTTGGGAGGGCATGGTGTGAAAGTTCAAGACTGCTGATGGACAATGAACCACCTGCTTGTGCATTAAAAAAAATAGGAGTTTGGTACGAGATGCAGATATACTTTACACTCAACGTTTTAGCGTTATGTGTAAAAATGGACCCTGAGCGGGACATCTGTTTCACAAACCGTGTCATCGTGGAAGTTTGCTTTGTGCCTGAATTCAGCGTGAATACTTAATCCCAGCCATTCTCTGTTTGACAGCAGCCATAATCCCCTTCAGCTGACTCAGTTGATTGCGTGTGTGTCTGTCTGTATGTGTGTCTGTATATGTGTGACTGTGTGTGTCTCTGTGTATGTGTGACTGTGATGTGTGTCTATGTGTGACTGTGTATGTGTGTGCGTGTGTATGTGTTTGTGCCTGTGTGTGTGTGCGTGTGTATGTGTTTGTGCCTGTGTGTGTGTATCCACATTAGGCAGGAAATGGTGTTGGGTAAACTGATGGGACTGAAGGCTGATAAATCCCCAGGGCCTGATGGTCTACATCCCAGGGTACTTAAGGAAGTGGCTCTAGAAATCGTGGATGCATTGGTGATCATTTTCCAATGTTCTATAGATTCAGGATGAGTTCCTGTGGATTGGAGGGTAGCTAATGTTATCCCACTTTTTAAGAAAGGCGGGAGAGAGAAAACAGGGAATTATAGAGCAGTTAGCCTGACATTGGTGGTGGGGAAGATGCTGGAGTCAATTATAAAAGATGAAATAGCGGCACATTAGGATATCAGTAACAGGATCGGTCCGAGTCAGCATGGATTTACGAAGGGGAAATCATGCTTGACTAATCTTCTGGAATTTTTTGAGGATGTAACCAGGAAAGCATCTGATAAGGTCCCACATCGGAGATTAGTGGGCAAAATTAGGGCACATGGTATTGGGGGTAGAGTGCTGACATGGATAGAAAATTGGTTGGCAGACAGGAAACGGAGTAGGGATTAACGGGTCCCTTTCAGAATGGCAGGCAGTGACTAGTGGGGTACCGCAAGGCTCGGTGCTGGGACCACAGCTATTTACAATGTACATCATTGATTTAGATGAAGGGATTCAAAGTAAAATTTGCAGATGACCCAAAGCTGGGTGGCAGTGTGAACTGTGAGGAGGATGCTATGAGAATGCAGGGTGACTTGGACAGATTGGGTGAGTGGGCAGATGCATGGCAGATGAAGTTTAATGTGGATAAATGTGAGGTTATCCACTTTGGTAGCAAAACCAGGAAGGCAGATTACTATCTAAATGGTGTCAAGTTGGAAAAAGGGGAAGTACAACGAGATCTGGGGGTCCTTGTTCATCAGTCTATGAAAATAAGCATGCAGGTACAGCAGGCAGTGAAGAAAGTGAAGAAAGTGAATGGCATGTTGGCCTTCATAACAAGAGGGGTTGAGTATAGGAGCAAAGAGGTCCTTCTGCAGTTGTATATGGCCCTAGTGAGACCACATCTGGAGTGTTGTGTGCAGTTCTGGTCCCCTAATTTGAGGAAGGACAATTTGCTATTGAGGTAGTGCAGCGTAGGTTTACAAGGTTAATTCCTGAGATGGCCTGACGGTCATATGCTGAGAGAATGGAGCGGCTGGGCTTGTATACTCTGGAGTTTAGAAGGACGAGAGGGCATCTTATTGAAACATATAAGATTGCTAAGTGTTTGGACACGCTAGAGGCAGGAAACATGTTCCCGATGTTGGGGGAGTCCAGAACCAGGGGCCACTGTTTAAGAATAACGGGTAAGCCATTTAGAACGGAGACGAGGAAACACTTTTTCACACAGAGAATTGTGAGTCTGTGGAATTCTCTGCCTCAGAGGGCGGTGGCCGGTTCTCTGGATACTTTCAATAGAGAGCTAGATAGGGCTCTTAAAGATAGCGGAGTCAGGGGATATGGGGAGAAGGCAGGAACGGGGTAATGATTGGGGATGATCAGCCATGATCACATTGAATGGCGGTGCTGGCTAAAAGGGCCGAATGGCCGACTCCTGCACCTATTGTCTATTATCGATTGTCTATATATGTACTGGTGTGTGTGTATCATTGTGTGTGTGTGTATCTGTGTATGTCTCAGATCGTTACATTCTCAAGTAAGACGCTGTAAGCACGTTCCCCACAAACCCCCACTCATGCTGTTCCTCCCAGTTTCAAGCAAAAGCACTTGCAAAATTATTCTGAAGAAGGGTCTGAACCTGAAACGTCAATGATCCACAATCTCCAAAGATGTTGCCTAACCTGCTGAGTTACTCCAATAATTGTGTTTTTTTAATTAATATAAACCAGCACCTGCAGTTCCTTGTTTCTGCAAAAGTGCTTGGCTATTTTTTAGGAAAATATGCTAGAAAATAGAACAAGAGTCTTTAATTGTCATATACAAGAGAAACGTAACAATGAAATTCTTACTTACAGCAGCACGACAGGTCAGTAAACACTGTACTCAATGATACATAATTAAGTCCAAGGAAAAAACAATATTAGTACAAAACTAAAGCCTGCAACCAAGACAGTTCATAGTTTAGTCGGTGTTGATGTTGTTCAAGAGCAGTACAGCCCAGGAACAGGCCCTTCAGCCCACAAGATCCGTGCCCAACATGATGCTGTTAATCTCCGCCTGCACGTGATCCAAATCCCTCCATTCCCTGCGTATGTAAAAGTATCTTAAGCACCACTATCTTATCTGCCGTCACCGACATTCCTGGCTCTCATCACCCGCTGTACATTTTTACTCCTCTCACCTTTCAGCTCTACCCTTTAATATTTCCACGCTAGGAAACAAAAACGTTTCGATTGTGCCTCTCATAATTTTACAAAGTTGTCGCAGGCCTTCCCTCAGCCCCTGGCATTCCAGAGAAAACAATCCCAGCTTGTCCAGCCTCTCTCTCTCTCTCTCTCTCTGTAGCTGATATCCCTCTAATCTGTTCCGTATTCTGGTAAACTTCTGGGTTGTTTTTTTGTCTCCACATCCTTCCTGTAATGGGCCCGACCAGAACTGCTCACAGTAAAAGGTGGCACAAAGTGCTGGAGTGAATCAGTGAGTCACGCAGCATCTCCGGAGAACATGGATAGTTGATGTTTTGGTCCCGACTCGAGACGTCACCCATCCATTTTCGCCAGAGATACTGCCTGACCTGCTGAGTTACTTTGGCACTTTGTGTGTCTCTGTGCAGGTGCCTTTTTAAATGCTGTTATTGTACCTGCCTCAACTATCTCATCTGCCAGCTTATTCCATACAACCACCACACATCTGAGTGGGAAAAGTTGCCCCACAGTTTGTATCGAATCTTTCCTCTCTCACTGTAAACATATGTCCTCGTAGTTGAGTCTCGTACTCTTGGGTTAAGCGATTCTGTGCATTCACCCTGCCTGTTCCTCATGATCCACCCCTCAGCCTCCTGTGCTGTAAAGGAATAAGGTCCGAGCCTGCCCAACCCATCCCTGCGGCTCAGCCCCTCGAGTCCTGGCAACATCCTCGTAAGACTTCTGAAACTGTCAGCAATTCCTCTTGTTAATCTGCTTGTGTCGCGGGGAGAATGAGGTTTGTGGCTGTGAATGTTGGCAGTGCTCATTCCTAAGTGGATATGACAGTCAATAACATTTGCCAAGTGCAGGAATGTTATGCTTTATTGTTGGCTGAAACAATGACCAAAATCATTGCCTTTTATTTTGGGCAGCGCAGCCTTACAACGCCAGTCACCCGGGTTCGATCCTGACTACTGGTGCTGTCTGTGCGGAGTTTTACGCTCTCCTCGTGATCGCGTGAGTTTCCTCTGGGTGCTCCAGTTCCTCCCACATCCCCAAAACGTGCGGGTTTGTAGGCTAATTGGTCTTTGTTGAAAGAGTGCTGGGGAATGGATGCAAAAGTGGGATAACATAGAACTAGTGAACACTCTCGCTCTCCTCTTCTCTCTCCCCCCCTCTTCTCTCTCTCGCCCCCTCTTCTCTCTCTCCCCCCCTTCTCTCTCTTCTCTCTCCTCCCCTCTTCTCTCTCTCCCCCCTCTTCTCTCTCCCCCCCTCTCCTCTCTCCCCCCTCTCCTCTCTCCCCCCTCTTCTCTCTCCCCCCCTCTTCTCTCTCCCCCCCTCTTCTCTCTCCCCCTCTCTTCTCTCTCCCCCCCTCTTCTCTCTCCCCCCCTCTTCTCTCCCCCCTCTTCTCTCCCCCCTCTTCTCTCCCCCCTCTTCTCTCTCCCCCCTCTTCTCTCTCCCCCCTCTCCCTCTCCTTCCCTCTCTCTCCCCTTCTCTCTCCCCTTCTCTATCTCTCCCCTTCTCTCTCTCCTACTTCTCTCTCTCCCCCTTCTCTCTCTCCCCCTTCTCTCTCTCCCCCTTCTCTCTATCCGCCTTCTCTCTCTCCCCCTTCTCTCTCCCCCCCTTCTCTCTCCCCCCCTTCTCTCTCCCCCCCTTCTCTCTCCCCCCCTTCTCTCTCCCCCCCCTTCTCTCCCTCCTCTCTCTCTCTCTCTCATTCCCTCCCTCCCCTCTCTCTCCCCCCTCTCTGTCTCTCTGACTTCACAGCGCCAGAGACCTGTGGGTGCGTTGAAGGGCCTGTTTCCGGCTTGTATCTCTAAAAATAAAAATGAAGCTATGGACTTGGGTCAAGTTGGGCCCTTGTGTGCCACTCCTTTGGTCGTTTTGGAATGCGTCTGCCTGAGAAATTCCAGCGGGGAGGGAGACCGTGACCTGTAGTCGCTTGGGTTGCTCCCATTACAAATGTGGGCAGCAGATAAGTTTTTATTAACCCTGCACAACTCCGATAAGCACTGTCCGTGCTGAGTTTTCGGGGGAGCCTAGGTTCCTCAGTTGCCATGGTAGCATTTGGTGGGATTGAAGAGCAGTCCTGGCCTCCCATCTATCTCATTGGAGAACCTTGGACTATCTCTGATCGGACTTTACTGGACTTTATCTTGCACTAAAGCTTATTCATGTTATTAGATTTATCATGAATCTGTACACTGTGGGCAGTCACTCACTTCACAGCTTTGTAAAGGTAGGACGGGTGGAACCTAGCTTCTGTTCAGTGGTCTGATAACAGCGGGACAGGAGGTGTTCCTGAATCTGGTGGTACGGGCTTTCAAGCTTTAGTATCTTCTGCCCGAAGGGAGAAGAGGGAATGACTGGATGAAAAAGATCCTTAGTTGTGTTGGAACAGGGAATTGCAGATGCTGGTTTACCAAGAAAAGAGACCAAGTGCTGGAGTAACTCAGTGGGTCTGACAGCATCCCTGGATAGGTAACGTTTTGGGATTGGACCCCTCTTCAGCGGAGTCCTTAAAATGAAGAAGGGTCCCGAGCCAAAACCGTATGTAGCCATGTTCTCCAGGGATGCTGGCTGACCCGTGAGTTACTCCAGCACTTTGTGTCTTTCCTTGACTATGTTGGCTGCTTGGTCTGAGGCAGCATGTAGTGTGGATAGAGGGGGAGTCTGGTCTGTGTGATTCACCGTGCTACATCCACAACTCCAAACTGTTTCTTGTTTCTCCGTTCCATTAAACCTCCCAACATGAAGGACTTAATGTGAGTGGCGTGGCAGAGAGAGCTGCTGCCGCACAGTTCCGGGTTCGATCCTGACCTCGGGTGCTGTGTGGGGTTTGTACATTCTCCCAGTGACTGCGTGGATTTCCTTTGCTTTAATCCCACATCCCAAAGACGTGCGGGTTTGTAAATTGCCCAAGTGTGGTAGAGAGTGGATGAGAAAGTGAGGGAATGAAGAACTAGTGTGAAGGGGTGATTGATGGTCAGTGTGGACTCGGTGGGCCGAAGGGAATGTTTCCATGCTGTGCCTATAATCGAAACTAATGCTTATCAGTTCCAGTGTACTTTACTTAACACAGTCATACCTTATGTGGGTGTGTCTAATACATCGAATGCAACCCAGACTAATGGAACCCTTTACTGACCTAACTCCGAGTTCTGCGTGGAATCTGTAACGTACGCATGTAATGAATGTTTGCCTGAGTTTTTACTACAAGTGCAGAGCCTCCATGTTTAGTGAACAGTGTTGAGTAACTGAAATAACCATATAACAATTACAGCACGGAAACAGGCCATCTCGGCCCTTATAGTCCGTGCCGAACACTTACTCTCACCTTGTCCCATCTACCTGCACTCAGACCATGACCCTCCATTCCTTTCCCGTCCATATGCCTATCCAATTTATTTTTAAATGATACCAACGAACCTGCCTCCACCACTTCCACTGGAAGCTCATTCCACACCGCTACCACTCTCTGAGTAAAGAAGTTCCCCCTCTTATTACCCCTAAACTTCTGTCCCTTCATTCTCAAATCATGTCCTCTTGTTTGAATCTTCCCAACTCTCAATGGGAAAAGCTTATCCACGTCAACTCTGTCTATCCCTCTCATCATTTTAAAGACCTCTATCAAGTCCCCCCTTAACCTTCTGCGCTCCAAAGAATAAAGACCTATCTTGTTCAACCTTTCTCTGTAAATGCAGTAGAAGTATCTCTGAGAATGACACAGCACACAGGTGGCCATTCAGCCTATCCTCTTGCTGCCAGCTCTTTCAGAGTTGCCTTCACTGACCTTTACCCAAGTGAAGATAAAGGCTTGCATTTACACAACACTCCAGTTAATCAAGCACTATTAAAGTTTGATTACCCTACTCTCTTATGTAAGTCTTTGTTTGTTAATGCTCTTATGAAATGCTTGGGATAATTTCGTTTTTTTTTTTTAACAGGAAATAGATACTGTTTGTATTTAGTTCGTGTGCAGTCTGGCGCCTCCGATCTTTCTAGAAAGAATAGAAAAGCAGTATATTGTTGAAATGCAGGCACCCCATAATACACACAAGCATGCACTTTGTACAATTAACATGCATGGTAAGAGGGGAAAAGTTTAAAGGAGATGTGCGGGACAAATATTCTACACAGGTGGGTGCCTGGAATGTGCTGCTGTGGTTGGTGGTGGGGGCAGGGTTTGAGTTTAGTTTATTGCCACGTGTACCGAGGTACAGTGAAAAACTTTTGTTGCGTTATAGCCCATCAGCGGAAAGACAGTACATTATTACAGTCGTGCCCATCCACAGTGTACGATAAAGGGAATCACGTTTAGTCAAGATAATGCCCAGTAAGGTCCGATCAAAGATAGTCCAAGGGTCTCCAATGAGGTAGATAGTTGCTCAGGACGGCTCTCCAGTTGTTACATAGAAACATAGAAAATAGGTGCAGGAGTAGGCCATTCGGCCCTTCGAGCCTGCACCGCCATTCGATATGATCATGGCTGATCATCCAACTCAGTATCCCATCCCTGCCTTCTCTCCATACCCCCTGATCCATTTAGCCATGAGGGCCACATCTAACTCCCTCTTAAATATAGCCAATTAACTGGCCTCAACTACCTTCTGTGGCAGAGAATTCCACAGATTCACCACTCTCTGTGTGAAAAATGTTTTTCTCATCTCGGTCCTAAAATACTTTCCTCTTATCCTTGTTGGTAGAATGGTTCAGTTGCCTGATAACAGCAGAAATGATAGTGGCGTTTAAGAGGGTTTTAGATAGGCACATGGATGCGAGGAAGTGGTGGGGTATGGATCACATGCAGGCAGAGAAGGTTAGTTTAACTGGCGTCATGTTCAGAACTTACATTGTGCGCTGAAGGGCCTATTCATGTGTTGTACTGTTCTATGTAGTGAAGAACATAAGCATAACAAATGATCTTATTCTGCTATTTGAGCTGGATCTCAATCTCAATAAAGTAAGATTTATGTTTGACGCCTTTGGGCCTGTACTCGCTGGAGTTTAGAAGGGTGGGGGTGGGGGGGACCTAATTGGAAGTTACCAAATAGTGATTGGCCTGGATAGAGTGGATGTGGAGAGGAGGTTTCCACTACTGGGAGAGTCTAGGACCAGCCGGTTCATCCTCAGAATAAAAAGATGTACCTTTAGAAAGGAGATGAAGAGGAATTTCTGTCGCCAAGAGGTGGTGAATCTGTGGAATTCGTTGCCACAGATGGCAGTGGAGGCCAAGTCATTGGGCATTTTCAAAGCGGAGATTGACAAGTTCTTGATTAGTAAGGGCGTCAAAAGTTACAGGGAGAGGGCAGGAGAATGAGGTTGAGAGTGAAGGATAGATTGGTCATAATTGAATGGTGGAGTAGGCTTGATGGGCTGAATGGTCTAATCCTGCCCCTTTGAGTCATGGCCTTATCTCTGATCTTCCTCCAGGGATCAGATATCTCCCTGTTTCTGCGTTGAATATATTCAGTGACTTCATATGTCTGGCTCTTTGGGACTAAGAATGATAAGGATTTATGACACTGAGAAAATACATTCTTTCTTATTCCGAAACCCCCATTAAGAGGAATGTTCTCTCGGTATCTATCCTGTCAATCCGCTTCGAGTTTAGTGTGGGAACAGGTCCTTCGGCCCACCGAATCCGCGCCGACCAGTGATCACCTCGTACACTAGAGCTAATTCACAGAATTCACAGAAGCCTGGGCACAATTCACAGAAGCCAATTAACCTGCAAACCTGCACGTCTTTGGAGTGTGGGAGGAAACCGGAGCACCCAGAGAAAGCCCACGAGGTCACAGGGAGAACGCACAAACTCCATACAGACAGCAGCCGTGATCAAGATTAAACCTGGTCTCTGGTGCTGTAAGACAGCAACTCTACCTAAATGGAATTAGCTGAGTTAAGCATGGATGTATTGGGCTGAGTGGGCTCTTGAATTTCAGAATAGAACTGAGCAGGTCTGCAGGGAGCGTGAGATGGGACAGGGTCCGGCGGGCAGAGTCCCGCCTCTCACCAGTGCTGCTGCTTTATCTCGGTCTTTGAGATGGCTGGGATTGAATCTTGTACAACAGATGCGTACTGTCTGAGACAGGAAGTGTTGATTCAAAATAGTCTGTGATAAACAGAGTTAATTTGTTCGGGGAAAAGTGGTTAAATTTGTCTGCGTGAGGCGATTGAGATTCTTTGCAGAAAAATCTTTCCGGCAGTGTTTTTCTTTGTCGGGTGATTAACGGGCAAGGGCTCGAGTTGCCAGACTGTTTACGTGCTGTGAGCTTGATTCCTCATTCCATTATGTGCTGCTTGAATGATATTTCCTCCAAGTCCCTGTAAACATTAAGCTCTTGGCTTTCTCTGCTGCTGCCCAGTCCGTGGGATGAGATTCCCTCATTCAGAAGTATGCAGTAGACTTTAGACTAGAGAAACAGTGTGGAAACAGGCCCTCCGGCCCACAAAGTCCGCGCCGGTCAGGGATCACCCCGCACACTAGCACTATCCTACACGCAAGGGACAATTTTACCAAAGCCAGTTAACCTACAAACCTGTATGTCTTTGGAGTGTGGGAGGAAATATGGAGAACATGGAGAAAACCCACGTGGTCACTGGGAGAACGTACAAACTCTGTACCCGCAGTCAGGATCGAACCCGGGACTCTGGCTCTGTGATGCAGCAACTCTACCGCTGTGCCACCCAGTACACCCTCAGATTAGATTAGTTTATTGTCAATACACCTGAGGCAGTGAAATTCTGTGTTCACCTGAGCTCCCAGAGTAAACAATAGATGTACAGTAATGATAGATACTGTAATATCACAAAAGTGGGTGGTATTGTCGATAGTGAAGATGGCTGTCAAAAACTGCAGCAGGATCCTGATCGGTTAGCCAGGTGGTCTGAGGAATGGTTGATGGAATTTAATACAGAGAAATGTGAATTGTTGCAATTTGGGAAGGCTAATATGGACAGGACATACACAGTGAATGGCAGGGAGTGTTGCAGAGCAGAGGGATTTCGGAGTTTGCTGAAGGTGGTGTCACAGGCAGATAGGGTGGTCAAATATGTTTTTGGCACATGGTCCTTGATTGAGTATAGACATTGGGATGTCATGTTGCAGTTATATTAGACGTTGGTGAGGTCGCATTTAGAGTATTTGATTTCAGAATTAAGGGACAGAAGTTTAGGGGTAACATGAGGGGGAACTTCTTTACTCGGAGAGTGGTAGCGGTGTGGAATGAGCTTCCAGTGGAAGTGGTGGCGGCAGGTTCGTTGGTATCATTTAAGAATAAATTGGATAGGCATATGGATGAGAAGGGAATGGAGGGTTATGGTATGAGTGCAGGCAGGTGGGACTAAGGGAAAAAAATTGTTCGGCGCGGACTTGTAGGGCCGAGATGGCCTGTTTCCGTGCTGTAATTGTTATATGGTTATATGGTATTGTGTTCAGCTCTGGGCACCATGTTACAGGAATGATGTTGTCAATCTGGAATATATGCAGAGAATATTTACAAGGATGTTGCCAGGACTCGAGGGCCTGAGCTAGAGGGAGAGGCTTGGCAGGCTGGGACTCGTATTCCTTGGAGCATGGGAGGATGATGGATGATGAGCGAGAGGAGCAGAACTAGGCCATTCGGCCCAATGAGTCTCCTCCGCCATTCAATCATGGCTGATCTATCTCTCCCTCCTAACCCCATTCTCCTGCCTTCTCCCCACAACCCCGGACACCCGTACTAGTCAAAGATGGTGAAGCCAGGCACCCCACTCAATGCAGCGTTGGCCCGGGCGGGACTGGGTGTGGTTCCCTGGCTGCCATTCAACCACTGAACGAATAATCACCAGCTGGCTCACGACACTTAGTGACTGCCAGGCATTTTACAATCTCAACCATACTTCATTGTCAGCTGCACCCAAGTACAGTAAAATGCTCTGTTTTGCACGCAGCCCCATTAAAATCATGTAGTAGACCTCACCTGGGCAGTGCACAGTGCACCGACTAAGTTACTTAAAGTACCCCCTCCAGCATCTCGTTCCATACACCCACCATACACCCAGTGTGTCCTTCAGATTCCTTTTAAATCTCTCCCCTGTCACTTTACCAAAGAACATTCCAGGCTTGTCCGTCCCACGACAAAAACAAAGATTGGAGAAGTCCCCTGACCCAAAACGTTGTCTGTACATTTCCCTCCGCAGATGCTGCCTACCCCACTGTACTCCTCCGGCACTTTGTGTTTTGCTCCAGATTCCAGCATCTGCAGTCTGTGAAAGTTGTTGTGCTTGTTTGCTCTGCCTTGCACGCACTGAGTGGGATGTTCCTGCTGAGGAAGCAGTCATCCTTCTGGTTGATCAACATTCCCCTGATGCACCGCAAGAATCTGCAGTAACAGAGTGGCACAAATTAAGGTTCAAGTGAAGAAACGAGGAACTGCAGATGCTGGTTTATCAAGGAAAGACGCACAGTGCTGGAGTAATTCAGCGGGTCAGGCGGCATCTCTTGAGAAAAGGGTTAGGTGATGTTTTGGGTGGAGACCCTTCTTCAGACTGAGAGTCGGGGGCATTGTCACTGGTACCTCTGTACAGTGGAATTCCTTTTTTGTACACAGTTCAGTAAATACATAGATAAGCACGAGGTGTACTAAGAGTGTAGAAGCAGACCGGCTGTGGGAAGGGTTACAGTGGCTCGACGGTGGAGTAGGCCGCTTTAGACCCTGCAGCAGCCTGGGGCTCGCCTGGACCGGGTACTCCAAGAAGCCGAGCACGTGGACCGGACACGGCCTACAGCGGTGGAGGACACCACGGCAATGCTTGGCCAGGCCGACCCTGCAACGCCACTCGGGCAACGGGCCTTCATGGTCAGGTCAAGAATCCTGCACTTCCCACAACTGGGACTTGAAAATGGAGCTAAAAACTGGCAACTCTGTATACTGTCTCAGTGTACTACTGCTATACATAGAAACATAGAAATTAGGTGCAGGAGTAGGCCATTCGGCCCTTCGAGCCTGCACCGCCATTCAATATGATCATGGCTGATCATCCAACTCAGTATCCCGTACCTGCCTTCTCTCCATACCCTCTGATCCCCTTAGCCACAAGGGCCACATCTAACGCCCTCTTAAATATAGCCAATGAACTGGCCTCGACTACCCTCTGTGGCAGAGAGTTCCAGAGATTCACCACTCTCTGTGTGAAAAAAGTTCTTCTCATCTCGGTTTTAAAGGATTTCCCCCTTATCCTTAAGCTGTGACCCCTTGTCCTGGACCTCCCCAACATCGGGAGCAATCTTCCTGCATCTAGCCTGTCCAACCCCTTAAGAATGTTGTAAGTTTCTATAAGATCCCCTCTCAATCTCCTAAATTCTAGAGAGTATAAACCAAGTCTACCCAGTCTTTCTTCATAAGACAGTCCTGACATCCCAGGAATCAGTCTGGTGAACCTTCTCTGCACTCCCTCTATGGCAATAATGTCCTTCCTCAGATTTGTACTGTATCTGAAATGCTTACCTAAGATGTATCTAAGTGCTTATGTATAGTGGTACTTGTACTGAACTGTATACAAAAATGAATGTCACTACCTCTGACAATAAAGTACCATTGAACCATTGAATGGTACAATCTCACTGAGACACAGTACACAAGATTCACCACGTTTCATGTGACATAATTCAGGTCCAAATGTAGCAGTCTTAACAGGTAGCGTAAATCTTGAAGAAGTGAGTTACCAGCTGAAGTGGGCGATTATCAGAGACACCGTTCCTGGTTTGTCCACTCAGATTTAAGTACAGACACTCCCCGACTTACGTCAGGGTTACGTTCCTCAAACTCTTGCGTAAGTCCGAAACGGAAGTGCTACTGCACACGCAAGTGCAACTACCCGATGGAAGGGCAGCATTGGGAGCTCTCACATGGGGACCACGGGGGAGCTCTGACATGGAGACCACGGGGGAGCTCTGACATGGAGAGCACGGGGGAGCTCCGACATGGAGAGCAATGGGGAGCTCTGACGTTGGAGCCACGGGGGAGTTCCAACCTGGGGACTATGGGGGAGCTCCGACCTGGGGACTATGGGGGAGCTCCGACCTGGGGACTATGGGGGAGCTCCGACCTGGGGACTATGGGGGAGCTCCAACATGGGGACCACGGGGGAGCTCCGACGTTGGGCCACGGGGGAGTTCCAACCGGGAGACTATGGGGGAGCTCCGACCTGGGGACTATGGGGGCGTTATTGGGCTTAAATAACTGCTTACGTATGTCCGAGTTTACTTAAGTCGCCTATTACGTAAGTCAGGGAATATTCGCCTGTATACTCTTTTTGATTTCAATTCCCAGACGTAGTCAGAACACCAATAAGAGACCCGGGTTTGATCCTGACTATGGGCGCTGTTTGTACAGACTTTGTACGCTCTCCCTGCGACCACGTGCGTTTTCTCCCTGTGGTCCGGTGTCCTCCCACACTCCAAAGACGTGCGGGTTTGTAGGTTAATTGTCCTCTGTAAATTGTAAATTGTCCCTAGTGTGTAGATAGTGCAGGTGTACAGGGTGATCGCTGGTCAGCATGGACTGGGTGGGCCGAATGGCCTGTTTCCACGCTGTATGTCTAAAAGTCTAAAGCTTTCTTTTGGACCTCTGCACATTGTAATACTACACAAGGCAGCATTGTGAAAACTATAAAGCACTCGTTTTGCCCCCACAGTGCATTGTGGACAAGGGGAATGATTGAGTGTTGCTATTTGTGGAGGAGTGGGGTGTTGGGAGATCGCCGACCTCTTGTGCATTCCTGTGATCCACCCACCGACCATGGTCTGGCCGTGGGCTGCCTTAATCTCTGCAGACCAGGAACGTCACCTTGTAGGGAGGCCTTGACTTAAGTGGTAGTGAATAGTTTAGTTTAGTCCAGAGACACAGCGTGGAAGCAGGGCCTTCAGCCCACCGGATCCGTGCTGACCAGCGATACACTAGTTCTATCTTACACGCTAGGGACAATTTACAGAAGCCAATTAATTAACCAACAAGCCTGCATGTCTTCGGAGTGTGGGGGGAAACCGGAGCACCCGGAGAAAACCAGCACGGTCACAGGGAGAACGTGCAAACTCTGTACAGACAGCACCCGAGGTCACGATCGAACCCGAGTCTCTGGCAGCATCACTACCACTGCGACATCGTGCCGACTACATACAGGATCTTCACCCTCACTCAATGTCAAGGCTGCACTTTACAGGAATGTAATCAGAGAAAAAAAAGAGGGGATATCAGGGCTGATGACCGTATACAGGCTCACCGATCATACAGCGTGGAAACAGGCCCTTTGAATAAATATGCCCAGGCCAACCATCATGCCCCATCTATCCTAGTCCTACCTGCCTGCATTTGGCCCATATCCTGCAAACCTGTCCTATCTATGTGCCTGTCCAGATGGGTTTTTTTTAAACGTTGCAATAGTGCCTGCCTCAACTACCTCCTCTGGCAGCTCATCCCATATAACTACCACCCTTTATGGGGGGAAAAAAGGTTGCCCCTCAGGTCCCTATTAAATCTTTCCCCCTCACCTTAAACCTTTGTCCTCTGGTTCTTGATTCCCCAACTGTGTGCATTTACCCTATCTATTACCCTCATGATTTTATACGCCTCTATAAGATCCTCCTGCGTTCAAACAAATAAAGCACTAGCCTGCTCAACCTCTCCCTATAATTCAGGCCCTCGAGTCCTGGCAACATTCTCATCAATCTTCTCTGTACTCTTTCCAGCCTGGCAACATGGTGACTGAAATTAAACACTTGGTCAGAGGACATTACTGGTGGAGACAGGCTGAGGGTGGGGTTTGGGGATGATATTTAAGGCAGAATTTAACTCGAAGGCCTATTAACAGAAGGCATACTTGATAGTAGAGCTGTTAAATTTTGTGAAATTCAGGTGGTCAGAATTAAAGCCACGCTGGTATCTCGTGCATTAGGGGACTAGAGAAGATTGTAGTGGTAGTTATAGGGTCAAACAGGCCCTTCAGCCCAACTTGCCCATGATGACCAAGATGCTCCACCTAAACTAGTCCCTCCTGCCTGAGTTTGGCCCATATCCCTCAACCTTTCCCGTCCATGTACCTGTCTGCATGTCTTTTTTGACTTCTTATACTGTGGACTTGGGCGGAGTTGTGGCCAAACCAAACTGCATCCCAATCGGCTGCTCTCCACGGTGTATCTGTAGAAGTTGGTAAAGTCATCGTAGTGGCGACATGTAGCGCTTCCCTGGTCAGTCTTCAACATCAGAGTTTTGCTTGTCTTCAGCTCTATAGAGGGTTGGAATGTGGGAGGTTGCTGAGGACTGGGTTGTGTAGCCAAGTCTAGCGTTAGCTGGGGCGATGACAAGACGTTCGGAAGCTGCTGAGCTAATTTAGTTTAGTGTACCAAGGTACAGTGAAAATCTTTGTCGCGTGCTATCCAGTCAGCAGATAGACTATACATGATTACAATCAAGCCTCCTACAGTGTGCAGATATCGGATAATGGGAATAACGTTTAGTGCAAGGTAAAGTCCGATTAAAACTAGTCCGGGGGCCCCCAATGAGGTAGGTGAAAGGTCAGGACTGCTCTCAAGTTGGTGATAGGATGGGATCAGTCATCTGATAACAGCTGGGAAGAAACTGTCCCTGTTTTCACACCTCTTGCCTAATGGGAGAGCGGAGAAGAGGGAGTGAGACGGGTCCTTAATTATGCTGGTGGCCTTGCTGAGGCAGCGTAAAGTGTAGATGTAGTCAATGGCGGGCAGGCAGGTTGGTTTGTGTGATGGTCTGGGCCACATCCACAACTCTGTGATTTCTGGTGATCTTGGATGGAGCTGTTCCCAAGCCGTGCTGTGATGCATGCTTGTACGGGTCTGTAGAAGTTGGTGAGGGTTGTTGGGGACATACCAAACTTCCTAAGCCTTCCCAAGGGTGGAGTCGGGTGGGGTGGGAATCGGGGATCATTGGTGGTAACCACAAGCTTGACTTGAGGTCAGATGTGACACTCGTGGTCAGCGAGCGCTGGTTCAACTCTTGTCGCTGACGGTCGGATTGAAAGGATCGCTCTCAACACCCCTTTATCATTGCCTCTCCAGTGTCCCGATGAGGACAACGACACTTCAGAGCAGAAGCCGCACCAGAGGGATGACACCACCACCCAGCAGAACACCATCCTGAACGAGTCCGTTGCATCAGATGTCGGCAGCCCACATTCCGTAAGCTCACCCCATCCTTTTAATTGTCCTTTTGCCAGCTTTTATAATCACGTCATTATGAGCTTGAACTAGATATTGTACTATTGTTAGTTTATGAATGTTTTGCTTCAATGTTGAGATGCTGTAGTTTTCCCAATATTCATTTAGACATTTGGAGATGCAGAGTGTGGGACCGGCTCTTTGGCCCACCGAGTCCGCGCTGAACAATAATACCCGCACGGTAACACTAGGGACAATTTACAGTTTTTTTTACCGGAGCCAATTAACCTACAAGCCTGACGTCATTGGAGTGTGGGAGGAAACTGGAGCGCCCGGAGGAAACCCACGCGATCACAGGGAGGACGTACAAACTGTTACAGACAGCACCCGTGGTCAGGATCGAACCCGGGTCTCTGGCGCTGTGAGGCAGCACCACTGTGCAAGTCATTTACAAGTCAGCTGTACGTCATGGGTCAGATTACACTGTGTGAAGTCCTGGTCTCCCAGCTACTGAAAAGGGTGTCATGATGTTGGAAAGGGTGCACAAGAGATTCACAAGGTTATTACCTGGAATTATATTATAGGGGTAGGTGGATAGGGTGGGGCTTTTTTCTTTAGTGTGTTTGAGGCTGAGGAGTGACTTTATTGAGGTGTATAGGATCACGAAGGGCATGGATAAAGCCAACGTTCACAGTCTTTTCCCCAGGGTAGAGGATTCCAAAACAAGAGGGCACAGACTTCAGGAGAGGGGTTTAAGAGGAACCTCGGGGGCAACTGTTTCACTCAGACAGGGTGTCCGCGCTGTTCCGTCTGTATCTGGAACGAGCTGCCAGAGGAAGCTATAGAAGCGGATATAATTAGGAGTTTTAAAAGATATTTGAACAGATATATGGATAGAAAGTAATGAGTTTAGAGAGCAATGGGCACATTGCAGAGACTAGCCCAGAATGCCAACATGAGTTTCTATGCTGGATAGCTCTAGTACTCTCTGATATTCATTTGGATGAGTATAGTTATTTTTAATTTAGTTTAGAAATACAGCGCAGGGGGAGGACCTTTGGCTCATCGAGTCCGTGCCGACCAGCGATCATCGTACACTAACAGTGTCCTACACACACTAGGGACAATTTACAATTTTACCAAAGCCAATTAACCAACAAACCTGTACGCCTTTGGAGTGTGGGAGGAAACCAGAGCACCCAGAGAAAACCCACGTGGTCACAGGGCGAAGGTATAAACACTGTACAGACAGCAGCCATAGTCAGGATTCAACCCGGGTCTCTGGCGCTGGGAAACACTAACTCTACCGATGCTCCAGTTTCCTCCCACACTCCAAAGATGTACAGGTTTGTATGTACAGGTTTAATTGGCTTTGGTAAAAATTATAAAATGTCCCTAGGGTGTAGGATAGTGCTAGTGTATGCGACTCGGAGGGCCAAAGGGCCTGTTTCCACGCTCTAAAGTCCAAAGTCAAAAGTTCAAACCCAGTCACCAGCTGCTTATTGCAGAATCCCATTGAACTGACTTCATCCGAGCCAAACGCGGGAAGCAGACCATGACACAAAGTCACTGCTCGGGTGAATGTTTAACGCGAGTATTCGGGGAGGAATGACTTGCCCCATGTTTCCATTGCTGGAGAATAAACTGGATCACGTCTGAGGCATTCAGTGTTGGCGTGTAGCTGGGATGTCAGTGCTGAGGGCAGCGTTAAAAGAAATGACTGGGTTTGTGTCTGGAATGCGAGGAATTGATGTTGTTCCCGGGTTCTGGTCAGTAAATGAATTGGATGGCAGTCATTGGCCAACCTCATTAGTTCACAAGTCATAGGAGCAGAATTGGGCCATTCATCCCATCAGGTCTACTCTGCCATTCAATTATGGCTGACCCATCTTTCACTCTCAACCACATTCTCTTGCCTTCTCCCTGTAACCCCTGATGCCCTTACTAATCAAGAATCAGTCAATCTCCTCCGTACAAATATCCATAGCACTTGGCCTCCACAGCCATCCGACTGTCCGCCGACTAAAGAAATTCCTCCTCATCTTTCTAAAGGTACGTTATTTTATTCTGAAGCTCTACCCTCTGGTCCTAGACTCTCCCGCTAGTGGAAACACTATTTTGTAAGTTTGAATGAGGTCTCCCCTCATCCTTCTAAACTCCAGCGATTACAGGCCCACAGCCATCAAGTGCTCATCATATGTTAACCCAATCATTCCTGGGATCTTCCCTGTAAACCTCCCGGCTGATCTGTGATTTCTTCTTGACCGTTTTCTTTGCCGGCAGCAAAGAGCTGGGGCCAAGTTCATGAAGTGACACGTCAAAAAGGACCAAGATGCCAAGTCTAAACAGCAGCAACAACAATTGTCCCCAGCTTCATCCAAATCTCGACACCCAGTGACAAATTCTTGCTGCTCCAATCCGCAGCCCTCCCGTGTTCACCTCCACCTCCACCTAGTTGATAAGAAACTTCATTTTAAGCTTCTTATCTGTTTTAGAGATGCTGCGTGGAAACAGGCCGCTCGGCCCACCGAGGCCATGCCGACCATTGATCACCCGTTCCCACCAGTTTTATGTTATCCTACTTTCCCATCCTCTCCATTATCACTGGGGACAATTTACAGAGGGCCATTTAACCTGCAAACCCGCATGTCTTTGAGATATGGGTGGAAAGCGGAGCAGTTGGAGGAAACCCATGCGGTGACGAGGAGAATGTGCAAACTCTACACACACGGCGCTGTGAGGTCCTTTGTTCCACCTCCAAAGTTGAGCTTTTGGTCACCTGCCCCAATACCTCCTCTTGTGCTTTGAGTTTTAGATTAGTTTATTGTCACTTTGTCTGAGGTTCAATGAAAAGCTATTGTTCCGTGCTAACCAGTCAGTTGAAAGACAATGCGCGAGTCCAGTCGAGCCGTCTACAGTGTACCGATACAGGGTAAAAGGGAAAACTTGACTAATGTTTAGTGCAAGATAAAGTCTGATCAGAGGTAGTCCGAGGGTCTTCAATGAGGTAGATGGTAGTAACAGACTCTCTCTAGTTGGTGAGAGGACGGTTCAGTTGCCTGACAACACCTGAGAAGAAACTGTCCCTGAATCTGGAGATGAGCGTTTTCGCATTTCTGTTCCTCTTGCCTGAGCGGAGAGGGGAGAAGAAGGAGTGACAGGGGATGTGACTCGTCCTTGATTATGCTGTTGGCCTTGTTAGAGGCAGCGTGAAATGTAAATGGAGTCAATGGGAGGGAGGTTGCTTTGTGTGGTGGTCTGGGCTGCGTCCACAATTCTCCGTAATTCCATTACGTTTTTCTTGAGGTTGGTCGTTGCTGCACCAATCCATCTTGGAACAGAGGACTTTGAACAGCACAGGAATGGCCCTGTCCCACTTAGGAGATTTGTTTGGGCGACTACAGGCGACTGCCACAACATTTTCAACATGTTGCAAATTGTTGCTGTGGTGTGTTGTCGTAGGTTGTCGTCCGGTGTCGTAGGTGAATTCCATTAAAACTAGTCCCTGGCAGTCACCTAAAGAGTCACCTAAGTGGGACAGGCCCTTTGGCCCATAAAATTGGTGTCGAACATGATGCCCAGTTGAACCAATCTCCTCTGCCTGCACATGATCCATATCCATCCACTTCCTGCACATCTCAACCCCTCTTAAACGCAACCACCGTATCTGCCTCCACCACCACCTCCGGCAGCGCATTCCAGGCGACCAGAACTGCACGCAACACTCCTAATGTGGCCTGACCCAAAGTTTTATAAAGTTGTGACACAAATGGTCTTCCACATTAGAACGTGACGTAAATGAAATCTGTTTTGTTTAAAATAGTTGACCTTGTGCTTGGGCCAATACAAATAGAAATAATTAGATGTTGTTTCTCGTCATTAACCTGTCAAAACTACCGGTGGTGTGACTAGACAGCATGAAAAGATCTCAAATATAGCAAACCAGTGCACGTTATTTTTAATACTATTCTTTAACCTCTTTGCTTCCAGTTCCTTCATTGCATTTTTATTAAAGGCCAGAAAAAAATATCACCTGAAATTATGGTTTGGTACAAACGTGCCTCATCTATGACCCAGGATAGATTTTCTCTCCCTTTTTCCTGGGGTTACAATGAAAATTAGGAGAAATCTCTTTATCCGGAGGGAGGCGCGTCTGTGGAATTCATTGCCACAGACTGCCAAGTCATTGGGTAGTTTTTAAGGCGGAGATTGCTAGGTTCTTGATTAGAACGGGTGTCAAAGGTTACCGGGAGAAGGCAGGAGAATGTAGTGGAGAGGGAAAGATAGATTGAATGGCAGAGCAGACTCATAGAAACATAGAAAATAGGTGCAGGAGGAGGCCATTCGGCCCTTCGAGCTTGCACCGCCATCCATTGTGATCATGGCTGATTGTCCCCTATCAATAACCCGTGCCTGCCTTCTCCCCATATCCCCTGACTCCACTAGCCCCTAGAGCTCTATCTAACTCTCTCTTAAATCCATCCAGTGACTTGGCCTCCACTGCCCCCTGTGGCAGGGAATTCCACAAATTCACAACTCTCTGGGTGAAAACCTTTCTTCTCACCTCAGTCTTAAATGACCTCCCCTTTATTCTAAGACTGTGGCCCCTGGTTCTGGACTCGCCCAACATTGGGACCATTTTTCCTGCATCTAGCTTGTCCAGTCCTTTTATAATTTTATATGTTTCTATAAGATCCACCCCTCATCCTTCTAAACTCCAGTGAATACTCGATGGGCCGAATGGTCTAATTGTGCCCCTCTGTCTAATGGTTTTCTAACTTGAAATTTACTGCACAGATGAAACCATTCGTTCTTGTCTGCCCTTTAGTTTAGTTTAGTTTAATTAGAGATATAGTGCGGAACCAGGCCCTTCGGCCCACCCAGTCCACACCGACCAGACCAGAGATCCCCGCACATTAACAATGTCCTACACACACTAGGGACAATTTTACACGTACATCAAGCCAATTAACCTCCACACCTCTACGTCTTTGGAGTGTGGGAGGAAACCAAAGATCTCGGAAAAAACCCAGCCAGTCATGGGGAGAACATATAAACTCCATACAGGCATTACCCATAGTCAGGGATCGAACCTGGGTCAGCGGCGCTGTGAGGCAGCAACTCTACCGCTGCGCTACCGTGGTTGTCCAAACTGTGCCGTGTTGGCTAATTCCCCTAAATTGTTCAAGGCTCCCACTTTCTTGTGTGAATTCCCATCTCTCTTCCAACTATCACCCCCTCACTACATCTGAAGAGTGGTTCCAACTCACATTGTCACCTGTCTGATCCAGGTGCTGCCTCACCACCCCCTCCCCTCACCTGTTTCTACCTATCACTTGCCAGGCTTTGTCTTGCCCCAGACCCTTTTCCATCTCCCCCACCCCCCCACTACAATCAGTGTGAAGAAAGGCCCCAATCTGAAACCTCGTCAGTCCATCCCCTCCCCAGATCCTGCCTGACCTGTTGAGTTTCCCCAGCACCTCAGCCATTTGCAGTTCCTTGTGACTTCTTCAAAGATTAACTAGGTGGGAATAAAACCCTGCGCTCCCGACAGCCAAGTGCTGGGGTTTTGTCTTTGGCGATGCATATTTTGGCAGACTTTTGTTGCTGAATTCAGATGGAATCTTTTGTGGGAGCGTCTGTACAGGTTTGTTTGAATTTCAGCTTGAAAAGCCATTCTCACTCTCTCTGTCCCTCTCTCTCTGTCTCTCCCCCTCTCTCTCTCTCCCCCCCTCTCTCTCTCCCCCCGTCTCTCTCTCCCCTCTCTCTCTCTCTCCCCTCTCTCCCCTCTCTCCCCCTATCTCTCTCTCCCCCTCTCACTCTCTCTCCCCCTCTCTCTCTCCCCCTCTCTCTCTCCCCCTCTCTCTCTCCCCCTCTGTCTCTCCCCCTCTGTCTCTCCCCCTCTCTGTCTCTCCCCCTCTCTCTCCCCCCTCTCTCTCTCTCTCTCCCCCCCTCTCTCTCTCTCTCCCCCCCCCTCTCTCTCTCTCCCCCCCTCTCTCTCCCTCTCCCTCTGTCTCTGTCTCTGTCTCTGTCTCTGTCTCTGTCTCTGTCTCTGTCTCTGTCTCTGTCTCTGTCTCTGTCTCTGTCTCTGTCTCTCTCTCTCTCTCTCTCTCTCTCTCTCTCTCTCTCTCTCTCTCTCTCTCTCTCTCTCTCTGTCTCTCTCTCTCTCTCTCTCTCCCCCTCTCTGTCTCTCTCTCCCCCTCTCCGTCTCTCTCCCCCCTCTCTGTCTCTCTCTCCCCCTCTCTGTCTCTCTCCCCCCATCTTTCCGCCACCTCTCTCTCCCCCCCCCCCTTCCCTCTCTCCCTCCCTCTCTCTCTCTCTCCCCGAGCATACCAAACCTCCTGTCACACAAATCCCCTTTCCGACTTCTGTGGAGTTTGTTCTGTGGTGTTGTCTTGGCTTCCCTTCTGCAACTTGTATCAGTACTCCGAGTCCCTGTCTTGCAGAACATCTGTTGTGAGTTAGCGGCCTTGATTTGTGTATTACATAACTGATGAAAACCAGCATATATTAATAAATGGGAAACATTTCTGCCTCAAAGTCCCTCGCAGTGGTAGATGGAAAACATTCCAATATCTCATCTGTACTTAGTAGCATTTTTTGACTGAGTAAATATTAGTTTGAAGAACATTTACCCGCAGAAAAGATTCTGTTGAAAACAACCGCGTGTTTTTGGGACGAGTCAGTGGGTTACATTGGCCAATATGTAACAGTTGTCATAAGGAATAGTAGGAGTAGAATTAGGCCATTCGGCCCATCAAGTCTACTCCGCCATTCAACCATGGCTAATCTATCTCTGCTTCCTAAACCCATTCTCCTGCCTTCTCCCCATAACATCTGACCCCCATACTAATCAAGAATCTATCTATCTCTATCTTAAAAATATCCACTGACTTGGCCTTGACAGCCTTCTGTGGCAAAGGATTCCACAGATTCACCACCCTCTGACTAAAGAAATTTCTCCTCATCTCCTTCCTAAAAGAACGTCCTTTAATTCTGATCCATATAAGTGTATCCCGAGTGGCTGGGATATTTAGCACCACAAGAGCCCAGGCAGCTTGCGAAAGGACTTGTGTTCCTCAGGAGGCAACTGATCATGGAACCTTCTGACTAGCTTTAGAGGTGCAGCGTGGAAGTTAACCCTTCTGCTCACCAACATGTGTCGGAATGAACTGCAGATGCTGGTTTGCACCGAAGATGGACACAAAATGCAGGGGTAACGCAGAGGGTCGGGTAGCATCTCTGGGGAAAAAAAGGAATTGGTGACGTTTTGGGTCGAAACATCTGAAGAAAGGTTTCGACCTGAAACGTCACCTATTCCTTTTCTCCAGAGATGCTTCCTGACCTGCTGAGTTACTCCAGCATTTTGTGTCTACCTTCGATGCACCAGGTCAGCCCAACAGGAGCACCTGGAAGAAACCCGCATGGTCACAGGGAGAATGTGCAAACTCGGCACAGGCAGCACCCGTTGTCAGGATCAACACCATCCTACAACCCAGTGGTATGAATATTGATTTCTCTGACTCCAATTAACCCTTGCAACCCGCCCCTCCCCACCCTGGTCATTGTACTAGTTTCACTGTCTCCCGATAAGTTTCACTGTTTATCATCACTCGGTATCACCTTTTCCACAGCCAACAATGGACCATTGTGGGCTCCACCTTTTCTTGATCATCATTGGTGGCTTTAATTTGTCCTTTTGCATTCCTTACATTCATTTGTTCTATGTAAAAGTCTCCCCTTTTCCTAATCGGCCACTATTGTCTGAATGGTGGCTGATTAGGAAAAGGGGAGATGCAACGAGACCTGGGTGTCATGGTACACCAGTCATTAAAAGCAGGCATGCAGGTGCAGCAGGCAGTGAAGAAGGCGAATGGTATGTTAGCATTCATAGCCAAAGGATTCGAGTATAGGAGCAGGGAGGTTCTACTGCAGTTGTACAGGGTCTTGGTGAGACCACACCTGGAGTATTGCATACAGTTTTGGTCTCCAAATCTGAGGAAAGACATTCTTGCCATAGAGGGAGTAAAGAGAAGGTTCACCAGACTGATTCCTGGGATGGCAGGACTTTCATATGAAGAAAGACTGGATAGACTCGGTTTGTACTCGCTAGAATTTAGAAGATTGAGGGGGGATCCTATAGAAACTTAAAAAATTCTTAAGGGGTTGGACAGGCTAGATGCAGGAAGATTGTTCCCGATGTTGGTGAAGTCCAGAACAAGGGGTCACAGTTTAAGGATAAGGGGGAAATCTTTTTGGACCGAGATGAGGAAAACATTTTTCACACAGAGAGTGGTGAATCTCTGGAATTCTCTGCCACAGACGTAGTTGAGGTCAGTTCATTGGCTATATTTAAGAGGGAGTTAGTTGTGGCTCTTGTGGTTTAAGGGATCAAGGGGTATGGAGAGAAGGCAGGTACAGGATACTGAGTTGGATGATCAGCAATGATCATATTGAATGGCGGTGCAGGCTCGAAGGGCCGAATGGCCTACTCCTGCACCTATTTTCTATGTTTCTATTTATCTTTCCATATCTCTAGTTTCCCTCTCCCCTGACTCTAAGTCTGAAGAAGAGTCTTGACCTGAAATGTCACCTATCCCTTTTCTTCAGAGATGCCGCCTGACCCGCTGAGTTACTCCAGCACTTTGTGTCTATCTTCCACTTAACCTGAGCCAGGCGACCAAAGAGAAATTCTATTGCACTCGTTCTGATAGTTATTTCTGGTAGTTCTGACCAGGCATTCACTTCTCCAACACTTTAAGGTGAGTGGGGGGTGGGTGGAAAGATTTAATATGAACATGAGGTGCAACTTTTTTTGTTACACCAAGGGTGGTAGGTGAATGGAACGAGCTTCCGGAGGACATTTAAAAACATTTGGACAGGTACATGGATAGGTTTGGGGGGATATGGGCAAATGCAGGCAGGTGGGACTAGTGAAGATGGGACATGTTGGTCAGCATGGGCAAGTTGGGCCAAAGGGCCTGTTTCCACACTGTCTGACTCTATGACTAAAAGATTATCTGATCATACTCAAGTTACTGTTTGTGTATAAATTGAGTGCCAGGTTTGTTGTGTGTAACTGTTCAAAAGTACATTGGATCTTTGGGAAATACCCTGGTCATAAACAATAGTTTTCTCGAGTCGAGTCTATTGTCATACTCAGGAGGTTGGCAAGGTACAGTACAATGACAATCTTGCAGCAGTACCACAGGCAATCAGGCCTGTGAAGGACAAAAACGTGAATCATACACAAATGACACACAACATTTTTATCAGGGAAGGCTGTGCACCAAATCACGGCATTAGTGCAAAAACACAATTAGAAAACCTGTCCATGGTAGGTGCTGGTTAAGTTTAATTTAGTTTATTGTCACATCTTCCGAGGTTCAGTGAAAAGCTTTTTTGTTGCATTTACATGCAAATGTTCATTAATATGCACTGTCCCTATAAACAAATTATTATTATCATTATTATTATTATTATTGTGTGCTCTCCTGTCAACGGAAAGACGATACAAGATTACAATCAAGCCGTCCACAGTGTACAGATGCAGGATAAAGGGAATAATATTTGGTGCAAGATAAAGTCCGATTGAAGATCGTCCTGGGGGTGGTCTGTAGTGTTATGTGGTTGTAACACACTGCCAGGGATGGTGGTGGAAGCAATAGTGGTGTTTGTGATGCTTTTAGATGAATGGAGGGATATGGATCACATGCATCCAGAGGAGATTAGTTTTAACCTGGCATCATGTTCAGCATATACATTGTGGGCTGAAGGGCCTGTTCCTGTGCTGAACTGTTCTATAAGCTAAAAATAAATATTAATGTACAGTACAGCCCCTTCCTCTTAAGTTTTCTGATCAGTTCCCTGCTTCAGCGCAGATGGAAAGATATTCCACCCTGTGCTAATGAAATCCAGGTGTCAGTAGCTGGTTCCTAATATGGAGATGTATGGTGAGCAGAATTTGTACTTGCAACCAAGAACATTATTCCATCAATTGCAGAGAACATATCCCTCTGGGAACAGTACTTCGTGTCTCCTTATCTTGAACCTAGCAGCTCCCAAAGGTTCTCACAGGCAATGGATTAGTTTTGATAAATCGGTATGCCAATGGAAGCATGGCCATGTGTGCAGTGCTGACGGAAGTTCCGTTTAGTTTGGAGATACGGTGGCGCAGTGGTTGAGTTGCTGCCTTACAGCGCCAGAGACCATGGTTCGATCCTGACTACGGGTGCTGTCTGTACATTCTCCATGTGACTGCGCGGGTTTGCTCTGGTTTCCTCCCACATTCCAAAAACGTACAGATTCGTAGATTAATTGGCTTCTGTGAATTGCCCCTAGTCCGTAGGATAGAACCGGTGTACTAGTGAATGTTGGTCACACAGACTCGATGGGTCAAAGGGCCTGTTTCCATGCTGAGTCTCTAAACTAAACTAAGACGTATTTGATGAATTCTAGGCTCACTCCTATTTCTCACAAGAGTCAAAACGAGATACGACACAGGAACAGAAGTTCCGTTTAGTTTAGAGATACGGTGGCTGGATCAGGATTAGGATCAGGAACAGGCCTGACCATCAAAAATCCATCTTCACACCAATCTATCCGAAACCCGTTTTCTTTAGTTTATGTTACCGAATGGAAACGGGCCTTTTGATCCAAAGACTATTAGATAGGCACATGGATAAGCAGGGAATGGAGGCAGGCAGAAGAGATTATCTTGGCATCACGTTCGGAGCAGACATTGTGGGCCATGGGACCTATTCTTGTGTGTACTGTTCTGTATTGGTTTTGATTATCTTAGAGATACAGCATGGAAACAGGCCCTTCGGCCCACTGAGTCTACACCGACCATTGATCACCCCTTCACACTAGTTCTGTGTTATCCCACTTTCTCATCCACTCCCAACACACTAGGGAAAATTTACAGAGTGTTAATTAGCCTACATACCCCCGCACATCTTTGGAGTCCGGGAGCCCCCGGAGAAAAACCCATGCTGTCACGGGGAAGGTCTGCCAGGGTGCGACCTGCCCTTGATTATGCTGGTTGGCCTTGCCGAGACAGCGTGAGGTATATATTGGGTCAATGGAAGGGAGGTTGTGTTTGTGTGATGGTCTGGGCTGCGTCCACAATTCTCTGCGATTTCTTGCAGTCTTAGATGGAGCTGTTCCCAAACCGTGCTGTGATGCATCCCGGTAAAATGGTTTCTACGGTGCATCTGTAGAAGTTGGTGAGAGTTGTTGGCGACATGCCGAACTTCCTAAGCCTGCTAAGGAAGTAGAGGCGTTGATGAGCTTTCTTGGCCATTGATTCAGATGGGTGGTCCTAGAGAAGCTGTCGGTGATATTTACTCCTTGGAATTTGAGGCTTTCAACCATCTCTGCCTCAGAGCTGTCAATGGAAACCACTATTATGTTTTGAGCTTCCCACATTTTTTTTAGGATGGAAGATTTAACTCGAAGGGACATATGCCAATGGCACTAGCTGAGATGAGACATCTTGGTTGGCATAGACGAGTTGGGCTGAAGGGCCTGTTCCATGCTGAATGAATTCCATGACCCGAGTCGTTCCAGCAGTTTGTTCTTTTTGCTTAAACTGGCGCACTATTACCATCTCAGATGATCAGAAGAGAGAATAAAGTTGGATTAGATTAGTATGGGATAAGTGTGAATGGGTAGTTTTCTCTGTGTCCTTGTGTCATAGACATACAGCATGGAAACCGGTCCATCAGCCCCACTTGCCCATGCGGATCAAGATGCCCCATTTATGCAAGTCCAGCCCTTGTTTAGCCCATATTCCACTAAACCTTTCCCATCCATGTACCTGTCCAAATGTCCTTTGAATGTTGTTTTAGTACCTGCCTCAACTACCTCCTCTGGCAGCTCGTTCCATGCACCCACTACCCTCTGAGTGGCAAAGTTGCTGCTCAAGGTCCAATTAAACGTGACATTAAAGTCATAGTCGTACAGCATGTAAACTGACCCTTTGGCCCAACTTGCCCATGCCAACTAACATCTACACTTGTTCCACCTGCATGTAGGCCCATATCCCTCTAATCCTATCCTCGCCATGTACCTGTCCAAATATCTTTAAAATGCTGTTATAGTCCCTGCCTCAACTACCTCCTCAGGCAGCTCGTTCCATACACCCACCACCCTCTTTGGAAAAAGTTGCCCCTCAAATTCCTATTAAACCTTGGGGTGGAGTCACACATCATGGATGCAGGCCCTTTGGCCCAGCTTGCCCACACTGACAAGATACCTCATCTACAATAGTCCCACTTGCCTCCTTTTGGACTATATTCCCCTCCATGTACCTGTCCAAATATTTTTTTTTTAAAGTTGTGATAGTACCCTAGGTTGTCAAATGCTTATCATCGACTGATCTAATTGTGAGTAATGGTCGGAGCTAATTTTGCACAACAAACTCAGCCAAGCAGCAAATGCATGGCTGGTGGGAACATTGTGTTATGTTGCTAATGGAGGCTAAACGTTGACCCAGACACATAATCCTTTATCATGCGCCCGGCAAAATCTTAATCAGTGGATTATTTTTGAACTGTTTTCACCGATACATCATGAATTTGTCGGTGAAGGAATATTTGGATGTAAAACAGAGACACAAAGGGCTCGAGTATCTCAGCAGGTCAGGCAGCATCCCTGGAGAACATGGATAGGTGACGTTTCGGGTCGGGACCAGTCTGGATCTAGTCTGAAGAAGGGTCCAGACCTGAAACGTCACCTATCCATGTTCTCCAGAGATGCTGCCTGACCCACTGAGTTAGTCCATCCAGCACTTTGTGTCTTTTTTTGTAAAGCAGCACCTGCAGTTCCTCGTTCCTACATTTTGAACACTTGGATATGCTGGACAGGCTAAATTTTGGGGATGATTATCGACTACAGGGATAAGAATTGCTCCTCTCCGGGTGGACCAGACGCAGGAACAATTTGATACTTGGACAGAGACAAGGATAAGGTTTAGAGGACCATTGGCCTTATGTAGGCAAATGTCAAAGTCAAAGAGATATACTTCATGGAAACAGAGGCTTTGGCTCACAAAGCCCATTCACTATCAGGGAAGCACAGTGGTAGAGCTGTAGACATAGAATGCCAGAGCCCAGGTTCGATCCTGACTACGGGTGTTGTCCATACGGAGTTTGTACGTTCTCCCTGTGAGCGCGTGGGTTTTCTCCGGGTACTCCGGTTTCCTCCCACGCTCCAACGATGTACACGTTTGTAGGTTAATTGGCTTCAGTGAAATTCTAAATTGACCCGAGTGTGTAGAATAGTGTTAGTGCACAGGCTGATTTGCTGGTCGATGTGGTGGGCCGAAGGGCCTGTTTCTGCACTGTACCTACAAAGTCTAATACTACCCATTCACACGTATCCCACACTAATCTAATCCAGCTTTATTCTCTCCATAATTGTCATTAATTTGCTCCAGATTCTACCATTCGCCTACACACACAAGGGGCATTTTACGGAGGCCTATTAACCAACCCACCTTTAGGATGTGAACTGGAGCACCCAAACGGGGGAGATTAGTTTAACAGCATCATGTTCGTCACAGGCATTGTGGGCTGAAGGGCCTGTTGCTGTGCTGTTCTATGTTCTGTCTATCATCAACCAGAAGAAAGCCAGGCGGTCGCAGGGAGAACGTGCAAACTCCACACACGCAGCAACGGAGGTCAGGATCAAAGCCGGCGCTGCAAGGCAGCAGCTCTCCCTGCTGCAGCACTGTGCCTTTACTGTGGAACTAGCACAGAATGCCAACTTGGCCGGCGTGGACAAGATGGGTCGAAGGGCCTGTTTCCATGCTGTACAGCTCCGCGACTCTATAACCAAAAGCCATCTACTGCTGTATCATCTCACCATCTCCACAGATCTAATGCGTCTCAGTAGCACTGAGCATTTCCTGAACCTTTTTGGTAAAATATTATTGCCGTCATGAAACGTACCACCAGATGTTTTTGTTTAGAATGTTAAGGGTTCCGATCTTGTGTGAGCTGTTTTTCGCACTGGGTATTAGATGCCAGGAGTCATAAAACACTAGTAACCTAATCAACAGCTTTATATATATTCATATCAATTGGGAAGGAACCTTGAGTAGTATCTGATCCTTTGAAGCTCTGGTAAGGTTACGCCCTGAGATTCGCCTCGTTACCTTTCAATTTTTCTCTGATGGATATTCTTTTCATATCCTTCTAGTTTTAACTTATTTTGTCTCCCTGATGCAGATCTGATGGTATTTCTGTCATCTGGTACTCTGTCATCTGGATGGGAAGTTAGCCAACTCTATGAGTTTCATGGGTCTACTGTTGACACAAGGAACTGCAGATGCAGATTTACAAAAAAAAAGACTCAAAAGTGCTAGAGTAACTCAGTGGGTCAGTCAGCATCTCTGGAGTACACGGATAGGTGACGTTTTGGGTCCAGACCCTTCTTCAGTCTGTCCAAATGTCTTTTGAATGTTGTTATTGTACCTGCCTCAACTACCTCCTCTGGCAGCTCGTTCCATACATCCAGCACAATAACGGTGAAAATGTTGCTCCTCGGGTTCCTATTAAATCTTTCTCCTCTCACCTTAAACCTATGTCCTCTCATTCTTGATTCCCTTACCTGGGTGAAAGACTCTGTGCATTCGCGCTAGCTGTTCCCTTCATGATTTTATACACCTCTATAAGATCACCCCCTCCTGCACTCCAAGGAATAAAGTCCTAGCCTGCCCAATCTCTCTCGGTAGCTCAGTCCTTGGAGACCTGACAGCATCTTAGTAAATGTGTAGGAAGGAACTGCAGATGCTGGTTTAAACCGAAGATGGACACAAAAGCTGGAGTAATTCAGCGGGACAGGCAGCATCTTTGGAGAGAAGGAATAGCTGACGTTTTGAGATGAGATCCAAAACATCACCCATTCCTTCCATCCAGAGATGCTGCCTGTCCCACTGAGTTGCTCCAATTTTGTGTGTCTAACATCGTAGTAAATCTTCCATGTACTCGTTCCAGCTTAATGACATATTTGTACCATGACCTCCTGACTCTTGCATTCTATGTGTGCTAAAGAAGATAAATATCTCAGATGCCTTGTGTTCCCTTCTCCCTCAGACGTTTAATCAACAAACCATCTGTTGGCGTAAAGCTCAAAGTGTTGGGGACCCTTCTTCAGACTCAGACTCTTGAGACTGAAGGAGGGACCTGAACTGAAACATCACCTGTCCATTCCTTCCACTGATGCTGGCTGACCTGTTGAGTTCCTCCAGCACTTTGTGTTTTGCTCAAGATTCAGTTACTATCATAATATTTAAGAAACATTTGGGCAGGTACATGAGACTAGGCTAGGGTTCCTTTAGAGGGATATGGGCCAAGCACAGGCAGGTGGGACTAGTGCAGATGGGACATCTTGGTCGGCATGGGCATGTTGGGCCGAAGGGCCTGTTTCCATGCTGTGCGCCTCTATAACTCTATTCCAGCAACTGCAGTTACATAGAACATAGAACAATACAGCACAGGAACAGGCCCTTCAGCCCACAATGTTTGTGCCGAACCTGATGGCAAGATGAAATGATCTTGTATGCCTGTACATAATCCATATCCCTCTATTCCCTTCACTTCCACGTGCCTATCTAAAACTCTCTTAAACGCAAGATCTTTTGGGTCTCCAAGTCCTTTATTTTTTTTCTTTCCTTACTCCCTCCAACCCTGTTCCATTGAGCACGAAGACTTGTGTGTGTAAAATGCCTGACGCAGTATTCACTACATCTTTCCTTTTGTTTCTCCTTGTAGGAAACGTCCAGAACCACAACTCGATGGAAAAGGTAAGGGTTTGTTTCTGAATATATAACCAGGTTTTACATTTGGTTTTAGTTTAGAGATACAGCGTGGTAACAGGCCCTTCGACCCATCGAGTCCGTGCTGACCAGCAATCACCTCTTCTCACTAGTTCTATCCTTCACACTAGGGTCCACTTCTGTAGACCAATTGAGGTGTGTTCCAGACACAATCCTCTCCACCTGAGCCAACACCAGTATCTGATTAATTGTTGGTCACTTTTGAGTGAGAAAATACCCTTATTTTACCCAAGACCAGAAACAAAGCTGGAGTAACTGGGTCGGGCAGCATCTCTGGAGAACATGGATAGGTGACGGGTCGGGTCGGGACCCTTCAGAAGGAGGGTGGCAATGGTGTCGCGGTGGTAGAGCTGTTGTCTTACAGCGCTAGAGACCCGGATTTGATCCTGACTATGGGTGTGGTCTGTATGGAGTTCCTGTGACCAGGTGGGTTTTCTCCAGGTGCTCAGGTTTCCTCCCAAAGATGTGCGGTTTTGTAGGTTAATTGGCTGCGGTAAAATTGTAAATTGTCCCTAGTGTGTGTAGGATGGAGCTAGTCTATGACGTGATCGCTGGTCGGCACAGACTTGGTGGGTCGAAGGGCCTGTTGCTACACTGTATTGTCATATGTCCCAAAATGGAACAATGAAATTCTTACTTGCAGCAGCACAACAGATATGTAAACATAGTACTCTGTAAAACCCATAATATTTAAAAAAAAAGTTTAGTATGTATATAGAAACATAGAAAATAGGTGCAGGAGTAGGCCATTCGGCCCTTCGAGCCTGCACCGCTATTCAATATGATCATGGCTGATCATCCAACTCAGTATCCTGTACTTGCCTTCTCTCCATACCCCATGATCCCTTTAGCCACAAGGGCCACATCTAACTCCCTCTTAAATATAGCCAATGAACTGGCCTCAACTACCTTCTGCAGGAGAGAATTCCAGAGATTCACCACTCTCTGTGTGAAAAATGTTTTCCTCATCTCGGTCCTAAAAGATTTCCCCCTTATCCTTAAACTGTGACCCCTTGTTCTGGACTTCCCCAACATCGGGAACAATCATATATAAAAAATAGATGAATAAATAGACAATAATAGAAATAATGTCCCCAAGTCAATATAGCACGGAGCTTATTTGGAAGTTGTAACTTTTAGTAGCTTGATGGTTGTAGGGAAGAAGTTGCTCCTCAATCAGGACGTTACAGTTTTCAGATGAGAAATTCCTCCTCATCCCCTTTCTAAATGTACGTCCTTTTATTCTGAGGCTAAGGCCTCTGGTCCTATATTCTCCCACCAGTGGAAACGACCCCTTCACATCCACTCTATCCAGACCGCTCACGATTCGGTTAATTTCAATGAGGTCACCCCTCATCTTTCTAAACTCCAGCGAGAGGCCCCAGAGACATCAAACGCTCATCCCATGTTGACCCAATCATTCCCGGGATCATTCTCATAAACCTCCTCTGGACCCTCTCCATCGCCAGCACATCCTTCCTCATCTATCGGGCCCAGACAATTTCTGGTTTCAACCTCTCTAGAACCTTTCAGCTTTACTTTGTCATTCTACAGTAATCAGATTTGTATTGTATTGTATTCCTTTATTGTCATTCAGACTTTTCAGTCTGAACGAAATGTTGTTTTGCCTTGCAAGATCTTGTGTCCAAGATTAGCAGTAAACCACAATCCACATTAAACAAAGTTTGTGCGGATTGTTCTCGCTGACTGACATGACCTCATTTTATAGTTGGTGTTACCAATGGTACTGACTGCAGCACCTCGTGACTCCAAAACACTGAGTCATAGCTCAGTCATGCCATTGCCATAATCACTTGCAACCTCAGGCAACATTGACATTTCTCTGGTTAGTGTTAGTTTGCATGTTGTTGGCCATTGAAGTCACTTCAAGTAACCCTTGCGTCCCCACTCTCTCCTTCCCTCCCCCACCCTAGTCATCGTACTAGTTTCACTATCGTCCTGCTGAGTTTCACTGTTTGTACCACTCGTTATCACCTTCCCCGCAGCCAACAATGGACCATTGTGGGCTCCACCTCTCCTTGATCATCGCTGCTGGCTTTGATTTGTCCTTTTGTATACCTTTCATTCATTGGTTCTATGTACCTTTTCATATCTGTAGTTTTCCTCTAGCGTGCCTCTCAATCTGAAGAAAGGTCACGACTCGAAACGTCACGTATTTCAGAGATGTTGCCTGACCCGCTGAGTTACTTCAATGTTCGAAGTAATTCTCTTGTTCAGTAAACGTTGAGCCAAGCGTCCCCCTGATACTCGACACAAGGAATGTCGACACGAGCAACTGCAAATATACGTGTTAACAAAAAAGCCCACAATGTGCCCCAGGGGTGGCACAGTGGCTCAGCAGTAGAGTACCAGCACCAGAGGCCTGGGTTCAATCCTGACTACAGTGCCCTGTGTACGGAGTCTGTACTTTTTCTCAGTAACCACATAGGTTTGTTCCGGCTGCCTCGGATTCCTCCCACGCTTCCAAGACGTGCGGTTTGTAGGTTAATTGGCTTCTGTAAATTGTCCCCAGTGTGTAGGGTAGTGCTAGTGTACGGGGTGATCACTGGTCGGCGTGGACCTGGTGGGCCGAAGAGCCTGTTTCCACGCTGTATCTCTAAAGTCCAAAGTAAAGTCTACAGTGACTCAGCGGGTCAGGCAGCATCTCTGGAGAACATGGATAGGTGACGCCTCCTGAAGGAGGCTCCCAACCAGAAACGCATCACTTCTCCACAGATGCTGCCTGGTCCGCTGTTACTCCTGCTGTGCACGCCCTTCAAAATGCAGAGTGGTGGAAGAGTCTAGGACTAGAGGGCACAACCTCAGAATGAAAGGATATACCTTCAAAATGGGGATGCGGATGACTTTTTTTTAGCCAGATGGTAGTGAATCTGTGGAATTAATTACATAGATGGCCGTGGAGTACCATTGGGTATTTTTAAAGTGGAGATTGATGTTTCTTGATTAGTAAGGTCATCGAAGGTTATGGGGAGGTCAGGAAAATGTTGTTGAGAGGGAAAAATAGATCAGCCATGATTGAATGGTGGAGCAGACTTGTTGGGCCGAATGGCCTCATTCTGCTCCTAGAACATGATTCACCGACCTTCTGCAGTGTCACTAATTATTAAATCACTCCTCCAGCATCCTCATTTGGTGCCTCATTGAGACTTTAGACATACAACACAGAAGCAGGCCTTAAGGCCAACCGAGTCCATGCTGTCCAGCAATCACCCTGTACACTAGCATTATCCTACACACTGGGTACTTTTTTTTTTTACAATTTACAGAAGTCAATTAACCTTCAAACCCGCACGTCTTTAGAGTGTGGGAGGAAACCAGAGATCCTGGAGAAAACCCATGGGGTTATAGAGAGAACGTACAAACTCCACCTAGCATCTGAGGTCAGGATGGAACCTGGGTCTCTGGCGCTGTGAGGCAGCAACTCTACCGCTGCACCCATTAAGGTTTGCCTATTGTCTCGCCCGTTCACTCCGCAGCTCCGTGGGAACCTTTGATGAAGACACCGTGACGAGCTCGGCCAACAGCCGCTACTCGGCCCGAGGAGAGAAGCTGGGCTTTGGTCGCTACGGAAACTCCGCAGGCTCAACCTATGGCGGTTCATTAGACAAGAAGTTGGAGGAGGTTGAGACGGTGAGTGGAAAGATAAAGATATGGAAATAATTACCGTAAAAAATATCCGGGATAAAATCATCCCTGGAATTGCAGTGAAAGAGCTGGGTTGCATTCCTCCGAAGGAACTCAATGGACTGAATGGCCATCTGTTCTGTTGGAAAGAGAGGCGTAGATAAGGTAGAGTGTCAGAAACTTTCAAAGACTAGCGGGCACAGCTTTTAGATGAGAAGGACAAAGATTAAAGGATGTGTGTGGGTGCCTGGATCGTGCTGCCTGCCGGGGTTGGTGGTGGAGGAGGCAGATTGGGTGGCACAATGGCGCAGTGGTAGAGTCGCCAGAGACCCAGGTTCGATCCTGACTACGAGTGCTGTCTGTACGAAGTAGGCAGGAGAATGGAGTTGAGAGGTAAAAATAGATCAGCCAGACAGAGAACCTGCCTAACCAGCTGAGTTGCTCCAGTACTTTTATACACTTAAGAAGTATATAGACATGCTCTTGAATCATCCACGCATGGAAGACTATGGACCAAGTGTTAGATGATGGTATTAACATGGGTGGCCAGTAGGAATAAGGTGGGCCAAATGGCCTGATTTCCTGCTGTTTGACTCTATAACATTTCATCCTTAGACTCAGTTGGGAAATATAAATTAAGATCATAAGACATAGGACCAGAATTAGGCCATTCGGGCCATCAATTTGGCTTCGCCATTCGATCATGGCTGATCTATTTTTCCCTCTCAACCCCATTCTCCTGCCTTCTCCCCGTAACCTTTGTTGACCTTACTAATCAAGAACCTGTCAATCGCCGTTTTATAAAATGCCCATGATGTGGCCTCCACCACCGTCAGTGGCAATGAATTAGAAACGGAGAAAACAGGTGCAGGAGTAGGCCCTTCAACCCTTTGAGCCAGCACAGCCATTCAATATGATCATGGCTGATCTTCCAAAATCAGTACCCTGTTCTGGCATTTTCCCCATATCCCTTGATTCCTTTAGCCCTAAGAGCTAAATCTAACTCTCTCTTGAAAACATCCAGTGAATTGGCCTCCACTGCCTTCTGTGGCAGAGAATTCCACAGATTCACAACTCTCTGGGTTAAGAAGTATTTCCTCATCTCAGTCCTAAATGGCCTACCCCTTATTCTTAAACTGTGACCCCCTGGTTCTGGACTCCCCCAACATCGGGAACATGTTTCCTGCCTCTAGCCTGTCCAATCCTCTAAGAATTTTATATGCTTCAATAAGATACCCTCTCATCCTTTTAAATTCCAGTGAATACATGCCTAGTCGACCCATTCTTTCATCATATGTCAATCCCGCCCTCCCGGGAATTAACCTGTTGAACCTACACTGCATTCCCTCAATAGCAATAATGTCCTTCCTCTAATTAGGAGACCAAAAGTGCACTAAATACTCCAGGTGTGGTCTCACCAGGGCCCTGTACAACTGCAGTAGGACCTCCTTGCTCCTAAACTCAAATCCTCTCGCAATGAAGGCCAATATGTTATTGGCTTTCTTCACTGCCTGCTGTACCTGCATGCTTACTTTCAGTGACTGATGTACAAGCACACCCAGGTCTCGTTGCACCTCCTCTTCTCCTAATCTGACACCATTCAGATAATAATCTGCCTTCCTGTTCTTGCCATCAAAGTGGATAACCTCACATTATCCATATTATACTGCATCTGCCATGCTTCTGCCCACTCACACAACCTATCCAAGTCACCCTGCAGCCTCATAGCATCCTCCTTGCAGCTCACACTGCCACCCAGCTTTGTGTTATCCGCAAACTTAGAGATGTTACATTTAATTCCCTCGTCTAAATCGTTAATATATATTGTAAATAACTGGGGTCCAAGCACCGACCCTTGCCACACCCCACTAGTCACTGCCTGCCATTCTGAAAAGGACCTGTTAATTCCTTCTCTTTGCTTCCTGTCTGTCAACCAGTTCTCTATCCATGTCAATACCCTATCCCCATTACCATGTGCTCTAATTTTGCACACTAATCTTTTGCGTGGGACCTTGCCAGAGGCTTTTTGAAAGTCTAGATCCACCACATCCACTGGCTCTCCTCCAATGCATTCCAAAAGATTAGCCAAATATAATTTCCCCTTCATAAATCCATGCTGACTTTGACCGATCCCAACACTGCTTTCCAAATGCGCTGCTAAAACATCTTGAATACTCGATCACAGCATCTTCCCCACTACCTAACTGGTCTATAATTCCCCGTTTTCTCTCTCCCTCCTTTCTTAAAAAAATGATTTGGCTACCGTCCGGTCCACAGGAACTGATCCAGAGTCGAGAGAACATTGAAGAATTATCACCAAAACATCCACGATTTCTAGGGCCACCTCCTTGAGTACTCTGGGATGCAGACCATCAGGCCCTGGGGGTTTATCTGCCTTCATTCCCAACAGTTTACCTAACACTATTTCCTGACTAATGTGGATTCCCTTCAGTTCCTCCCCCCCACTAGATCCTCAGTCCCCTAGTATTTCCGGGAGATTGTTTGTGTCTTCCTTTGTGAAGACAGAACCAAAGTACTTGTTTAACTGTTCTGCCATTTCTTTGTTTCCCATTATAAATTCACCTGTCGCCCACTGTAAGGGACCTACATTCGTCTTCACTAATCTTTTCCTTTTTATATTCCCTGCAAGCCTACTTTCATGCTCTTTTTTTCCCCCTCTTAATTAACCCCTTTGTCCTCCTCTGTTGCGTTCTAAATTTCTCCCAGTCCTCAGGCTTGATGCCTCCTCTGGCCAATTTATATGCCTTTCCCTTGGATTTTACACTATCCTTGGTTTCCCTCGTCAGCCACGGTTGAGCCTCCTTCCCATTTTTATTTTTTCGCCTGACCGGGATGAACAATTTCTGGCTTTCATCCATGCGGTTTTTAAATCTTTGCCAATGCATCTCCACCATCAACCCTTTAAGTATAATTTACCAGTCTATCCTAGACAATTCCCATCTCATACCTTCAAATTCTCCTTTATTCAAGTTCAGGACCCTAGTCTCTGAATTAACTGTGTCACTTTCCATCCTAAAGCAGAATTCCACCATATTATGGTCACTGTTGCCCAAGAAGCCTCACACAACAAGATCGCTAGCTAACCCTTCGTCATTACACAATACCCAGTCTATGCTGGCCTGCCCTCTAGTCGGTTCCTCTACATATTGGTTTAAAACCCCATCCCGTATACATTCCAGGAAATCCTCCTCCTCAGCACTGTTAACAATTTGTTTGGCCCAATCTATATGTAGATTAAAGTCACCCATGATAACTGCTGTACCTTTGCTACACGCATCCCTAATTTCCTGCTTGATGCTGTCCCCAACCTCCCTACTGCTGTTTGGTGGTCTGTATACAACTCCAACAAGCGTTTTCTGCCCTTGGCTATTTCGCAGTTCTACCCATACAGATTCTACAGCCGGCGTCCAAGCTAATGTTTCTCCTTGCTATTGCATTAATCTCCTGTTTAACCAGCAATGCCAACCCATCACCTCTTCCTTTTTGTCTATCATTCCTGAATATCAAATACCGCTGCATGTTTAGCTCCCAGCCTTGATCACCCTGGAGCCATGTCTCCGTAATTCCAACTATATAATATCCCTCAACTACTAACTGCACATTCAATTCATCCTCCTTATTTTGAATGCTCCTCGCATTAAGGCACAAAGCTTTCAGGTTCATTTTCCTTATCTCCCTTCTACCTTTCGCTTCGCTTCGCCTTTCATGGCCCTCTGTCTCCTTGCATTGGGTCCCATCCCCCTGCTTTCCACAGATTCACCACCCTCTGGCTAAATAAATTCCTTTTTATCTCCATTCTAAAGGCACATCCTTTTGTTCTGAGGCTGTGCCCTCTGGTCCTAGACTCTCCCACTACGGGAAACATCCTTTCCACATCTGCTCTATCTGGGCATTCCACTGTTCAGTAGGCTTCAATGAGATTGCCCCTCATCCTTCTAAACTCCGGCAAGTACAGGCCCCAGTGCCTTCAAACGCTGGTCATACATTAACCCAATCATTCTCGTAAACCTCCTCTGGACCCTCTCTCAACGCCAGCTCATGCCTCCTCAGATATGGGACCCAAAACTGCTCACAATATTCTAAATGTGGAGTTAGCAGCACCTTATAAAGTCTCTACTTTATTGCTCGGCTCAGTTTTTTACCTGCAATTGACGGGAAATCTCTCTCTCCCTCACCAGGAACTCGCTAAGGAGAGACTGGAGAATCAGAAGCTGATGAAACTGTTGCAGGATCGGGACGAACTCATCGGGAAGCTGAAGGAGGAAGTCGACCTTCTTAACAGAGTAAGCTGTGCTGGAGAGAAGCAGTTCATGCATGAGAGACGGAAAGTAGCAAATAATTGCAGAGAATACTGGTAACATGCAGCGGAGGGCACGGTGGCGCAGCTGTAGAGGTGTTGCCCCACAGCGGCGGAGACCCGGGTTTGATCCTGACTACGGGTGCTATCTGTACGGAGTTTGTACCTTCACACCGTGACCACGTGGGTTTTCTTCCGGTGCTCCAGTTTCCTCCCACACTCCACTGGCTTTGGTAAAAATTGTAAATTGCCGCTAGTGTGTAGGATAGTGTTAGTGTTCGGAGTGATTGCACAATATGTGTGGCGGATAACATGCCAACACCATCTCTTACTGTCAGTCGGTGATTACTCTCCAAATGTCTAAGAAAGTAGAGGCACTGATGCACTTTCTACGACATCTATTTGGAAGTTTGCAGAAAGGAATGCTCGTTTCCCCGTGTGTGTGGCTTTTATTCTGTAACCACGGACTGTTTCTGCTCTCTGAAAGTATGAACCGTGACCCTAATGAAAGTAATCGACATCCCATCATTTACCCACCCCATGAACATTTAATCTGTCTCAGTCACATCGGCAGGATTGCAATTATTTGCCGTGCTGGGTCTGTTTAATTGGCCACATGATTGGAAATTAGATCCCTCATCCCGCCTCGCCCACTTATCACAGACGTTTCTATCAGGAGGATTATTGGGCGGAAAACAAAATTCTCCCTTCACTTTATTTACTGGAACACAAGGAACCGCAAAGCTGGTTTACAAAATAAAACACAATCGCAGTTTGACCTGCTGTGTTATTCCAGCACTTTGTGGGGTTTTTCCTGTAAACCTTGTGCCTCCATCTTACTGCTTCATTGCAAAATCTCTTTAAGGCAGCACAGGGAGACAGGGTGGTCAAGAAGGCTTTCGCCACATTGGCCTTAATCAGTCAGAGTATTGAGTATAGAAGTTCGGACATCATGGTATAGCTGTAAAACACATTGGTGAGGCCACATTTAGAGCATTGTGTTCAGTTTTGGTCACTCTATTCATAATTCATGTTCATTAGTCACAGGAGCGGAATTTGATGTTGATTAGTATAGATGACAGGGGTTATGGGGACAAGGCAGTACAATGGGGTTGAGAGGGAAAGATGGATCAGCCAAGATTGAATGGCGGTGTAGAATTGGCTGAATGGCCTAATTCTGCTACTATAACTTATGAACCTATCGGGCCATTTGGCCCATCAAGTCTACTCTGCCATTCAATTGAATTGATTTTTTTTATTGAATTGATTTTATTAGGGACAGTGCATATTAATAAACATTTGCATGTAATACGCAAGATTGTAGCCAGTAGCTAATTTCCATCTTTAGTCCCACACAAAATAAACACATCCCAAACAAGGTAAAAACAAAAGACAAAAACAAAACAAACAACATGGTTTAGCCTGCAGTCATAACATAGAATAAATAACAAACACTCAACACAGTTTAAAGTCCCAAAGTCATTGTCTCTTCCCTCCTTGCTCTCCCTCTGCGCTGAGGCAATCCAGGCCTCCGATGTTATGACCCCGCCGGGTGATGGTAGGTAAGTCCCGCGGCTGAATCCGAGCTCCGCAAACGGGCCGGTTCAAACTCCGCGGCCCGGGGCGGTCGAAGCTGCCGAAGCTGCCGTCCTCCAGTCCAGCGGACGCAGCTGTAGTTGCGGGAGCTCCGGAAAACAGAACTCGAGCTCCCGATGATGTCGTCCACTGGCCCACTGGCCCGCGGCCGAGCCTCCGAGGCTCCAAAGTCGGGTCGTAAGTTGTGCCGCACCGCAACCACAGCCCCGAAGTCGGCCAGGCTCGCGTTGGTAAGTCCTGGCTCTGCTCCACAGCCTCGAGGTCGGTCGCAGTTGGAGGCCGCCAGCTCCGCGATAGGCCTCAGCGCAGATGGACACGGAGACGGGGATACGGCAGGAAAAGTCGCATCCCCCCCGAAGGAAGAGCCAAAAAACACACCACACCCACCCCCCCCCCCCACACACACACAGCCAAACAAACCGAAACAAACCGCAAAAACAGGACAAAAGAAAACAAAAAACAGAAAAGACAAACGGACTGCAGGCGAGCCGCAGCTGCAAGGCAGCGCAGCCACTCCCAATTGTGGCTGATCTGTCTTTCCCTCTCAACCCCATTCTCCTGCCTTCCTCCATAACCCTTGACACCCTGACTAAACAAGAAGCTATCAATCTGTGCTTTAAAAATACACCTCCTGAGCCATCTGTGGCAATAAATTCCACAGATTCACCACCCTCTTGCAAAAAACCAACGCAACATAAACTAAACACATTGAGTAGCCCACGCTGCCACAGTGTAAACTCCACTCACAGGTCAGGACCCGAGGTCAGGATTGAACCAACTGTTCAGATTGTTTATAATGTTTTCTAAGTCATAGTCATACAGCGTGGAAAGTGGCTTTCAGTCCAACTTAAACCTATGTCCTCTGGTTCTCAATTGCCCTACTCTGGGCAAGAGCCTCTGTGCGTCTTCTCGTGCATCTATTCCCCTCATGATTTTGCAATGTTTTGGCCTTGGCTCTCTGTGAAAGCAACGTGATTGTGGCTGAAAATATTAAATTAACGCTTGCATTAACCACATGTTCAGAATGGCCGGCAGTCGGTCATAAATGCTCAGTTTTCCCAAGGAATCTATTCCAGATTTTGTTTGTTCAACAGCCAAGTTGCGCCCTGGAATGTTGAGAGGAGCACAAGACCAGGCCTTTTTGATCTTTTAATCACCCTACACTTCCTCCCAGTGATGGTCTAGTCCTTCTACAGCCCGGGGGGGGGGGGGGGATAAATAGCACCGTGGAATGAAAAAGAGGTTGGACTGTCAGCTTATTTTAAGAGACTTCGAGGCCTTTCGGTTCTTTACCTGGTTCTAGCCCTGGTTAGAGTCACGGAGTTGCAGAATGGGGATATTCAACCCTTCATTCCCTTGCTAGCCACAAAAAGCTGGAGTAACTCAGCAGGACAGGCAACATCTCTGGAGAGAAGGAATGGGTGACGTTTCGAAGTTGAGACCTTCCACTCCTTCAATCCAGAGATGCTGCCCGTCCTGCTGAGTTACTCCAGCTCTTTGTGTCTATCTTCGGTTTAAACTAGCATCTGCAGTTCCTTCCTGCACGTTTCCCCTGCTAGCTCCTGGCGGAGTTTTAAAAAAAGTTTTAGACATACAGAGTGGAAACAGGCCCTTGGGCCCACCGAGACAGTGCCGAACAGCGATCACCTCCTACATACTAGGAACAATTTACCAAAGCCAAATAACCTAAAAACCTGCACGTCTTTGGGATGAGGGTGGAAACTGGAGCCCCGGACAAAACCTCGCGGTGACCAGGAGAACGTACAGACTCCGTAAAGAAAGTACCCATAGCCAGGATCGAACCGAGGTCTCTGGTGTTGTGAGGCAGCAACTCTACCTCTGCTCCACTGTGCCACCTGAGTGTTCTCACCTGTATTGTCACCGTGCATGTTCCCTGTAGCCTTCTGCTTTATTTTCTCCTCAGTGCCTCTTCCGTTCTCTCCCAATGACCCTTGACTCTCAGTGGTCTCTCTCTCCCACCAGGCCATGAGGTTTGAAAGATTCACAAGAGGAGCCTGGCTGGTGTGTCTCAAATTAACTGCAATTCAACCACAGTAAAAAAACATTAGGTTGTTGTCAGATTGTGTGCAGTTCTGGTCGCCCCAGAGCAGAAATGATGTGGAGGCTTTGGAGAGGGTTCAGAAGAGCTTTACCAGAATGAGACCTGGATTAGAGGGTATTACCTGTAAGGAGAGGTTGGACAAACTAGGGTTAATTTCTCTGGAGCTTCTGGGCTTGAGGGGAGATCTGATTGAAGTGTGTAAAATTATGAGAGGCATAGATAGGGTAGACAGTCAGAATCATTTTGCCGCAGTGCAAGTGTCAAAGGTTAGAGGGCATAGCTTTGAGGTGAGAAGGGTAAAGTTTAAAGGAAATGTACAGGGCAAGTTATTTTACACGTTTTACAGTTATTTCTCAGATCACATTTTCGTGCGGGCTGAGAACATGCTGCCACAGTTGGTGGTGGAGGCACATGAATATGTAGGGAATGGAGAGAGATGGATCAAGTGCAGGCAGAAGAGATTAGTATATCTTGGCATTGTGTTCGGCGCGGGCATTGTGGGCCCAAGGGCCTGTTCCTATGCTGTACAGTTCTATGTTCATTTGAAGAGGAAATCTAGTGGAGATTACAGGATTAAGTGTAGCCAAGGAGAGGTTGCAGGAGGAACTTTCTAATCATCTATGGACAACCACGGCGGTTGCTGTCTATGGATTGTGTAGTCTATCGACAGGTCTACGTGTCTCCCTCTGAAACACCAACTCACACTGTCTTTGTTTCTCACTCAAGGACTTGGACGAGATTGAAGATGAAAATGACCAGTTGAAGCAAGAGAACAAGACACTGTTGAAAGTTGTTGGCCAGTTAACCAGGTAGAAGACCCCCCGCCCCTACCGCACGTCATTCTGCGATAGTTTGACTGGTAACGTGGCATTCCCTGGACTTTGCTTTGCAAAAGAAACACAAGGGCTGGACCAAGAATAAGAAATTCACAGAACCCTCACCCGAGAATATTACACACCTTTTCCGAAGATCTGTCTCACGTGCAAAGTTTTGCATTACTTTAGGCCTTTGATCGCAGCTGCTGAGTTTGTTTGTATGTTCCCCCATTGTGTCTGCACCATCTTCTGCTCCAGCGTCCATTTATAAACAGATTGCCGGTTTAAATTATGGCTGTGAAACGCAAGCCCGGGTCTCCTGCCCGTGGCTCCGGCTACATTCAAACCCCACAAGAGAAGTGTGCGTGCTTCGAGAGTGACAAGAGACAAGGTTTGGAAACACTGATGCTGAGGAGTGAGATACATCGCTGTTGCAAATAAACCTTTGCTCCGTGGACAAAAACTCATACCCTACCACATTTACATGCACAATATCATATATTCAAAGCTTGCTCTGTAACTTTGCTGGCCGCTCATTTCACCCACAGGAAATTTATGCTCAATCTCACGCTAAACCATTGCGGAGATGCTCTTCATAAGCAGGAGGTCTCCGCTCAAGCCCCCACCATTCATATGATGACGGCTGATCTATCTCCAGACCCCATCTCTATTATGTCAGTCCCCCCCGAGGCCATCGATCTCCTGGTCTTCCTAAATATATCTACCTCCATTTTAAATACACCGAATAATTATGGCTCCACAACCTTCCAGGGTAGAGCGTTCCAGAGATAGTTCTTTAGACTTTAGAGACACTGAACGAAAACAGACCCTTTGTCCCACTGAGTCCGCGCCGACCAGTAACACCCGTACACTAGCACTATCCTACACACTTGGGACAATTTACAATTTTACCGAAGCCAATTAACCCACAAACCCGAACGTCTTTGGAATGTTGGAGAAAACCGGAGAACCCGGAGAAAACCCATGCGGCCACAGGGAGAATGTACAAACTCTGTACAGACAGCACCCGCAGTCAGGATCGAACCTGGGTGTTTGCTGCTATAAAGCAGCAACTCTACCGCTGTACCACCATTTTTTTTAAGCTCCACGAGTACATGGTCAATTTATTCAATCTTTCCTCATGATAGGATTCATTGACCTGTATTTAAGGCAAGCAGACCTTGCCGTGTAAATATTGTTTTCGTGCCTGCCAGACAAGGTAGTTGAGGCAGGTACTATAACAACATTTAAAAGACACTTGGGCAGGTGCCTGGATAGGAAAGGTTTAGAAGGATATAGGCCAAACGCAGGCAGGTGGGACTAGTGTAGATGAGACATCATCCGCTTGGGCAAGCTGGGTGGAAGGGCCTGTTGCAATGCCGTATGACTATGATTCTCTAATGCATTACAGATTTCATCATGCCCGGCCCCTCTGTGCCTGTAGTGCCACCATGTTGTGTGTTAAAGGCTGAAGGGCACGAGGTCAGACTGAAATAATTTGCTAACCCATTATAAAGTTGCATTATTATCTTTTAGGCAGCATCAGAGATTCTGCCTGGAAAATAATAATGCAACTTTACAATGAGGGACCAGTATAGATGGGGCATCTTGGTTAGCACGGGCAAGTTGGGCCGAAGGGCCTGTTTCTGTCCTCTAACTGTGAAATCCTTTATTACTTGAGACCCAATCTCCCCTCTAGGTGTGGTCTCACCAACACCAACACCAAGACTTCTCCACCTTTCCTTGCGCTCCCCAGAATCACCACTCAACGCTGGTCGGTTCCTGAGTTGCTGGTTTCCCCCACGTTTCCAGAGGAGTACAGGATAGTGTTTGTGCTAAAAAGACACAAAGAGCAGGATATCTCAGTGGGGTCAGGTAGCACACTTCTCCAGAGATGTTGCCTGATCCGCTGAGTTGCTCAAGAGTCACGAGTCAGTTGTTTTATTGTCATATGTCCCAAACGGAGCTATGAAATTCTTAGTTGCAGCAGCACCACAGAATATTGTGCTCTGTAAACAACATAATAAAAATAAGCTCACACATAATTACAGAAATACGCGCACATCAATCAAAGAAAAATAGTGCAAAAAGGCAAAACCAATGCCCCCAGGCACATGTTCGGAGTTTATTTGGAGGTTGTTGTGTTTAATAGCCTGTAGGGAAGGACCTCCAGCACTTAGTGCCTTTTTTTCTAAACCGGCATCTGCAGTTCCTTGTGCCGGAATGTTTATGCTGTTGGCTTGACTCGCGCTATGAGACTGGGTTCAGCCACAGTGTGATCATGGTCTGCACTAAACCATGATGATTAGGTGTGGAAAACACTGAATCAAAAACAGCTCTCAACCGTTTAGTTTAGTTTAGAGCTACAGCATGGAAACAGGCCCTTCGGCCCACCGAGTCCATGCCGCCCAGTGATCATCCATTCACACTAGTTCTATGTTATCCCACTTTCTCATCCATTTCCTACACACTAGGGGCTATACTTTAGTTTGGAGCTACAGCATGGAAACAGGCCCTTCGGCCCACTGAATGCAGGCTGATCATTGATCACCTGTTTACACTAGTTATCCCACTGCACACTCGGGGCGATTTAGAGACCGATCAACCTACAAACCCGCGCACCTTAGGGATGTGGGAGGAAACCAGAGGAATTCCACGCCGTCACAGGGTGAACATGCAAACTCCACACACACAGACAGCGCCCAATGTCTGGATAGAGCTTGGGTCTCTGGCACGGTGAGGCAGTGCCCCTACCCCCGCCACTGTGCTGCCCCACTTTGGATTTATGCTTCCCAGTTTTTCTTTGCTCATCGTTATGCCACTAAATTAAACGTACCGACATACTGTGATGTAAGTGAAGACACAGTCAATGCACCCCTAAGGCTGGGATAGGCTTAGCAATGCTATGTGCAAACCTTCAAAGTTATTTACCTGTTTAACGTCACTGCATCGGGCTCAATCATTTTCATTCCTTCCGTTTCCTTTTCGGTTCGCTGGAAGAGGTAATGATTTTTATTTCGACTGAATCATTTCCAACTAGATTTGGTGTGTATTTATTCTCTGTCGTGTGTGCTAAACGTTGTGTGAGATGCTCCAGTCACCTCATTGAGCACCGCTTCTGAACGTCGTTGCGATAGAAACTCAACGTGGATCCAGCATTCAAATGTACTGAGCAGTAAACAAAGTGCCGGAGGAACTCGGGGAAGGGTCCCGACCCGAAACGTCACCTATCCATGTGCTCCGGAGATGCTGCCTGGCCCGCTGAGTTACTCCAGCTCTTTGTGGCCTTTGCTGGAGGAACTCCGCAGGTCAGGAAGCATCTGTGGAGGGAATGAACAGCCGACGTTTTATGTCATACAGCATGGAATCAGGCCCTTCAGCCCAACTCGTCCATGCTGACCAAGATGCACCATCTATGCTAGACGCATTTGCCCACATTTAACTTATACCCCTCTAAACCTTTTCCCATCAAAGTACCTGTCCAAATGTCTCTCAAATGTTATTGTACCTGCCTTAACTACTTCTTCTGGCAGCTTGTTCCATATACCCACTTTTTCAGACTGAAGAGGGGTGCCAACTCAAAATGTCAAAAGACTATTTCCTGTCACTTACCCTGACCCTCTGAGTTCCTCAAATACTTTATTTTTTGTTCATGATTACAGCATCTGCAGTCTCTTGTGTTGGTATTGGTGTTTGTGTGTACCAAGATACAGTGAAACACTTTGGCTATTTGCTCTACAGGCAAATAGTGCCATACACAAGTACAAGTACAAGTACCATGAGTACAATCAAGCCACACACAAGTACAACAGGCAGTGCAAAGAGTTGGCAACGTTATTGTGGTACAGATATAGAGAAAAAGTGCAAAGCGTCCAATGAGGTAGGTTGGATGATCTGGATTATCCCCTGGCGGACTGGCTCTGTAGAAAAAGTGCAATGCCTGCAATGAAGTAGGTTGGAAGATCTGGACTATCCCCTGGAGGACTGGTTCAGTAGAAAAAGCGCAAAGTCTGCAATAGGTTGGAAGATTGGGACTATCTCCTGCAGGACTGGTTCAGTCATCTGATGAACAGCGGGGAAGAAGCTGTTCCTGAATCCATGTCTGCGGATGTAATGACATTACATGCCAAGAGTACACAAAGAAAGGACAACATTCTGTCTTCATCGCCTTCATTTTGTTTACTCATAACCATAAATCACGTGTAACATTTGCTTGCTTGCACCACATCCAGATTACAGCAGTAAATATTTTTAAAAATTGCAAGGGACTTTCTTTTCAAATGAATCTACTTTAAAAAAAAAAAGACAAGCCTGGAGCTTTGAACTTTACAGAAGCTAATGTAGTCGAGGATTGAGGGAATGCAGTCGGATGGTTGCTGAGGCTAATTCTAATGAATTCTGACATGCATTTGATTTCCTTTTAGGTTAGATTAGCGCATCAGAAAGGATGGTACAATATAAACCGTTTGTGCTGTTGCCGATAGATTTATGCAAAATAAACTCTGACGCACGTCACAATCACCGAGTGTTTTGTGTTTGATTTCACTTCCTTCACATTGACATTATTTGATAAACTCAAACTGCTAGTCCGGTCTCGAATCTTGCATAATCTTGTTCCGATTTAATAGGAACCTGAGGGGTAACTTTTTTACACAAAGGGTGGTGGGTGTATGGAACGAGCTGCCGGAGGAGGTAGTTGAGGCAGGGACTATCACAATGTTTAAGAATAATTTAGGTAGGTACATGGATAGGATAGGTTAGGTTTAGAGGGATGTGGGCCAAATGCAAGCAGGTGGGACTGGTGTAGATGGGGTATGATGGTCGTCGCTGGCAAGTTGGGCCGAAGGGCCTGTTTTCACACTGTATGATTCCATGTATAACTCTATTCACTGGTGTTTTATTGTCACGTGCAAACTCACAGTGAAATTCTTACATAGTTCAGAAAAGTATTACCATACCTCAGCACAATCTCCAAGTAGCAAAGTGTCCAGAAATAGTCCACTGAGACCGAATGCAAGAGGCACCAGGTTTTAGCGCCATTTTCCAAGTCCAGTTTCCGCCCTAGGCCTTATGAGCGGCCCCTGATCCAGGCGAGCCCCAGGCTTCTGCAGGGCCTCCAGTCGTCGCCTTCCTTGGACGTTGCCTCCCACATCCAAAAGACTTGCGGATGTGTAGGTTAATTGGCCCAACTTTGTCGGGAGTGGACGAGAAAATGGGATAACATAGAACTAGCGTGAGCAGGTGATCGATGACCGGCGTGGACTCGATGGGCAGAAGGGCTTGTTTCCTTACTGTGTAGTTCAATCAAGAAGCAAAGTCACAATCTTTCGAAGATCATAGTAGCCGAGGTTAATATCCAACATTCCTGAACACTTTTCCAATTTGGAAAGTCATGGGAATGTTTGTAACACAATCTTGTGTTGTGGTCAGTCACCCCCATGTTGCAAGATCCAGGACAAGATGCCAGAGGAACGAGAGGGGATAAGTCTCCAGAGGGGGGGGGATAAAATCATAATATTACACAGGCCCTTCAAATCTGGAAGCTTTTGTGGTGATATTATAAATATACATGTTATTCCTGAATTTCGTGGGCTTTAAATAGAAACAGGCAGTGAGATTAGTTGTGAGCTAAGTTGTGGAGAATGGATAAATTTAGAAATAGTTGTGTGGAGGCAGCACAGTGGCGTGGCTGGTAGTGGTGCTGCCTCATAGCTCCTGAGAACCAGGTTCGATCTTGACCTCCGGTGCTGTCTGTGTGGAGCTTGCATGTTCTCCCGATGACCATGTGGGTTTCCTCCAACATCTCAAAGTGCCCATCTGGTATGGCATTGGTAGAATCTCATCCTCACCCTCAGAATTAAAGGATGTACGTTTAGAAAGGTGATGAAGGGGGATTTCTTTAGCCAGAGCGTGGTGAATCTGTGGAATTCATTGCCACAGACGGTGGAGGAGGCCGCCATTGGGTATTTTTAAGATGGTGATTGCAGATTCTTGCTTAGTAAGGGTATCAAGGGTTGTGGGGAGAGGGCAAGAGAGTGGGGTTGAGAGGGAAAGATAGATCAGCCATGATTGAATGGTGGAGTAGATGGGACAAATGGCTTAACTTAATGGACAGTTAAGGCTATTGTGCAGGGATCCTGTTTTTAGCAGTATTAATATGGCAGAAATGGGTGGTTGGTTATCAGGACAAACTCAGTGGGCCGAATTGCCTGTTTCTGTGCTATGTCTCCATGACACAGTAAAGCCATTGGGAGAACGGTGGGAAATTTACAAGTTCTAGTAGCAGAATCAGGCCATTCGGCCCATCAGGTGGTGCATTCAATCATGGCTGATCTATCTTTCCCTCTCAACCCCATTCTCCTGCCTTCACCTCATAACCCCTGACAAGACAAGGTGGATTCTCGCCATGTTTTGCCCAGAGTAAAGGGAATCTAAAGCTATGCCCTCTAGGCATAGAGCGGGAAAAGGGACCAGAGGGGCAACTTTTTCACATAGATGATCGTGTGTATATGGAACGAGTCGCCAGAAGAGGTAGTCGAGGCAAGTACTATAACAACATTTAAAAGACATTTTGACACGTACATGGATAGGAAAGGTTTAGAGGGATATGGGCCAAATGAAGGCAAATAGGATGAGCTCAGGAAGGCAGCTTGGTCGACATGGACAAATTGGGCCGAGGAGACTGTTTCTGTGTTACAATAAATGCAGAAACAAGGAACTGCAGATGCTGGTTAATACACAAAAGGACACAAAGTGCCGGAGTAACTCAGGGGGTCAGGCAACATCTCTGGAAAACATGGATAGGTGATGTTTCAGGTCGAGACCATTCTTCAGATTGGAAGGGACTCAACCTGAAACATCATTAGCACTTTTTATGTCCTTCTGTATAACTCTAGGTCTCCTGGTCAATGTGATACAGGGCTATATCTATCCAACACTGCCATCTGTAGTCCTGAATCAGAACTGCAAGTACAATCATTCAATCGCCCATGAATTCATGAACTGGGAACTGAGTCATAGAGTCATGCAGCACGGAAACTGGCCCTTCGGCCCAACGTGCCCATGCCGACCAACATGCCCCATCTACACTAGTCCCACCTGCCGGCTTTTGGCCCATGTCCCTCTTAAACATTTTCTTAAAATAAATTGGACTAATAGTTTGGGTGACACAGTGGTACAGCTGGTAGTGCTGCTACTTCACAGGTTCAGGCTTGCTCCCACGTCCCAAAGACACGCGGGTTTGTAGGTTAATTGGCTCTGTAAATAATCCCTAGTGCGTAGGGAGTGGACGGGAATGTGGAATAACATAGGATTAGTGTGAATGGGTGATCGATGGTGGGCTGAAGGGCCGATTTCCATCTCTAAACTAAATACAAAAGAAAACTAAGGTGAATGAGGCACAGTTGATGCAGCATCAGTCTGAATATGGACCCGACCCAGAGGGCCACCTATCCATAAAAACACAAAAAGCTGGAGTAACTCAGTGGGTCAGGCAACGTCTCTGGAGGAAAGGAATAGGTGACGTTTTGGGTCAGAACTCTTCTTCTTGGTTTATTATTGTCACAGTGAGAAGCTTTTGTTGCATGCTGAAAAATAGAGATTTGATAGCAATGAGAGTTTTACCACTGAGTTACTCCAGCAGTTTGTGTGTTTTTTGTACACCAGCATCTGCAGTTCCTTTTTCCTTGATGTGGGGACAGTGAGGTGCATTTTATAAAGTATCGAACCTCCCGTAACGTGTTCTAAGATTCTTTAGCCATTCGGCAGCAAGTATACCTTCAACAGCTCTGCCGTGAGGCAAGTCTGACCAGTTTGATTTATGAACAAATAGTTTCACATCTATACTAGTCAGTCTGCCCTTCCAACTATTATCTCCTGCCCACTGGTCTTACCCAGTGTTTCTGCTGCAGACCATAATTTATCAATTATAAATTAAACTAGACTAAGTGCAGACCTGTTAGGTCTGTTCCCCAAAGCAATATTCCACCACTCACCCATTCCCCCAACGCAGCCCGTTCCCCCAACGCAGCCCGTTCCCCCAACGCAATATTCCACCACTCACCCATTCCCCCAACGCAATATTCCACCACTCACCCATTCCCCCAACGCAGCCCGTTCCCCCAACGCAATATTCCACCACTCACCCATTCCCCCAACGCAGCCCGTTCCCCCAACGCAATATCCCACCACTCACGCATAGCCCCCAACGCAGCCCGTTCCCCCAACGCAATATTCCACCACTCACCCATTCCCCCAACGCAATATTCCACCACTCACCCATTCCCCCAACGCAGCCCGTTCCCCCAACGCAATATTCCACCACTCACCCATTCCCCCAACGCAGCCCGTTCCCCCAACGCAATATTCCACCACTCACGCATAGCCCCCAACTGCGCAGGCGCAGCTCATTTCTCCGCATCCCCCAGCACTCCCTCACCTTCCTCTTCACCCTCCCTCTTTCCCCTCCCTCCCCCAATCCCTTCCTCACCTCTCTCTCCCTCTCCTTTCCCCTACCCTCAGTCTCCCCCTCACTCCCTGTATAACTCCTCCCCTCACTATCCCTCTATCCCCCATTCCTCACCTCCCGCTCTGCCCTCCTCTCACTCTAATCCTCACTCCCTACCTCCCAAACTCCCCCTCCTCTCCCGCTATTCCCGCTCCTCGCTCCCCCTCACCTCCCCCACTTCCCCCCCTCCCTCCCTACCCCCTCCTCTCCCTCAATCCCCCCACTCTCTCTCCTCACCTTCCCAGGATCTTTCGCCTTCTCCTCCTCCCCTCCCCCAATCCCTCCCTCATCCTCTCCCTCCCTCCTTTCCCCTACCCTCAGTCACTCCCTCCATCCACAACTCCTCTCCCCTCCCTACCCCCCTCCTATCCCCCTATCCCTCATTCCTCACCTCCCCTATCCGCTCCCCACTACCTCTCCTCACCTTCCCCACTGCCTTCTATTCCCTACCTCCCCCACTCTCCCCCTCCTCTCCATCTATTCACCCCTCCTCCCCCACCAGACATGAGACAGGAAAAAGAAGGAAAAAGACGAAGAAATAGATTTCTCAGCGGATTTTGAAATTCAGCGAGGATCCACCGCCGCCACGAGGCCCCACCGAGTGACAGGAGAGGAGACCAATCAGCTCATGCGCGGTTTTTAAGATTTTTACTCCTTAAACATTAATAACTTTTAAAATATTCCATTGATCGGAACAAAACATTGTTGCCCTTGTGGCACAGGAGAATGATGAGTAAGGTAGCGAAAAATCATAGCGCTATCGTGTACCGTTTTTGTGCAAATAGTGGGCCAAAGATCCTGTTTTCATACTATATGAACATCTTAAACTTTAATGTACCTATGTCTCATAAAAATTACCAATCTTACTAACGTGGATCCACTTGAAACAATTGGTATTGGTTTATTATTGTCATGTCTACTGAGATACAGCGAAAATCTTTGCCTGCTATCCAGTCAAATCAACCTACACAAAAGTACAATCTAACCAGACATGAGTACAACAGGTACTGCAAAGAGAAACACGACAGAGTGTTACAGTGTAATGGTGTTACAGTTACAGAGGAGGTGCAGATTAAAAGTGGAAGATTGGGACTACACCCTACATTATGGGAGGAGTGTTCAGACGTCTGATAACAACGGGGAAGAAGCTGTTCCTGAATGTGGAGGTACATGCCTTCAAGCATTTGTATCTTTACTGGGATGAAAAAGGTCCTTGGTTATGTTGACCGCTTTCCCAAAGAAATGTGAAGCGTTTAGCTTTATGGTAAACTTCAACAACTTGTTTTCTCTAGCATGCTGGAATTTGAGGGGAGAACTGATCGAAGTCTTTAAATTATGAGGGGCTTCAATATGGTAGGCAGTCAGAATTTGTTTCCCATGGTGGAACTGCCAAAGACTAGAGGGCATGGCAATAATTTACACAGAGAGTGGTGAATCTGTGCAATTCTCTGCCACAGAAGGTAGTTGAGGCCAGTTCATTGGCTGGATTTAAGAGGGAGTTAGGTGTGGCCCTTGTGGCTAAAGGGATCAGGGGGTATGGAGAGAAGGTAGGTATGGGATACTGATTTGGATGATCAGCCATGATAATATTGAATGGCGGTGCAGGCTCGAAGGGCCGAATGGCCTACTCCTGCATCTATGTTTCTATGTTTCTATAAGGTGGGAAGTTTAAAGGAGATGTGCGAGCCAAGTTTTTGGTGCCTGGAACGCGCTGCAGTGGGGTGGTGGTGGGCTAATGGCATTTCAGAGACTTTGAGATGGGGGCATGGATATGCATGGAATGGAAGCATATGGATCAATATGTTCGGCACATGACATTGATGTTCGGCACAGACATTGTGGGCCGAAGGGCCTGTTTCTCTGCTTTAGACTTTAGAGATGCAGCACGGAAACAGGCCCTTTGGCCCATTGAGTGCATCCCGACCAGTGACCACCCCGTACACAAGCCCATATCTAACATAGTAGGGTCAATTATACTGGGGACTATACTGTTCAACGTTTCATTTGAGCTTGCAGAAACTGGAGCGCAGCTTTTCCCAAATGGGTTTCAGTTAATCTTGTGATTGTAATGTATCAGTACATCCGTGGTGATATTACTGCAGACAGCAAAATAACTTACGAGATACCAATTGAGATTATGCAAACAATCAGTTGATGAGGCTGAAATGAGCCCCTTGGGTTTCCTGCAGCAGATTGACTTTGTTTCCCTGAGCATCTGTTTTGTCCTCAGTAAGACTCCAACACTGATGACTAAGACCTTCCATTAGCAGAGTCTGAGTAATTTCTCCATCACAGGCTAGCAAGACAAACCTTTCTGTATGAGGCACGGTGGTGCAGCAGTAGAGATGCTGCCTCACAGCGCCAGAGGCCCGGGTTCGATCCTGACTACGGGTGCTGTCTGTACGGAGTTTGTACGTTCTTCCTGTGACCACGTGGGTTTTGTCCAGACGCTCCGGTTTCCTTCCACATTCCAAAGACATAATAATAATAATAATAATATATCTTTTATTGTCATTGCACGTCAGTGCAACGAGATTTAGTGTGCTGCTCCACTGATGTACAAGAAAGGTAAATAAAAACAATACATAAATAAACAAGCTGAATTGATTGACGTGACCATCTGAGGGAGACTGTCCAAAGGGGGTGGGTGGGGGGGGCACTCATTAGGGCCGGTTCAGAGCCGCTATAGCTCTTGGGATAAAACTGTTCCTGAGTCTGGAGGTTCGGGCGTAGAAGGCCTTGTAACGTCTGCCGGAGGGAAGTAGTTGAAACAGACCGTGGCAGGGGTGTGATGAGTCCTTATGGATGCTGAGGGCCTTCCTGAGGCACCGCGTGTGGTAGATGCCCTCCAAGGCTGGTAGCTCTGTCCCGATGATCCGCTGCGCTCTGTTGACGACATGCAGGGCCTCTGTAAATTGCCCCGAGTGTGTGGGATAGAACTAGTGTACGGCTGATTGCTAGTCAGCATGGACTTAATAGGAATTTAAATTATTTCAAATTTAAAAGATTGAATAGGAATCTCACCGATATCTTTTTGTGGTGGGTGCATGGATTGAGCTGCCAGAGGAGGTAGCTGAGGCAGGGACTATTGCAATGTTTAAGAAACAATTACACATGAATAGGAAAGGTTTAGAGGGATGTGGGCCAAACGCAGGCAGGCGGGACAGTGTAGATGGGACAGGTTGGCCAGTGTGGGCAAGTTGGGCCGAAGGGCCTGTTTCCCCTCTGTATCTCCACACTATTCAGGCTGTCCTGTGTCAGTTAATTGGCCTCCCAAGTGTGCAGGGAGTGGATGAGAAATGGGGATGACATAGAACATGTGTGAATGGGTGATCGAAGATCAGCACGGACCTGGTGGTCCGAAGGGCCTGTTTCCACTCTGTATCTCTAAACTAACCTAAAATAACCTGTCATCAAAGATAAGCCCGAGAGAGCAAGCTTCACATCCAAGTTAGACACAAAATGCTGGAGTAACTCAACGGGTCAGGCAGCATCTCTGGAGGAGAGGAATAGATGACGTTTCGGGCCGAGACCTTTCTTCAGACTGAGAGTCAGGGGAGAGGGAAACTGGAGGTATCAGGTTCAGAACACATCAGAGCCGGCGCCGATAACCACGAGAAGGTGGAGCCCACAATGGCCCATTGTTGGCTGGGGAAGAGGTGATAACGAAGGGATATATGGATGCAAACAGTGAAACTAGCACGACGACGGATGGAGAGGGAGGGAATGCCGGGTTTGCTTGAAATTAGGGAAGACAATATTCATACCACCGGATAGACACAAAAAGCTGGAGTAACTCAGCGGGACAGGCTGCACCTCTGGAGGGAAGGAATGTGTGACGTTTCGGGCCACCCATTCCTTCTCTCCAGAGATGCTGCCTGTCCCGCTGTGATACTCCAGCTTTTAGTGTCTATCTTCGGTTTCAACCAACATCTGTAGTTCCTTCCTACACGTTCATAATGCTGGGTTGTCAGCTGCCCAAGCGAAATATGAGGTGCTGTTCCACAATTTAGGGGTGGCCTCACTCTGTCAGTGGAAGAGGACAGAAAGGTCAGAGTGGGAATGGGAAGCGCTTGCATTGCTGCCTTGTATTTCAGGTTCCCCACGGCACACGTTGCTGTATTATTGACTTGAAGTTAGTGAGTTATTGAGGTGCTGGCGGTGAGGCAGTCTCCATGAGGACCGAGACTCTCAGTGTGGCTGGTTAGTGATCGCGGGTCCGAAACAGATTACTTCGCCAGAAAAATAATCCACTGGCATCCAGAGGTAGCTGTGTTTGTATTGATGTGGTACAGGGGGATAACAGGCGTCCACATCCATTTGTTTGATGTGATGATTCTGTTGATGGTGGTGGGGCCATGTGTCAGATGTGGCACAGTGTCAGGAAACAGCAGTGTAGACAACTATTGACCGGAGGGAATAGCTTCATCAGACGTTGCCGGCTTTATTCTAATCAATCAATATATATAGAGTCATCGAGTCATGCAGCACGAAAACAAAGTCCCTCCTCCCAACTTGTCCAGGCCGACCAAGGCAGATGCTGCCTCACAGCGCCAGAGACCCTGGTTCGATCCTGACCTCAGGTGCTCTCTGTGTGCAGAGTTTGCACGTTCCCCCAGTGATTTAGGATGTGAGAGGAAACCAGAGCACCCGGACTTAAACCCGAGTGGGTGCTCCAGTTTCCTCCCATCCTAAAGACGTGTGGGTTTGTAGTTTGATTGGTCATTGCACATTATCTCTGGTGTGCAGGGACTGTAATAGAAGTGGGATAACATAGAACTAGTCTGAAACGTGATCATTGGACAGCCTGGACTCGGTGGGCCGAAGGGCCTGTTTTCATGCTGAATTTCTAATATTAAATAAAAGAAAAGATATTTTAAAAGACATTTGGACAGATTTATGGAGAGACAGGGAACTACAGATGCTGGTTTACAAAAAATACACAAAGAGCTGGACTAACAAGTCAGGCAGCACCTCTGGAGAATGTGGATAGGTGACATTTTGGTTCAGTACCCTTCTTCAGACTGATTGTAATGAGGGAAAGAAAACTGGAAAAGTGAAGTGGGGGTGGGGCAAAGCCAGGACACGTTTAAATGTTGTTATTGTATCTGCCTTAACTATTCCCTCCAGGGATTTGCTTCATATTCCCACCACCCTCTACGTGAAAAAAGTTGCCCCTCAGGCTCCTTTCCCCTCCCACTTTAAACCTATGTCCTCGGGTTCTTGATTCCCCTAGTCTGAGTAAAAGACTGTGCATTCACTCTATTTACTCCCCTATTTTGTCCACCTCTCTGTAAGATCTCTTTACCTGCACTTCCGCGCTGGTACTGAAGTCAATGGATTGTAAGCGTCTCTTGTGGTGTAAGGACCTGTGGAAAGGCCAATTCAGATGCAATCAGTTTTATTTGGCCTTTTAAAAAAAAATTCTGCTCTCGTTTTCAACCAACGACTCTGATACACTGGAGGGAAAGCAAAGGTGAAATCAGGGATCTTTTATGGCACGGCATATGTTTGCAGTGATCTAGGAGGTGCTGTCTGTACAAAGCAGATTAAACAGAGACCGTCAGAGCTGAACCATATAAACCCTGAAGAGGAAAGATTGCAGTCACGTGGAAAGTCCGAACAAAGGGAATTTATTGAAGAGTTCTTTCAGGAGAGCTGGCACAGACACAATGGGCCGAGTACAATAGTCGGAGGGTCATAAGGCTCTAGATAGACACAAAAAACTGGAGTAACTCAACGGGACAGGCAACATCTTTGGAGAGAAGGAATGGGTGACGTTTCGGGTCGAGACCCTGCTTCAGACTGATTAAGATAAGGGAAACGTGAGATATAGACAGACAGTGATGTGGAGAGATAACAATGAATGAAAGATATACAAAAAAGTTAAGATGATAAAGGAAACGGCAATGGATAAGCTGTTTGTAGGGTGAAAATGAGAAACTAGTGTAACTTGGGTGGGGGAGGGATAGAGAGAGAGGGAATGCCGGGGCTATCTGAAGTGAGAGAAATCATATCATATAAGATGTTGTTCCTCCAATTTGCGTTTAGCCTCACTCTGACAATGGAGGAGACCTAGGACAGAAAGGTCTGTGTAGGAATGGGAAGGAGAATTAAAGTGTTTAGCAACTGGGAGATCAGGCTGGTTCACCTTGGCTGAGCGAAGGTGTTCCGTGAAACGATCGCCCAGTCTGCGTTTGGTCTCACCGATGTATAAGAGTCCACACCTTGAACAACGGATACAATAGATGAGGTTGGGTGAGGTGCAAGTGAACCTCTGCCTATCCTGAAAGGATTGTCGGGGTCCCTGGACAGAGTCGAGGGAGGAGGTATAGCATCATATAGGAGGATGTTGCATCTTCTGCAGTTGCAGGGGAAGGTACCTGGGGAGGGGTGGTTTGGGTGGGAATGGATGAGTTAGCCAGGGAGTTGCAGAGGGAACAGTCTCTGTGGAAGGCGGAAAAGGGTGGAGATGGGAAAAGGCGGCTCATGGTGGGATCCCGTTGGAGGTGATGGAAATTTCAGAGGATTATGTGTTGTATGCGACGGCTGATGGGGTGGAAGGTAAGGACTGGGGAACTCTGCCTCTGTTGCGACTAGGGGGAGGGGGAGCAAGGGTGGAGCTGCGGGATACTGAGGAGACATGAGTGAGGGCCTCATCTATGATGGTAGAGGGGAAGAAGTGTAGTCGAGATAGTTGTGGGAGTCAGTAGGTTTGTAATAGATGTCAGTCAATAGTCTATTTCTTGTGATGGAGACTGTGAGATCAAGAAAGGGGAGGGAGGTGTCGGGGATGGTCCAAGTAAATTTGAGTGCAGGATGAAAATTGGTGGAGAAGTTGATGAAGGGTTTGATTATAATGTCAGGGTTGCTGCAGAGTGAGCGGAGGGCTGTACGTTCAGAGGGGGTGAGATTGGAGTAGGTAAGGGGAGTGAAAAAGTTGAGTCGGTT